>NC_058126.1:8541999-9151374 GCF_914725855.1 Thunnus albacares
TTACCTACTTTTTTATACCTTTTTAATGATGTGCAACGTTCATATTCATCCCTCAGGAAAGAGAGAGACATCTGGTGGTCATGTTTTAAACATTTTTATATTCTTAATGAACTGTTTCTAACTGTATGCAGCATGAAGTTGGAGCCCACTGCAGCCATTTCTCTAGATTTTTTTTTATCCAGGAAATTAACTCCTCAAGCTCTTATTGTCCAGTTTAAAAGCATGTGTGTGTTAT
This sequence comes from Thunnus albacares, assembly GCF_914725855.1. Taxonomy (NCBI): domain Eukaryota; kingdom Metazoa; phylum Chordata; class Actinopteri; order Scombriformes; family Scombridae; genus Thunnus; species Thunnus albacares. The sequence goes on from NC_058126.1 coordinate 8,542,235, forward strand.
AATACAGTTGCATGAACAAGAGCTTGCACAGGTAAGTTATTATTTGACATGCAAGACTTAAGGCTCTAAGAGTTGAAATTAGTAGCAGAGATTTTAACTCTGTACAGTCATTTTTAACGCTACAAATAATCACCTCACATCATCAGTCAACAACACATGACTCGGCAGGGCAGCAAGTTCATCAGACAACACCAAGTAGCCTAATTTATGCCATATATTTTGTACTGAAAGTGGGTCTCTTAATGTTTAGTGGAGGCGGGTCTGAAGACATGAGTGTCTGGGCATGTGGGCACTTAGTCATTCTTATCTTGATAAGAGCCAATTCCAGAGATTTTTTTTGTTCACAGGCCCTTCACCTATTGTTGTTTGATGTGGTAGCCATTTTGTGCATTATCGGTCAACGCCATATGATCCCTGTGTCAGTGAAAATGTGTATTCGACGCCTTGAAAATACACTAAATGGCTATGATGATGAAAAGGCTGAGGCTTGCGCAGATATACCTAACAGTAAAGACAACTGATTCCTAATTTAGTTTTTAATTTTGAGTTTAATAAGTGATCTGCTGCAGCTGATAAATGTTGGATGTTGTCATCGGGCGGAGCAAAAGAAGCAGGTATCTCAAGGGAGAAGTTAATTAAATAGCAGAATTGACTCGCCCTTAATAACACCACATAAATCAGATCTATAATGTGCTGATATTAAACAAACAGACAAAAAACAAAAGAAGGTCATCAGTAATGTGGAGATGGTGGCCAGCCAAGCAAGGTATTCACTGTCCATCTCACTCAGCTCGCAGATAAATTCAGGAAAATTGTTTCACCCAACTGGAATGCAGTTTAAATCCACTGCAAAGACGACATGAAACTTTCTTCTTTGCAGTATTACGATAACCAAAATCCAAGACTCTCAAAACACAATATTGATAAAAATCTCCAACCGTAGCATTAATGATCCTGGAATGTCAGTTCAACAGGCAGAGAGTCAGACTCACCTTCGCTTCATAATCTAAGGCCTAATCTTTCAACATTACTTATTCAGAAAAAAAAAAAAGGAAAAAAAAAAAAAAAAAAAAAAACCTGTGGCCTGACTCTTGCAAACACATTATTTCTGTCTCCAGAGCAGAAATGTTTGTATAAATAACATTCCAGTGTGATCTCTTCCTAAGTCAATAACTGCAGAGAAAAGATTGGAACTCATGATGTTAAAAATAACATGTGGACCAGCTCCACCTAGGAGCATTCAGGAATCCAGCCTGCGAAGGTATATGAGCAGATTCTATCACAGGTTTGACTCAGTTCAACTTGTCCCTGGGTTGAATTGCAACAAATTTATGTTTCTTTACTCTTCAGGTGGAAAAAAAAAACATGATATAGGCTATGTAGATTGCACACATGTCTGTCATAGCATTAGATTTACTTATAGTGAACACCTGGCATGGTCGCACCTCATTGCTTTTTGTTGATGTGACATCATCACATGTTAACTGGATGATGTCTACGTTTTCCCGATTAAAACATTCACCCTTATAATACAGCTTGAGACATTTTCAAGCACACCTATTGCAAGAAACTAATGCTGCTACTAATGATTATTTCCTCGATTGCACGATTATTCATGTGGTTTGTAAATTGGTAAGTTAGTAAATTGTGAAAAATGTCCATCCCAAGTTCCCAGAGCCCATTATTACTCCTTAAAATGTCTTGTTTAGTTTGACCACAGTCCAAAACCTGAAGATAATCATTATATATCATAGAGAAGTATGAAAATAAGAAAATATTCACATTTGGGAAGCTGGAAGCTGTGATATTTTTCCACTTTTGCTCAAAACATGCTTAAATGACTATTAAAGTTTTCTGCCAATCGACTGATTGATGAATCAAACTGATGGTTGCAGCTCTATAAGAAACATAAAGTTAAGTGCATTAATTTGCTTTTGCTGATAAAAAAAAAATCACTTTTTATGTGAGAATTGTTTGTCATCGGATGAGTTTTTCAAGGGATCCGTTTTCAGTATCAGTGGATAGTTTTCACAAGAAGATGTGAGCTAGTGTTCACCATTCCACCTCAGTGTTAACACTCTTGTACATGGTATTTATTCACAATATAAAATCTTTATAGTATTTATCATCATCTCAGTATTGTCTTAAGACCAGTGTCTTACTCACAGTTGCAGTATTCAGCAGTCCGTCTGTCCACATCTGTTTTCAAGTGTGACTCCGCAATTAATTACACACTGGTCACAACTATGCAGCAGCCTTCCACCAACACATTATATAAGCATAAGTCAGGAAGCAGGAGCTTTTCTGAAAGTTGTTTTTCCACAAAAGACAGAAAACAATTGGCCTTGCACAGATCCACATGCTTCAACCCAACAGCCCCGCAGAGAAATGCCTGTAATATTCAAATATATTTTTTGCTTGTGTTGACGCAGCCTTATGTTGATTCCTGCTCTGCTTCCATATTAGAAAAAGTAGCTTCTCGCGTTGACGTCTACAAGCTCCTCATGAATATCTGAGTCACTTCAGAGCCGTGGCAGATGTGCCTGCTCGGTGATGTCACCGCGAAAATGTCATTCATACTCATATGAGCTGCATTGCTTTTGAAATAACTGTATACCTTTTGTGATCACGTGTAGTTCTTGCGGCTGAGTTTGGAGACACAGGTTGCATTTTTTGGCACGTACTCCCCCCCCCCTCCCCCTCCTCCCGACCCCCCTTTTTGCACAAGCTTTCGTATTTACAACTTATTTCGGGAACTGTCTAGTCTGTTTAGGTGGTTGCACTTGATGTGCATGTGGGTGTGACTGTTTGAGAGTACCTCTTCTGCCTGTCGTGCTGGGTGAAAGGCACATACTTAGTCTCAGGAAAGCCACAAAGCTGCATTTATGATCTGACAGAGGAATGAAATGCCATAAACAACCCCTCCGCAGGCAGCCTGCAGTCACCATGGCAGACAAGCCTGTCGTACTCCGGCAGCAGAGAATACCTCTTTGAAATTTAGCACTCTTATGTGACCGTGCAGAACACCTAAATCCGATAATACAAGCATATAGCTCATAAATAAAAGCCGTAAATTCATGTAAACTTCATAGAGGAGCACTTTCATGTGGCAGTCACACAGACAGTACGGCCTAAAAAGTATGCTGCTAATGATACATATAATCATACATTAGAGTGATTGCTTGTATCTTGCGCAGGAGGGTTTCTCATCCTCCGTGGAAGTGAAGGCTGAAGGGGATTTTTTTTTTGGGGAGACTTTATTCTTCTTCCAAATATCAAAAAACGGACACATACTCAAACAAACCAGCGGACTTTGTTGCACGTGCCAAGGCTAACCTTTCATCTAAAACCGAGGAACATAAAAGTCATGAAAGCAGAGAGCGATGGGCTTTTTATTTCCTTACACTTCATACCTCCTTACCGCATTACATTCATCAGGAAAAAAAGCGTATTTCCACTTTATCTCTGACAGACTCTTCAGGAATCGAGCGTATAAGTAGTTTTCTCAAAGGCACGTTTTCGATTCGACAAAAGGAAAAACATTAAGAGAATTCAGTCAACGTTATATATGTGACGTTTAAGTGATAAAACATGACTCATAGATGCAGTTTGTCATCTTAAAGTTGCCAAACTGTGTCATAGCACTTCTGTTTTTCTTCCCGTTCCCCCCGCAGGTAAAGGGAGCTCAAGCATCTCCTCTGACATAAGTTCGAGCACAGATCACACACCAACTAAAGCTCCAAAGAATGTGGCTACCACCGAAGGTAAGGCATCTGGTGCTCATTAACCAAACTCCCCTCCCTTCTTCTTCTTCTCCTCCTCCTCCTCCTCCTCCTCCCACCCTTCTTCCCTCCTCATCCACTTTCTGTACTGCCTATTTTTGGAGAGAAACCTGTGTGTTCCTGGGATAACCCTAAATTGAAAACAAACTCACAGCTCCCATCAGAAACCAAAGGCATTTCTCGGGCTTTGTTTTAGAAGAAGAAGAAGAAGAAGAAAAAAAAAAAAAAAAACACTCTTGGCTTCTCATTGTGGAAGAATGCTTATCTAAACTGTGGTCGTATCAGGCTCAAAACGTTGCCAGGGAGGGGAGGTGCATGTGCTTTAGAGAGAGAGAGAGAGAGAGAGAGAGAAAGAGAGAGAGAGGAGGGATTTTTTGCTGGACATAGAGAAGGTGTGGGGAGTGAAAATGGGGAAAGAGGGCTTCACCTTCTGCTCAGACGCCGTAGTTACTCCTCTCCATGCAGCTCTCTGGCTCCCTCTCTCCTCTCCTCGCCTCCTGCCTGCCCAGGCAATCTTCCAACCCTGGCAGAGTGTAAGCGTAGGGAACCGCTCCTCTTTGTAAGGAGTGTACAGTATGTGTTACAAATGTAAACTGTATGCTCATTGTAGTGGATTCAGAAATACTTTGCAGCTGACAGATGCCTTTTGAATCCTCCTGTCAGCAGCTGTCTTGAATGTGGATTTGCCTGATACGTTTTTAACAATCTGTCTGTCAAAGCGGCAGTTTTTTTTTTCTTCTTTATTTCGACTTAACAGAACGAACTACAAAAGTCAAGTCTTCTCTTTAAAGAGTCGCCTCTCGGTGTCGAAGCTCTGAAGCACTGCGATGCCAGGAGCTGTATCCTCACAAATTGTCCTCTCTAGAAATTTGTATGAAAAATTGCAGACCACATCATCTCAACCAGACTCTTTTTTTAAATTTATTAATTTATTTTTACAATAGAATTGCTTACCAAGCAAAGTCATGACCAAAAATCCCATTGTTGTAATAATTTTCCCATGCTCAAAAAACATCATAGCCGTTTTCAGATTTATTTATCTTGTCTTTAGCATACAAACCTCTGACTCTTTGTAGGATATCACTGTGAGGATATATTCTACATCTAAACCTCATTAATTACATTTTTTGATCACTTGAGAGCAGTGCGTTTAGCTGAAAACACAACGCTTGGTCACCAACTCCTGAGGGAAATATCTTCAGCTGCTAAATGTTCCATTATGTCCACCAGCTAGTTGCTAACTTTATCTGTCCGCTGTTTGGTGTTGGGCAGGTAGCACACTGTTGTTTTTTAAGGCGCCACATCTGGAAACATTTAGCTGATGAGAGTGTCGGGAATGAACGAAAACAGTAAAGTTGTGGGCAGTAAAACCAAAACAATTAGCTGCAAGACGCTAAAACGCTCAATAGAGCTGAGGTGGAAGGGTGCTAATTCACTGCCTCTTTCACATTATACATTGATCCATTCTTAATGTAAAACTATTGATTAGTGTAACTTTAAACTGGAATTAACTGATTTTTGGCCTCTTGGAGACACAACATTGACTTATCATCACTTTTTAAGTTGATATGTTGAACTTGTTAGCAAAAGGTTGCTTATGTACACATCCAGCAGTTGCGGAACAACATTATCATTCATTTGGAGTTATATATCTGGCAACCTGATGAATGTAAGTCCAATATTCTACTCTCTTTTTCTCCTGAGGGAAATATCTGGCTGTTTAGCTACTAAATACTCCACTATGTTCACCAGCTAGTTGCTAACTGTGTCTGTTTGCCATTTGGTGCTGAGCAGGTAGTGTACAGCGGGTTTTTAGAGCTTTTCATAGGAATAATACGCTATGAGAGCAGCGAGAGTGAACCAAAACTAGTAAAGTTGCAGCTGAACAGCTAAACAACGAGCTGATACTCAGTATAAAGCTCTGTAAAGCTGCAAAGAGCTGCAGAGTCGAGTAATAATTCACTACGAGCAACGCCCCTCGCATTACACATCGTCATTTGATACGTATTATGAAAAATATAGATTATAGCCGCATTAGGCTGACTGATTTTCATTAGCTTTATAGGACCTTTTAATTATGTTTTGGCTAATGTCTACTAGCAATAAAAAGGTATAACATAACAAGCGTGTTTCACATTGGTTGACAGGCTTTGGGAGCAACATCCAATAGATAGGACATGTTCCAAAAAGGAAAAAAGAATGAGTCAGACGATGAGAAAACCTGAAAACTCAGCGCTCAGTGAAGTAATCAGTGAGTCATTGATTCTGACCAAAAACCTTGTCAAAGTCCCCCACGGATACATTGTGGTCTCTTTGTATTGTTGCTGTCGCTTTGTGCCGCTGTCACCCTGTCTTTCTCAGAGCGGACCAGTGACTCATGGACTGCTTTGCACGCTCACACACATATACTCACCCAGTTCCTCTCATGCATTGTCATCACCAATCTTAAATTTGCTCTGGCATGATGAATGTAGTATTCTTGTGGTTTCGAGCCGGCCACAAGAAAACAAATACCAGCTACAGCCTGTGTTTGTAACTGTCAATCAGCTGTAGATTTCAAGGTGTTTCTCAGAGAAGAAAAGCGTCGGGCGAGCTCCTCACGAGACGTCGGATGTTCTTTCGGTTTCACGCAAGATGTGTGTCAATTAGTTTGTTTTAGGGAGGTTAATTCACTGATTAACCTCACTAAATATAGAGCAGGCTGTACCTTCCTCCTGTAAGTGTGCATTGAGACAAGGCAGATTACTGTTACACATTCAACTTTGCTGGAAATGCTGACTCACTAGGATCTGTCCATTGAAGAGCTGCTGGAAGTGCACCCAGAGTATTTTGGGGAAATTGATAATTGTCCTGAATGTGTCTACTTGGAGAACAACCTGTGCAGATAGGAATATATAGAGTATAGACCATGGCCAGTGGCTTCCCCACCATAATTTCCCTCCTGTGTTATGACTGAAATTGTTATTTTGTTCTCCATGCTAAGTGGGAGTAATTACATGGTCTGGAACCGCCACGGCCACAGTCAAATCCCCCCTCCTTAAAAAGACACACACACACACACACGCGGACCCACGTTCACATACTCACATACACACACACACACAGGCAGATCACACGGTCCTTGCCCACCTAGTCCTGTGGTCCACTAAACTAATCAGGAAGCAGTCTGGGCTGTTTCCCCACCGCACACTGGGAGTATTCATATTATACAGTGTCCACATGCTGTAGTGATGTCGCTGTTGCATTAATGTAGTTAGTAAGTTTGAGGTAACATGTGCACAGTTTCAAACAAACTGTGAAACTGTCATGGCTGCAGACTGCAACGCTTTTCACAAGGATTGTCTAGCTTACTGGGAAGACCGAGCGGTGCACACTTGGGCTAACGTTAGCTATTTTAGCTAAATTGTGCTAACTGGGCAGGTATTGCAATCAAGTAACATTAAACTTACTGAAATATTGCCAAGGAGATCAGCAGGTGGACCAACTGTCAATCACAGCTGTCACTCAACATCCACCTAGCAGACATGAAATCTTACTAATAGAGCAATAATTTCCAGCACATTTATTAAATGGCCCGAATTTAGCGATTGAGACTCATTGAAAGAAATGATTGACTAGAGTATTTCTGGAGAGAAGTTGATGCTTTTTGAATAGGAATCAGTTGGAGCGATCGTCTCGGTCGGTCGCGTCGCACTTTACTTCCACATTGGCTTCAGCCTCAAGCTGTGGTAGTTTGCCGCTTGCTTGAAAGCCAGAAAACCATAATACTGAATTATCATCCAACCCTAATATCCGTATTGAGACGGAAAGTAGGCCATTGCCTGTCTTCCTCTACTGGCCCAACATGTATTCCTACTAAATCAACATTAGGAAGTTGCACTCATTCTCCTCCCGAAAACAAACTAAGTTGGGCAGTCATCTGGCAAGTTTTTGCGACGTGTCTCTGTTTTCATTTATTATTTAGACAGGCTTGCGGTGGCCTGACCCAGTTGAGTTGCTTATTAGCTGCAGACTGAGAGGCACAGTCCTGAACAGTAAATCCTTCCTGTGGGATGAAATTCAGTATCTCCCAGCAGGGGTTAAACTGTGACCCCGTCTGGGCCTCAAGGGTTTGCTTTGGCACACTGGAACTCAGGGTACCTTAGGAATGTGGCTCAGGCATGGCAGGAGCTAAACCGACAACACCCTGACATGTTCGGCCTCTTGAATACCATTTTGATACTGCTATATCAGCCGGAGCCGGTGCCAAGTTTTAACCACTGATGTAACGCAGGCTCACAGGGGCGTTGATCATGACAAAGCAGACTTGCTTCGGGGTGAGCCCCTTCACACGTTTATAACGGCACCAGGAAGGTGACTGAGACACAGTGAACGGTGGGAACAATGAACGTGCCGACTTCCTCTCTGTCTGCCAAGGACCAAAGTAACAAGTGATAACAGCGACAGGGAAAAGCTTACTCCATCCTTCCACAACACTTCCAACATCGTAGTAAGAGATCACACTGTAAACATTTAGACTCTACTTCTTCACAAATCTCTGTTTCCTGCATACAATCATTACAGCTGTACTATGCAAGTAGTTAATGTCTGGACCGGACTGCACAATATCAGGCCAAAAAACGGGGAATGTAAATAAGCATCAGGCAAGTCGATTTGTTCATTTTATCACAGTGGAATCCGACCGATTCCGCATGTAAGATGCATGAAAGAAAGATGAGCATATTAGATTTTTCTTTGCCTTCTCACATAAAACATCTGCTGTGTGACACTCACCAATATGAGCACAAGTGGTCATCAGCGCACAGATGTAAACATAGCAAAGTCAAGGAGGAGGTTTTCCTGTCTGATTACCTTTGCATGCCATGCATGTCATGAAAGAATGCAAGCTGTGAATGATCGAGGTTAAACATGTACTCTTGATGTGTCTCTTGGTCAAATCATTGCACAGATTTAAAGCACCATGATGGAGTAATCAGACATAAATTATGTTATTAAGGCACTCTGTTGTGAAATCAGTACATCAATACAATCAATACAAGATAACAATTAACTTCCTTGCTGCTTTGATCCAAATATAGAGTTTGCGTCCTAGACCTAGGCTTTGTGACAATAAATTTTTTTAGATCCAGCAAGGTTTTAAATGGTTTATTTAGCTTGAGGAGTGCAGTGTTTCAAAGTGCACAAGTCTGTTTTGTTGGGTGTGGTTGGAAGTGCGCTGTAACCGTCCCCGACAATGACATCACAGAGTCCTGGTGTGCAATCGTGCATCGCTCAGGCAAGGTGGAATGTTAAACCACTCGAGATCAGTAAAAACAAGATTTTCAGCGGGTGTTACTCTTTAAAAACGCAGCGGTTTTATAAACTCGTAAAGGAACATTTAACTTCGTTTATCTGAAAAATTTCAAATCACCAAATTTGGGGATACGGTGTTTTCATTGGACGGCTATGCTATGGTAATAGCATAAAGATGGGAGGAGTCATGCAGCAAGAGCCCCCGTCTGGACTCCAACCAGGAACGTTACAGTTATGCACACCCTCGACTCTGCTGCTGTTTTTTTTATTCTTTATTTATTTATTTTTTTTTTGAACTTTCTGGTGAAGTGGAAGCATGTAACTTTAAGTGACAGGATGACATGAATTCCTTGAAACATGTTCTGCAATGTCAAGTTGTATTTTAAAACATCAGTTTTCTTCAGACTTCATCACAACTTCACTTTTTAGATACATTAACTTTTTCCCCTCAGCCAAGTGTAAAAAGATTGTTATATTTTGGCTGTTTTTTTGTCTCAAAAGACATGTCATGTTGTTTAACCTGATCCTTTTCCTTTTTTTTTCACAGGCTCTAATATAATAATATTAGAGCAATAAACAATGAAATATTGATCAGTCTCGGTTCACAGTACTCCCACATTGCTGTTCTTCACTGTGCAGTCTAAACAGCTCGGCTCAGAAAACTCCTGTCTCCAACATGTTAATATTTTTGCCCTCCCAAGGGCAACAAATATATCACACTTCATCTGTAAACCAACTCCACGCACTGATGACCCATTTCGTCGTGTTTACTTAACCAGATATATAGTGTTTCATTGTTGATTTTTGCCGTGCCAAATGTGAAAGAGGCTGCAGCGAGGTGTTTGTGTGTGTCGCTGCCGTCGGGACATTTTCACTGCTGAGAAAAGATTTAAGTTGTTATCCTCCACTTAAGTTGTAAATGTAACTTTTATCATTCATCTGCAGTCATTACTTCAGTATATCTTCTAAGTCAAATAACGCCGGGCAAACTTCAAGCTGTTGTGGAAAATTTATCTTTTTGAAGTCTCGGTTAAACTTTGTCCTGCAGCTCTACAGCTGCGTTGGAAGTTCTCAAACAGGCAGAGAAGTTTGTTTAGATGAGGAAGCATCTGTTACTGAAGGAAAATGTTTGACAGGTGATCGACTGTTGACTATGTTTGGTTACCTATGAAGGATTAGAGGGAATGCTCTTGTAGACTGCTGTCACTTTTTCCCCATTTCGACTTACACAAAGCAGCACACTGCAACTATTTTAACTTTTTTTTTTTTTTTTTCAACAAGTCTACAGCAATTGTAATGAGAAATATCAGTGGTTTTCTTCCAAACCTCATTGGAAATTGGAAAGTAGTCTTTGTAAAGAGAACACAGAGAGGAAAAGAATGCCAACGCTATTTTCCCCCAGATTTTCTCCATCAGCTGTCCTCGCTCCTCCCCCTTCCTTTCTACCGTTCCTAGAGCCAGGAAATCTGAGCAAAAAAGCACAGAATAAGGCGGTGAAAGAAAAAAGAAAACAAGTGAAAGCAGTTTATCGGAGGAGGAGGAGGAGGAGGAGGAGGAGGGGAAGGAAAAGGCAGTTCAGTGAGCAGAGTGCACCATCTCATAACTCTTCTCTGATTACGGCTCGGTCTTCTCGTTCTCTCGTCTCGGGGAGGAAGCGCTGGCCCTGTTGTTTTGAATGCGTTTGCCATTTTCTTCAACAGGGTCACATTTTTCAATTCTACTACAGGAGCATGTTTGACAGGAGTTGGGAAAGACGCCACCTGGCCCAAAACACATGCTCGCTTCCTGTAAGATTTTTGGCTCACGAGTAATGTTTTTACTGTGATTCACCTGGGTGTTTGGGCTTTTATGTGGCAATATGACCACAGTTGTGGACCAGCTAAACTGACACGGTGGACTCCCCCCTCCCCTACTTTGATTCTGTGGTTTGTTTCATTACGTAAGCTGGGAAGTGTCAGTTGTGGCTGAGGATGCAATGCTACAAAAATGAGAGGAAAATTTCTCTCTAGACAGAGTTCTTCAAGGGGTCTTGGTTGTATAAACTGTGTTTTATAGAATTGTGTGTTTTAAAGAACCACCAGAACAAGTGAAGAACAGTTTTGTGGCTCAGTCATATAGAGCGAGTTAGAGTTGACTTCAGCCGCAGTAGAAGGAGGAAACATTTGTCGTGGTTGTCAAAGCTTTCGCCTTATTTGATAACTCAGGTTTAAACTTACCACATCCAAAACCATCGTCTTGGGTTTGCAATCACAGCATCTGAAAATTTTAGTGACTCAGCCTTTCTTAAAATTTGTTACAGGAAGAATGTTGAAAATATAAACTCACTGGGTGGTATGCAGATGTAAATTAATAAAGACAGGCCTACGTGATTTATTCTGACAAATTTTGGGAAATATACACTTTCTACTGCAGAGTTAGATGGGATGCATACCACTCTCATGTCTGTATGCTCAATCTTTAGCTAGCATGCACATTCATTAGCATAAAGACTGCAGTAGGGGTCCAAAGTTTAAAAAAAATTCCCCAAATTCCTCTCTAAATTTGACTAGTTAACACATGTCTGGTTTGTTTAATCCACAGACAAACAAAAATGTAACAAGTTTACAGCCATGCAAGTGGCTCTGTGAGGCTGAACTAAGCTCAGCACACATCTTAGTTAACCGTGTTAGCATGCTAACATTAGCAAATGGAACACGAAATTCAGCTGGGGATGATGGGAATCTCATTACTTTTGCAGATATTCAATCATAAACCAATGTATTGGATCAATTAAACGTTTGATCTGATGATTTTGAAGCTGGAGGAAAATTTGAGGGATCACTTACAGTTCATCCTGGAGGGAAAAATGAATGTCTGTACAAAGTATCATAACAGTCCATCCAACAGTTGTTGAGATATTTCAGTCTGGACCAGTGCTGGACCGACCGACCGACTGCCAGGCCAACATGGCTAAAAACAACAAGTTTTGGTTTTACAGGGAGATTCATGGGAGAGTTATTTCTTGGCTGTTTCTCGCTGTTTCCCCCAGCCTCCAGTCTTTTATGCTAAGCTAATCGTGGCTAAGGTAACCATGTCCAGGCTGTAACTTCATATTTATGGACAGACATGAGATGGATAGCAATCCTCTCAGCTAACTTAGCAAGAAAGGAAATGAATGTATTTCCCAAAATGTCAAACCCTTCATTTAAACTAGAAACAATCAAAGATTTCTTTGTCAGAATAAGTCATGCTTTAAACCTTTTTAACCCCACCTGACGTCTTTTTCCACCTGAAAAGCTGCTAAGAAAATTGCCATCTGGTGAGTTTGTATTTCCAGCTCCTGCCCAGACATATTGACATTAAAATGTCCAGGTTTCTTGAGGTGACTATTAGGACTGTGGCATGCACTATGGCATTCAATCTACATATAAATATTATTATATGCAGTGTGAGACCAATCACAACCATGCACAGTGCTGCAAAAAGCTCAGTTTAACTGATCAACTGAAGTTTTATGAAGGACCTTTTTTAGTTTGAGAGTTGAGAGTTTTATTCTCTTCTACCCTGTGAGACAAAATAACCTCTTAATGCAGTTAAAGTGAACCCTTTTTTGTCAGGAGTTTTTAACCGCAAAAGTTCCAGCACTTCCCTTGTTCTGTTGCTTCGACCACATGAGATCATTACATTTGCTCCTCATCACAACCAAATCAACCGTTTGGGCCAGCACTCGCTTTTCCATTCCTGTCTGATGTGCAGTTTCTCCGTGCTGTGTGAAGCCAACGTTGCCCTCCTCAGTCATTTAACATGACTGTCACTCCACACTCTAACCCTTCTCACACACAACTGCCAGAAAGGATAAACTGTACAGAAAGACATCTCATGCACACGATTCTCTGTTTCTTCATTTTTTGACGTCCCTGCTTTAACAACCTGTAGAAAGAGAAAAAAAAAAAAAAATGACGTCAGCTTGAATGTCAGTGATTTGCCAAAGGCCGGATCGGTCTTGCATGATGCTAAATTGCTTTTGGAGTCTGGACTGTCATCTCTGTTCTGGAAAATGTGCGCTGTGATAAATAGACAAACACAAAAGCTCATTTGTGAAAGAGTGAGTTTAAATTTGGCTTTTTTTTGAGATAGCTGAACGTCTGCCGTCCCCCTTCGACCGTGGATTTATAAAGTGACAAGGGCAAGAGTGTGGAACGGCTTTAAGAGGCTGAAAACTCCCTCTGAGGAAATTAGACGTGTTGTGGGGAAAGCGTGGCGCATTTATAGCCAAAATCTGGTGCTGCACAAGCTTCAGAAATGAATCTTGAGACTGAGTGAGTGTGAGAATAGCTGCAGTCTAGAAGTTGAGGAGTTATGGGGGTTGTGCAGAGCTGAGGAGTCTGTTTCCTGTCCAAGTGTGCACATTGTAAAGGAACCAGCAGGCCCTATTGTCTTTCAGGTTGTCCAGTGACGTAAGACCTTCCTGTAGTGAAGGCTTTGCTGATAGCCCAGCCGCCACACTGTACGGTAATATCAACTTCCATGTATTCAATAAAAACCCAAGACAGACCCAGATGTTTTTTATCCCAGGAGTTCTCTCTCTCAGTCGGATGTTTCCCTTTTAAAAAACTGGAGCATGTAACCGTTTAGTGCTGATAAATCTGTTGCGTTTTCGATTCTCTTTCGGTCAAATCCCAGCTGCCAGGTTGTTTTTAATTAGCTGACACTCTCTTTTTTTTTTTTTTTTTTTTCTTGTATTGATTTGATTCCCTGACTTATGAGTAGAAAGCATCTCCTGATTCCCTCCCATGCACTACACCACACCCTGTCACGGTCTTGGCAGGGGAGGAGCACAGTGAACATGTCACCGGGCTAATGGCATTGAGGTAATGGATTGGTCTATTCTGCCAGATGCAGCAGTAATAATCCTGCTAGCTCCAGACAGGGTCTTAGCAGAACTTCACAGCACTGCAAGATCCTGAAAAGAATCCCTATAGCTTTAGTTTATGACCAGACTGCGCCAAAGTCAGGATTGACCCTGCCTGTGCACTTGTCTCTGTCTCTGGTAAAGTCTGCAGGCTCTTTTGCCAATTTATCTTCCCTCTTTCTTTTCCTCTTGCCCCTATTTTCTTTTTGAGGCCCTCAAATCTGTTTTTGTGCGTTACTTTAAAAAAAAAAAAAAAAAAAAAAAAAAAAAATTCATCAGGTTTTTGTCATTAAGGCGACATCATTCTGAACATCCAGCTGCACCTCTTCATCATGCAGGCATCTTGTCTTTTCAGTGATCACTCCGATTGATTTACATTAAACTTCTGGTATCAAAGCACGATCCAGATGTGTCTCAGAAGTAAGGCTAAGTTGATGTTAATGGAATCCTGCTGCGGCAGTGCTGCGGATCAGCATAGATTTGGTATTAGTGGCAAATGATTTCAGCCAAGTATGCCTTGCTGTGGCTATATGCGCATTCAAAATGCATGAGTTTCTCTTTCATTTCACCACTGCTCTGTTGTTCTTTGTCCAGGGTAAAGACCAGATGTTCCACTGTTTCTCCTCTGATTTCCCAAACCAAACTGAGTCTTCCACCATCTGCACTCAAAGCGCCTTCAAGAGAAGTTTAACAGCTGCATGGTATTTGTTCTGTTAATGATAGGTTTGCAAGTGATACAGAGATATAAAACACGACACCGCCGGTTAATTTATACAGATTTAAGCAGTAACTGAGAGTAACAGAACAGTTACAGTTCAGTCTTTCAGTAGACTTTGGAGCTGCGAATAAATGATCTGAACTTGTCAATAATTCACTAAAAACAACAGTAAATAATGACAAAACAATCCCAACTCATAGTCCGTTTACTAGCTTCTTCTTCTGGAGCTTTCAATCGTATCAGTGGATGGGGTTTGCTCAGTCGTCATGGAGATGAAAGCGTTGCCATGCAAGTTGAGTAACTGTTATGATTCTATGTATGTTACGGACTTCTCATCTGTGTTGGCTTAAAAGTTAAGCATGGATCTTGGAAATAGTTTGATCAAATAATTCCAACTTAAAGTCCACTTAATTGAGATGTGGTTAAAAACTCCAGAAAAAAAAGCTTATGAGTGGACCGCAACTTGAGATTTTTTTTGTCAGATGACAGTTTTGTATCCCAGCTGTCATGCTTGCCAACAGTGAAGTTGATAACTGATACAACTGGGAGTTTTTATTTGAATAAATTTGACTTTGTTGGGGTTGGACAATCTGACTAATAGAACTATTAGTTACAGTTTCATTTTTGAGAAAGTTGAATATTTGGGAGGTGCACTCTGTATGCAGGTTGCAGTCCTAGATTATATCCTAAAGATGGAGAGCAAAAATGTCAACCACTGCAGGCCTGACAATAAGCTTCCTGTACCTGATGAATTGAATTTCTTGGACATTTATGTAGCCAGTATCTGCATGGCTTTGAAACAGTGTGTTTGTCTTACTTTAGAGAAAGCACTGATTGCTTAATTGCTAAGAATATGTGCTGATTGAGAATATGAGAAAATGTGGGTTGAAAATGCATGGATTGTGTAGATAGCATTACATAAAATAGGCCTGCACACACACACACACACACACAAACAGAGGAAGCTTTTCACATACAAAAATCAGGATAAATTGATTTTTTATCTTAATGGTGACAAAGAAAATTAATTAAACTATACATTTCTTATAAGATATAACATTTTTTAAGAGAAAAAATGCTAAAATTCTCTGATTCCAGCTACTCAAATGTGAATATTTTCTTGTATTTTTAGTCCACTATGATTGTAAACTCTATATCCTTTAGTTATGGGGTGTTGGTCGGAACAAAAGAAGATATTTGAGGTTATCACCTTGGGCTTTGGGAAACAGTGATCATCATTTTCACCATTTTTATAGACCAAGAGACTAATCTAATTAAAAAATTGATAATAAAAATAATCATTAGTTGCAGCCCTAATGATTATGTGATTATTTAATGAACACATGCCTCACTCACTAGAAAACCCTAGATACAGAACATCTGCACATTCCTTAGAGAGACGAAGGTGCTATCTATCTGAAATCCAGCACAACCGAGAAGCTGCCTTCATTTAACTTTTCCCACCAGCTGTGGGAAAGTGTGTCTCGGAGAGAAAGGGGGTGGATGTAGTCTAATTAGCACCGTGTTTCTCCGGGATCGGAGCACTCTTCTGATCAGTAACACATGTAATTACGCAATTTGAACGTCAGTCCTAAGCCAGTGGCAGATGAGTTTGTCTCCTGCGTGCAGAGTCCGTCTCATTAGCTCGGACTTCTTTCATCCATCAAAACTAATGACTCAAGAAATGTGAAAAATCATTCATCAGTCATGATTTTGGCATTGTGTAGATCTTTGTGTTGTGATACCAAAGGACTGATCCCCTTTATAACCATAGATATTTAACACAATGTCATTAATATTCTTATTATTTACTGAAAACATTACATTTTTTGCACTCCATTGGACTAGATGCCAAAATATGCTGATTTCCACTTGTTTGTATAGCTCTGTGTGATTCCAGCTATGTTTGATAAATCCACAAACACTAGGTATTAACTCAGGAATTTTTGCAATATTTATAATGTGGTTGAATAAATAAAAAATCCCAGCACCACCACTGACATGACATATTTGGACAGGTGTGTGAAATTTGAAATAGATGAAGTGTTTATAATGACCTCAGACCATTAAATCTTTTGTATTAAGCTAAAAAAAAAAAAAAAGCATCATCATCAGAGAAAGTCATTTGAGAGCAACGCAGGCCAAGATAAGCTAGATGACCTCAAGGAAATAATCATACACATTTAACCTTGAACTAATCAGAAAGTAGACCACCCACAAGACGCTACAGATTTTTAATATGCAGCGCATTTTTAACAGTGACACTTCATTTTGTCCGAATTTGGATGCGAGTGAGAGTTTCAAGGCGCACAAGAGGGAGTTTTAAAGTAGCCGTGAGTTGGAGGACATTTTCCCGAGAGGACCGGTCTGTGGATGTCATCAGAGGCGGGCTGGGAGGCAGACTGAGCCGAGGTCTGGAATTCAGATCTGCAGGGACAGTAGTATGGGCGATGTCACTGCCCAGCTGTCTGTCCCAGCACACAAATCCACATGACAGGCAGGATGCTGTCCATTTGTCATGTAGATGCTGACATACTGTGTACAACCAGCTGACGATCAGTCTAGAAGCGTCTCTTACCCAGCATGGTTCAGTCATACATCAGTCTACATGACTGACTTTACAAATGTAGGGAATGGATGGCAAAAGTGTAGGTATACCTAACAATGTAAGGCAATTCAAACTATCACTATCAACACTGAAAACTAACACCTCAAAAATACCATATAGCTGACGAGCTCTGTGGTAGTTAAGTCTGCAACCACGCTAGCGCCTTTGTGAGGCTGTACTCAGGCTGATGTTAAGCAGGTATAATGTTTACCGTGTTCACAATCTCACCATCTTACTTTAGCGTGTTAGCGTGCTAATATTTGCTAATTAGCGCTAAACGCAAAGCACAGCTACACTCGAAATGCCAGTAAAGTTTCTGAGTTCAAAGGTTCCTAAAAAACATACTTTAGTGAAAACAGGCCAATCGGTGTCCATATTTTTAATTGTAAAAACTTAAATTTTGAGTAAAATATTTTTCTATTGATGGATCACTTTTGGTAATATGAAGTAGCTTGTAGTGAACTCACAGAGAATTATCACCCAACCTCGCAGTTGAGCTCTGCTGAGCATTTTAGCATCTTTTAGCTTATTGTTTTGGTCTCAAAGCTGCTACTTTACTTTTTTGGTTCACTCTAACTTCTCAGGCAGTGAGGGTTGTAATTAAAAAAAAAAAAGATAAATGACTGAAGACTGAGCTGAAGTTAGCAACTAGCTCGTGAATCTAGTGGAACATTTAGGAGCTAAGGAGCTGGATATTCCTTAGGAGTTGGTTGAGACTGAAACAGAGCTAACGAGGGTGAATATTGGACTCACATTCAGGAGATGGACAGAAACTCCACTCCAAATGAATGCTAATGTTGCTCTGTGACTGCTGGATGAGTAAATTAACAACTGTTTGCTAACACATTAGCCGTATCAGCATCATAAGATGATAATGTTGTATTTAAAATTTGGGCTACCGCACACAAGTGGCCATAAATCAATTAATACAGCTTTAACTTAAGAACAGTTTCAACACTCTATGTTTTGTGGAGAAAACACACTGAGGAAGAATGAAAAGAAGAGACACCTGAGACCCAGTCTCATCAGTAACTATCAGTGTCTCAAACATATAGCATGATAGCTATTTTTTTGGCCATAGTTGGACAGCTGTAAGTGACATCATACTTGTAACTTCTTGAAATGCTTTTAGTGATGACTATCAATCTGACTAAACTCAAGACTGGACAAGACGAATTAGAGAGGTGATGAGGAGACACTGATAGCATCAGAGGAAAGCACTCAGTGTCCCGGTGTGATGAGTCGACCCCAAGAATCAGATCCAACGCCCTGACCCGACGGAGGTGGAGGGCTGCACCATCTCACGCCACAGTGATGGGATCCAGTCACACAGCTGCGTCTTTAGACGTGGCAGCAATCAGCGCACATCTGTCAGGAGGGCCTCAGTGTTTACACAGGGCTAACCGTCCATTGTCAGCCCCAGCAGCAAACTCCTCAGCTGCTCGCTTTGAAGCTGCAGAGTTCATCTGATGAAGAGGCCCTATGACTGCTGCCCAAACGCCTGGAAGATAAATGTGACATATTTTTTCCCCCAAACATCTCAAAACATGATAACAAGATCCATGGAAACTCTTCTTCTCGATTGATGATAAAAGCTGGTGTGGTTATGGCACCATCATGATGAACCATGCACTTCCCAGCCTATTTCTTGACTTTTTGTCTATTTGTCTTATTCCCACAGATAACTGAAAACTATACTGTGACACTGAGTCATTTCTAGGACGGATAATGCAAGGAAATAATCTCCGTGATCTAAAACAGCAGTGGTAAAGGTCAGAGTGTGGTGTTAGTCCTTCAGAATAAAACACAACATTGATGAGTCATGCAGCAAGAAGAAAAGGAATTTATACCAACGTCCCCAATAACAGTGGCCTCAAAAGACCAAAGTGCAATGCAAGGCATGTTTTTTTAAAGGGACACTGCACCTATTTTACACTTTTCAAAAGTAAGGCTATGTAATACTCTGCCTTTGAAAGCAGCCGTGTAATGTCTTCTATGGTCCTGGAGGAGCTTTATCTTTTTTTTTTTTTTCTTTCCCAACTTTTTTTTCTCAGAACTATTAACATCAAGGAGGAGCTTTATGGAGTCAGAAAATAACCCTGATGAAGGGGTCACAGCTCTGGCTTAAAGAGTGCAAATTTGTAAAAGGAAGTCTGTGTTACAAACTGGGGACATGGAGTTTGAAAAATAGGGACATAAACCAGGCGGTGCGGGTCAAATGAAAAGATGTTAAATGTTGCATTATGGGAAATGTAGGATCCAGTGTTTTTGGAACTTGATCCAAGGATGGATTAAAGTCAGGATATATTGATCCCTGCTGCGTTGATTTTGACCAAATTTCCATAAAGTTTCTCCAAACTTTGTGGAGTTGCCCTTTAAGAAGCAAAGCTATTTTTTCCTTGCTTGGAAACTTTCGCCTTAATGGTCTTACTAACAGCATC
Source organism: Thunnus albacares (assembly GCF_914725855.1). Taxonomy (NCBI): domain Eukaryota; kingdom Metazoa; phylum Chordata; class Actinopteri; order Scombriformes; family Scombridae; genus Thunnus; species Thunnus albacares. Next base: position 8,561,967 of record NC_058126.1, read on the forward strand.
AGCATTAGCTGTTCTCCCCCTTGTAAAACCAACAGATGACAACACAGTCACTGAATGCATTTAAGGCGTTTGCTTTAGTTGTTAAGAGTCATCCTGAGAAATGTAGGAAATTACTAGTTGAAGTAGAGGTGCGTGAGTCAGATTTAAGGAAAGTACAGCAAAACTTTATAGAATCCATTGCAAAATAATTCCTGGAATGTCCTGAACATCACAAACGAATGATATTAAACGCTGAGGGTGAAGTTTTCCTTTAATAGAAGTTTTCTCCACATTCAGAGTTGACCTCAGATAGTAACCCTGTCTGTCCCTCTCTTTTTTGTCTCCATTCTTTCTCCTATGTACCTGTCCTGTAACCCTCTTCACTCAGGTTTAGACTCCAGCACACGGACGCTGAGCACCCCCAGCCCTGGTCTTATCCTGCCATCCAAGTCCTCCTCTCTCTCCTCGCCTGCCCTCTCCAGCAATGGCCACGAGACCAACTCCTCCTCCTCCTCTTCCGCCCCTGCCGAGACAGTTGCCGTTGTCCACCCTCAGCCCGGCACCCACACGCGCTCCCGCCAGTCGAAAAGCCACCACCACGCCCCCATCGACCTCCTCCCGGACCACACTCTTTTGCAGATCTTCTCCCATCTCCCCACCAATCAGCTGTGCCGCTGCGCGCGGGTGTGTCGCCGCTGGTACAACCTAGCATGGGACCCGAGGCTGTGGAGCACCATCCGGCTAACGGGAGAGCTGCTTCACGCCGACCGCGCCATTAGAGTCCTGACCCACCGGCTGTGCCAAGACACCCCGAATGTGTGTCTGACCCTGGAGACGGTGGTGGTCAACGGCTGCAAGAGGCTCACTGACCGGGGGCTGCATGTGGTGGCTCAGTGCTGTCCTGAGCTGCGACATCTGGAGGTTGCTGGCTGTTATAACATCTCCAATGAGGCTGTGTTTGAGGTGGTGTCCCGCTGCCCCAACCTGGAACACCTGAACCTCTCAGGTAAATACCACAGTGTCATATTCTATGAAAATCAATCAAAGCTGCTTGATTACAGGCCAAGTACAGGCTTACTGGGTTTTATTAAGGAGTGGCTGTTACCCTTACATCACGCACAAGTGTGGATTTACCTCAAAGAATTCCTCTCCTCAGTCATTTCTTCTAAAGCTGCTAAAATCATTAGAGGAGCAGGAGAAGTTCTGCCAACCTTAAGCTCCCATGTGGGAGAAGAAAGGCTTTCTTTAGCTGAAAGCAGAACTTACCTCAACATGAGTAAGAGGAGCAGTCTGCTGCTTTCATTAAGGAAGTGACACATATAACATTGAGTTAGACAGGACTCTGGTGGCAGAGCAACAGTCTGCACCATTAGCACCAGGAAGTAAGCCCTTTGTTGTAAAAATAGCCTTTAAAAAATGTGTGGCTTTTATTTAGAAGGCTGAAAATAATGAAATCAGTTCAATTTTTCTAACTGTTAAGGACATTGGTCTTTGATTTCTTTCCCCTGAAAACTGACCACAGTTTTGGTTTTATTCAAGTTGTTTGCACTCAAACATTTTCATGCCTCTAGTTGCAGGCATAAAGCCAAATAGTTTTACTCTGGCGCCCTCAAGTGGCGAATCATAAGTGAGCTTAACCCCAAGAATGAGTCTTCAATGAAAAAAGAAAAAAAAAAAAACAGTATGTACTGAAGAAATAACTTCTGCCTCCTCTTCCTCCTCCAGGCTGCTCCAAGGTGACATGTATCAGCCTAACCCAAGAGGCCTCGCTCCAGCTGTCTCCTATGCATGGCCAGCAGATCTCCATTCACTACTTGGACATGACCGACTGCTTTTCCCTTGAGGATGAGGGCTTGCGAACTATCGCGGCCCACTGCCCTCGCCTGACTCACCTGTACTTGCGTCGCTGCACCAGACTGACTGATGAAGCCTTGCGCCACCTTGCTCTCCACTGCCCTTCAATAAGAGAGCTGAGTCTCAGTGACTGCCGCTTGGTGGGGGATTTCGGCCTGCGTGAAGTCGCCCGACTGGAGGGCTGCCTGCGCTACCTGAGCGTGGCCCACTGCACCCGCATCACAGATGTGGGTATGCGCTACGTGGCTCGCTACTGCCCGAGACTGCGCTACTTGAACGCGAGGGGTTGTGAGGGGCTGACAGATCACGGCCTGGGCCATTTGGCCAGGAGCTGCCCCAAACTCAAGTCTCTGGATGTGGGTAAATGCCCGCTGGTGTCGGACAGTGGTCTGGAGCAGCTGGCTATGTACTGCCAAGGCCTGAGGCGGGTGAGTCTCAGAGCGTGCGAGAGCGTAACAGGCAGAGGACTCAAAGCTCTGGCAGCCAACTGCTGCGAACTGCAGCTTCTCAACGTGCAGGACTGTGAGGTGTCGCCAGAGGCACTGCGGTTTGTCCGACGCCACTGCCGGCGCTGTGTCATCGAGCACACAAACCCCGCTTTCTATTGAAACTCTTGAGCTTTCGGACTGGTCCTCTGACAAGTGGATGTTCTAATATTCCTGCTATTGTGTTGGTAGCGGCTGATGTGTCAGAACTGGTTGAAAACTGGTGTGCAATACTGCCAGAATTTGTCTTTTTAAATACGCTTAGTGGCTGTTAATGCTGTCCTTTGAAAATACTTCCATAGAATGTATTTAACATATTTATCTGTAAAAAAAAAGGCAGAGAAGTACAGTATTTCAGTATATTACTTTTTTTTTTTGTCAACATCACAATTTGCAATGTAACAACATGCTACAACACTGAGCACTGGGTACAGTTGTGTTACCATTTAAAAGCATTGTAATATATTCTATTTTAAAGTTCATCATCACCTTAAGGCCCTGAAACATAATCATTATCTTACATTACTACATCTATTTATGAACAGCAAGTATCATCAGAATAAACCACTAAGAATGTAGCTACAAAGCAGCAAAAAAAAAGCAGATCTGGTGATTTAAAATATACTCAGTTTCACTTTCTTTATGTTGTGTGCATATGCACTTTATGCTATTGTACTGACAATCACTTCAACTGAGCTCAAAATGTCATCAATTTGTCATCTGAGGTTCTGTTAATTAAAGGTTACTATTACCGAGAGGACTTTTACTGCCAAAAAGAGACAAACAGGTATGGGATCATTGTTTGAAATAAACAAGAACACATTGCTGCTATAACTGTGCCAATAAATTTCTTCAAAATCCGCCTCCACAACTGTGAGTGTTTTACTCAACCCTTCATTACAGTCTTAAAGGATTTAAGTCTGCACATATTTTTGAGCTATTAAAGTAACTGGGGATATTTAGGAATACCGTATAATGGTTTGTAAAATGTTGTGTTCCTCTTTAAGGACTCAAGTGTGCGAGTTCAAAGGGCAGGATAGGAAAAGGTGCTTCCTGTTTTCACATCATTGGTCGAATAAAATCCGCCTGTAACCTAATACAGTGGTGAACGCACCCTTTGCCCTTTGGTTGTGCGTTATGCACAGGTTTTTTTGGGACAGAACTGAAAGACTGTTTATGTCTGTTTCGTGTAAGTTGTTACATTTTTAAAGCCTTCTAACAGAAGCAAGCATCTGTCAGCGATGGGAAAAGCTCTCCTCCACCTGTTCTTGATTGTTAGGCTCCTGCAGGGCTCCTTAGCTCAACCAGGCAAGTATATGACATAATCGCAACACTAAGCAATAGCAAATAGTGTTGTTAGAGGCAGCTGTGAGAAAGAATCTGTGCTTCTGTGTTTTAAGAGAGCTCTGGACCTGTAGTTTCTCTAAAGACCTATGCGAGGACATTACAGCACAGTGAGAGCCACGGAGCAGCAGGTGGAAGAGTATTAGGGCATCCCATTTGCCCGTCCACCCTTAGGGCACTTGCGCTTGGCTTCCCCCCAAGCAGCTGAGCCCTGGAAAGGGGTGAGGGATGCCACAGAAATGCCAAAAATGTGAGTAAATATTGGCTTTTTGAAGCCGCTGGAGTTTACTACATAGCGGGTGTATTTGGTGTGAATCATTTAATGTGATTACATTAAAAAAAAATGGACTGAAGTTGTTCCAGCTTGTAGGTAATTAGTTTGGCATATGATGCAAGATTAAAATCAGGAAGTAAACATGTTTGCTTGCAGAAAAGTAATTGGGCAAAATACCTGTATGTTGATGATTGCTGTTGGAAAGGAGGATGCATAAAGATTCCTGCAGGATGTATGAATTAACAAGAATCCAAGGCACTATCTACAGAAGTATATTCCCTCATCCTTTGCACACTACAGTATTTCCAGTGCACCCTCTGCCTTTTTGTAAAGGTGTCCACAGGATACATCATTTGCTAAGGCTCTCTGGAAAACCTTCCCTGTTAAGTATCCATCAGTAGGAATGTCTGAGGATTGTCTTTACCTTAATGTGTACCAGGTAGTACACATGCACAAATGCACATGTGTTATATGATTATGGTAGCACCGATTCAGCCTTACCTGCATCTAAATAAATGTGAAACAGCACTTAGCCGACAAAGTGTGAAGGATGAATAAAACATGATGAAAATTGACAAGTTTTCAACTGAGTGATGTGGATTTGTGTTGTCAAGGTGATGGTTTGGATCCATGCGGGAGGCCTGGCCTCAGGAGGAGCCTTCCAGTATGACGGCTCGCCTCTGGCAGCTTATCAGCACATAGTTGTGGTTGTCATTCAGTATCGTCTCAGTATTCAGGGACTCCTAAGTTATCACACTGAAATACTGAAATATATAAACTGTCACCTCCTAAAACCTTTTTTCTAGATGATTTTTTCATAATTTAAGGAAGCTGGAGTGTTGAGTGAGGGCAGAATGTGTAGCAGACGATACATTTTGTGGTTGTAATTCCTGTTGGTGGCCAGTAGAGGCCACTACAGGTCTTAGATTCCTCTGATACTAGTGTGACGTTACCACTGCTCAACCAGATGTTTGCTGATTTGATAAGCACCGGAGATGAACATTCACCAGGCAACTGGGGTTTCCTGGATCAGATAGCCAGTCTTCAATGGGTTCATGACAACATAGCTGCTTTTAATGGAGATCCAAACTCAGTCACCATTTTTGGACAATCTGTTGGTGGCATCAGTGTCTCTATGTTGGTGAGTATGAAGGTAATCATGCAGGTTACAAATACCTAAGCAGATATGGAAAATAGACTTTTTACTGTACACATGTTCCTGGGCAGGTTATGTCACCTTTGGCTGAGGGTTTGTTCCACAGTGCTGTTGCCATGAGTGGAGTGGCGCCACTGGAAACCCACAACACCAGCAACCCGCTGGCTATGGCCCAGGTATCAACATATGGTAACTAAATAATCACAACCTGTTTAGTTTTTTTTTTTTTTTTTTTTACTGCTGCTACTGCTTTATTGTTCAGCTTCCTTTTTGCAGATGATAGCCAATTCCACTGACTGTGAGAGCAACAACAATGAGAAACTTGTTCAGTGTATCAAAGGCAAGTCTGAGGAGGAAATACTGAGTGTTATTAAAAAGGCAAGTAGTTACAGTGAATCTCAGGTATTTTGTATGGTATTACCTTTGCTTATTTACATTTATATTTGTATATCCTTCCTGAATTTGTTGTGTTTGTCCTTTATTTATGTGCTCATCTGTGTTCTTAGTTAGGTGTCTCCTGATAGAGATTTTTAATCTCATTGAAGTACCTGGTTAAAGCTGCATAAGACAAAATGTAATGTGTAAATACACACAGTCTTAAAAGTATGAATGAGATCTTAGAGTAAGAATTCCATTTCCCAATTTTCTCATATAAATTTCTAGTGTTGATTGTCAAACATGAGCATGTTGACTGCAGTTTATTGATACACGACACAATGTCACATGATTTCTGACCCTCAAATTTTGTAATAGTCTTGTAGAGCTTCTTGTAAACGTTCACTAAGATACAGTCTCAACATGTAGGAGGCCTTATGAGAATTATTTGGAAGCACATTAATTTAAGTCCCCCTTTTTAAAGCATTTATAAGCAGTATATAAACATTAAATAAATGGTTTAAAATACACTGTAATGTAGTTATAAGCACATATGTGTTTATTAATATACAGCATTTTTCATTTCATAATTATAACATCCTATGAAGATATATTTTACATTATTACAGCTGTGTTACTATATTGTCATACAATTTCTGTTTATATACCAGCACTGACTGGTGATGAGTGCCCATAGGAGGAGTTAAAAAATAAAGTACATGAATAAACACTCATATCTGCTAACAACTACATTATAGTGAGTTATAAACCATTTATAAAATGTCTATATGACGCTTATAAATGCTGAACAGGGGGATTTAATTGTAATTCAGTATCGATGATGTGTTCCTGAAAGCCCCCTTTGAAGATGTTTTGAAGAACAAAGAATTCCAGAAAGTTCCTGATAATAGGAGTGACCAATCATGACCAACCATGAGTTTGGATGGATGCTCCCCCGGTGAATTCTCAAGGTTTTTACATTTTACTGTAGCACTAACTTTCACAGACTGATGGTGCCATTAACTTTTACATTTATATGAACATGCATTATGTGTATCAATATAGGCTTTTTTGTGCCTGAACATTCTGATTATTAGTTGACATACTGTATCTACTTGTGAAAAGCTTCTAGGGCCTGCTGGATGGGATCAAGGTATGAAGAGGGAGGATGTAACATCAGTGATGAACATGTTCTTTCCCTCTCGTGTGAGTGGCAACCCTACAAATTTGTCTTTATTAATTGTGCAAGAGAAACAACACATATGCCATTCAGTAGTTTATTTTCATGATAAATACACAACAAAAAACAGAAAAAGACAAGAAGAAAATGCTATATAAATAAATACTTTGAATAAAGTTTCTTTTCTCCCACAACCGTCCCTCTCTGACAGTCCTCAGGTGCGAATGAACTAATACTGAATGAATACTTGCAACAAAACGCCTCTCTGGAGGACACACGGGATACTTTTACAGAGATACTGGGCAACATGGTTCTTGTTCTTCCTATCTTAAAAGTGGCTGCATACCACCAAGGTGAAAAACACTGCATGACGAAGCAAAAAAAAGTAGTTGTATGTTGTAGTCACTTCACAACTTGCATTTGTTGTGCTTCTCACAGATGCAGGTGTGCCTTAATGAGTTTCAGCATGCACCTCTGATGCACAGCGGGACGAGACCCGGCTTTGTCAAAGCAGACCACTACGATGATGTTTTGTTTTTCCTCGGGGCTTCCTTTTGTACTGGGCATACTTTGGTTACAGATAGAAAAACCTCTCATTCATTTTGTACCTTTGATGAACATTATCCAGTGTTTGGGTCACGCAATACTTGATATCTCCTTAAGGACCTGTGTCACAAGAAGAAGAAGAGCTGAGCAAGCGCGCCATGGCTTACATAGCAAATTTTGTACGCACTAGGTAGAGTATTTTATATCACTCTTTGCTACTTTTCTCCCCTTAGGAAGTATATATACTAAAGGTTTTGTTTCTCACACATAGTTCTCCAAATGGGCCTGGACTAGTGGCGCGGCCGCAACGAAAACTACCTGAAGATGAACCTGCAGCAGACAGTAGGGCAAAGGCTGAAACACAACAGAGCTCACTTCCTTGATGTTGTCCTTCCTGAGAAACTAGCAAAGTCTCACCCTGCTAATGATGAACTCTGATCTGGCCATTATACTCCAGGACAGACTTCCATAAAGTGCAGCAAAACATTGTTAAACAAAGACTGAGGAGGAGTAGTTCATCGTTTTTCATCAAGGGTGTATCTTCTCTGAGGCCGGATGTGGTGTTGGTCAGTCGTATGTCTGCAGGTACATTCAAGTGCAGGTTGCGGCGGCCGGGTCGAAGTCCCCTGGAGAAACAGAGACACTTGATGAAATCTTTGTACCTGAAACACTCAAATGCTTCCAGGACTATGCAGTTTGATTCTTCATGTAAGAATATAAGGATGTAAACTCCAAATACCTGTGATTTTAGGACGTGCAGCTCATTGTGAGCTTTTTTCAACCTCTTCTCCAGTTCCAGACACTTCCCCTTGAGGTTCTCTCTGTCCCTCCTCTCCTTCATAAAGTCCTCCTTATAGATCTGAGCCTGAAAGTGGACCCCAAAGAAACATTACATGAGGATGCTAATTGGAGAGTTGATTAACACCTACATATTCTTCAGGTCAAATGTGATGAATTTTTACATTTGAGAGCAGTTAAAAAGCCCTCAAACACCATTCTCTTGGCTTGAAATGTAATGACTTTTCCCAAAGTGACCAAGAATATGCAAAAATGGAAATATTTAAACTTTTTTTCTGCAGCTGATACACATTCTGAGTGTTCTGGGTTAAATAGAGCCATATTTATTAGAAAATTGAAAAATCAACATTCAAAAATCTTCATGCTTCACATATAGTAACATTCATTGACATTATCATCAATCGTTATCTGATTCTTCCGTTTTAGGTAACACAGGACCATAATATAGTGTGATTGTGAATGTTTTTTCTCCTTAAACAAATAGGATAAAACACCTATTTATTAATGATTGGTGAGGTGTTAATGAATGAAAAACAGATTTATGGTTCAGGAGTTTGGTATAGAGACTAATTATGAGATGATTCTGTAAAAGGTCAGAATATGAACAGTATTTAAGGGTTAAAAAAAACAGATATATGACGATGAACAAAGCTCACCTGATGCTTCCAGATATCCTGTAGTGTTTCACTGCTCGCATCAAGACGCTGAGTGGTGTGAAGCGTCTCCTCTAGAGCCTGTACAAACATATTGAAGCAGCCATGAACATCAAGTCAAAATGCCTTGACTATAATATATAGAAGTATTCAGGGAGTATGTTTTTGTTTCTTCTGCCATATTTCATTACTCACTTTGTTTAGTCGTCTGATCTCTTCCTGCTGATGCTGCCCTCTTTGAGTCAGAGTGTTGTTCCGTGCTCGCAGCTCCTCTACTTCCCTCTCTGCTTTGAGTACCTCAGAGCTGACATCACCGTTTCCAGCCTATGAGAATTTTCCCATGAGGATCATATGATTATACACAGTTTTTTTTTTACAGATTTAACTCATTAAAATGCTTTAAAATGTATTCAGGATTCATAAATCTGGATTTTGCATTTACCTGTGTGTTCTCCTCATCTTTCACTGTCTTGATTTTAACTTTTTTATGTAATGTGATGGGCCTCTCTCCTTTTTCCTCTTCTTTAAAGTGAAAGTTGTCATGTTGCAGTATTGCTTTTAAATCCCGCACCTGTCAGACAAAGAAATTGACATTTTACACAGTGAACTGAAAATGTATCATCTAACATTTATCATGCATTTACTCGAGACATTATCCTAATCAAATAAATTGATAAAATGCTCATTAAAACATTGAATAGCACTGTGTATTTGCCTCTTTCTTACCTTCTCTTGGTAGTACTGTGCCATGATTCTGTACTCCTTTGCCCATTTCTCATTAATAGAAAGAAGCTGAGTAAAACAGAAAGAGCATTAATCATTTGTATGTGTGTTTTAGGATGAAAATGAATCTCAGTTCTGAAATGTACTCACCTCTTGCCTTTGCTTCTCCATGATAAGTATCTGTGCTTTCATGTTGGTATCACTGTTGGTAGCAGACACTTCTGACTGAAGCAAATAAAAAAAAAAGAAAAAAAGGGGAACTATTCAAATGTGGCATATATCCATCAGCAGTGGCTATGACTGTGTGGGCAATTATGTAATATGAATGTATCTGTTAACTTCCTTTTACACATTTTTGGAAGTTTTGCTTTGTTTCCAGTAACACAAAGAACAAGGTCACTTCCTTGCAGTCGGGGAATCTGACAGTGATAGCGTGAGAATGAATCTATTATTCTCTCAGACGTATCTTCCAATATTACATCTGTTAACATTACCTGTGTGTCTCCCGGCAGACTCTCAGGGCGATAAACTGCGGCTGCTTCAAGCTTTGCTCTACTGGAACCGTTTGGCACACAAACCTCATACCTGAAAACAAATTATTTTCATGAGCTTGTGTATTTTCCCAAAATTATGAAAACTTATTCCAATCCCTAGTTGATTGTTTCATTTAAAGGGGATGTGTCAAGCACATTTCCAGGTCTATATTTTTGTTCTGGTGCTCTACTGGAATATCTTTGCATGATTTACAGTTAAAAAACCTCCTTATTTATCTTATACTGGCTCTTTATGCAGACCCTCAGTTCAGCCTCTGTAAACCCTGCTTACGATGAGCCCACTCTGTTCTGATTGTCTCTGGAGGCTACATATATGAAAAATAGTAGTCGCATTTTGCCTCTTTTTCTCATTCTTTACTAGAAATATTAACTTCTAAAATACATCCGTACATGTGTGAGCCTGAATCCGATGTGAAATATACCAGTGCACAAGTAAACAACCTGTGGAGCAATTTTGTCCCATTTAAAATATTATTTAGTATAATTTTGCCTTTCATTAGTATACTATTAGACAAACTAAATTGTAATTTTGGTGTCTCTGGTTTTGCCCTCTCTTGGCTATAATTATATTACATCTAAATTCTCTGATGTTAAATATGGAGTACCTCAGGGCTCATTTCTTGGTCCTCTGCTTTTCTCTCTTTATATTTCACCTCTTTCCCAAATTATACATTGTCATGCTCTCCATTCTCAAAATTCAGGGCTCCTGCGTCTACCCAAAGTTAAAAAGAAGTCAGCAGACGGCAGGGCCTTTTCCTATCGGGCCCCGTTCTAATGGAATAACCTCCCTGCTGATGTCAGACAATCCAAGTCTGTTGAGTCCTTTAAATCTAAACTTAAACCCCATCTTTTTGCTTTAACCTACAATTAGTTGCCTTTAATTGAGTACTTCATGACCTTGTACTACTGGGTCAGTCTCAATGAATTTACTAAGCGCACTCCTGCTGACAAGATTATTGATTATTGCAACTGCAGCTGTGTCTTCTCTACGTCTGCCCTCTCTCTTTTCTCCCTCTCCCTCCCTATTTTCTCCTCCTGTCCTCTTTTGTCTCTCAAGCATCTCTTGCTGGACCGGCACACATCCTGGAACCGCTCTGCTTCACTGGTTGTCCGTGCCATTTCCTGAGGTTTTGGATCTGGTTCCCCATCCTGCAGGAGTTCAGCCTCTCCTCATGTCACTCTCTCTCTCTCTGAATGATGTCTTTATCCTTCTCTTTCTCCTGTGTGAATAATGTCTTTTCTTGTCTCTTCTCCCATGTATGTGAATAATGTGATGTGAGTGTCCCCTGTGTGCGCCTGGAAGCTGCTTGGCATCCTCTTCATTGCATTCTTCATATATATTATAAATCAATTATAATTTTGTTATCCTGTTCAATGCTGTATTCTGTAATTTGTGTCCTATTCTGTACACACATCTATTGCATGTCTGTCCGTCCTGGGGGAGGGATCCCCCTTCTGTTGCTCTTCATGAGGTGTTTTTCCCCATTTAAGGGTATTTTAGGTAGTTTTTCCTTATTTGAACTGAAGGTCTAAGGACAGACGATGTTGTATTGCTGTACAGACTGTAAAACCCCCTGAGGCAAATTTATGAACTGTGATACTGGGCTATGCAAATAAAATTGACTTGAAATGACTAGTAGCACCAAGCCAGTAAATTGTAAGAAAAACTTATGATTGCAACAATACTTTCAGATGAAAAACTGAGTGAACAGATGTAAACAGAGTGTTAATGGGCCTCACGTGTGCACATTCGGCAGCGATGGATACAATCTGTGGACGTGTTTCTGGTCATTCTGTGTTCCCTCTGTTGGAGCAGCTTTGCTTGCCTGTGATCGCTCCATAGGTGGTCTGTTTTCATGTAAGGACTGTCAATACACAGAGGAAGAATCATCAGTGAAATAGCTACGAGAAAATTCATCAGCAACAATTTTCAACAACAATAAGCAACAATCTTACAATGTATTTACATTGTGTAAGTACATTGAGAGCCACTAGAAAAGCTGATTCTGATTCTGTTTGATGGTTAATTATTTTTAATTTATCAAGCAAAGATACAAACAAATGTGCTAGTACCAGCCTTTTAAATGTGCGGATTAGCTGCTTTTCTCTGTTTCATTTTGTTGTAAATTTAGTGAACTTTGGATGTTGCATTATTGGTTGGAAAATGTCACGATCAGCTCTGAGAACTTGTAACTGTCAGATTAAACAAGTAATCAATCCAAAAAGATATATGGATTCATTAAAGGGGACCTATTATGCTCATTTCCAGCTCTATATGTTTATTCTGGGACTCCACTAGAGTAGCTTTGCATGATTGACAGTTTAACAAAACCTCCTTATTTTTCTTATACTGGCCCTTTTATGCAGCCCCTCAGTTTAGCCTCTGTCTCTAATAGCTACTGTCTCTTAAAGGCCCCCCTCCCAGTGAGCCCACACTGTTGTAATTGGCTTTCCGGAAGCCTGTCAAGGGGCAGCTGTATCAGAGTCGTGTTAAGTTACCACCGATGAAAACCCGACATTCCCTGCTTTACTGCTTCATATGAAAAGCTTTTAAATTACTAAATAACAAGACTTTTATTGCAAAGAATTTACAGGAAATGAAACGTGTTCCTCAACAAATTAGCAGAGATTCATTAGTGTTGCTAAAAACTGGTTGTCACAAGAAGATATGGACATATTTGGAGCTACTTGTTCCACGGATCAATTAAAAAATAATGCAGGGAGGAATAGTGCAAGCAGAAAAAGTCACAGTGATGATGGTGTTTTATGAAGAGCTGCAGATGACCAGCACACCTCCAACAGGTAAACTATTTATTTTATTTTGCTGTGCTGTGTAATGGAAAAACATTCACAGCTCAAATTGAGTCATGACTCGGCATGACTACCCCAAAAAACAAGTGAAAAATGCCGTAATGTTAGCGGAGCAGAGCAGTGAACAAATGACCATATGAAGAAATCTGTCACGTGCCGACATCAGCTCAGGCTGAAAGTAGAAAAAACAGTTCGAAACCGAGTGCTCAGAGCAGTCTGTGCTTTTTGCTCACAGGGATTACTTCTACATACGTTTATCTAATTATTTGACTCTTTGGCCACGTTTAATATGAACATCTGACATTGTAACATTACATATATGACTGAAAATAAGGAAAAGCATAATAGGTCCCCTTTAAAAATGAAAATCGTTTACAGCTTTAATATCATGAGATCCTCTATATTTTGGCGCTACTGTGCTGATGCACAGACCTCAGCATGCTGAAGATAGCACAACGTGACAGCTGACTCAAACCCTCGGGAGGAGGATGTAAATTATTTCATCTCCAAACAGTCACGTGATTACCCAAACTCAGGCTGCACATTGAGCTCTCAGATACCTTCATACAAACATGGGGCCTTACTTACTGTGTTATATTATATTATATTATATTATAGATATATATCTAATTCAACAGTAAACATGCTCTGTTGGGAATCCAGATGTGGCATACAGTGTTATATATCAGCCTATTTACATAGAAAACAAGCTCTTTGGATTATTTAATTAGAGGTATACACTTTCCCAAATATGACTTAATAATAATAACTTCTTAATAACTAGCACTTGATTACTTAATAATTAAAACAAATACGCAATCTAGAAATAACAAATAACAAGGCAAAATGTGCACAGGAATAAAAAGATAAAAATAAAATAAATAAATAAAACTCACCGTATTATTATTCTCTAGGCTCCTCGACACGTGCTGATCCCACAACAGCTGAGATTTGAGCTGCGACTCGCCTGATAGTTATACTGACGATCCTGTGTGACGTGGTAAAACCAGCATTGTCCAATCACCTGCCGGGATTCCCTCGTGGGGGCCGGGGGAGTCTCAGGGCTGAACCGCTGACGGACTTTATCGAAGGAAAGGAAAGTACAACCAGATGATCAGCAGCGCGAGCGGTAATAAAGGACGGATTATGGTACAGATTGATGACTAAGAGAAAAACCTGACCCCACACTGCAAAATATGACGCTATAGTCTTACCGGTGTTTAGGAAGTGGTATCCAAAATATCGTATTTAGAATTCTAGTATTTGCATTTTATTTGAATCTTAAAATTAATTAAAAGTTTCCTAATAAAATAATTTATAGTCTCTTTTTTAAATAAAAGTTAGAGTTGTTAAAATCATAATTTTTTACAGTGGGTTTTCTGCAGTTTCACGATGTGTGCGAACCTATAACTTCCTGGGTGGGTTAAACTGCAGGCAGTTTGATACCGGAAAGTCACTAATATCGAGAGGAAACTGCCCAGCTAAACAAAATCTCAAGTATTAGGCTGCGGTTTATGGGAAAATCACACATCACGTAGGGTTATCTTGCACAATCTTGTTCGTCTGTTCTCAAAGGTGTTGACTCAGAGCGGACTTGTTTCAGGGAAGAAGGCGAGGGGAAAGCACGCCACTGCTCCTCCTCCAGTGACCGGCAGTCAGAGCAGGGGACTCGACCTATAGCTGCTCATCTTACAAACACCTGTATCACTGCAGCCTATTTTACACATTTCATTTCCACACATAAATAGCTGTAAGACCACCATTTTCTTTCTTTAGAGAGTGGTTTCAATTGAAGATCATACAAGAAACTGTCTTCCCACAAACTAACCTAAAAGGAAAACACATGAATGTGATTCCCTTTTTTCCTTCCTTTCCCTAAATGTGATTAAAAAAAGACAAATTTTCCTACTTTTTATGGTGGTTTATGGATTTTTTTTGTTGAAGTGGGAGCTTCCACTTGTACTAATTTTAGCAGACTCTGGGGAGGGTTAGTAGGGTTGAGTGGTTATTCTGGGATATCCCACTTTGCCCCGAGAGCCACCAGCTTTTTTCTTAAAGTCAAAAATAAAAGAGACGGCCCTCCCCTAACAGGATATTTTCTATACGTCAGCAACCATAACATCTTTGTTCAGTCTTCAGTCGCAAGTTACCAATTGTGATGATGTTTCTAAGAAAATATGATAAGTGCAGGGTGACAGCATTGTTTCCAAATCACCTGACCTGCTGGTCTTAAGACTGTGGGAGGAAACTTAAACACCTGTGTGAAAAACATATGAAACATAGAAAGAAACCAAAACAGCTGGTGGTGTAAATGAGAAGAAGCCTTATGACTGAATATGTTTGCATCATTTACAAGATTATCCACCAGTCTCACTTAGTTTGTGGTGGTTTCCATTTGATCGTCCCACCCTAACCTCAGTGGTTGAAAACATATTCAGATCCTTTACTTCAGTAAAAGTACCGATACAGCAGCGTTAAAAAAAACATTGTAAGTAAAAGACTTGCATGAAAAGAATCCTACTTAAGTAAAAGTACATAATCAGCAGCAAAATGTAGATAAAGTATCGCAGTAAAAGTAGTGGTTTTGTCCCTCTGACTGATATCATATATGACACCATCAGTGTTAGAGCAGCATGTTACTGTTGTAGCTGCCGGAGGTGGAGCTAGTTTCAACTACTTTATATACAGTTAGCTAGTTTAGTCTTGTGGTTCCCAATCTAGGGGTCAGGCCCCTCCAAAGGTTCACCAGATAAATCTGAGGGGTCGTGAGATGATTAATGGGAGAGGAAAGAAGAAAAAACAAAGTTCTGATACATAAATCTGTTTTCAGTTTTTGGACTTTTTCTCTAATCTTTGATTTTTGGTGAAATATTGAATAATCATTTGAACATTTATTGAAATGAAAGCATGTGAGAAGTTTAGAGGGAAAAATCACTATTTGGTTGAGCTGTTAACAACTCATAGACATCTGAAATGTGACCCGGACTACACACTGCTTTTTATAAAAGCCAGAAAGTTTGGAATCCACTGGTTTCATCTTTAACAATGTGTTGTATTTTAAAAGCTTGTTATATTATCCATTGTGTTAAATCTTCATCTGTAAAGTAACTAAAGCTGTCAAATAAATGTAGTGGAGTAGAAAGTACAATATTTCCCTCTCAAATGTAGTTAAGTGCAAGTATAAAGTAGCATCAAATGGAAATACTCCATTAAAGCAGCTCAAAATTGTACAGTAGTAGTACAGTAGTTTAGTAAATGTACTTAGTTACTTTCCACCACTGCTCAGCTTCATCCAGGCTTTGCCAAATGTGAAATTTCTGGCTCCAGTAACTTCCTGGATGATATCACAGATGCTTCATCAACACTTTCACTCGAGAGAGCACCTAAAAATGCTGAAACAGCCAGACTCTTTGCACTTGAAGCAAACAAAGTGACCACACGGCCTGAAAACAGTCCTAATGAGCAAACTATTGACCAAAATCAGTGAATTATTAAGTATGTTAACATTAACATACTTAAAATACTCAAAATGGGGTCATGAAAAGTGCAATGGATAAGCTAGATAATGAGTCATTGTGATGGTTAAATGGCAGAATTCACCTCAACTTCAAGCTTGGAAATCTCAAAAAATGTCTTTATAGGTTTGATCGTAATCAGATCGATGACCGTTTTACAACAGTTACTGATCATCCCTCGAGTTTTCAAGCTTATCTCTTTGTTATTTACCTAAAAGTGTTTTTAAAAGATGACTGTCAGTAGTAATAGCGGAAGTGTTGGTGGTGGCGGCGGCAATGACTAAAATCGTGATGATGCTTACTGACATGACTTCTCACAGTACCCCATGTTGTGGTTTTACATAAGGGGCCTTCTTGATATGACACCTGTGCAGCGAGAACCCCGGAGGCCTCTTCCCAGCACCGAGTCGAGTCTGTTTACGGTACGAAGTGACACAGCAGCAAGTCTCTAGAAAGGAAAGAGAGTGTAACGTTGCGCTTGATGAGCCTCCTCCTTCCTGCCACAAACAATCGCTCCGTCCAAAAAGTCTCACACATGTAACTCCACTCCTTAAGTTTCTGTCTGTGTCACTACACACACACACACACACACACACACACCTTTGATTCACACACATAACAGATAAGACATTTTGTGGCTTACACCTACAAATACAAAACCATAGTCATATTTGAGTATTTTTTAGCACTTTCTATTCTGCTCAGCGGTTTAGTGGTTTTGCATATTTGCTTACGCCTTAGTGTAGCACTGTAGGTAGAAGGTTACAGTTTCACATGAAGCAAAAAAGAAACCAAAAAATGATGTGTTTGGCTTAAAAGAAATGGAGACACAAGGTAGAAGGGAAAAAAAAAAACACCTTTTTAATTCAAATGTATTGAAATTCAAAAACTATTCAGTTTCTCATGAGTAATACAATGAAATCTCCTGGTATTCATGGAAATTAATGCTGAAAATGTATTATTATCATTTGTGCATAATAAGATAGCAGCATCTTACTCTACAGTACAGCACATGACAATTTACCACAACTCTTTAAGACTTGGTAAAAAAAAAATCCCCCATCAGACTCACAACCTTTTCACTTAAAAACACTAAAAAGATGCATTGTGATAATGTAAATATATCCATGAAATCTGTGTAAAAAGATACATTTCACATTAAGTCAAACTGGTCCACATGTACAAAAAGACTCACATTATGATGGCACATTGTTGAAATTGAAATTAAGACTTTTTTTTTATTGTTTGTTTGTTTGTTTTTATGGCTGGTTATTGTTGTCTGATGGTATAATCTGACACATCTTCACCAGCAGGCTCCACAGGGTTTCTCTGGATGGGAGCTACACTCCTGGATCTGAGATCTGCACGAGAGGTGTGTTACAGAGCAGTTAATCTACTGTGTGAAGAGAAAAAACATACATGTGATCAGCTCTCTCTCTCTCACACACACACACGCTGTACTTACATCGCTACTTCCTTGCAATTGTATTTAATTCCTGTGTCCAGCTCTTTCTGCAAGTCATTTAAAGATGGATTTGTACAGTTTGTCCTAAAGAGGAAAAATGAATAAAGGATACAGAAAAGGACTTCATTATCAGCGATAATATTTTTAAATTAGTCTTTCTGTGTTTTACCCCCCCCCCCCCCCCCCCCCCCCAAAAAAAACCAAAAAACGTACACATCATTATCTTGTGTGACCAGAACGATATTCAGGCTCTTCACTCTGGTGGAGTTGAATCTCTTCACCTCGATGCTGCCAAAAATACTGACAGTAAAAATAAAAGAGCACAGTTTAGAGGGATATCAAGTCAACAGGGGATTAAATGTTCACTGTATCACATTCTTTAAGTTCGCAAGTCATGTCATAACCTATCATTTTAAAATCTCCTTTACTTTGAAAGCTGGATTCATAAATTCAGTATATTTACAGTATAATGTAATAATATACAATGTAATTTATTTATCTAATACACAGGAAGTGATACAAAAGAACTTACAGATGTTTCTTGTACCTAATTCTCAACAATATGACTATTTATTTTACTGAAAAGGTCGAATTATTGGACATAAAATCACTGTAAAACATATCAAAACCACAGACACCAATCACAACTCTAAGTATTCCTTAACTAATTCTACGTTCAGTTCATTTCAGTTTACCCTTGTTTGTATTCAGCAGTGCACAACACTCTCTTCCAAATTGCTCATGAAGTGCCAATTAAAGGAGGTAATCTTTGTTCTCATGCTGAGGAATGCCTCAATGATTTCTTTTTCTCCTCGTGTTATTTTAAAGGGAAATTAGGAAAATAATCCTCACACTTCAAGATTATTTAGAGCAGAAACATGGTGATTTAAGGGGGATTTGATGCTAGATTGTTGCTCTCTACCAAAAACCACTGATACCACACTGTGTGTAACCTATAAAAATGGTTTTTATAAGAATACAAATACAAGCTGGTGAATAGGTGAGACTGCAAATAAAATTTTGGATGAATGAGCATCTGAAAGTGAGAATTAAAACAGTTGTGAGGACACCTGGGTTTGACATGTTAACAGCAGTTACTTAAAACATGTAAACCTACAATGTACTTATTTTCAAGTTCTTAATCTTAGCTGTACAGCAAAAAATAGCACAATTCAATACACTTTGCAGTTTTGGTGCAAGTGTCTCGTTCCTGCAGAGACCAGATAAATGTCACAAGACTGTAAAATTTGCAGAAATGATGTCTGTTAGGTGGCAGGGATAGCAATAGAACAGCTTTACTGTTTGATTCACAGCAACAGTGAGAAACTGACAGCAATCTCATCCATCAGGCTTAGAAGAACTAGCCATGCTTAAAGTCTGCTAACCAAAGAGGAATAGGATAAGCATTGCAGTAAGTAGGAAGTAAGGAATGGCTTATTCTTTTATTCAACAGGTAAGACACCTGTTTCATGTTGTGCAGAGAGAGATCATAGAATTTTCTCTGCTGGCAATGTGAATATTTACAATAACCTACCTAGTAGTTAGTCTACAGACATTGTCGTTCCATGGCTTGGTCTAGAGTGTTGTGCTTTTATAGTATTAGGATCTGACTGAATTGCTACTTCTGTGCCAGACTTGAATATTGCTTTAACCACATCTTTAGTGCCATAGTCACAGTCGCCAAAATGAAAGAAAATGGACGTTTATTTTTCCTACTACCATCACTAGAGTCATTAAACTGTCAGTATGAGAAGTGCAGAGCTACTGACCTCGCAGGACTGAAAGGTGTTGGGATGGATCCATTTAGCATCGCTGTGACATCACCACAGGCAGCATCTGCAAACTACAGACATGAAAGATAATGTCAACTGTTGAGAGCAGATCCACAACAGCTTGCTAAAAAAATAGAAAGATTTTGATGGCATTTTAAAGATTGTCAGACAGTTTTTTTCTCCTACGATGTAGATCATTTGTAATACAAACAGTGCATCTGTACCCATAAAATGTAATGAATTGGATATATCTATTCAGTTTTCCAGTTGTCTGCTTCTTAAAAGTAGAGAAATAATCTGTTTTTACACAGGAGGCAGTTGTTACAAAACCCATTAGAAGCATCCTTAACAACGGAACAAGCACACATTGAATAATGCAAAACAATAAATATGAATGTTACACTAAAATATGGGGTGTATCTGGATTCCCTTTATGGAAAAAATACTTTATTTTATGAAGGGCATAATGTATGTTTTTCTCAGGAGGTGTGACCTTCAATAAAATG
Source organism: Thunnus albacares (assembly GCF_914725855.1). Classification (NCBI taxonomy): domain Eukaryota; kingdom Metazoa; phylum Chordata; class Actinopteri; order Scombriformes; family Scombridae; genus Thunnus; species Thunnus albacares. The sequence goes on from NC_058126.1 coordinate 8,581,957, forward strand.
TTGATAAAATGGTCACATTTACCAAAATACATAGTTTATTGTCAAAATTTAGTGATCACTTTTTCAATGCAGGTATAGGAAATAATTTAACTTAGAGTAGACGAAGAATTCCAGCAGTAAAGCAGGATAATAAATAGGATTAAATAAACAGGTGGTGCATAAAAAAATACTGCCAACATAAAAGTCACTCACACTGATGGTAGTTTGTAAAACAACCAGGTTGATTTACAGACTTTCCACACAATGAAATATTGCAGAAAGAGAACAATGAGTAGGTGCACAGGAACACATTGCAAGTATGATACACCTTTAAGCCTTTCCACTGTCTTCACTGACTAGTTGAGTAGTTGACAAGTGGAACCACTGGTAAGGCAGCAGTTAACTAGTGCTGGACAAAGGCCAGCAGCAACTGACTTGCAAGAGTAACTTATCAACAGCTCAAAATCTTGTTTTTGCTGACCTCTAGTGGTTGAATTTGTCATTTTTCTGCAGGAATGTAGAAACCTACAACCTGACATCACTGTCAGGTGTAGTTACAGGTGCATCAGACTCAAACCTATTGAACCAATGTTTTTCAGTTTGAAGTTACATCAGTTTATATTTTTATAGATATGCTGTGTCTATTGAAGCACTGAATGTCATGTTTGACTATTTTTTCTTTCATTAAAATGTATTATTATTATTATTATTATTATTATTATTATTATTATTATTATTATTATTACGAATCTGTGAGCTGCTGCACATCTTGCACTCTGCACAAAAAAACACACTTCTGCACTTTTTGTCTTCTTGCGCAATTGAGGCAACACCTTTGATCATTTAAACTTTCTAAAGTGATGTAAGGTCAGATTTGCCCCATCAGTTTATTCCCCACCATGTAGCAGCTGTACTTCCCTAAAGCAGCAGCTAATGTGAAACTGTGAGGGCTCCTCTGAATGAGTGGGCCGCTGCTGCTCAGGAGACAACTATGCAGTGTGGCTCCATGGAGACCGACACAAAGCCTCATTGATAAAAGAACCAGCCAGGGTGACCTTTGTCTTGCTCCGCTCCATCATAATCATTTATGTTCAGGAGAGATTTGCTTCACCTTATGTTCGATATGTTGAATATATTATATAGAGATATTATATCGACACATTGCATGAACCCAAAACTGTTGTATTTGTGAGCAAAACTAGTGAATTCCTGTTGAGAGCTTACTCCAGCTGAGGCTCTGTTCCAAAATGAGCGAACAGGGTTGTTTTCACAGTCTGTCCATCTTGGGCAGCCAGTAGTGAATGTTTCTAGAACAACACACACACAAACAGAATAATAAATAATGGAAATAAGCATCCCCACAAAGATAAGCCAACTATTATGTGTACCCTTGTGTACATGTTAACATGACATAACCTGAACATCTCTGCTGCTTTAGGGGTTAAATGGGTTATAACCTATATTTTTATATTGATACTGTATGTAAGTGAAAACAATGTGACAATGTAAGAGGCGTGGCTCGTAGTGATCAACCTACAGAGAATTATCATCCAAATCTGCAGCTCCTCTCGACTTTGCAGAGCTTTACAGTGAGTTTCGGCTCATGGTTTAGCTCATAGTGTCGTTTTCAGCCACAGCAGGCAGCTGTTTTCAGAGAAAAAGCTTTAAAAACCCGCTTTACATTACCTGCTCAGCACCAAACGACAGATAGACAGACTTAGTGACTAGCTGGTGACCACAGTCGAGCATTTATAGCAGTTAAACAGCCAGATATTTCCCTTGTAAATATGAAGCCACAGCCAGCAGCTGTTTAGCTTAGCTTTGCATATAGACTGAATACAAGTATAAACAGCTGACCTGGATCCGGCAATAAAAGGGCAATTAAATATTATGTTAATCTTATGTTATGTATCTCATTTGTTTACTTTGTAAAAAAAAAAAAAAACATGTTGAGACTATTTCTTGGGGGTGCAGTAATATCCTGGAGTCTTGTTGTCATTGGGAGGTTGCCAAGTAACCTGTTTCCCCTGTTTTCAGTCTTTATGCTAAGCTAAGCTAACTGGCTACTTCTGGTAGCTTCCCTACTGAATATACAGACATTAAAGTGCCATTGATCTTCTCATCGAACTCTCAGCAAGAAACCAAATAATTACATTTCCCAAAATGTCCAACTATTCCTTTCAAAAGGCCATCAGCTTCTGGATGAGTGCCGTCACAGAACCTGGCTAATACTTTTCAGTCTTACCACACAATTACTGTAAAGGTGAGGACACTCTTGATACCAACACAAGAAAATTGCATCATACCTTCCCCTGATATAGAAATCTTTATTTGGCTGTCTTAAAATGATAGAAAGCTAACTTTTCACAGCTAGTTGTTCAGGTTTTTGAGTTTCCTCTCTACAGGTTTAACTTCCTTCCTCATGTGGTAGGTTATTTAAGAAGTTTTTCCTTGTCTTCTCAGAGATCTTGGGCTTGGTTGAAAACTGTTGTAAGGCTGTAAAACCCACTGAGCCAATGTGATATTGGATAATAAAAAACTAAAAGTATCAACAATTATGACTGGAATGGTGTTTATTACCATGCTATCATGTTACAGACGCATGCAACACACACAAAGAGCATTTACGGTCTTTTGCATGATGTCAACTTGTACAACTTTACATATAGAGTTCAATAACTGCAACTACTCTTCATTTTTGTTCATTTTACTGATCTACCTCGCTACATTTTGCAAGTAAATAGACTAAACTCGGCCCAATTATGAGGTTGTCAATTGCACAGTATCTGAAGAGTCTTACCGCTGCTGCCCTCCTTTCCACACCAGGTCAGACCATCCAGCACAGATCCCAACAGAGTTTCCTCCAGAGTCCCAAAACAATCTCTCTTCTCAGTGAAATCGTGGACGACGTCCTTTGTTTTGCTCCAGAACATCATCTATCCCAAAGACAGTTGATATCACATCGTTAAACGTATCAATCTGAGTTACTAAAAGATTATGTCTGGATAATGAGCACCTGTCGCACAGACAGTCCTGTGATGAATGATGTTTACTCTGTTGCATGCAGGTTTGAAGGGGGCTGCATCAATGAGAGGGTTATATTCTTCCACTGGTACATTACAAGGGTCCCGTCCTACATAGGCCTGCTGAAATACTCCCCATATCTTTTGACAGTCGTATCTGAAAAATAAATGATAGTGGAGGTGGATCAGCCTCATTTTGATGCAAACTGCAGCAATTTTAGTACTTGTTTTTAGAATAGATGTGAACAATTCATGCCCAACATGCTCTACTTTACTTACTATTGACCTACAAATTTCCTCCCTCCGTTAAGTGTAAAGAAAGTACTACACAAAAGAATACAGTGTTATGGCTGAGAAGCATCCTACGCAGTATGTACAGTGCATATTATCAGTTAGAATGGCTTTATTACAATGCATACTGTTGAAAAACGTGCTTCAGATAATACAGAAACTGTATTATAATGACATGTATGTCCATTTGACACCTGCTGAGAGGAGGCTGGTCAGTTAAACACTGACTGGAGTACCATAATCTTAAACTAAACTCCAACTTTAACATCAGATTTATTATCTGGATATTTTTTTTATTGCTGACTGATTCCCTGAAGCTTTCTATATAGTAGCTCTTATTAGAATACTTTCTCAAAGACAAGTGAGTAATTGGTACCTGCCAAAATTGCTCCCACATTCACTCTAATAACTCTCATTCATCAAATCACAACTTCGACATCTATGTTTGTTCCACTGATGTTAACATACCATCCATCCATATTTCTATACCCGCTCATAGGCCTATTGGGTGAGAGGCCTGCACAGGTCGTCACACAGTCTATTACAGCAGTGGTTCTTAAAGTGGGGTCTGGGGACCCCTAGGGGTCCTTGAGAAGGTTCCAGGGGGACCCCAGCAAAAAGGGGAATCATTTATTTTCATTGTAATTCCATCCATAAGTAACACAGTGACAGAATGTGTGACTATTTGGGTCATGGTTTCATACACTTTCTGTAATAAAGCATCTAAAAGCAAAAATGTTATCAGATGGGGGTCCGTGGTCTGATTAGTGCCAAGGACCCCCTAAACTGATTTAGGGGGTCCTTGGCTTGATAAAGTTTGAGAGCCACTGTGTTACATACAAAACACTTGTATTCGTATGTTTTTGTTGTTCATGTTGTAACAGTGTTTATGGTGCTCTCTTTTCCAGGTCACACGTGAAAAAGAGATTTTAATCTCAATGAGACTTTTCACCTGTTTGAGTACAGGGTACGGTAAGACACCGGCAATGTGGAGTCATTAATCAATAACCGGAGGAGGAACACGTAAACAGACAGGCGCCAGCCGGCCGGCACAACCGGGCATAGTCAAGTATCATAGTATCCCTGCAGGTTATGTAAGAAAGTAAAGTTTAGACCTGGATAAGCTTTTAAATATGCACAGCACTTACCCGGAGAACTTTTCACACCTGGCAATAAATGTTCCCTGAAATGTGTCTGAAGTGTGAAGTGTTTTGCCACGCAGCGTCAGTCCCAACACTACGGCCAAGATAATAAACACAAGCAAGACAGCGACAACACAAAAAATAATGCAGCGTCTCCTCCGCTTCTTCTCCTTCCCTCGACGGCATTCACCCTCCATTTATTAGAAGTTATTAAAATATTACTAGTAATAATAAGAAAAACTTCGGGAAACTTTGGCTGTCGGACAGTTGTTTGTTCAGAGCGTTGCTCGCGCTGAGACGGACTGAACTATTTATGGAGGGGACAACAAGCGTGCGCGCGCGTGCACTGGCTCGTGGCTACGCTCCGCTCCAATCAGGAATCGAATTGCTGTCAGGAGAAAAATAACTAGTAAATCTAACTTTCAATTAAGTCACTTGAAATTAGCTGCAATAGTTTGGTACAAGCAGAGAGAAGGACCATATCCAGAATACTGAAGTCAAGCGAAATTCTGAGTCTCCAACCCCATTGCAACCATTGCACCCCCCCCCCCAAAAGAAACTAAAAACAACTGGAATAATTGTACTATTCATATTTCATTTATTCAGATTGTTCAGTTATATTTTCTGTAAATTTTATTTCCCTATAAACCATCAATACACACAGGAACAAAAGAATAAAAAGCAGGTGCATGGAAAAAATACTACATAAATTTATAATACAGTTAAAGTCAAACTTAATTGCTCTCTCCAGATTGCTAAAAATCCAAATTCCAAGATAAAAGAAGCACTGGTGAGTTAAGTGTATCCTGTCTGGCTGAACTGAACTTCAGTATGGACGTCATTCAGAAAGCATAAAAGTACATTTCTTTCCTTCCATTCACTAATGTTTGCCTTTCTCTCGACTTTGTGCTTTCAAATTGGCTCTTTTTTCTATGCCAGAAGGCAAATAAATTAATAATAAATATTTAAACCAGGGAACCGTTACGGTAGCTGTGTGAAATTCATTTATGTTGAAAGATAGTTAGAGGCTACAATCTGAGTAGTTCATTTATGATGAGAAATGCCGCAGGTCGTTGAGTCTGGTGAGGAGGATCAAAAGTAAAGGTTGACTTTCCAGTGAACCTGTTTTACGGGACATATAATGACTTAACGACACAATGACTCAGGTATCATTTTGGTGGATGTTTCTTGCTCTTGCTATACCAGTATGGATGTTTTACAGCTATATTCATGAAATCTGAGCGCTTTAAAGTAAATGTTTGCCAGGGAACCAACATGTGAAGAAATGTTATTATTCCAATTGTGAAATGAAGCCAAACAAACACAGATATCTGATTTCAAACTGTTTAAAATATTACACAAGGGCAATAACATTTTAACCTTTGGACTTAACACAACAGCAACAACCTGCTACAGTGCTTCAGATAAAAAAAAAATCAACTGGTGACCCCCAATTAACCCCAGTTCATCCAACTCTGTGAAACGTGAACAGTTTTGTTCAACGCTAGTATAACTGCCCCCAGATTTGTTGGGTGGTAATTTAAGCACAAAACTGAAATACTAGATTTTTTTCATGGCAGGAACCTCTGTTAAAGCCTGATATTTTGCTTTGCTGAGCTTTTGGCTTCAGAAAACAGACCAACTGCACTCTAAGAGGCTCTGTATGTCTACTTAATCTGCTAATGAAATGGGATCAATTAAAAAAAAGTGGCGTATAAAAAATGCACTCATTTTATCAGTTTCCAATGTTCCTCTAAAAATGACAGCGTTAACAGTCTGTTTCATATCAGATTATACCTTTATTTACATTAAAAACCATGTTAAAATAAAATCGTTAAAGACTAAAAAATAACAATATCAGACGTAGGGCACTCAGTTGAATGTGATCTTTCTGTGAAACAGGCTGTTTGCAAATGTCTGGCAGGAGGAGTGTTTGGGGTTCTGGACACACTGAAGGATCGTCAAGGTCCTGTGGACAAAAATCATTTCTGTTACTCCAGAGTACTTACATCAGATGTTCATTATCATGTCGTAAACACCATCTGGATAAATCTATCTATTTATGTAACATGTCACTTACTGGTCGTTGTCTGTGCAGGTCCAGCGGAAACCTCTGGACTGGAGGATTTGGATCAAGTCTACAATGGATCCTTGTCTACATGATTCTCTGTAGCAGAGGGAAAACAAGTACCTTTTAGGATTTATTTACCTTGTTTTATTTGAATACCTTTTAGAGGTTTGATGAGATAAAATTACACAGTAATTCACAAAAAACAATTTTGTTTAAAAAAAATAAAAATAAAATTTATATATAAATATCTGTTGTCCTATCCTGTTAATCATCTCATGACCCCTCACATTTGGGGGTGTTGACCCCCAAGTTGGGAATTGTTGCGTTAGAGAAAATTTTTCACAACCTTGCAACCCAAAAGTTGTTACTAATGCTGATCTGTAAGGCTTAAGTGAATGACACAATTTTATATGATAGTTCTTAGAAGAAATCCAACATTTTCATGTAATGCAAAATATGTGCTGATTTTATCCTCACATAAAGGGTCCCTCTAGATTTGTCACCACCTTTATGTTGACATAATTCACCCTTTTTGGATTCAGACAGTCCAGTTCAACGCTTCCAAACATGCTGTAAGATATAAAAGAAGATTATATTACACAAACAATACGCAAACAAACACTAATGCCAAAATACTTAATTCTTTTTCCTTTTTTACCTTTTCCTATTGAAGGCGTTGTCAATAGACCCGTTTAGTAATACAGTGACGTTGCCACATGCCATCTCCGCAAACTAACAAATGGATGAAGAAAGTAACATGGGAGCAATATCCCAGAGCTGATTTTAGTATGGTATGTTGCATATAAATGATGAACAAAGGTGTGTGGATGCTGGAGAATGGTGCTGACACTATTCTGCAGTTTGGACAATAAACTCACATTTTGTGAGGCTTGCCTCCACAAGGAATACACTGGATGATTTCTGCATGCTGACCACTCTGGACAAGAGCTGAAATCAAAACCTGTGTGTCAAAATTCACAACTGTCAGTTAAAAGAAGCAATTATTAAACATGAGTGAATAGTGAAAAAAACATGTGCAAGGACCTGCAGCTGGTAGGTTCATCACTCACTACATATATTACTTAATGCCAAAGGAACTATAAGACATTTGGGAGCACAGCTGCGTGAACATGATGTCTCATTTAAATCCCGGTGCTACCAAGTGATCTTCTTTTTGGGAGCAACAGAAACGAGCTGTAAACACAGCACTCTCAAACTCAATAGCAAACACGTGCATATTTACTCATCCAGCAGATACGCAGCAACATTATCATTCATTTGGAATCATGTTTCTGGCAACCTGACAAATGTTAAGTCCAATATTCATTCTCCTTTTGGCTCTATTATTGGTCTCCACTGTCTCCTGAAGGAAATGATCCATGTACAGTGGGTTTTTAGGGCTTTTTTGCTGAGAACAGTGACCTGTTGCAGCTGGAAATGATGCTGATGAGAGCAGTGAGAGTAAACCAAAACAGTAAAGGTGCAAGCTGTAAAACAATATCAATGAGCTGAAAGACATTAAAAAGCTCCAGAGAGCTAAAGGGAACCAGTCCTTTAACATTACATAAAATCATTTGATCCATTGTTAATATTTTAAAATGATTATAGCAGCTTTAAATCTATACACTGTAAATCTCTACACATATTACTACTGTAATATTTGTATAATATGTTACATATAGTGATTGTGATGTACTGTGTCTTTCAGTATCTTATAGTGCTTCCTAGTGTTAATAGAGAACTCTATGTGATTAATAATAATAATGAGTAAAAAATAATGCTCTGCATGAAAACAAAAACCATATGCTTAACATTAGTAGGCGATATTAGTTATATTTCAAATCAGCCAAAAATAAGAAAGTGATAGTAAATAACTTACTTATTTTAATATTTTCTTTTACTTAATTTGTGTTTAGTTTTCTGTGTTTTATCTAAATAAGTGTACTTAGTTGTTTCCCTTTTGGTACCCCATATCAAAAAATTTGATCATAAAAAATTCGTTTACTGGAATTTTTACATCATGACTGAGGTACTACAGTGGTTCCCAACCTGACAGTCAAGACCCCAATGGAGTCGTAAGATAACTAGTTTCACAGGAAAGAAGAAAATTGTTGCTCTGCAACATGATTTCTTTACTCTTTTTTTCAGACTTTTCGCTAGTGTTTGCTTTTTTTCTTGTGAAAATGTTTCGAGAAGACCATCTTTCTCTGGAGAAACTGCTCACCAATCATGCAACTTGTGAAGTAGACACTGCTTTATTTTACTGTAAGGGGTCAAAAGTCAAAGAGGTTGGAAACCACTGAGTTGCTGCTATCCTGTCTTTTTTCAGGGGCATTTATTTAACTAGTACAGTCTTTATATTTGAGTTTTGAGTTATTGTTATTGTCTCTGTCTTGTTAACACAAGAAAAAATCTACCTAAGTCCTTCTTTTGGCCACACCAGATGAGGTCGTTGAACATGTAGCCAACCAGTGTGTCCTCCAGTGTCCAGAAGTCAGGTACAACAGCTGCATAGCTGTGCATCAGTGTCCTTGTTTTACTCCAGAAGAGGAACTAGACAGAAGAAAAGGACAGGAAGGGAAATATAAAGCAGCTTAACTCAAAGATTTTCCTATTATAATGATGTATAAGTTATGAACATATATGACATTTTGGAGCTAAAATCCCAGTCTTGCTCACCCTATCACAAACCCAGGTTTGTGGTATTACATGAAACATCTGATGATAATCCTCCACTGTTACATTACAAGAAGACTGATGGACAACCGCCTCCTCAAACTGTCTCCAGATCTCCTCACAGTCATACCTACACATAAAAATAGGATACACTTAAAAATGTAATTTTTCCAAATGTTTTTGATGTATTGTCATTAGGTGTAAAGTCACCTGTAAGTTTCAGGGCTTAAACAAGTCTGAAATCCCTGAAAGGTAACCAAATTTATGAGAAGTTTTAGTTAGTACCACAGCCCTGAGACTGCGCTTATTGGGTTAACAAATGATCTTTTAAGCACTATGGACAAAGGTAACTCCTCCATCCTCATATTGTTGGATGAGCACATGTTGGTAGAGCACAATATACTAAGTAATAGACTTCAGCACTGGAATGGCAGATCTGGAACAGCCTTGAAATAGTTTCCTATTTATCAACCAGATATTGGTGACAGTACTTAAATCTCGGAGTGTGCCAATGGTCCATCCTTGGACCATCACTGTTCTCACTATAAGCGCTCCCACTTGCTTACATCATTTGCAGGCATCACATCCCATTCCACTTTTATGCAGACGACACACAGATGTATATACCGGTGAAGCCTGACAATCCCACTAGCATTTCTACCTTAAGAAACTGTTTGGCAGATATAAAAGCTAGGATGTCTACAAACTTTCTTCAGCTGACAAAACAGAAATTCTTATCATTGGTCCTAACCATCTGCATCCACAAAACCAGCCATCACTGGTTTTAATATCTCAAACAAGACATAACATGTTTATTTACCATCTCAGGGACATTGCCAGAATTCATTCAATTTTGAGTTTTAAAGATACTGAATCCATTTTCCTCCTGATTAGATTACTGCAATCGCCACTTAACTGGCATGAAATCAGAATTCAATTCACAGACAACAAATTGTGCAAAATGCAGCAGCCAGACGTCTAACACAGACCAGGAAAAGAGACCATATACTCATTTTTCATTGTCCTTACACTGGCTGTCAGTTGCTTTTAGAATTGACTTTAAAATCCTTCTCATTACGAGTTACTCTCCCCTTGTCAACCTACACGCAGTTTGAGGTCCTCAGGCAAAAGCCTCCTGGCTGTGCCTAATGCAAGGTCGAGAACTAAAGGAGACAGAGCCTTTTCTGTCAAGGCACCACTATTACGCAATGACCCGTTCAAGAATCTCAGACTTTCAGTATCTTTTTTAAAATCGCTTCTGAAAACTCACTTTTAATGTAAGGCTTTCTTATAGCCTTTAGTGATTGATTTCTTTACATTTGTTCTTAATGGTATATCTATCTATCTATCTATCTATCTATCTATCTATCTATCTATCTATGTATACAGTACTGTGCAAAAGTTTTAGGCACTAAAAGTAAAGTAAGAATGCTTACAAAAATAGTGCTATAAATTGTTTTAATTTATAAATTAACTTCTTACAAAGTTGAATGAACAGCAGAAACCTAAATGAAATCAATATTTGCTAAGAGCACGCTTTGCTTTGAAAACAGCAGCAGTTCTCCTCGGTTCACTTTAACTCAGTTTTTCATAGTAACTTGCAGGTAGGTTGTTGTAACCACCCTGGAGAAAAAATGTTCTTCTGTGGATTTATTATTTAGGCCATCTCAGGTGCTTCTTCATGTAATCCCAGATTGACTCCATGATGTTGAGATCAGGGCTCTGTGGGGGCCAAACAGTACCATCTGTTGCAGGACTCATCATTCTTCTTGTTGCTGAAAATAGTTCTTTATGACTCTAGCTGTATGCTTGGGGTAATTGTCATATCATGAATAAATTTGGGACCAATCAGACACCTCCCTGATGGTATTGCATAATGGATAAGAATCTAAATGTCTGGGGTGCTTAAAACTTTTGCACAGTACTGTATATATGTGGGAATGTGTGTGTATTTGGCATTTTATTTATCCTTTTATGTCGGCCTTGTAAAGGTTTTGATAAATGCTATATAAATAAATTTTATTACTATTAAGTGATAAGATGTTCTCCACTAAATTCAATGCCATTTCAAAATGTAAACACCGGGATAATAGTTAGTAGTGCATCAAATTACTGGAATTTAATCCATAAAGGCCTCACATAATTGTTTATTTTTCTAAAATCATCATACATGGATAGCCTTGACAGCAATTCTTCTTTGTAGAGTTTGTGATACACAACAAAAGTGAAAACTGTGCTGCAATTACACATAAAATGAAATATAAGCTCTTTTCAAAAGAAAACTAAGAAAACATGACTGAACTTATCAATAATAAATTAAGTCATGCAAACAAAAACTAGAATTTCCCAGGACACGAAATGTCTTTTTATAGAAAGCAGATCAATCCCACAGTAACCATGTCTGTATCAGTTTCTTTTTCTATCTACCGAAGCTAAACACATTAAAAAACAAGAGTTATTGCCCCTTATGTGGGCTGAATACTGTATACTGTATATGCTGTATTACATGAAGCCAAAATTCCCCTGCTTTAGGCTTTGGGACAAAATCAAGTCTTGCAGCTCTACTCATTGGTGTTACGGTCAAAATTGAGTTGTGCAATCATCAAATTTGTAAATTGAGTCCCATTCTAGTCCAAATCATGTGACTAGAATGCACACATCTGATGTTTGCTAAAAAAAGAAAGAAACATGATAGATTGGATGTGTTATAAATCATTGTACAGTGCATTACCTTAAAGTGGGGTTAACTAGAGTCATGTAACTGTAACACCTTCCAACCACAATGTGTTTTATGTTGGGGGTTGTCCCGAGCTGGGCTCTCAGTTGACTGGGGCAGAGCAGAAGCATAATAAACCCTTTGAAACGGACACAAAGATAGAAGAAAGAACACATTATCTATCACATTTGGGAGGGGCACATCAAAAGATAAAAAGGACAGAAGGAAGAAAAGAAATGAAAACATAAGAAAGAAAGAAAAAATGTGCTTATGTCAGGAGGAATTACTTACATATTGTCACGCTGACCATTACAAAGGACACAGATGTTTTAGGGTTGGTCATGATGGTGATATGGGGACCCCGGACCACCTCATTGCTCCTAAGAAAACATGTGTGTTTGTGTATGCTTTCATACAGCAAAACAAAACATTCTGTATCAGTTTTAGCTGTGACTCCAGGCCAGTTTGTTTACTGCAATGTGATAGACTGAAGTCAAATTATCGTGTTGCATGTTCATAACTTTCTCCCACATTTGTTTTTTTTGTTTTTTAGCTTTTCAAATGTTCAAATACACTGCAGGAGATTGAACTGATGATGATGGCTGAGGTTTAGACAACGATTCCAAGCATTTTAGGGAGTTGGTACTCAAAGATATGCATCACTTTAACATATTTACCAATGACAGATTACAGTAGTGCATGCAGTGATTAAATATCACATGCTGTAACACATGCCCAACTTTGTAATTCAGTGAGAAAACATATGCTCACCATTTTCCAGACTGAAGGCAAAACTGCAAGAAATGGCTCCATTGTTGTGACATTCGATGCTTAGTTCAGGTCAAAATTCTCCCCAAATTGAGTCCTGTTGTGGTGTGATGTGATGTGTGTCCTCCTCTCAGGGCTAATGCTTGACATGCCTGATAGGCTGGTCTTCATAGGTCGATGAGATGGTTTTTTCCAAACCCCTTTTTGCAGAGAGTAGATCCACATGACTCCCATTATGGTGCCATTAAGAATCTTCCAACACAGAGTGTGCGCTGTTCTCTGGGAAGTGGAACCATGGTCTGGAGGAGAAAATATTGCTGTTTGTGTAACTGGACACACTGTATTATGACATGAACTCTGTTAATAGGGTATAAATGAACCTGAAGTACTGCAATGAAGATTTTTTTTATCTCTTTGTTTCGTTTATTGGCAGTGGCACCCAGTTGAAGTGTGATTGACATTTATGGGTGTAAACATCTTATCATTTCCTGTCAGTATAAAACAGTTTAGCATATCGATTTCTTATACTACCAGCATAAAAACAGTATATTGTATACAATTAGAATGTAGTATGAAAATGTCTGCATTCTTACATATTATCTTCCCCTTTTTAAAGGTGCAAAGTAGGACCAACTGCTACTTCTTACAGGTTTGTGCAATAATGTGACAGTTCTGCTACAGTAGGCACATTTCCCACTCTATATAACATCTATTCTGGATTGGACCACAGGACCCTCCCGAACTCGCCCTACAAACTGTCTTATACTTCCCACAGGCTTATTCTGAACTGCCTTTAGACACATGGAATTATCTTCAACAAATCCTCAAGACACTCTTGCTAACCCTGGACAATTCAAGACTGTGATCTCAAACCACTTCACTTCAGTGTGTGATTGTTTTCACTGAGTATTGTCCTCTTTTGATCTATTTAACTCTGTGTATTTTCTTTTTAACTATGTATCTCTACATCATCGCAAATGAGAGAAACCTCAATGATTTCCGAGGCTTAAATAAAGGTCTGAACGTATCAATGAACTTTGATTTTTTTGAAATTTTACTGCAAATAATTCTATACCTTTACTTTTTCCACCATTTGACATGCCACATAATACAAATCTATCCATTCATTTATATGTGAGGTGATATGCAACCTCACTCTATTGCCAGCTGCTATGACGTATTGTGTAAAGCATTCATTTTGTGTGAAATGCTCAGAAGTAGAAAGTTTTACTGGCAAAACATACAAGAGCACATGAAAAAAACATTGTTAGAATTCATACAAGTGTGACAGACGTGTACGTTTTAAGTAATTTGCATCTCTTATATCTGTATGGATGTTGGGTTGGGGTGTTATTGTGCTGATTGGTAATACCAAATGTCAATAATAGGGTGTTTAAATACCTTCTTTTAACTTATCACGTTCATTTATCTTTTGGTTCCCTCCATGAAACTGAAGCAGACCACACAATATCTCCTGTTTCCTAACTAATTTTCTTCCTTTGTGTCAGACGGCTGAATGAATTTTGTGTAAACTTGGGAGGAGTTATGTATCTACTTTGTACATAATAAAAATTACAGTGACCGGCCTAAGGGAGAAGCTGTCTGGTGATTCATTTGCCCACATGCCCCATACAGTACGATAACCCATGGAAACACAAAACACAAAAACCGAGGAAATGACACATTTCATCACTAACGTCTGGTGTTTTAAAAATATAAACAGTTTGCCAAAAGGGGCAGGACTGTTGGCAACAAGACATATGTGTAAGTGGTGGCTGTGAGGGGGGCACATCCTGCATTTTTAAAATGTATTATCTTGCTGAATAATAACCGATTTAACGACAAAATCCTATCTTGGGCTTGCACAGCATTTAACACTGGTTTTTAAATATGTAATAATCACTAGAAGATGGTACAGAGTCCAAGAGCCAAGAGAGACTCTCAGCCATCAAATGTACAAAAAAATGACTCTCATAATACTTTGTGGTGATTGGCTAATTGGGATTCTCATTATATTGTCTGCACATAATGCAAAAACCATTGTTCTATATAGAGGAATTAGATTAAATGTATGCTGAACGGTTGCCAGAACACCTCATTAAGTGCTTACAGCGTATAGATGAGACTGTGCCCTCATGTATTTAAAGCTAATTGCATCCTTAGCAGTTTGAACAAGAGGACAGAGAGTCTCCACAGGGCTGCCCGAGCTTATTGGCAAAAAATTCTCTTAGGTTAAGTAGCTGAACGGAGCCAAAGAGAAATGTTGGACAAAGCCTAAATCTTACTCAGACCTTAAAACAAGAGCTCAAGAAAGCAGATTTGAAGCACTCTTTTCACACACATTCTTCACCGGTGTATTGACAAACTAAAATATGTAGGCTTTCTTGCAATCATAATAATTCCCCTTTATTGTACAATATGTGTTTTTCTTGGAGGTAGAACCAACATCTTTCCATTACAGGAAGTTTGACGTGTGTATTTAACAAAGGGAAAATTGACTTTATCTAAATGCTGCTTCCTTTTGTGCCACATTTAACTATTTCATGTCTGCTAAAGCAAGTCTCAAAAGGTAATTTCCAAATGCACCAATCTAATTCAACAATAGACAGTACTGTATTATACACACATATAAAGTGGAGTAAATCATTCCAGTGACAATGCGAATGACTCCCTTCACTATTTCACGTTATATTTGTTGAAGAAAATTCACTCAAGTCCTTGTTCAAAGTTTGCTGTGGTGGAAGTGGTTTAATAGCATTCCGGAAATGCGGTGAGCATACTGACACAGAGCTGGTCTGATATAGTAGACTGACCCAGAGCAGAAGAAATGGAAAGACTTTATACAGTAAAGATCAAAGCACAAAATGGTGAACAAAAGCTACAGAAAGGATCAAAGTAGTGACCAACAATTGGTGAACCAAAGATAGGCATTTACAGGGGCAAGTCGGGAGGGGTCAGATCAGTAGAGGTCAGGAGGGTGACCAACAAATGGTAACAACAGATAGGAGGGGAGGGCATTTACATACAAGATCAAGGTTTGCCAGGGGCAAGTCAGGAGGGGTCAGATCAGTAGAGGTCAGGAGGTGGAAAGGACACAAATTGGCATATGTTTGATCGAAGAGTTGTCTCAGACGTCATTTGATTATCAAGTCTCCAAACCAAATGTGTGCTCTCTATTGATAATTAAGTCTGCTCCCAAAAGGTATTCTTCTTCATATTACAGCAAATAGGGAAAAGTCAAGCATTTAGTATACTCTTACAGCACTAATAACTCTTCAGTCATCAGGTCAAACATGATGAGAAGGATGTGAAAATATAAAAGCAGGTTGGATTACATTAATACAAGAATGTGTTATACCTGATGAAGCTGTCATAAGTCATTTGTATGCAGACACACTCCACTGATTGCTCAAGGGACCACAATTTATTCTCACCGCCCTTTCTCTGACTTAATTTCTCCCGTCATTGAGGATGGTGTTATTTTGCGATGTGTCACTCTCATTTCAAGGGGTTTTTAATTTGTAAGTTTCTACCAGGAGATGTAGAGTGAAATCTGTACTGTAAGTGGGAATTAGTCACTATGAACAGAGTAATCTGTAGGTAGTGTAACATGTGTCGAGCTGAAGTGCCATGAGCATTGCACTGTGCTGCACTGCACTCTATTTATCCAACAATAATGAAAAAACTGACACCTAGAGTAATCCATAAGCCTTTAATACCGTTGTTTATAGCTACAACTAACAAAGAATTATAACAAGTACCTATCACAAGTTACCCAAGCCCTATGTGATGACTCCTGAAAGTGTTCTTGTGACAAAATGATTCAGGAAATGCAGAAAAATAAAATAAAAAAATCCTCCTATTTGTGAAGCTGGATCTAGCAAATGTCTTGTATTTCACTTGACAAAAATGACCAAAGGTAACCTGAGAAGTGTTTAAATTATATGCAAAGGCTTAATACACAAATTACAAGTAATCTCATAGCAGAATCTGCTTATAAAGTAATATCAGGTATTTGGGAACATGTTTTGACATTGCATTCTCAACTGAACATTAAAACAACACAGGCTACTTTTTGACTTCCAGGCCTCTGCAGAGGCTGCCAACATACTGTATCTGTGTATGATTTTATATGTTACAGAAATGCAGACAACAGTGTTGCTGCTGCCACCTCCTGGACTGAAGTGGTTTTGTATATTTATTATTATATACAAAAACAAATGATCACAGGTTTGACGGTCAAATTCCTGTATGTTAGCCATTTATGACCTTTCAGGTGACCTCATAAAAAGGCTCAGTGAATGTGTTTTGAGCTGTGTGGATGAGAGCCACTGACTCACTGTCTTGTGATCCAGTTATGTTCCCATCCTTGAAGAAGGAGGCACTGTTAAGTCAATATATTATTTATTGTTCCAGAAAGAGAAGCTAGAGTCAAAACAGGAAACTCCAGCACAGCTGGACTACCTCAGATAATTTCTAAGCCACATTTATATATAAATCATATTCTCTACTTCCTCCTGTAAGCATGCAAATACTGACAATACCAAAATAGTAATGTTTAAGGCTGCAAAATGGAGAAAAATGTTGATCACTGTTTCACAAAGCTTTTATCCGGAACCAACAGTCCACAACCCGAAGATATTAGTCATAGAGGACTAAAGAAACCAGAACATATTGACATTTAAGAAGCTGGAACCAGATAATTTTATCCTTTTTTTTGTTTGTTTTTTTGCAAAATGACTCATAATGATAAGTCATTATGAGTCATTATCAAAATAGTTGGTGATTAATTTAATAGTTGATTAATCGACGTTTGAGCTCTGTGGATGAGAACCAGTGAGTCAGAGATGCTGTAAATCGACAGAGTTCCTGCTTTGTGGTCCACAAAGGAGGCACTTTTTCGTCAACAGTGCCCACATCAGATCACTCCTAAGCCACATCGTTATATAAATCATATTCTCTTCCTGTAAACATGTACATACTCACATGAATAGATTAATCCTGTTTTCCTGTTTGTTCTGTCTTGCCCATCTGAGTGGAAAATAATTTTGTGTCCACTTTGGAAACAGGCAAAGGTTTAATGTGTGTAGCGCTGCAAGGATTAGTCAAGTAATCGATGTAAAATTAATCAGCAACTATTTTTGATAAAGAAAAATCATTTTAGACATTTTTTGAGCACAAATGCCAGAAAAATTGCCAGTTGCAGCTTCTCAGCTGTGGTGATTTGGTGCTTTTCTGTGTAATAGGAATGAATTATAATGTGCATTTCTCATTATTCTCTGACATAATATAGACAGGTTGATAAATCGATTATTAGAGAAAATAATCGGCAGATTACTAGATAATGACTCGATAATAATCGTTAGTTGCAGCCATTCAGTGCGTGAATGTGACACTTGGGCTGTGAGATATGCACCTACAGATTTATAAGACTCATGTTTATGAGTGCCCATTAAATCTAAGAAGATATAAAAACTTACACTTGAGTAAATCATCCATAGTTGCGGCCTCTCCTTCTCTATAGTTGTTTCTACTAACTTCCATCATGCTCTCACTTCTGTCAGTGCTTTCCTTTAAGAAGAAATGACAGTGTCCCACCCAATCAGAGCGGCGAATTCAGACCCAGTGGTATGGATTGACCAATGAGAGGGAGCGTTCCCTTTAGTCCCACCCACTCAGGGTTAACACTGAGAAGTCAATCAGTGTGTGTAGGCGGGGTGAGTTAGCATTAGTTCATTTATATTCGTTTAAGAGCTCTATACGAAGTAAATTAAGAGTTAATACAAAGCTGCCTGACAGAACAGTTCATTGTAGGTTTGTAGCCGTTGTTGTCATTAAGCTCAGCGCTCGTTTATTCGTCATTTACCCCTTAAAAGGTGATTAGCATAGCGGCTAGTTTAGCTTTGCACTTTGAAAATAGCATCAAGGCTTCCGCACTCTCATCTAACAGATATGCTTTCTTCCTAATTATTTGACCTAGTTTTTTCCAGCCACTAGCTCACCAGTTGTTGTATCTGCAACTGCTTTTATAACAGCATGCTACTGTGAATGTCTTGTGTCTTGCTCACAGGTATCTGCTAGTCCGTATTTGTGAATATTTCTGCTCCTCCTTCATATCAACATGAGTGATCCTTGGCAGGAATGCATGGACCACTGTGTGGAGGTCACCAAACGGGCTGGGGAGGTGAGAAATTCATATAACAGCGGATTTTGGCCTGGAAATCACCTTATTCTGGGTTGAAAAGTTGTACAATATTAGCTATGACTTAGGTTTTGCATACCCTTTGTTTATAGTACAGCAACTAGTCATGATACAGTAATAAATCAGTGAGTTTTATCTCAGATTTATTTGTTTAACTCATATAAACAAGAAATCTCTTGAGTTACAATATCTCTGTTGAGATCCTGACCAAAATGGCACCATAGAAGTCACATAAAAGTACATTGAAATTTACATATAAATTGTAGCACATTAACATGGGATAAAGAGGCATAAAAGAGCTTGAATGCCTGGTATGAAGACAGTATTTACATATGAAGTTATGTTATTCCAGGTTGAGGGTGTGTAGTATGAAGATTATCCTGGTTCAATAGCTGTTTGCAAGTATTTCAAAGAGCTGGCGGGGTGTTTAACAACAATGGTGATAAAGATGAAAAGGCACATATGAGTCATCCTCTGTATTCCCAGTGAGGTCCATCCAGTTAACATGTATGAATTACAATGATGAGTTTGTGATTCAACATCTGTCACCATAATTCAGAACAGATTAAAATATAGACTGAATAAGACTGTTTCTTGCTACAAAGGGAAAACATTTCTTAAAACAAAAGGAAAAATACAAATTTATATGTTACTTTCTTTAAAAGGTTATCATTGTTAGTGTGGAAAGTTAATTTGTCATCCAGCCATATTCAAGAAATCTTTATAAAGATACTTTTTTTAATTCATTTCTTCCTATGGTTTTAAGAGTAATCTGTCTATCCTTTGTACAGACTGCGCATGATTTCTAAGGACAGTTGCATTAATGTGTAATAAACACTATAAAGACAACAGACAAAATATATTAAAGCTTTAAGCTTACACCCAATCATCTCTGACGCATCATTGCCAACAATATGAAACCATAATACACAACATACTAGGCTAATTACTGTAGCAGATGTAGTCAGTCATCCAAAAAATCCCCTCGCTGGGTTTTGTCATTGTGCTCCTGCCAGATGATCCGCGAGGCGCTCCAGAAGGACATCGCCGTCATGCAGAAGAGCTCACCAGTCGACCTGGTGACCGAGACAGACCAGAAAGTGGAACAGCTCATTATTTCTTCCATCAAGGAAAAGTACCCCACACACAGGTACTTCACTGGCTAATATGGACAAGAGAGGTGTTATAGTCACTGACTGCTCGATCACACATGAATGGAAGAATGTTTTATCAGGGACGATGAATGAATTTTTACTCGGTTGCTTAAAGTTTGGTTTCTGTTGTCATGCTGTTTTTAAAATTTATTAAGTTTTTAATGCATTTTTATGATTCTTTTCATTTTGTATGTCTTGTTTGCAACGTAGATGATCATTTTCTATAATTGGAAGTATTATCGAGTGTGGTCACACTTTTGCTCCTATCACTTCTCCAGGCAGAGCTGGAGCCAAGAATTTAGATATATGGAGGTCATGAGCTGCCCTTCACACAAAAAACAAGAAATTATTAGACACCAAAAATAAAGACTATATATATATATGTTTTTTTTATTTGTGCAGTTAACTGCTAAATATGAAGACCAAAATACTGTTGGTAAGCCTTCTCTACGTTATCAGGAATAAAATTCTTGGCCTAAAAGTAGTCAAATTTAAATATACAAAGTTTTAAAATACTGGCGTGAGCCTGTCAAATATCCACAAGTTTAACTGCAAAATGTAGAGCACCCAAAATCACATAAAAATAAATACTGAGAACATGACCTTTGGTAGCTATGGCTATACATCCAGACTACTGGAAACTATAAATAAAAAGGTGAACGTAAACATAGTAGGTTGAGAGCATCAAATGCAATGATGTCATTAATTATACAGTTGATGTAACAGTCACATCAAGCCTAAAAATAACTTATTTTTTTCTGTCTTTTTCCTATTTTGTGATTTTGAAGCTTCATAGGGGAGGAATCAGTAGCAGCAGGCGCCCCCAGTGTTCTTACTGACAATCCCACATGGATCATCGACCCTATCGATGGAACCACCAACTTTGTTCACAGGTACTACTTGCACTGAAGTACTGTATGAACCACTGAGAAACCTGCGTTTGTTTTATCTTTGTCGCTCTTAAACCGTTTTTATCTTTTAATTAGGTTCCCCCATGGAATGTCCTCTCTATCAGGGATAATTAGACAACCTCGATGAAACTGAACTGATAATAGAAACTGACTCCTCTGAGCTTAAACCTAAAGGGAGTTCATTAAATGAATGCTTTATATTGTGATTTTTTTTTTTCATCTTTTTGCACAGGTTCCCATTTGTGTCTGTTTCAATCGGCTTCACAGTGAAGAAAGAGGTAGGCTTTATTGTTTGTGATTCATATAATTTGTGATGTTCCACGTGTAAATGACACTGTAATGTCTTAATTATTACAATCATTAACATGGTAATTGCCCCAATCACCCAGTGAACGTCTGATAAGTACCAGCTTTCTCTATTTATACGGCTGTTATTTTTAGCCTTCCACCCACACCGCATGAACCTCCTCTGTTTTCTGTGCTGCATCTCTGGTCTCAGATAGAGTTTGGGATCGTCTACAGTTGCATCGAGGACAAGATGTACACAGCACGGAAGGGGAAAGGAGCGTTTTGCAATGGAGTCCCCATCAAGGTGTCTGGACAGGAAGGTGAATACTGATCATCACTTCAAGCTTTGGTGTTGCAGTATTTAACAAATCCACTAGGTGGAGGCAACATCACAGCGAGATTCTATAACTGCTCTACAGGAGGCAGTAGTTGTAAATTACACACTGTGAGCTGTCATTTGTTGAGTGATTTTCTTTTAATTTTCCATCTTAGATATCAGACAATCTCTAGTGCTGACAGAAATGGGCTTCAAAAAGGATTCTCAGCGGTTTAATACAATGTTGGCCAACGTCAAAGCCATCCTCAGCATCCCCGTCCATGGGTAATATACACTCACACATACTAAACTTTTACAAACCATCTGGAAGATAAGAGTATGTCACGTGCAGGTGAATGCAAAGCAAACATCCCGTTTCTATCCCCTAGTATCCGCTCCCCGGGCAGTGCAGCTGTCAACATGTGTCTGGTAGCGTGCGGATCGGCTGATGCTTACTACCACATGGGTATCCACTGCTGGGACATGGCTGGAGGGGCAGCGGTTGTTACCGAAGCCGGAGGAGTTATCATGGATATTTCAGGTGAGTCACTGAGACAACCGCAGCTCTTCAAAGACCACTTTCTGCTACACTTTTCAAAGGCTGCTGAGTCATTTGATAAAAATGAGGGAAGCAGGCAGCAGCAGTGTGGTTGATTTGTCAATAAAAAAACAGATTGCAGTTGGAGATTACAGAACAAAGCAACGCGAATATGCTGTTGTTCTTGTAGTGCAAACACAACAGAAGTTATTCATGTTTATGAATTATTTATTGTTACTAATTCATGTTGTTATTGGCTTTTATCCTTCATCTGGTCACAAATGCAAATGAAGCATGAGATGAGGAAACGGACCAGCTAGTGGCTTTGTACTTGAAACTGGAAGCGGCGGAGTTTGAGAAATTCGATGTTAAATTTAAGCAACACTGCCAATGACAACAGCTGGTCTGACATTTAGGACGCTAAGAAAGTTGTACTCTGCCAACGAGTGTGTATCAAGTTCAACCTGTGCTGTTGTCAACGGCAGCGTTTACTGTAAAAGACCCTCGATTTCTGCAAACATCCTCCCTTTCTGTATATTTAAAAACTACAGTTGTGGGGTCTGTGTTGGCGGTGGAGCCAATGCAAGCATGAATAGCAATGATTATTGGAGTCATGTGAGGTTAACGAACAAAATCAAAATGTTTTGAAAATGAGAATGGGACCATGATCTTGCAAATTCATCAGTTAATCCATGTGCTGTTATAGTGAATTACTTAACTTTTTCCCTCTATAGTGACTAGCTTTGCACAATCATTCTTGTATACACAAGCATCTCAAAATGAAAGCATTCTGCTTGTTTCATCGATTGGGCAGCACAATGAACCAGATTTATAGAGGGGAAAATTTCCCTTGGCACATACTGTACACTCACCGAGCACTTTATTAGGAACACCTGTGTAATCTAATGCAAGCCAGTACAACAGTTCTGCCATAAATTCTACTTTTACAGAGCTTATACATTTTCAGTTTTTGTTGACATTGTCATGTATGTTAATGGAGTGAAAAAAAATATTAGTAACACACTCAATATAATGCACTGCAGTGCACCAGCACCACCCACTACAACCTCAATAATAAACATAAAGTAGAATTATCACCTTTCTGACAATGTCAGAAGTGTTTGTGCTCAACTGTTGCCATAATGACTAGTACTGTTTTATTCTGTCTTTGACAGGTAATAAATATCATTTTATTAGTCAAGAAAAAAGTCTTTGGTGTAGGTCAATGACTTTGTAGCACACCGACAACAAGGAGGTGAAACAACTTTCTAAATGTCACACGAGATGTTTCATCATCTTTGCTGTGGTTTAACTGTGTGAAAACTCTTTTTTTTTTTTTACAAATAAGCCTGCTTACTATGAGATGTTGAGCAAACAATATGCAAGTACCCAAATTAAACAATGCAATACTTTAAATTGGGAAAGTGTGTTCTATCAGAAATCAAGAGAACTTGTACCAAATCTCTAATAGTCAACAAAATGATTCCATAAAGCCAGTAGGAGAGCAGTACATTTAGGGCCATCAGCTGAGTTATTCAGGTAACTTCAACAGACACGTTAAGCACGACTTAATAATGATTCTCAAGTCTCTTAAATGGTAAATGGACTGCACTTATATAGCGCCTTTCTAGTCTTCTGACCACTCAAAGTGCTTTTACAATACAAGCCACATTCACCCATTCACACACTCACACACTGATGGCGGCAAGCTACCATGCAGGGTGCTGGCACAGCCATCAGGAGCAATCTGCAGTTCAGTGTTGGCCCATGGACACTTGGACATGCGGACTGGAGGAGCCAGGAATCGAACTACTGATCCTCCGATTAGTGGACGACCCGCTCTACCTTCTGAGCCACAGCCTCCCGTTTATCAATGTAGCATGTGCAACATGAAAATGTGTCGTTCAACTTCATTTCAACACTACTTATTATTTCCTCTTTCATCCAGGTGGACCATTCGATCTGATGTCTCGGAGGCTGATCGTGGCCAGCAGCAAAGCAATAGCCGAACGCATTGTAAAGGAGATAACAGAGTTTCAGGTTGGCAGAGATGACACTGATGGCTAGAACCACAGTCTCCTCTGCCAAATTAACAGTTATTCACACACACACACACACACAACTCTCGTATTTAACAAGTCAGGATTTTGTCTTTGCCTTAAGAAACAAAAATGATAATCTTACCTCCGAAGAACAGCTGAGTGGGTTTAGCAATTATATCAGTGCGTCTTCTACACACTTCTTGTTTTGTTATTCTGTTTTATCGCTTAATCCTCAGTCATGGACTCCCATTTTAAAAATGATATTTATATTTATTTATGTGGACAATGCAGCCAGGATACAATCAAGGAACTTCACAGATAAAATACCTCAATACTGCACTATCGACATCCTTTTAGAATAACAGTGTTCAGGTTTTGACCAATCATTTTGCTTTTCCATGTAGGTTTTGATGTTTAATTGTTAGGTTATTGTATTTAGTTAAATGTATTGTTTGGTAGATTTGTTAATACAAAGAGTAAATTCTTGAATTTCAAAGCCATCATTAGTTTGCACTATGACAATACAAGAATATATACACCAAACTCTCCACATGTAACTACTGTACTGTATTACTGCTTCCCTATTCCGTCCAGGAATTAATATTGTGCTTAAAAATGTGTGCCGTACGTCCAAAAGTTTTTAAGTATTAAGTGTGTTTTTTTTGTGTAAGGATGTAATGGAGGCAGAAAATAAACAGCACGATGAACATCCCCTGCTCGTCTTCTCTTTCTTAAACACCCCCGATGGATGATTTCATGTCATTAAAGCAGTTCAGGGACAGATGTCGGCAAGCATCCACATGTTGTACATAAAATCCATTCATTGGCAACAGAACTAAGTCTGGAGTGTGCTAATATGTGCGGAAAAAATGTCGACGAAGCAGTTTCTATTTACAAGTGGCAACTGCAGTTTGAGGCTGAAGCCAATGCAGAAGCACCTTAAAGTGCAAAGCCACCGACGGCCCCTAGATGCATTATGCATGATTTTAAAAGACCCTTCTTTCACCTTGTTTGTTGTCAGATGTTTTTTCATTAACATTCAAGACCACTAGTAGTTAATATTTTCACAGCAGTTGTTCCGAAAGAAAACAGAAGGTGATGTAGTGTCTCTTAGACTAATGTGTTTAATACTTTTATCAGTTGCTTTGTGACTTATAAATGAGCAGTCTTCATCAATATATATATATATATATATATATATATAGGCTTCAAACTGGCTCCAATGAAAAACAATGGGTGACGTCACACCTCGCTACATCCATCTTTTTATAGTCTATGTTTAATTACTAGGATAAAACTAGGAAGTACTAACTTGGCTCCTCTGAAACGCATAAACAAAAAACCACAACACAAAACTCAAGATAACTGCAACTGGCACCTTCTTTCTTGTGTTGCCTCACTCTGTCATTCCTGTGAAATTCAGCTCCATCTCTGTGAGAAACAAAAAGCTGCTATATGCAAGCCCATATGTTCTCAAACTGCATATCATCTACAACTGGTGTAGAGAATGAAAAATCCCTCTAGCAAGGCTGTTAAACACCACAGTGACATCCTAACAGTAGCCCACATCAGCTACGTGTCCAGGACATAATGTAAAATAAACGCCCATATTCACTTTGACCTAGAAAGTTGATAAACTGTCCTTTCTCCTTTATAATGTCTATAAAGTAAAAACATGCACAGAGAAATGTCTCTTGTGGCAAACAGGGAACCAACTAAACAGAAAACAGGCCTCTGACACTCCATAAAAACTAGAAAAAAAAACATACAGACTGCTGCCGTTGTGAATTTAGTAGAGAGATAAAAGCATTCACAGCCATTACAGCATGTAAAATTCCCAGCTGCATTTCCCCTGCCCTTTCAGTCAGTGCTGGTGCCTCATAGCAGACACTGCACATGCAGCGTGATGGACTGCCCCCTGGGCTCATGTGCTCTATGAAATAGCCCCGAGTTTTGCTCTCCACGGACTGCTGTCTATGTTTTTTGAGTTTGTGTTTGCTGATGGCTAACAAATGGTTTTAAAACACTTTACTTGAGCAAACCCAGGTCTTATGGGCTCCAGCCCCTCCCCCCCCTCAATAGAAATCAATGGTCCATGTTAGTCTGCAGCAGGGGGTTCAGACGTAATCACCAGTATTGGAAATGATTTCCGGAGTCAGCCAGCTGAAAGTCAAGACCTCCTCTGTCATCCCCACCTTTTGCATCAACAGCTGCTTAACAAATCTTGTAGATTCTTTGTCTTTTAATGTTTAATATTCTTTAACGTGTTTACTGAGTCATTTACGGCACAGCCACCAAAGTCATTACCTTTTACTGTGTGTCTTTGTTGCCACTAAGGAAATAAGAGCAATTGTTCTTGGAAAAACTGGCAAGGCTGTCTTTCCTGCTGCAAAAATGCAGAGTGCTCTCCTGAGGATACTGTTACAGGATGTGTAGACATTTTTGAACAATGTTAGTTTTGCATTCAAGAAGAATTTATTTAAATTTCCTTTGGTTTATGTTTCAGTTATGTTTTCAGATTTACCACATCTTCTCTTGCACTGCCTTTGGCTTGATGCACCATCATAATTGTCATGCATTTCCTTTATTTATGTTTAAATTTACACTAAGTAGAAATAAAGTTTAAATAAAGCAATCAAGAAGACTAGTTTTTCATACTCTTTTATTTATGTCTTTTCTTCTTTCATCTGTTCATTTGTTTACTGTCAGATTTTGAAACTGTCTGCGGTGATATTATTTCGTCGTCCCCTCCACCTCAAGTTTTCATAAGAGATCGCCCGACAGTGCGTCCTACGGTGACTTGACTTCCCCTTTTTAGATTATAATGATTTCACAAAGGGATCTAATTGTCAAAGCATTTCTTTAGCTTTACCTATATTGTGCACTTTACAGCAAGTGTATTTATTTCACACCTACTGGTCTAAGTTAGTTAGTTATTTTCAGTTAGTCCATCCTGATTGAAATACGGTTCGTGCATGTGGATCTGCTTTTTCTTTATATCAGCAGATAATTAGCAGATCCCTGCAGGAACAGTGTTAGGCTGCTAACAACACCTTGCAGCCCTCCACCAGGAAGAATTCCCACTTGCTGCAGTATAAACCATGTCACTGCCTTCAATTCAATTTAATTCAAAACACACCATTTGTCGCCGACAGGCAATTAGCAGAGGCACGTAGGGAAGTAAATTAGCAGAATACGGAAAAAAAGGTAAATTGCAATAAAAGATGTATACATTATGATACTAGTATAATACTAATAATAGCGCAATAAAAGTGTAATGCAGTACACACAGTATACATATTGATGGGTAGTTCTATATATATAGCTGCACGGTAATAAAGAAAGAATAAAAAAGGTCAGATATACGACTGTGCAGAACTATTTCTGCAACTTGTGCTTCTTTGTCTTATTTGCTGAGGATTTTTTTATAGTATTAATGTAATGAAAAGTTGACGGCTGATGGCTTTGTTAAACATCATTCTGTAAAAACTGTATAATATGAGTACAGCGATCAGTCATGGAGAACAAATATACTCAAGTTTCCCTCAGCTTTGCTACAGAGAGAGAATGGGAATTAGAGGAAGCTTCCCCCACTGGGCCAAAAAAAATGCTGCCTATCCTCCTAAAGTTTGTTGCCAGAGTTACAGAGGAAAAGCTTATTAGAGGTGACATTCAAATTCAATTCAAATTTCAAGCCCCATATGAAAATATTATGCTATGTAGATCTTGATCTTGTGTTTAATTCCCTTGCTCTGTTTTCATCTCCTCAGTTCACAACAATAAATTTTGGAACAGCTCCAAGAAAGGGTGGAGTCTGTCAGTCATCTGTTATCATAGCTTCATCTGTACAGTGTACAGTGGTGACCTTCACAAGCTTCTTTTAGACAATAAATCTTTTAGACAATACCCAACGTGTCTATACTAAATTAAAGTCAATTCATACAAACAGAAAACATCTTTGTTCTGCTCCTTACTAGAAATAATCGAAACTGTCTAATCTGAACTTGTAGCCTGACATACAGCAGCTGTACAACTGCTCAGTAGCTCAAATTCAGAAAATACAGCGAGGCAGACTTAATTCATTACACAACAACTACAATTACACAAGATAACACAATAACCAAAGTCTCATTGATACATTTTGGCTCTTTAGAGGCTCCCTAGCTCTTAGCCACACTAGCAGCATGAAATATCAACAACTGTGGAATCAGCCATTCATGGTCCCCTAAGGATGAATCCTAACGACTTTGGTGATCCCTTTACTTTTTCTATAGCACCACCAACAGGTTGACATTTGTGTTTTTGAGTCAAGTGCGTCAACAGCTAACAGATGGATCACCATGAAATGTGGTACAGACATTCATGTCCCCCACAGGATGAACTGGAATCAGTTTGGGGATCTCCTGACTTTCCATTTAGTGGCATCATCAGGACAAAATTTCTTGGTTTATGATCTAATACCTGCAAAATGATTGACATACTATCACTCTCTGAATCATATACACAACAAAATAGCAGTACACTGTCTACAATTAGTCAAAAATGCAACTGCTAAGCTTTTAATTGGAACCACGAGAAGACAGTACACACCCAAACATTAACTTCCCCTTGGTTAAATTCTAATAATCACACACAAAGCATTAAATGGATTAGCTCCAGGCTATACCTCTGACCTGCTAAGCCCTACAAGGGCGTGCACTCACAGTACCATTCAAAACTTTGGACACACCTTTCCCTTCACTTGAATGAGAAAGTGTGTCCAAACTTTTGACTGGTACTGTAGGTCTGCAGAAAAAAACCCTTCTCACAGTGCCTGTGTCTAGACTTGCACCCAAAGGTGACCATGCATTTACTGTCATGGCAGTTAAACTGTGGAATGCAATAACCATTTACAATCTGCACAGCTGCCTCTGTATTTTCTTTGAAACATCAGCTAAAAATGCACCTTTTTTAACTGATTTGTACAATTTTATATCTCCGGGTGAGTATTATATAACTTTATTAAAACATGTATAAAATAATAATTTAATTCATTTATTTATGTACTTGTCCTTTGTTAAAGCACTTTACAAATGGGTTAAGAAAAGTGCTATATTAATACAGTTATTGTTATTCCCATCAACCTCACCTATAGTTTGTGTTCAGCTCTAATTAGCAAATGTTAGAATGCTAACGTACTAAATTTAGATGGTGAACATGATAAACATTTTACATGCTAAACATCAACTTGTTAGCATGTGTCACTGTGAGCATGTTAGCATGCTCAAAGCACTGCTGTGTAGCCTCACAGAGCCTCTAGCATGGCTGTAAATAATACAGCTCAGAAGGGGTGTAGGTGACTAGACAGGAAACAACCAGGCTGAAGCTACTGCTCATCTTTCACGGTGCACCATTGACCTTCACCAACTTCAGCATCATAGTAGGCCTCAGCTTCAGCCATGAATCCAGGCAAGCAAACATCCAAAACATCCATCATTCCGGATAAAATATTCATAACAGACCTGCCAGGGAGACAGCAAGACCGATGTATTTGTTTTGCCTGTCCTATCACTTCCCTCAGCCTGTCTGAGCCAACGTTTTAGAGAGCGTCTTATATTTAGTGCACAACAGAGACAACGGGGTGACAACTGCTCTCCTGCTGCTACCGGTCAAACAAAACTTTCAACACATCCCCCCATCATGATACCCCATACTGATCTGTTAAATCCAACAGAGGATTGTTTGTTTTTGCTGCACGGCTTGTGCATCGGATTTGCAGTGAATACAGAAGCCGGCGTAGTAGGATGACAATGTTTTCTGGCAGCTTTACTATTTAATGTAGCTATTATCCATATGAAGACTGATACCAGCCGACTCACTCGCTTCAAGAGGATGAGATGAAATTCTTTAACTTTCGCTGTAGTTCTCATCCTGTCATTACTTGTGCAATGGCAAACAGCCGAAAACAGGTTCAGGGTATTTCAACAAGCGTTAACTTATGAAATGTTATGCAAGGTGTGGTGGTAATGAACATGTCTGAGCGAGCCCTGTCGAAACAGTCAGGGCTGTTTCTGCTTTTTTCACTACCACAGACAATGCATATTTTGTTTTGTCTTGCAAAAATGTGAAAAAGGCTCCTGCAGCTCAACAGGGTTAAGTGCTGCTGCCCTCTTTCACCAACCACTGAAAGACTATAGAGAAATATATAGACAAATTAGAACGAGGCACGGATCACCATTATTTTCATATAGGTCATAAACAAGTACGAGGCACAATGTAATTTTCTTGACACATGCAGCATGTACCACTAATTGAACAATTATTTTAGCAAGATATGTTTTCCTGCAAGGCTGTCAGAATACTGTCAGCGTTTGATGAGAAATAGCCTGAGGATTCAGAGAATAAGTGAGTGACACTCCCTCGAGACACCGTGCATGTGAATGAAAGTGGGAGCTCACTATTATTATGTCACTTCAGACCCAAAAAATTTCAAGCACACATATCTGTACTGCATCCCTGGGAGTGGTATTCTAGTCTTTGCTTGATTTAAACTTCAGTACTGTATACTTTTAAGGTGTGAGATAGCTGCTGTTTATTTGTTCTTCGTCATTGGATATTCCTACCCGGGCAGTATCTCCTGGTTGTGGTAACATGTAGGCGGGGTATTAAATTATATTTAAGTTATAAAGTTATCACCTTGCAGTGAGATATAATAACCGCATGCTTTACCTCACCGAAACAGGAATGAACAGTTTTGATAGATACACATGTAGAGACAGAGACATGTAGGACTGTGTGCCTGCAGTATACACTTTCAGTCAGTTCATGAGGATATTGTCAAGACCTCATCCAATTTTCAGCAGGCACAGCGATGAATGGGCATGCACACACATATCTACAATCTACACTGACTCATCAGGGGACCTTTCAAAGTATTTTCCACCGGTGGAGTACAATAAAAGGATATAAAGGAAAAGCTCAATAGCTGTGAAGCTGTCAGGAAGTATAAAACTGACAGGGGCTTTGTTTGTCATGCCAAATCCTGTGTTAAAACTAAGTCAGGGGCTGGGATGTACCCTTATATTTCTCTAAAATGTAAGATTTTCACCTTATTATTTATGAGGTAAAAGGTCAATCCAATTTCTGTCTAACAGGCATTAAATTAAGAATATAGAATTTTTCATGCTGCACTGAGAATTTAATTACTAGTCATGTCAGCTGTTAGGTGTACATATGTGATATACTATAGAGTAGAAATACAGACAGCAGGGTGTGTCTTCCTGTGACACCTCCACATTATTTAGGAGAATTAGGCAGACACTGGAAATTTTCCATTAACTCATCTGGCCATAGCTGGATCTGCTTAACTCATTGCGCAGTAAATGTGGCATCATGTTGTTGCAAGTCTGCATGTAGAAGAACAGAACGTTACATTACTTAGGTTGCTGTGAAGAAATGCATGAGGGCGGTGCTAGTACTTTTCCCACTCTGTCATGCCAGCTTTTTTTATAACTTCTCTCCAATGAAAAGTTAAAGTTAAGTTTTTCAAGGGAAGGTGCACTCGCATTTTGCAGCTACCTTTAGACAGACGTGACTTCACAAGGTAAGGTTCTCTTTCATTTTAGCAGTGAATGGATGACATGTGTGAACATAAAAAAGGTGTACAGGTATGTGCTTATCATCATAGCAGATGGATAGTAGTCTAATAACTCTTTTTTTTTTGTTATCATTGTTTAACTTATCAAAACATATTTATGCAGGGTGGACTCTTCACAAGGCTGAGACATATGATTTCTAATAGCAGAAATAATGTACATGAAGTATACATTAAAGATTCGGTTGGTGCCTTGCCCTGAAATATAGGGACATGCTCTTTTGCTTTGAGTAGTTTTAAACATGATATAATCTTTGAATCGAGTAAAACTTAAAGAAATGAACCTCACTGAATTTTTGGCTCATTTCCATTGACGATATTCCCTCCTGAAAATGTATTACACTGACTACACCGACATCTTTTCTCAATTGTAATGATTTTTAAGTCTAAAACCTGTGGCCTGTGTTTTTTTTAATTCAATGCTTGAGAACAATACAGGACAAAGAGATGCCAGCTGCAGAGGAAGCGTTACATAACTCATTCTGTTGTGTGCTAAGCACCGGCCCCGGAAGTAGAGGAGCCTCCTCCTACATTCTTTTTAAGTTGCAAATCACTGTATCTCCTCAAATGCCCTTATATTGCAACACTCTGATTGGTTGGCAGTGTTTCACAGTTCGCTTCACGTTTCAGCACACAGTTTGGTCCACAATAAAAACTGCAGAGAGTACTAAAGCCTCAAATCACATGGCTTTAATTATCAGAGATGCGCACGCACAGGGCTTTCCGCAAACACAAAACAACTTCCATGTGTTTTTCTTCTTTCACTTATCTAGTATTTCGCATGTATAACATGTATAATCTACTGAAATGTCCTTCAGAGTAGGCTACAGCTATTAATGTGACTCAGGTAGGTATGAAATGTGTTAGATTAATGTCTGAATTTTACATGAATGTCGTCACTGGATGTATACCAGGATGTTGCAGAAACATCAGTACAGATGTTGTGTTTGTTGCCCACCGCTGGCTGTGTGGCAAATTATAACCGTTGACTTTATTAAACACTTGCAGCATCACACAGCAGAAGAAACAAGAATAAAGAAAGTGTGTCTTTAAATTGAGAGTGTGATGTGCACATTGACGCACATGGCACAGCAGCAGTAACTTCAATAACACGGGATCGGTCAGGATCTGACAGTAATTAATGTTCTGTGTTCTGCTGCCTGTCTACACCATTGACTGTATATAAAGATGTCAGCTGTTACGCACAGATTTCAGGTTTATACGGTGGAATTGTTGGTAATAAAGCGGCGTTGATGGATGAATCCTGAGCTCCATCAGAGCTGTCAGGACATTTTTATTTTAAGTAGTCTAGTTTAAAGCCCAAGATAAGCTTAAAAGCCCATACTCACTTAGTCCCATCTCCCCCCATCCTCTTGTCTGACTGAAGATTTCACTCTTGCTGAAAACAGTCCTGTGTAAAACAACAGGGCTGTGTAAGTATGGGCGTGTTGTTTAAAGTGCCAGTGAGACAATGAAATACGATCCACCAAGTCTGGTTGGAGTAACAGATTACTGTGTTTAAAGACTAATCTGAAAAACACAGCAGTTTATAATACACACAACTCTGGGAAGTTATGACGCTGCAACCCTGTTTACTAGTGCACACATGTGGAATGCATCTGTGTCCGCTGCATTCCCACAGGGTTGTGCAGAGGTGCGGTCGTGTTTATTTGTGCTTTAGGATGCAATCACCGTGAAACAATCAAAAAATTTCTCTGATTAACTGCTTTGTTCTCGGCACCACCGCTCCCTATCTTCATTCACTCTCTAGCTCGCTCAACCACCACTGCTCTCTCTCTCTCTTTCTCTCTCGCTCGTGCTCACAGCTCGCTCGCACAGTCTCTCTTTTTTTTCAAAATGAGTCGGGAAGCCAACAAACAAGTCGAACTTTACCTTTAATGTTATCAGATGAAGAGAAAGGTCTGCCCCTCATCCTAATCACGTCTCTGTACTCCCTCATGCTACAATGC
This sequence comes from Thunnus albacares, assembly GCF_914725855.1. Classification (NCBI taxonomy): domain Eukaryota; kingdom Metazoa; phylum Chordata; class Actinopteri; order Scombriformes; family Scombridae; genus Thunnus; species Thunnus albacares. The sequence goes on from NC_058126.1 coordinate 8,615,677, forward strand.
CACATGTATTGTAAACATAGGCTCTTCTGATATGCTTGCAGTAAATTGTTTTGTCTGATTTCATAGGGAATCCAACCCAGTGGCAGACATTTAGAATAGCTATATAGAAATAGCCAATCTTCTTGCTGATAGTCTTCTTTGCTTACATACGTCATATAGAGGCATCAGTATTAAATTGAGACTGTTTCATAACCAGTTAAAAACTCCCTGTAGTTGCTTTAAGATAATATAATGTGTTTTCTGATGGCTTTCATTTCATTTGAAAATGCAATCTCTTTCACCTTTTTAAATTGTTTTATGCTTTTTTGAGTTGTTGCACTTTTACAGGCTTTATTTTGTTTTTACAGGTAAGAAGTAAGAAGTAGAGAAAAATGAGTGACCCATGGCAGAAGGCATATGACATTGCCGTTCAAGTGGCAAGAAAAGCTGGAGCGGTATGTCTGAGCCACTATAATGGCCTCTAAATGTATTTCTTCACTGATGTTTGCAAAAATAGGCTAAAACTTAAAATCAGACGAGAATTCTTTAAGATTCTGTGACCAAAATATGGAATATATCCTATCATAATTTTAAGATCTTCAGATTTTAAGTTTATAAAGTAGATTAAGCATGTGCTAATTATGTTCCTTTTCTTTTTTAGGAAATTAGGAAAGCTGGAGAGAGTGAAATAAGGGTCATGACAAAGAGCTCCACTGTAGACCTTGTCACAAAGACTGACGAGAGAGTGGAGAAAATTATCATCGGGGCCCTTAAAGCTGAATTTGGAGAAGGCACACACTGGTGAGACATACTTCCATGCACACAGACACACACTTATGTATGAATGTATGTATTTATGTATTTGTACGCTTGTAACAAAAGGCACTCTGTCATATCTTGCTATCCTCATTGGTCGATTGGTTCTTCTGTGCTGCAGCTTCATTGGAGAGGAGTCAGTCGCAAAGGGGGAGCCATGTATCTTAACGGACAAACCTACATGGATCATAGACCCGGTGGATGGCACCACAAACTTTGTACATGGGTAAGATGTCAGTGTTGCTGAAGGACAATTTGATTTATTGTGTTAATTGATGTGCTTCATTTTGCCCAGATCAAGCCAACACTTTCTCTTATTGATCAAAACCCAACAACAGTGTTATTACAAGAAGCATTAGAATTGTAATCTGCCAATTAAATAACCATTAAGTGAAGTTTTATTGAAGCATTGCACCAAATATTCACATTATCTCTGCATGGCTTGATAGTATTGATTGTACGTGAGACTCAATGATTCAGTGGTTCCAAAGAGTGATTAATGGCTTTTAAATATTACTTTCTGAGCTGTAGTTTGTTAGGGGAGCAAAAACACTTTCATGCCAGTGAAAATTTAGGAACTGTCCCCTTCTGAGGACAGCAGCCTCTGTATAATCAGAGCTCCATATGTACTGTTTCACCTCTTTTGGCCACCAACCGAGCTAGATAAAAACAGATGAGTAGCTTTTGGAGAATTTACAATTTTCCCTTACCTACCCAAACGTACACATACATATATACGTATTTTTTTTTACATCTTGTTTGTAGATTAGAGGTATCACTGATGAAATTAACTATCTCAGTTGCTGGATGTCTGGGTAGCAGCTTTAATCAAACAAAAATTGTTAGACATTTTGGGTCATACTCTTATTTTCTTTGTTGCAGAGTTAGATTTCATAAGTCTGTTGAATATTAGCTGTGAAGGTTAGCTGTAGTTAGCATAAAGAGCGGAAACAGAGAGAAACAGCTCGCCTGGCTCTGACCAAAGTTAACAAAATCCACCTACCAGCACCTCTTGCATCTGGTTTTGTTCTGTACAAAACCATTGTGTAAAAAACGACATTAGGGAGTTTTAAAAGTAAGCAGATTTATTTAGGACAGAGCCAGGCTAGCTGTTTCCCCTTGCTTTCAGTCTTTATGCTAAGCTAAGCTAACTGTCTCCAAGCTCTAGCTTCATGTTTGTATTTACCTTGGACATACAGTATAAAAGTGACCTATCAATATGCTCATCTAACTCTCGGCAGGAAAGCTAATAAGCCCATAATGCCAAACTTTTCCTTTAAGGATTTTTCTTAACCATCATTTTTTACATACTAATGTATATGAACCTTCATATTTACAGATTCCCATTCGTGGCTGTGTCAATTGCCTTTGCTGTCAATAAGGAGGTATGTCAAATCAAATAAAGAATATTGGAGTTAATAAAAGTATGTATACTTAATATGTGAAAGCGTAAAAAATGACATCTGTTTTCAGTTGGAGTTTGGTGTGGTGTACAGCTGCTTGGAAGACAAGATGTATAAAGCAAGGAAGGGGAAGGGAGCTTTCTGCGATGACGAACCAATTCAGGTGTCGGATGTAAAAGGTACTATGTGATTGTGTGCACCTTTATATACTACTGTCACACCTGAAATGATACATAATAGTAATCCCATTTTGTGCTGTCATCTTAGATATCCATAAATCCATCATCATCTCTGAGCATGGAACTGACAGGTCCAAAGAAAAAGTAACCAAGATCTTCTCCACCATGCAGAGGATCCTCTGCATCCCAGTGCATGGGTAAATGCTCTTGCATTGCATACATCAACTCATTAATATGCTTAGGACTGCCTTTCAAAGCTAAAACACAGTAAAATAGAAACATATCATTTCTTTTAAGCACCATGTATTTGCAGTAACATCAAAACGGAGCTAAAAACCAAGCCAAACTATAGTAACTGCACTCTGGCTGTGTAGTTACTGCATTCTGGCTTTGTAATGTTGCTCAGGCTGCAATAACTACACAGTTTGGAAATCTTTGTGTGGTCTAGAAACCAACGGAACACTTCCTGCAATCTCAGCAACAGAGAAACAGCTAACTGGACAGCTAAAGCAAGAAAGCTACGAGAGATACCCACGGCAAGCCTTAAATAAAGCCAAAACTAAGTCATTGCTATGTTCCCAGGGTCCTATGTTCCCAGGGTTCTATATTCCCCTGCTCTATATAGCACATAATAGGAACCTGAAAAAGATGTTCCCCATGGGCTATTGTGGGATCTCGTCAAAGGCGTTTTCTGTTCCCCAGCTCTGCCATACGGCTCTCAATATAATAGCCTACACTTGAAGAAACTTATCAAATGTTTGGAGTCATGGAGTCACCAAAGGTCATAGTTTAATGCTTCCCCAGGTTAAAACTAGCCTAGTATACATGTTTTTGAATCTAACTCTCACACTTCACATCTGTCTTCTGATGGAGGGCTCCTGGAGGCCCCTGACACATCCCTATCCCCCTGGCCACCCCTCATGCCCCAGGCTTGACTCCGTGTTAACAGAATATTGAAGTGGGGAACATAGGACCTTAACTCCTGCTAAAGCTAGCAGAGTAGCAAAACAGTTAACAGGCTCTTTTTTTCTAATTCACTGCCACTGTAGTTAGTGTTCACTGCCTTCGTAGGACAGTACTTGTATTTATTTATCTCCAATATTTCCGTGCTGCCAGGCTCCGCGGGTCAGGAACAGCTGCCACTAACATGTGCCTGGTGGCATCAGGGGCAGTGGAGGCCTTCTTTGAGATTGGGATCCACTGCTGGGACATTGCTGCTGGAGCGGTAATAGTCAAAGAAGCCGGAGGGATACTACTGGATGTTGATGGTATGTATGCTTTCAAATCTGATCAAAGAGCAAAGAGCATCAAAGAGCAAAGTCTTACAAAGTGAATGCTGTGGATAAAAGCAGGATATGTTTTTTGAAAACTCTGACTGCCTGTTAAAGCTCTGTTTAATAAAGGCTTTGTTTCACAATTCAGGGGGACCATTCGATTTGATGTCTCGAAGGATGGTTTCTGCAAACAGCGATGTTATTGCTAATCGTATCATTAAGGAAATCGAAATATTCCCTTCGGAGAGGGACGATGCTCCAATAAAGAAGAAGTGAGAAAATTCTTACACCCTGTTTATACTGAATATCCAAATGCATTGCAAAGTGAATACAAGAAGAAAAAAAGAACAGCTCCATTTCTGGATGTTATCTGAATAAAGTTATTGTGCTATAATCACTGCTGATTGTCTTGATTTGCATACTGGGTCTGTTTCACAGCAGCACATTTTTCAACCAAAGGAAATTATTTCAATTCAGTCCCAAATTGAATTGACCTCCAGGTTACATTTGACGTATCTAAGATGGCATGGTTGAGACCAGATGCCGTTGTGACTGCTTCGCTTAGACTGTGCTTTTTGTTTGTTATTTATGTAGTTTTCTGGTGTTCTTTCACCTCCCTCTCATTTACGCTAATAACCTACAACTGCAGCACATGTCTGAACAGTGCAACTAGAGCTACGTACCTTTTTTCTGAAGTTATGCATGATAGGACCACTTGGCAGAAAGAGTTCCTCTGGGAAGCGGATCCTAACAATGGAAACAGCCTCCATGGAGAAGCAGGAAGAAGAAATACTAAGGGGAATGTGCCAGGCTCCGAAACAGACACACCACCCACTCCAGTATCCTGCTTGTAAATGTTCAATCCATGGATAACAAGCTGGATGACATCAGGTTCCGGGTCCACTTCCAACAGGACATGCGGGACTGCAACATCTTTTGTTTCACAGGGACATGGCTCTCCCCTCTTGCCATTCTCCATGTTTCGTATGGACAGGATGGAGGAATCTGGCAAATCTAAAGGTGGTGGAGTGTGTTTCATGACCAACAACGACTGGTGTTAACAAAGGAAAGTTTCTGTTCTGGCGTGCTCCTGCTCGCCCAATCTTGAACACTTAGTGATCCTCTGTCACCCTTTCTACCTGTCCTGGGAGTTCTGTACGGTCATCACCATTGCCATTTTCCACCACAGGTGGACATGGACACTGCTCTGACAACATTACATGATACCATCAACAAACACTAAACCAAACACCTGGATGCAAACCAAATCGCGGCTATTGACTTTAATAAGGCAAACCTCCAACAGGTTATGCCAAACTTTTTCCAACATTTCACATGTTCAGCCAGGGATGGAAACATGTTGGATCACTGTTACACCCCATTCAAGAATGGTTATAAAGCTCACTCTCTCCTGGCTTTTGGTAAGTCCTCTGCTCTACTCCCTTTACACCTATGGTTGCATAGCCACACACAGCTCCAATATCATTGTGAAATTTGTGGATGACATGGTGGTGGTAGGTCTGATCTCCAACAACAAGCCTATCTGGACAAGGTGGACATGCTGTCATCATTTTGTAAGGACAACAACTTGGACTTGAATGTCTGCAAGACCAAGGAGATGGTGGTAGACCTAAGGAAAGAGAAGCAGAGGACCCACCATACACCACTCAGAATCTACGAGACCCCGGTGGACAAAGTGAGCAGCTAGAGGTACCTTGAAGTACACAGTTTTGAGGACCTGACCTGGTCTACACACATCAAGACCCTGGGCAAGAAGGCAAGGCAGCACTTGTATCACCTCAGGCAGTTGAGGAAATTCAAGATCTCCACAGCACTGCAGAAATCCTCCTACACTGCCACAATAGGGTCTGTGCTCTGTGGAAGCATCACTGTCTCATACAGATATTGCTGCCCTCAGGATAGGAAAGCCCTTCACAGAGTGATCTGGTGCGCAGAACACATCACCAAAGCAGCACTGCACTGCCTCCAGGACATGTACACTAGGTGGTGCAGGTCCAGGGCAAACTGAATCATTAAGGACATTCACCACCCCAACCATAAACTGTTTCAGTGGCTGCCCTCTGGCAAGCATCGCCACCCCATCATGGCCAAGACTGAGAGGCCGAGAAGGAGCTTCTTTCCCCAGGGCCACACGGATCATAAACACTTAAAACCTACACAACACACATCCTGCGTGCATTTTGCACTCTGCATCTTTTTGCAGCTCAGCACCTTTCATACGTTACACACTGCAAATTGTTTATAACTTGCCACCTATTTCTCACTAATTTTATTTTTACCTTACCTTTTATTATAAACCCAATTCGGAAAAAGTTGGGATGGTATGGTAAATGCAAGTAAAAAAAGAAAGCAGTGATTTTTTACTTATAATTTACTTTAAGAGAAGGACCATCCAGACTGTCCAGACTGTCCAGACTGTTACCAGCAACAAGCCCAAATGCCAGGGTCTGTCATTGTTATGGGGTTGCGTCAGTGCCCTCGGCAAAGGTAACTTACACTTCTGTGATGGCACCATTAATGCCGAAAAGTACATAGAGATTTTGGAACAACACATATGCTGCTTTCAAGACAACATCTTCTCAGGGACGCCCATGCATATTTCAACCAGACAATACAACACCACATTCTGCACACATTACAAAAGGCATGGCTGCGGAAGAAGAGGGTGCGGATGCTGGACTTGCCTGCCTGCAGTCCCGACCTGCCCCCAATAGAAAATGTGTGGCGCATTTTTAAAAAGGATTGCATCAACAAAGACTTGTTTGCAGGAAGAATGGGACAAAATTACACCTGACACGCTTCATCACTTGGTGTCTTCAGTCCCTAAACGTCTTTTAAGTGGTAAATTTTTCACTGTCCCAACTTTTTTTGAAATATGTTGCAAGAATCGAAATTTAAATGTTTATTTTGAAAAAAAAAATCATGAGTTAAAACATCAAATAATGTGCTGTTGTATTGTTTTCAATGTAATACAGCAGTTAGGCCTACCACTAATTAAATGAGCTGTGTACTAGATCACAAGTATGTACGCAATAGGTTCTAAGGATTCACATAATTGCATCTCCTTAAGAATTGCAGCTAATTAAATCATGTGCACTGGCCACCTACACACAATCAGTCTGTACTATCAAAGCAAACAAAGTGACCAAACAATATTTACCAATAAGTATGAATATGTACAGCATACATTGGTTAGATTTCTAGCCACATTCAAACATGAATCCACAGACCATTTAACTGCAGCAATATTATACACAATTACACATAATCATCGGTTATCTGACATAGGTAAAGAGGATCCTCCACATATACTCAGTCTTACAGAACAAAGGAGGAGGATATATAGACTAGCAGGCAATCAGTTGAGAGTGAGTTCAGGTGAGAATGGGCGGGACCATGTTGAAGAAGTGGATGAGGGGTGATGACTAGTATGGCTCTTTTCAACAATTACTTTTCCCTGTATTTAGCTTCATATTTTTATTTTTATACTGTTATATAGCTTTGCATTTGCTATTTGCACAGTTGTCACGGTTGTTGCAATTTCATTTCACTGCTGTTGTACATGTACAGTTATGCATGTGACAAAAAGAAATCTATTGAATCTCTTGAATCTTGATTACCCCGCTGTGATTTGTCTGTCAGAAATATTGATTGAAGGGGGAAACAGCTGTAATTTATCTCTCAGCAACATTATGCATTTTTGCTTAACAGCATAGCTTTTACACATCTCTGCACACATATCTTTGGTTTGTGGCTGTCCATGTATGCATTTGATCTTTCAAATTATAATATAAATGAACTATTCAGCTCATAGATGCACACTTGTGTTCGTTTAATAATTTGACATGATTTTCAACTCTGCCACACCCCCACTATCGCAACCAATTGCAGGAGAAGGTGGCCTAGACTGAGAGTGATGGTTATTTTGACAGGATTTCCAATCAGTGAATTTATTTCCCCTCCCTTCTCATGTGACTGTAATGTGTAATTATCTGATGGCGGTGAAATTCTGCCAGGGTGATTACCCTCATTGGAGGCAACAGTCCTTATCAATGACTTGAGTTAAGTTAATGTTGAAGTTACTTTATAAACACTGGCCTTGTCAAGTGTCATATAATTTACTTACAGTTAACATCACCACATTGCCTGAGAGCCCTTATTTTGGCATTATTACTGTTTATACAATTTATTACACTCATATTACTAATGACCACTAGAGGTCAGTAATACACCAGCAATTAGATGGGATCTCAAAGAAGCTCCCATTTAACTTAGATTAGTGAACTTGCAGCATTTTTTCAAATAATTATTCTAAATTTGCATTGTTGCATACTTTAGTAGAGATTGACAGCATGCTCTGAAGTCCCTTTATGTTCTAACAACACCTTTTCAGCCATCACAGTGGGAAAAAAAAATTTCCCCACTCAAGGAATTAGGTCATTTTTCATTTCTGCTTGCTTATACTTGTGCTGATCTGTAAATTAATTACCGGTCAGGGAAGTATTTGAAAGGGAATAAACGAGGCCTTGAGATCAGTGACAAATGACAAATACAGAGTGGAGGAGAAAGCTGAGAGGGAAAACTAACAGCAACAGCGAATGGAGCAGCAGCAGCAGCAGCAGCAGCAACAGCAACAAAAACAGCAGGAACAACAACGGCAGGTTGCGTGGTGATGAGGGTGAAGGGTGGGGGGATGGAGTCTATGAACATGTTTGAACCGGTGTCTTTGAAACATAAATAACTGCAATTCCTGTGTATAATTATGCCATTATACATCTGCCACTGCTGTTGTGTATGACCTGGTCTGTGATATTCTAATGGAGATGTAAATATAAGTCTTTCAAATGGCAAAATCTATTTTCTTGATAATAGATAAGACCTTATACCACAGTACTGTGTATTCTGTATCCAATGTGTAATAAGAAGCAATTTGTTTGTCAAGTGGGAAGAAAGGAAGGAAATTGTGTGTTGCAGCAGAGCAGGGCAGATAATGGTTGCAAATACAATACATCTTAACATTTGCTTGAACTTGCCCGGAGTAGCAGATGGGTGGAATTTGCCTTGTAGGACAATACAGTAAATGCCAAAGAGGTCAGAGAACCACACAGAAGTTCATAAAAGTCAATTTAGCATATTTACTTGAAACTATTAGTATTTCCCTCATGTTGTAAATCCTGCCTATTTCATAATCCAAGGACATTTGAACAATTGATACTACTCTAGCTGGCTAGAAGGATAGGTTCATAATTTTTCAAGTGTCTCTGCAGACAGCAGTCAGCTGCCCACATGAACGTTGAAACAGTTTTTGCTTGCTGTAGTCATTCCTCCTGTTCATACTGGCCTTGTGTGTGCCTAATACTAATAAGTTTCCAATGTAAGAGATGGACAAAACTCACGTTCTGTTTAAGGCTTGTGCGTAATTTTGAAACCTATAACAAAACCACTGAGTTGAGTAACATGACTTCTCGACTCAAGTAACAGTTTTACTGAAAGTGAAGTGACGCATTTAGAAAATGACTTGAGACTTGAAGAATTAATAAACGGCTTATAACTCACACTACCACACTACAATGTAGCTGTTTTTTTTTATAAGTTTTGAACACAAATAGTTTTAAATTTAGTAAATGTTTTATAATAATCATATAATTGAATTGATTGACGCTATGTTACTGTTTTATCAATCATTCATTACCTGTTTATAGACCAGTTATAGATGCTTCATAGGATGCTAAAATACATAAAACACTTAAAATGTCCTTATATCTGCTAACAACTACATTATAGTGTGTTAAACAATTTATAGTGTTAATATACCGCTTATAAATAAAAAATAGGGGAGCTTGATGTTAAATGTTACAGAAGAGGGTGATAAACATGTCCATGGTGTCATAGTGACACTGACTGGTCCACAGACTGTAATACAAGACACAGTGTTGTGTGATTACTGCACCTTCTGTCACAATAAGAGGACCAGCTGACTTCATTATAAGGTTGAGAATTATGTGGGCTATCATTATCAGCAGTAATAAGCACAGTGTGGTAAACAGTATGTAGCAGTTAAGAGTAAAGAGTAAATATGTAAACATGATAATCAACCTTTATAACAAAAAAACAAAAAAAACCCTATCTAAACTTAACAGTATTTACATTTGGTGTGAGATTAGTTATTTGTATGTGAGCGCCGGGTCTTTGAAGCCTAATTGAGAAAAGTATTAGCATAGACATAAAACAGCAGGTATAAGGCAACTAAAGAGTAATGGAAATGTGCACCTCACCCAAAGGACTTGTTACTGTCTGACTCAAATCCAAGATGCTTAAAAATACACACATCTAAATCTGAACAGAAACTAAACCCTGACCCCCAAAGAGATTCTAATCAAATGGGACCAGACACCTGCTGATTTTAGACAAACATGTTAACAGTACCTGCAGTATGTTGGTGCAATCCCAATGCAGAAAGCTTGAGTTATTATCTTTTCCAGCTCAGAATCAGTTAATAAAAAGCGGAAAAATGTACAAAAAGTAAATTGGTTCTCAACTGTCACATTCAAGATTCCTATTGTCCAGTATAGTTCATCATTACAGGAATTTCTATGCTTTTCCTCTGGCATAAATGTCTTTAGGGGTCTCTACAGCAAAATATACTGAAGCTGGCTAACTCAGAAATAGCCAGCATGGTTGTTACTTTGCCCAAAAGCTGGAAAAAGGGACAACATATATCAAGATAAAATCAAGTCAGTAATTTAGTGCTGTTTTGATTGCCCGACTGAAGCTATAGCATGTGTGACTCATGTTATCAGGTGATTTCAGGTCCCTTCAGGGATTCAATCAAATCTTGCACATACTTACTGGAACCCATATCAGTTCTTGATGGACCAGGCAAAGAATAGAGGTATACAAGGTTTCCTCAAGTTTTGAGGGGGTCAAGTCTGCCTGAATGCTATAATAGTGCAGAACAGTGGAACACTATATTGGAAATATGCCTCTCTATTAATTAATCCTCTAATTGTTTGGCCTGTAAAGCGTCAGAAAATAGTTTTAAAATGCCCATCACAAATTAGAGTCCAAGGTGATGCCTTCATGTTTCTTATTTTGTCCGACCAACAGTACAAAACCCAAATATATTCAGGTTATTATGGGAAAGCAGCAATTCTCAAATTTGAGAAGCTGGAAGGATCAAAAGTAAGGCAATGGTGCTTAAAAATAATTTAAGTGATTAATTGATTGTTAAAATTCTTGCAGAATCAACTAATTGATTAATGGACTTAAGCATTTCAGCTCTAGAGGAAGTGAAGAGGTACCTAATTACCTTATCATTTTTCATTAAAGTGGTAGAAAGAAAGGAATTGTGTGCACATGGGTTTATAGAAGGGAAATTGTCAAAAATAAACCCAGAGAAGGTAAGCGGGGGTGGTGGCTAAAGCAAGGCCAAGAAATTACTGTTAAAACTTACAGACCTAAAACCTGGAAATAAAAATAAGCTGGTTACGACAGATGTGGAGGAGATGGAGAAACACTGTTAGTCACATTGCAAGTAAAGAAAATGTCCAAATCAAAGCAATTTAAAGTTAAATGGAGCAGTGATTCTAGGGTCTAGATTTTTGTCAGGCAGGATAATTTAGCACTGGAGTAAAATTATTCAAATAGCTTTTCTGTCTTGTTTACGGAGAGGAGGATGGACTCATCCACTCTGGAGAAATGACATGCGATGTAGCAGTATATTCAGCAATCAATAGAATATAGTACCCTCTGCAATCAATAGCGGGAGTTTAAGAGAGCAAAGCAATGGTCCATGTTAGCATTCCTGCTTGATTTCCTAATCTCTTACAGTTAATGTCTAGAAGTGTGTCAGTAAGTGCAATGAAAGTGAATACACACACAAAAAAAGTCCATCACAAGCACAAAAAAAAAGCCCCCAGACATCCACTAAGAGTCCACCTTTTCTGGTTCGATAGAGCCAGAAACAAAGCGGGCTGCAGGAGATTGAGTCTGCAGATCCTGTGGGTCCAAGCATATAAAACCACAGTAAACAACAATACCCATAATCAAAATGGAAAAGCAGGAACCCTTTAATTTGTGCTTGTTATCATTAGCTGTCATCATGAGTAAGCAGGGGCCTGTGGTTGCTTTAATTGCATGACATGAAATAATACAGTACACAGGCAGCACTGTATATCCAGTAATATACAGTACAGCTCAGTTCCCTTTCGGTGATTTGAATGTTAATAACACAGAAGAGACCCAACGAGGACGAGGACAGGTTGGTGTGGTGAGAAAAGAGTTTTTATTGTGGAGGAGGATTCTGGATGAGGGGCAGCGTGGCAGGCAGTGGTAGCTTGGAGGCTAGCAGGTTGCTGGCAGACTGGTGGGTGATGATCCTGGGACACAAGAGCGGCAGATTAGTTCATGAAACACGAAGGAACCGAATCACTAAGAATACACACTGTGTTGGCCTTGAAGCGTAACTACCACCGTGGTTGAAACAACAATCTGGCGACGTCTGGTTAAAGAGCCGCGGTAGATACGCCGCGAGTTGATGAGCTGATGAGAGGCAGGTTAGCGGACTGGGAGAGGTGATGAGCCGATTGCGGGCAGGTGTGCAGGATGAGGAGAGCTGGAAGCCAGGAGAAGGAGGAAGGAAGACCACGCCCACGTCAATACACACAAACAAAGCATAGACAGAGAGGGAGAGAGAGGAGGAGCAGTGGGAACACAGGGAAGGGGAAACACAAGGAAACACTAGGGAATATTCTGGGGACAAGGCCATGGCCATAACATTGCAGGGATTATTATACATAGTAAGCTTTCTGCTTTTTCCTCTGACTTTTTTTTTTTGTCAGTCATGTTATGCAAAACATCTGAAGCAAAGCCAAAGAAATTAGCTTGTCCTGGCCAGCAGCCATATTGACTTGGGGCTCCCAGTCCCAGTTGTTTTTGATGCACTATTATGCTAATATAAAAGTTGAGACACATTTCATCAAAGCGTATGCTGAACTTATGCTTTCTATCTCGGAGCGGATCGATGTTCATAACCCTTCCGTGAGGAAATGAGGAAGTGGTCCGGACATTGTGATGAAATTTAAAACTGAAAGTTTTATGAGCTGCAGCGTGTGAGGGGTGTCTATCAAAAACTACTCAAAAGTGGTGAATCAATAGGGATATTACCATCAAATCCACACACAGATATAGACAAAATCAATGGCGATAATCCTAAATAATAGACTGCAGAGCCGTACTCACATTTATTTTTTACAAACAAGCTCTCCAAATTAAACGAGCACATAGGTTGTTTGTACCATGCATGACCCATAGGGGCATTTTCTAATATGATGCCTCTTTCGGCAGTAATTGACAGGACATCATTTGTCTGTGCTTTCCAAAACTGTTACCGATCACTGTTAAAAAATAATGATGTCTTATGAAGTGACAATGCTGTGGTTAAGGTCGGGTTAGGTGTAGGCACAAAAACCACTATATTAGTGTTTCGAAAAGATCATGGTTTGGGTTCAAATGATCACTTGAAACATGGTGTGGGTTGAAGTTACTGCTTCCTTAAAGTTAGGCAATCTTCGTCGTCATGGCAACAGCAAAAACCACAACAATCGTAGTTACGGTTTTTTAAAAAAAAAAGTCCTGACTCGCAGTTGGAAAATCCTACAGCAAATCTATCCATCCACCCAACCTGCCACTTCCGATTATGGAAATTTGTCACCTTATATATATAGACGTCATCTGAACTGCGTCACTTGTACAGGTCATAATTATTACATCCACTAGATGGCGTCTGTCACTCAAACGTAACTGTAGGTCGTCTTTGGCGACTGAATTTACAACCTATAGTGTCATTTTACTTGGGAGAACAGGCTCATTTTAACAGATTTTTTGTCCCTGTGAGACTTCCTTGACATATTAATCGGTTGCTTAGGGGCTCTATTTTCTGAGCACTTTGATTAATCTTATTTGTCTCGTCTGTCCATCATCATCGATCCGTTAAACACACACTTAATCTTTGCTTTTTAAAACCCAAGATTTAATTACTACATCTGATGACGCTGTACTTTTTGTACAAGTGGAGCCCATATTTTGCACTCTCCTTCCTCACCAGCCACTTGTCACCTGTCCTCGTGTTACAGTCTAAGGAGTTTTTAATTGCGAGTGCAGCAGTATGTGCATGTATGTACGTGGTGTCAGTAAATTACCCTCCTCCAGCAGCATGATGCCCCGTAATGTGCCGGTCTGTTGCCACTGGTTTCTCAGTGTCATTCAACATGTTTGAGATGTGAGGATGAGGAATCAATATCCCTGCCTGGTGCTTGCGTAGGCGTAAGCAATTAGCAGTTAGAGCCTTAGACTGGTGGCAGATGGATCAAACTGCAGTGGGGGAAGGTTTCCTATTAGTCACTAATTTGACAAATAACCATGCAAAACGTACCAGCCTCACCATGCACTTTGGCACTTTGAATCGTCAGGAATGATGGATCTGATGAAAGTTTTGAACTATAAATGGAAGAATTAAAAGATTAGTCTGGTGATATTCTGTATTTTTCTTATTTTGATCAAATCCAATGAAAAAAAAATAGTCCCCAACAAATGCACTATTTACTCCTGTTTGAGAAATGTTTGCTATAAACTACAGTGTTTAAGGGAGTGATTTAGTGATTTATTTATTTATTTTTTTATGAGAGCATATATAACATAGTACAATATAGGTGTAGACATAAAATATAACAGGCTATATTGAAATTATATGTTTTGAATCTTTAAATGATTGAAAAAAATAGCAAAAACATGTTTTAGTTGTTTTTTGGTGGGTTATCATTATTAATAGTATGAAAAGTTCTCAAGCTAGGTTATTTAAAAAAGTATTTAGACATATAAAATACTCTTTTTGGAACAATGTGGTGGATATGGAATTTCCACAAAAAAAGTATAACTACCACGTTAAAATCCTTATAATGGCATCTTTTTCTTCTCCTTAATTAAAAAAATCTATGATCTATGAATATGCAAATATTGTTCATTTCAAGATGTCTCCTACTTCACCTTAAAGTCCATTCTCAGTGTATGTGTATTGTTTACTGGATCAGGATTTGCTTCTAAACCAGTGGTGATGTCACACATCCTGCTTCCTTCTAGTGTCAAACTCTGTGCATACATCATTCTGCACAGTGAAACTCAAACATCCAAGTGAAGTAACAATAAGCAAAACACATTTTTGGGTGGGGGGGGGGGCTTTAAAGTTGTAGCTCAATATGTAACGGGTCTCTCAAGACCTGAGATATGTATGGATTATTGCACCAAAGCTTTATACAATCAAGAGTTTCTAATCTCCCTTCTTTTCAACAAATCTGTCGTCTAATTTCGAGATGAGAGACTGCCACCTCTAATGCTTCTGATTTTTCTTCTTGAGAATAATAAACAGCTCGATGACGCATTGCAGGGTCAGGGTATGGTTTTAGCTTCATAATTTAAACCAGTTCCTCAGTTGTGCCTTTCCTGTTTCTTGTTCTGACAAACCACACCGCATTTGATGACAAACATGATCATATTTTATGCCAAAATGAGTTTGCACATTTTTTACTTCCAATAAGCCAGACGTCCTCTTAAATTTTTGTTTACGGAAAGGAGGATGCAGTCATCCACTCTGGAGAAATTATATATGATGTAACAGTTACTGTAGATTATAATATATATATTCAGCAATCAATAGTGTAGAGAGTACTCTCTGCAATCAATAGTGGGAGTTTAAGAGAGCAAAGCAATCGTCCATGTTAGCATTCCTGCTTGATTTCCTAATCTCTTACAGTTAATGTCTAGAAGTGTGTCAGTAAATGCAATGAAATTGAATACACACACAAAAAAAGAGTCCATCACAAGCAAAAAAGCCCCCAGATATCCACTAAGAGTCCACCTTTTCTGGTTCAATAGAGCCAGAAACAAAGCGGGCTGCAGGAGATTGAGTCTGCAGATCCTGTGGGTCCAGCATATAAAACCACAGTAAACAACAATACCCATAATCAAAATGAAAAAGGCAGGGACCCTTTAATTTGTGCTTGTTATCATTAGCTGTCATCATGAGTAAGCAGGAGCCTGTGGTTGATTTAACTGCATGACATGAAATAATACAGTACACAGGCAGCACTGTACATCCAGTAATATACAGTACAGCTCAGTTCCCTTTCGGTGATTTGCGGGGATTATTATACATAGTAAGCTTTCTGCTTTTTCCTCTGACTTTTGTTGTCAGTCATGTTATGCAAAACATCTGAAGCAAAGCCAAAGAAATTAGCTTGTCCTGGCCAGCAGCCATATTGACTTGGGGCTCCCAGTCCCAGTTGTTTTTGATGCACTATTACGCTAGAATAAAAGTTGAGACACATTTCATCAAAGCGTATGCTGAACTTATGCTTTCTATCTCGGAGCGGATCGATGTTCATAACCCTTCAGTGAGGAAATGAGGAAGACATTGTGATGAAATCTAAAACTGAAAGTTTTATGAGCTGCAGCATGTGAGGGGTGTCTATCAAAAGCTATTCAAAAGTAGAGAATCAATAGGGATATTACCATCAAACCCACACACAGATATAGACAAAATCAATGGTGATAATCCTAAGTAATAGCCCACGAAGCTGTTCTTGCATTTATTTTAACGGATTTTTTGTCCCTGCGAGATATCCTTGACATATTAATTGCTTGCCTAAGTGCTCAATTTTCTGAGCACTTTGATTAATATTCTTTGTCTTGTCTGCCCATCATTATTGATCCATTAAACACACACTTAATCTTTGCTTTTTAAAACCCAAGATTTAATTACATCTGCAGATGCTGTTCTTTTCATCCAAGTGGAGCCCATTTTTCGAGCTCTTCTTCCTCACCAACCACTTGTCACTTGTCTTCGTGTGTTAGTCTAAAGAGTTATAAAGTGTGAGCATTATAGGTCAAATAGTTCCAAAATGGAAGTTGTGCCGACATCTGGGACGTTACCTGGCCATCAGATGGACGTCCTCTAGCAATGTTGAAATATATTGTTACCACGAACGGGCCTATTCAGCTAAAGTTTATGTACACAGTGTGCATTCAGCAGCTTTATACATCCTATTAGTCCTATCTGATCTGATGAAAGTTTTGAACTCAAAATGGAAGAATGAAAAAATTAGTCTGGTGATATTCTGTATTTTTCTTATTGTGATCAAATCTAATGAAAAAAACAGTCCCCAACAAATGCACTATTTACTCCTGCTTGAGAAATGTTTACTATAAAGTACAATACCTATTTGTTTAAGGGAGTTATTTGCCAGTTTTGTTCCATTTTTCTCAATGGTGGTCAATTATTATAGCTGCACTATTTCAAATTTCTTTCATCTCCTCAAGTATTAACTGAGGAAAATAAGCCAAATCCATGCTTGACAAAATGTGAGTTTTTACAATTCCTTATAACAATTAATTATTTTCCACTACGTAAATAATTTAGTTCATGTACTGTAAGCCTAACGTTGATACACACTCCTCTCTTGAGCATCTAGCAGTGATTATAGCCTAACTATCGAGAATCTGAGTAACTGGAGACAGTGTTTTTTTTTGTACTCCACATAGGTCGTAAACCCTTGAATATGAATACGACTCACTGAAATCGGTTGAGAAATGTAAACATTATAGTGCTTTTTATCCAGAAAAACCACAGCTCCCCTGTTTACTTGTATTTGTTTACAGGCAGTCTTGCCTGGTCCAATATGGTGGCAAAGTTGCTGTATTGCAGCAACAGGCCGAAGCAGTCAATGCAGTGTGTATGTATATATTAATATGATCTTTCCCTTCTCCTTCATTAAAAATTCCAGAAACCTATAAATATGCAAGTATTGTTTATTTCCAAAGTTGCTGCACACATGATATCTCCTACTTCACTGTCCATTCTCAGTGTTTGTGCACTGGAGGCTTCAAGTTTCTACGTCATACTTGTATTAATTGCATACTGGATCAATTCTGCACGCTTCTAGTGTCAAACTCTGTGCATACATCATTCTGCACAGTGAAGCTCAAACATCCAACTGAAGTAACAATAAACAAAACACATTTTTGAGTGGGGGGAAATTAGTAGCTGAATATGTAATGGGTCTCTCAAGACCTGAGATATGTATGGATTATTGCACCAAAGCTTTATACAATCAAGAGTTTCTAATCTCCTTTCTCTTCAACAAATCTGTCTTAATTTCAAGATGAGAGACTGCCACTTATAATGCTTCTGATTATTCTTCTTGGGAATAATAAACAACTCGATGACACATTGCAGGGTCAGGGTACGGCTTTAGCTTCATAATTTAAACCAGCTCCTCAGTTGTGCCTTTCCTGTATCTGTTCTGACACACCACACTGCATTTTATGCCAACATGGGTTTGCACATTTCTATTTCCAATAAGCCAGACGTCTTCTGAAATTCTACAAAACGACGTCAAGCAACCATTCATCCATTCAGCTCTCGTGTGGGTGGCCCTCGGAGGCCACTGGCTAGACCGTGTCACCTTGTGTCACCCGTGCGTCTGAAAACAGTCACCACCCTACCCAGGAACACCCCCCTCCGAATCTGGAGTTATTACGCACGGGGAGTGAACATGGCTCGGCAGCAAGGCGACCCCAAAGGCAAAGCATCCGTGCATTTGAATAATCTGTTGCACCAACACACACATTTGCATATCTGGGCACTTCCAAGTCACTGGGGCACTATGATTCACTTCCCTCTGCCAGACTGTGTTGTTACTAGTATGAAACAGGATGGATATTAAGCCTGTTTGAATGCAAGTTCCCTCATGAATCTTTAAGGTCGCTGTGTAATAGCAAAGAAAGCAACCGCCATCAGACTGCAGAATTACTTTGCTGTTTCATTCTGAGACATCAGTGACTGCAGGGAAGTTTCGTCCACAAGGAGATACCTGACAGCGCTCTAAATTGTGAAGAAGACTGACATGAGTGTGAATTTAACAATTGCCAGTTAGAGTGTAAAGAGAGGTTGTGTGGTGTGCAGTGAAGCAGCCCGTCCATGCTCTCTGCCTCTTACCCACCTCTCATGGATCCTGTAATGGATACAGCCTCTCAAGGATTTAAGGTTGGCCAGACTGCTCACCTGTTAAAATAGAGCTTGTATGTATGTCTATTCAATGGCAAACTTTGACAAAGCATGACTTTTCTGCTATAAGCAAATGATCTGGGGGTTAGTGGGGATATTTGTTGTTATGCGGTGTTGTACACACACGTGGTATACAATCAAAAGTAATTAAATCTGTATTCTGACCTTTTGCGATGTTTTGACAGCTCTCTGCTGTGTATTCAACACATTTTTTTAATGAACGTGGAGTGTTCGAATGCTGATATCCACCAGTGAGCTGCACTGAATCAACAGAAAGCAACGGGGAACACTTTGTAGTCATGCACTCACCACTGAGGTTATTGTGCGGATTGTCTAGGAAAAAGAAGAAGAGCACAGAGGAGCTACAGGAATGAAAGATGTTAGTCTGCCAGTTTGTCACAAAAGCAGTGTGCTCCTGTGTGATAGACTGGCAGACCGTGCTAGCTCAGTCTCCTCGGGGACACACAGGCTACTGTTATAGAGTCACATTTTTTTTGAGAAGCTCCTCTCATTTTCTGAAGCAGAGAGAGACGAGGAGAGAGAAGCCTCTGGTTCGAGACATGCTTAAGTCTTGTTAGGCTGCTTGTATCTGTGAAGGTTTATGGCCTGTGTCGAACAGAAAGTCCACAATCAACTATTATGACACGGAGGATAACAAAAAAATGTTACACTGGATGGATCCTCTCAGCAGCGTTTGAGCGTGTTTGAAGAGCTGCTCCAAACTTTTGTATAACGACATCGAGCAAAGTATCAGGGCAGTGCTGGAGGTGAGAATAGGAGCTGTGGACCCGAATTTACACTTGACATTATGGGTAATCAATTCCAGCCCAGGCAGGTTTAGTTCTTTAGCCCAGAATCAAAAGTTTATTTTAGCAGGCTTTATAATCTGCACAGGATACCATAACACTATTTTATTTTCCATTACCACAATCCTTCTACCACAGTTGCCATGCACAGAGATCGCAGAAAGCAAGGATTTTTACTGTTGAGGGTAAATCAAAAAAAGGGTATTGTTGAATCATCCAAGACTCAGCCTCCATTCTAACGGTGACCAGACATCCCGGTTTCTCTGAGATTATCCTGGTTTCAAGTGTCCCAAGTCCTGACAAATATCTGTAAAACATTTACTACCAAATTGTCCCAGTTTTCACCATAACTGAAATAATAATATTATACTTGTTTCCAGTGCTTACGTAGATGTTTATCATGTTTTGTCCCACTCATTATTACCTAACCCAATATAAAAACATAAACAATGCACCTGATTTGCCTGTATGTGTGTCAATCAATCAATGTGTCATTGTCAAGGCTGTTTCCAGCCTATGACACTGACAGAACCTGTCAGTATGCTAACGGTTGGCTGTAACGCTAAAGAGAAAGTCGGCCTTTTCTACAGAGCTCCAGGATGCTTACTCCTTCCTTCATAAAGTACCTGGCAACGAAAATGCTGCGTTCTGCACACACTGCAAGGGTACATCTTCAGTCATGCACGGTGGAAATGCCGATATAAAGGTCATATTAAGATGGCCAAACATAAGCAAACAAATACATTAGTGGATTAGGGGAGCGAAAACATAATTTTTTGTCTTGGTCTGCTCGGTAGGTGTGCTAAACACTGAAATAATTGTACCTCATCCTGATCAAAATGCTTATGGTGCATGCATAAGTGCATACATGTGTACGTGCGGTACACTTAAGGGTCCCGTTTGGGTTTTTGAAGATATGGTCACCCTATCCATTGGGAGGTTGGGTGATAAGGCGTGGCGCAGTGTTCATCCCAAAGGTGTTGGATGACGTTGAGATAAGGGCTCTGCGCATGCCAGTCGAGTTCTCCAACACCAAACTTGCAAAACCATTACTTTATGGACCTGAGTTGATGGGGCATATCCATTTTGAAAACAACCACAAGCCTTTTTCAAACTGTTTCCACAAACACTACCATCTAAAATGTTATTTTATGCTGTAGCATTAAGATTTCCCTTAAGTGGAGTCAGTATGGCTAACCCAAACCATGAAAACAACTCCAGATGAAAAGCACACAAACTTACAATACTTGACAGGGGCGTCCACATTCAATGTGCAAAAATTCAAAGGTTTTATGGCTCAGCTAGAAAGGCTGGTGTGCAATAAAACATAATAATTACAACAAGAGTAAAAGAGTTAAACCTCACAGATAGAAAAATATAAATATACCATATTTGCCATAAAATGAGTGTAATAAATGTACAAATTGTATAGTTTGTAAGGCAATACTATGCAGGGCAATCTAAAGGATTCACAGAGAAAAATTACAAATTTACACAGTTAGAATGTGCATCCAGTGACTTACACAGACAATATGTTGTACATATACAATCATTTTTATTTATTTATTCATTTTTAAACATTTTTCATTGAGTTTTGCAGGATTATACAACATTTGTATCAAAGTCAAATACCATTGCCTACATATACAATCATTACAAATAAATTTTACTGTATGTGTACTAAGATGAATGATTATATTCTGTATGTGTAATTGATGTTGTGTGAATTTCACAGAATTGCAGGATTTTTGTTTCTGTCTCCTCTTTCTACAGTATAGCAGCTACATTCTGATTCATAGTCTGATCTTTACTATGAAGTCCAAATAATTGCATGTGACATATTTGTATTATTTTTAAATCCTTGGTTCTGTATTATCTTGAACATTGCTTTTTGGCTTTTATGTATTTCTCTAGTTGTACTTCTTTTTCTCGGGAAATAAAAAAAAATCAACTTATTAAGAAAGAAATAATAAAATAAATAACAGCGTGAAGAACAGCTAAGAAAGAAAAAAAAAAAAAACAGTGTTGTCATATCTTGTAAAGCTGTTCACACACATCGCCCACGCAACACATCTAGCCGTAGCATCATAGTTTTCAGTATTTGGCAGTAAAACATGATGGGTACAGAGTAATTGTCCGGGGCAGAGGTCAACTGGAGAGCCAACAGGAGCAGGATGGTGCCCCACTAAATAGCTAATTTCACTCGGTGCCCTGTTACTGTTGCTTGGATACTGTGTGATTCTAATTAACAGTTTTGTGATTCACATGCTCTCCTGTTAACCTCAGTTTCCCACACTTGCTACGCTATTACAGTTTATGAGCCGCTATTGTGGTAGTGATGGACACTAAACTAAAGATAAACTTCAATTTCTAAAGTCAATGCCTAAATTGCAAAAAACCCAACACACATTGTCTTGTGGATAGAAGCTCAGTTTGTGGGTGGACCTGCTTTTAAGGGTCACGGACTAACAACTTCTCACTGGGTACCTCTCTCTTGCTTGTTGTTTTTCATATTATAACACCACATCATTATATAAAATCACCATGGTGTATTATTTTACCATTTTCTTCTTGTTTTTTTTTTTTTTTGTGCAAACAATAAAACTCCTTTATATTTCCTGAAAGCTTGAATGGTACCTCTGGGACTTGAGCTCTTTTAGTGATTAGGATAGCTGAACTCTTGCAGAGTCTGCTCTTTGAATTAAGTCCCCCTCCCCTTTCCAGAAGGCCCCTCACTAGGCTGATCTTGCAGGCTAATTGGCCTCGGGGTTGACGTGCAGTGTTTACCAGCGGTCCTCTGGGAGCCGGATGAACCGGTAGAGGGGAAGGGGTGCTGCGGCTCCCCTACCATCAGTGCTGGCTCAAGGCACGGACCGCTAGTCTTTATAACTGTCCCCTGCAGCGTCTGGTCAGGACCCAGGCTTTGGCCTTAAGATAAACTAGAAATTCTTCTGAGTTCATGTTAGGTGAACAACACTTGCATCAAGGCTTGAGGAAAGGCAAGCTATTTATTTGCAATCTCTTTACCTCTGATGTTGGAGCTCTGAGGCTTGTTTCTGTATTTGGAGCTTGCTTCAAAGTCATGTGACTGATCATGCTCAGAGCAGTTTACTACTTAATTTTGTTAGTGAACGTGCAGATGGTTGGAAATCAGTCTGAACCACTGTGGGCTAGGCTACTGGGTTGTAGCAGTGGTGGAGTTCAAGAGAGTTGTCATTAGAGGCTGCACAAGCACAATAAACTAAGATTTAGTTGCTGACACAGCACACACAGACAATTAGATTATATCCACAAGCATTTTCACTGTGTCACAAAATCATATGAACCCTACTCTTAAACTATATTCTGTAAAATTGGGAATAAACATAAAGATACAATCATGACTTCGCCTGCCCTGTTTCCTCACTAGAATACTCCTTGATGTCTTAACCTGAATTTTCTTTCCATTTATACATTTCCTGTTAAACACAGTGTCGGATTTATTATCCTCAAATTTAAAATGAGCGGAGATGTCAACTGGAAAAACAAAGAAATTCTGTCAACAAAACCTGCATGCACACACGTGTCACTGTAGAGGACTGAAACAGTGAGCCTTTGTATGTGAGCCTTTTTCTTTCCTCTGAGTCTCTCTCCTGTTTCCTATTGCGTTTTAAAAAAAAAACAACATTTTCAGCTCATGTGGATACGTCAATTTGCGCCGTCCCAGGCGAATTCAGGTCTATTTGCGTCTTTTCATTGACTTTATATGCAATCGCACTGTCTCTAAACTTCACTTCGCCTTATGTTTGAACACAAGTAAGAACCGGCACACGTTGGACTCCACAAAGAACAAAAACTCTACTTTCTTCAAAATCTTAAATACATAAACTTACTTTTAAAGACAACTGTACTTTTGGAGAATGTCCACCTTCCTCTTGGCAGCTTCTGTCTGCACAAAGTGGCTTAGCATGTGGACCACAGAGTGAAACAAAAATATTCAATAAGTGGGTTAGTTATGGGGCTGCTGATTCTTAACATTTCAGGAAACTGTCAGGCAATCGAGACTTCAGTCTTAAGGTTTTTCTTAATAGGAATATTGTATGCCTAACATGAACAAAGTTTAGTCACATTATACATTTTAAATCCAAAATAAACCTTATATTTGCATTACAGTATGTTTTCATAGCTGTGTGAGTTACATAAATCCTTTTTCAGTGTTAAAATGTATTTTTCTTACTTATTGAGCACACGGCATGTATCTTAATTTTGAGACAATGTACTAATTTCACAAATTTTTTTGTAGACGAGACTCCACTTAAAACTAATGTATTCTAATCACTGTTTTCTGTCAACTTCTCAGGAAGCGAGAAAATCGTCATCTGTTACATTATGCTCTCTTCTTGCTTCAAACTGGCTTTGAGTGCAGTTACATTGTTAGCGGTTATGAATGGGATGGAGAGTTGTTGCCTCCAAAAAAAAAATACTTTAGAATTACATTGACTGTAAATTAAGCAGACACTCTTGGTTTCAAACTGGCATTTGTTTCAATTATCGAAATAGAGTGGGAAGCTGTGCATCTCCGTGCTTTCCTTGAATCTTATCTGATCGGATGGGAAAGCCAGATGGGAAGCGCGGCACGCAGAGGGAGAGAGGGAGAGTCGACGAATGTGCTCACGGTGTATGGCATTCACAGTGGCTGAGACAAATCAATTACAGATAAATGCCATGTGCACCAAAAGAATGCAAAGGCTTTTCAGTAGTTTTGGAGTCAATCGAAGAGGCACAGCTTGAGTGTCACTGACCTTGTGAAGAGGAAATATGAAAAACTGCAAACAACTTTTGTTTTTAAATTGCATGTTGACACCATGAAACAATTTTAGGGTCGCACAAAATGAAGCATTCTTTCTGTGCTGCAGTCTTTTATAAAGAGATTTTTTTGTGTCCCAGAATTGGCCGGTATATCTATGAGTTTCTTTCAAACATTTCACAAACAGAACTCCCCAGATGAAACTCAAGTTAACGACAACATGAGCCTCTGTCCTGTGGGATTTGTAGCATTATTCTATAAGTCCTGGATTATGATGTTTCAACAGACAGAAAGAACACTGCATCCTTAACAGGAATAGCACCCTAATTTCAAACTGAAGGTACGGGAGCAAGCTTCGGATGAATAACAGCCGAAACCCGGCTGCCTTGAAATGCTGAATTTTAGCCTTTCTTTCCTTGTTTGTGTGACAAGCGAGTCCACTTTCTTGTTGCTAATACCCAATTAGGGAGATGATTATTGATTGAGGTGCTGAAAGTTGACCGCTAATCTCCCTTCTCTCAGGATGAGGCGATCAATAGGTGAGTGTAATGAGCAACCTGGTTTCTCAGTGCTAATAAACAGAATTAGATTTGGACTGGATACATTTTTGTAAAACAATGGTTAGAAGTTTTTTTTTACAATGTGTTTTCGCTTTAATAGAACCAACAACTTAGGCAAGCACACATAAAAAGGCAAATAGTAGCTTAAAGTCTAATGTTTTCTGTAAACAACACAAAAAAGTTAGCCATTTTAGCTAGTAGCAATGCTAATGTCAGTAAAAGTACACTTGTTTCTGCTAAAAGCCATTTCGGGAGCCTCTGTTCTGTTGCTTAAAATGTTCCATACATATCCATAAAGCTCTGAAGTTTCAGTCGTGTACTTATATTTAAATTTTTAAGACCCTTGGGTGCTTATAAACAAACAGTGATTAAGAGCGAAGGTAAGCTAATGCCACCAAATAGCTACTGAACAGTGTGATTATGGCTAATTACTTCCAGAAGGCAATTTTCTCCCCTACACTTTGTTTTTCCAACTTTGTTATGATGAAAGTGGCTCATGAATGGATGTGTTTGTTGCTGACCCATCAAGGGCAGCTAAACAATCAAACAGAGCAATTGCGGGGCCATTACTGTAAAGAGGAATTTGCTTTTCAAGGGCGATACAATTGTTCTTGACATATGGGTCCGACGCAGTTCTTGACTTGATTAGAGTTAATACCTCAGCGGGGCGTCTCTTTTCATGTTCAGCTGCCATTTTGTCTTCATTTCTTGATACAACAGTCTTCCAGTGTCCTGTAAAAGACAATTTATATACAACCCAGGAACATCAGCTGTTTTTGGTGTAGAGAAAATGTCATGTTTGCCTCCTGGTTGTCACTTTCCTCTAAAAGGATGCTACACTGTGCCATGATGCAGTCTCAGTGGGCCGCAGTCTGTTTTCAGACACTGTATTAAAATGCAGGAAAACTTTAGGAAATATGACACATACCCCAGCACATTAAATCTGAGACTTTTGAGCTTCCAAATACATTGTGAAACACACAGATATGTCAGCTGAAAATGTAAAATTTGTCCATATTTCTTAACGATGAATAAAGCCAAACATCAGTGTATTAGGCTAAAAGTCTAAAAACAGGTGTTCATCTATAATCTACTTTTATGGCTTAAATAGGCTTAAATAGGCTAAAGAAACTGGCTGTGCAATAGACATTTCTTAAATATTTCAAGATTGTTAAATTATATTTGAAAATATATTCAAATAGAAATAGATACATGCACTGTCTACAGTATATAGGATATATTTGACAATTAAATATAATAACATTGTTAATCTCAGCCTCTGTCTTCATTTTTTTTAACTTTCAAACTTTCAAACTTTTCAAACTAAGTGGGTTATCAAAGGGTTCATTATTTTATGTAAAACTTAATTAAAGCAAATATGTTTATATTATTAATGGGTCAAATGGTTAAGTGTGATGTGAAAGGAGTTGCTTGTAGTGATGAATCCACAGATAATTATCATCCGACTCTGCAGTTCCCCTCATCTCTATGAAGCTTTTTTGTTTGTTTTTGTTTTGTTTTGTCTTCATTGTTCTGCTTTTACAACTTCACTATTTTGGTTCAATCTCACTACTTTCATTAACCTTGTTTCCAGCAGCAGCAGGCAGCTGTTTTCAGCTAAAAAGCTGAATAAACCCACAGTACAATACCTGCCCGACAGATGAAGTTAGCAGCCGGTGAACATAGTGAAGCATTTAGCAGCTAAAGATTCTGATATTTCCCTCAGGAGTCGGAAGAGATAAGAACAAAACTAAAAGGACAGTAAATTTTGGACTTATTCATGAGGTCACCAGAAAAAGCACTCCAATTAATAAATGGATATTTGAATAGATAACTGTGTGTTAACAAGTTCACCATAACAACGTTTCTCAGGTGATAATGTCTGGCCCCCAAATCATCTAAAAATCGATTAATGGAGCTCTACATTTTGGTTTCTCTCAGTTTTTCAACACTGTCACTGACATTTAAGAGGAAAATGCTTCAGAAAAGCAGCAACTCAAGTTGTATGTTCAAGTAGCTGAAACAACCTTGTGTTTATATTTACCCAACAAGGACCTCTTTTTGTTATATCACCACAAAAATGAAAAGAAGAAAATGCTTATATGGGTCTTTGTGGACATGACGAATGACGTACATTGTCATTTTGTTTGTGTGATGATAAAATAGACTTATTTATGAATCCAAAACTACTCGTCCTTCCGATCATGACGCCTTTCTCTTTGCTCCTTATTTCAGATTTTTTTTTTTTTTTTTAATTCTCTAAGTTGTGCAAAAGAAATGTGCATTAATAAAATATATTCAGATCTTCATGCTGTAAACAAATATTTACAAGTCAACACTTTCAACTGGGTTAGCTTGCACTTTTCCTCCCTTTAAAGTTTGGACTTTCATCACTTGCCAGCATCAGTGGAGAGTCTTTACAGGTACACTCTTGCAAAACTTTGCCTGCTCATTTGCAAAGCTAGGTTAAGCTTATGTAAAAGAGATGCATTCTGAGTACGTTGGAGGCCTGGAAACAAACATTTTCCCCTCCTCCCCTCCCCTTGACAGACGAGTGACAGCTATTTAAATGCAAACTGTCATTAACAAACACAACCCTGCGCGACACCTGCTTTAATCACGGCAACAAAGGCGCAGCAAGTGGCCGAGTAGGAGCCCCCTCTCTGTGTGATATTCAAATGATGGGGCGGTGCAACATACAAAAACAACAACATCAAAGAATAGACTGTGCGGGGAGAGAGATACGCTGCACTATGTGCCTCCTACCACCACTGTTAATCAGCCTCATTTTTAAAGTGATTAAAGTAAGAAGGGCTAAAAGTCACTAAATCGCTTACCCTTAGAATTGTATGAAATTGTAATGCTTTACTTGAAGACTTTTTTTTCCCTGCAGAGAGTTATGCAGCACACTTTCACATTCTCTTCATGCAACATTCATAGTCGCTTTGGGTAATTGTATAAGACCAGCTATGAGCAGAAATATATTATTGCCAATTAGGAATATCCCGATCAAGTATTTTTTTGCCTCTGATCATTTAATATTGAGTATCTGCTGATACCGAGATGTATTTTCCTAGATAATACAGCTGCACAGTGCACACTTCAAGTACATTAAAGTTATTACAACCAATCCAATGCATATGCTTGACAATTGAATAGCTCTGCAATGCATTAAGAAAAAAATTGCCTTCAGCCAAGCAGTGTAGTGTTGAGAGGGTTGGGCGTACCGTCTCCCCGAAAGCTCCAGAAGACGGTGAAAACCTGAATTCTCTACTACAGCGATGAGTTGTTCATCCAAAGTGATGAATTTAATTACCTTCTTGGTAATCTGGCCTTATTGGAAATTTCTTTCTCCTTTTAAAAGTATCCTCCAGTGTTTGTTGCTTCGGTGCAGCCTTTCCCTGGTGTTCCGTTGAGTGTTTATTTTTTAGTTGCTGTTTCAAATTACTGAACGCAGCTCTGTTCCTACCGCCTGGTGAAATGCTCACATTGAAGACATTATAAGTGAATGTTGGACTCCTTACGTTTTCCAATTTAAAATATTTTCACACTGCAGACATTTTAGCTGCATTATGTACACTTCTGTGGGTTACGACACCTGTGTGACAGCTGATACCGATCAGTTTGAAATGAGAGATCCCTGTTGCCAATGATTACTACAAATTCTAGCTGCATCAAATAATCAATTCTACAGTAGCTTCAGTAATGTTAACAGGACAAGAGTTAAAGCACCACATTTTGAAATTCTGTGAACTCTTTTTTTTTTTTTCTTGGACGGCAGCCTGATACGTCTTGGTTGTGGTCCTGTCTTGGGTTGTTGTTGTTCTTCCCGGTCATAATTTAAATGAGGAAGTCACTGGGCTGTAACATCCTGCATGCCCGCCAAGGCCTGGGCACTTGTAACTAATGCATGGCATTTGTTTTGATTAGTTTTTGTCATTTTTTTTTCTGAGGAACTACTGCAAAACATTTAGAAATCCAGAGAGCTATATTCAAAAACACACATGCACAATGCAGGTATCGCAGGTTTAAGTGAAGCAAATTATGATAAGTACAGGGACGTCATACGAGCCAAAATTCTATTATTCTAATAGAGCAGGGGGCATGGGGGTCCTTTTCCAGAAAAAAAAGATGCAATTTTCTGCAATGTGACATATATATTCAAAGACTTTTATTTTAAAACTACACTAAATAAGTGTTTGTAGCTCAGCAATCTCCCACTTTATATTAGGGTAAATACTGTATGTTTATTTAGAGATTTTCATGTCAATTATTTCTGCTGTTATGGTTACTGAAAATGAAACTCACTTATTCACTCAGTACTGCACTAGCTCCTGCACTGCTGCCACTTTTCTAAATCTTGTCTGCTTCGCCCAAACATTTTAAGGGTCATTAATTCAAATAAAAAGAATATGCACAATGCAAATTAAGCTAGAGAACATAGATAATAAAGCCACTGGATGAAAGGAACCTGCCAACATGGTAATAGCTGTATTTTCAAACACAATGCATAGGAATCAGCATGATTACAGATGAGACTGTGCTGACATCACATAGCAGTGTCTGCTTCATTGCCAATAAAAACTCAGACTGGGTGGTAGTAACCTATTTTCCAAACTGCTCAGCCTCCTTGAAAGATCCATCACCACTGCTAGCCCGCGGCATGTCTGTCTGCAAGACTCACTTCCTGGGTCTCTTCTGCCTTGACTGCAACAGCCATCAGATCAGCCATCCTTTCTTGCAACATTGTGGTCCGCAGTCTGTTTTTGATGAATACAAGTGAAGAGAAGCATCTTTCATTGCTGCACGATGTGACTGGCAGTGTGATGATGAGCTGGTTGAGCCAGCCATGAACTGGTAAATAGTCATCATATTACCAGGTGGCGTTTCTTCTCTCTAGAGTCTGTGTATCAAGAGTTTGTACTCCATCTGAGCTTGTTCTTAATTTACATCCCCGCTGTAGTATGTACACAGCTGTTGAAGGTGTGGGATCTTCTCTGTTGATGGCTTTGTGAGGCTGCTTGAGTGTTTGATGTTGTGTCTGTGATGCTCTGCGTGCAGAGGTCAAGAGTTGCAAAGTTTTTTTTATTATTTTTTTTAATTTTACCTTTATTTTCCAGGAAGTCTCATTGAGATCAAAAATCTCTTTTACAAGAGAAACCTGGCCAAGGTAGCAGCTGTACAAAATGACAACATATTAAAATGCAACATATACAACCTGATATATAAAAATTCACAATAAAACAGAAGAAGAGCTTTTCAAACATAGTGGCTTCTCAAGAAAAACAACAACAACATGCCTCCATCACCACATTGTTCAAAGTAAAAATTAACCTTCATCTCCTCTTTTGGACTCATCTCTGTCTGATTTTGCCAGTTGCCCTCTAGTCTCTTTGAAAGCTTTCTGCTCCTTCTTTCCTTCCGCTTAACATTGATCTTTGAGGCAACCGTCTGTACTTCATCCCACAACTCCAAAAAAAAACTTAATCTGTCCTCAGGACAGACAGCTCTGTTTTGCAGTCATCCACAAGCTGTGCAGCTGTGCTGATGTCCATGTCAGTGATACCAGTCACTTTGTGAATTCTACTTAAGGCCACTAGATGGAGACAGAACTCAAAATCAATGGTTTTTCCTCAGTGCCATTGCAGTTCCTGATGTGTCCCGGTCAAATGCATCACTGGTCTGAATCCGATCCAATGTCTCCACCACAGAATCCATGGTAATGAGAAGGACTCTGCAGTTGTCAATTCGTGTTGCCCATCTTGTGACACTCAAAGCCTTCAGTGTCTTGGACCTCTTGGGAACATTTTCCATCAGCTCCTTTTGCACTTCAATGAACAAGCCATGTCTTCTGGTGGAACCTCCCATGAAGGAGTAGAGTTGCTCAGTGACACCAAAGAAGTTGCGTGAGGCTATGTTTATACAACACATATCAATCACAACTAGGTTCAATTGATGTGCATAGCAATGCTCAATGTATGCCTCCTCACTGCTCTGTTTTATGATAGCTTGCACACCCCTATATACTCCAGATATAGCAGCACAGCCACCATATGCTTGCCCCCTGATGTTGCTGACATCAAGGCTATATTTCTCCATTGTCTCCATGAGATTCTGGGCAAGACCAGCACCAGTTGTGTCTTTCGCATGCACTCAATCCATTAGGCACTCCTATATCTCAGCTGCTTTGTCAACAAATCGAAGAATGGCAGACAGCTGATCCTTTTTAGACGAGTCTGGAGTTGTTTCAAGGCACACAGACAGAGAATTTTGCTTCCTTTACTTTATCTATGATTTTACCTTTGACTTCATTTCCAATACATGAAATCATCTCATTCTGACTCTGTGCAGATAAATACCTGGGGACACCTTTAGGGTTTATCTTGGCAGATTCAAAGTGTATATGAAGAATTTTATCATATCTTCCAACCAAATCAGTGAAAACACCTTTATTTTTTGAAGTCTCTGATTCATCATGGTCATGAAAGAATAATCTTAAGCAGGCTAGTGTGGAGGTTATGTCTGCTAGTTGGAGGACAGCACTGTATCTGTTCTCCCTTTCTTTTGTCTTCAGCTTTATCAGATTGGCTTTCTGGGCTGACAGTTGCTCATCAATTGGAGTAGTCATCAGATGCATCTGCCACTTTTGAAAGTTTTCCATATGCTGTTGGCTTGCATTTTATTTGGCAAAACCTTTCCCTGTCTCCAAAACTGACTTCCAATCTCTAAATCCCTCAGCAGAAAACTTCCTGTCATAGTTTGCAGCGCATCCAAACTCTCTTCAGGGAAAACAAAAAGCTGCATCTGTCATTTTCTTGTACTCTAACCATTGGTGCTTTTTTAACCAGGTTTTGTTGAAGCTCCTATGTTTTCTTCCAATTAAAGTCTTTGGATAGCATTCTTCTCTTTGAATGGGCCCTCTCCTGATGTAACGGTCCCTTGCCAGACGTTCGGTTGGAATAATAAAATCTGCATCTTCCTCTGAAAAGTATAAAATGCTTAATTAAACAATTCTATGTAGAATAGAAAGTTTAGATCATCTATCAAACTATTGCACAAAGAACAGCCCAGACTCTCCCCCCTGACATGATTACCTTCTATCTCACTGCTTTGACTCTGATTAACATTTGTGGAGGTACATGGGGAATCCTTGATGACTTGAAGAACTTCTCTGTTAGTCTGAATATCTGAGAGAAACCTTTATTGAATCAGGTGAAATTCCTTACATAAACCTAATCGCTAAAATTTGTTTTTGTGGCTTTCATTTCTCAAACCATTTTGTTTTGTTCCCTTTAACACCAAATAGGCTAAATGACTGCCTCTTACACATTACTTTGACACAATAATTATTATTATTATTAGCTGTGATTATTATTGTCATGTTGTTGTGAGAATCATCATTAGGCTATTCACTTATCTTTACCTGGTTCCCACAGATCAGCAACTTAAACTGCCTGATTATCATTATCATCCCTTGATTGGTCTGAAATGGTCATATGAAAGAGGGAACAAATCTTTTAATTAAATCTACATACATTTCCATGAAGGAAACATCACCTATCACTATAAATCTCACATAAGATAAGCTACCTCTTGCACTATCAACCTCCTGACTGAGGACAGGGCTGGGCTTCTCTTGTTTTTTTAAAAGGGTGACAAGATTTTCATCTGCATGTTGACCTGGAGATATCAAATAGAATTCATTGTTTTTTTAACTATAACTTGTGATAGTGGTTGTAAAAAATCAGTTCACTGCCGTAAGATCCACACAGCTCTCCTTAACCAATATTAAATAGGATGCTATGCTATCACAAGTCACGACTAGCTAGTGGTCCAGAAAGCTAAATAACAGGATTAAGGGATGGCTACTAACGTTAGCTGGTGCTAGCTTGCAAAGAAAACTATGCCTATATTTATCAAATACTATTAAGTGCGTATAACTAAGCAACACTAGCATTTCATTTTCACACGTTTGAAAAAAGAGAGAGTGCTGTGTGCATGCGTACTTGCTGATTTCATCCTGCAACTTTTGGAAGAATATGTTTGACTCATCATGTAAAATGATCATAAATGCATATTTTTAAAAAATAAATGTAATGAAATAAAATAAAAATATGAAAACCCAGATAACAAAAATCTGGTGGTGCCCAGACCCCTCCAGCTTGAATGAGCATGATATATTTTACTGTTCATTCATTTTTCACTAGTGTGTATCTCCTTGTACATACACTTTAAAAAATCTGCCACCACCAAATAATCAAGGGACCAAGTCACTGTATAACCATGTGTTTCCGTTTTTCTAAATGTTCTTCTTCATATGCAAGCATCCTCAAAAGTTACCATTTGGATCAAGTAATCCACCGAATGATATAACATGGAGAGAACATCCCACCACAATTTGTGCACATCTGGCAAGAAAATATGGAATAAATGACTGAAATTCCACCTTATAGGTTTAATTTGCTATTGCGTTACAGAGAATAATGAAAACTGCAGCTGCGTCAGCCAATTTGATCCCCATCAAATGCTATTTCGATGTTTGTAGTTTTAAATAGAAATCTTAGAAATTAAAAACCCTCTGCATGTTTACAGACCGAGTGATGAATCAATACAAATCCATATACCTGCACATGCCAGCGATATACCATATTTGATTCAAATGCGTCACTGATTACACTAATTCCTAAAGTTAATCGTGCATCTGGGCAGCAGAAGACGTGTGCCTGGGTGTCAGTTGCATCACTACAACTTTGGAACCAATGTAAGTGTTATTATTAAACAGCTGGTACAGGTACTGAGGAGAATAAATCAGCAGCCACTCTGACTAATCAAATTTAATCACAGAAGCAGCCTACTGGATATAATTAATGGACACAGCATATAACATATATCTACCTCAACCTGCTATGAATTGCCTCCATTAAAGAAAGTAATTATAAAGCACAACATGTTCCATACACATATGTATGTAGGAGTCATGCTCCAACAAGTACTCCAATCCTTTTTAAATAAATGTACTAATAATGTAACAACAATGCACAATGCACCCTGTGACTGATATATTATTATATATTACAATATTAGATTGTTAAAGGGGACAGGTCTATATTTATATTCTTGTGCTCTACTGGAATAGCTTTGCATGATTTACAGTTATTTTGTCTTATACTGGCCCTTCATGCAGCCCTGTCTCTTTATGACCCCCCTCCTGATGAGCTCAGTCTGTTCTGATTGGCCAGCTATCAACCAGCTCCAGCTAGATAAACAAACAATAGTAAGTTGGCTTTCGCTTCTTTTTCTTGTTCTTTTCTTGAAATGGAAACTTCTAAAATACATCCGCACATGTTTGAGCCTGAATCCGATCCGAAATATGCATATGGGCTATGTGAACAACGATGGAACGACCTTAGCAACAACCTTAGGAACAACCTTAGCAACAAAGGTTACGTAATGGATGACCATTTGTGGACATGCACAATCAAACTTTGACTAACTTTTTTTTTTTTTTTTTTACTTCTTTTGGCCTTAAACAGTTATTTAAATAAAACCATCTGAGAAGTTTAGGGGGGGAAAAATGTCTCTTTGGTAGAAATGCGAACAACTCATCTGAAACATGACAAGGGGCCCCAACCAGCCACTGCTTTTTTGTAAGGGATCACAAGCCAAAAAGGTTGGGAAGCACATAGTTTAATCTTTAATTATGCACTGTATGTTAGAAACTTATCACATGTACTTTTTTAAATTCACATGTACTTTTTTAAATGTAAAATCTTAATCTGAAAAGAAAGTACCAACCTGCAGCTCTCAGATATATGCAGTGGAGTGAAAAGTGAAATATTTCCATCTGAAATGTAGCGGAATAGACATATAAGTACCTCAACATTGTGCTTATGTATAGCACTTGAGTAAATGTACTTAGTTACTTTCTACCACTGTTAATACTTCAGTTTTACTCTGCAGAAGTAATTTGTCTTTGGGCTTTGCATATTTCAACACCTCCAGCTTAAAACACTTCCACATTCTTCCTGTGAAAACTCTTTACACTATAAGATTAGACCTTCAGTGTGCACAAAATGCCCGAGCCATGACAGTGAATGATGGCTTTATTTAAAATCATAATACTTTTAATAAATGAAGTACAGGGTGCACTGTGAACTCGTGCGACGTGATTAAATACTTCAGTCCCTTGTTAATTAGATTCCTTCAGGTGTTAACTGCAAATGCCAAGCCTCCCAAAACACACTGGCAGTGAAGTCTGAACGGAGACGGCGGCCTGTGAAGAGACCGCTCGCTATGTCAGGAGTAAAAATTTCCTTTATATTGGCCCCATGAAGCTTATGAAGCCTTGATCAGATAAGGATTTGGGGCTTTTCCTTCCGGCAGATGTGTGAAAATCCACCATATCCATCAACAAGACAATCCGGGTGACATTTAGGAAGAGATCCAAAGGAACCTGTGGAAGTCACTTTCATATAAAGCCATCGATTTGTACTTGTTTTAACTTCATGATCATTGTAATTACGATTCTTTTTATTTGTGACAATCCCATCAGACCGACAGCACGGCACATGAACACTTGATAACATTATATTGCAAAGCTCCAGGGCTTAAGTGAATCACTGCTTTCCCTTGGCAACAATAAATTTAAAATTACAAAGAAAGACATGATACAAATCTATATATCAAGGACTTAGATGTTTCATTTGTCTCTCTGGGGGGGTTTTTTGGGATAGATTTAAAAAAAAAAAAAGTTGCTTAATAAGTGCTTTCCCTCAAGCACCTTGACAAAAAAATCTAGCATTTATATTGTTGCGAGCTTGGACACAGGAGGCTGTGAGTGCAATTTACCATCCTCGGTGCATATGAAATAATAAATAGATGTGTTCTTTGAGGTGGAAAGCATCAAGTGACTCTGAATATTGAATAACAGCCTTGCGAGGAGGCAGCTATTTTTTGCTTACCTTTTGCTATGTGCATGTGCGGAGTATTTAAACATGCTCAAACCTTCCTCAACACTTTGTTCTCAACGCCATAAACGGCGTTTAACTCCGCTCTCCGAGCTCATCTCCTCTCCAGCCTTCGGTAAACTCTTTGCGCTCGCTCGAATGTTTGCACCACATTTGATGTGATGAATGACTGCGCCGTCTTTAGTACATGACAGCGGGTGAGAGTTGAATTCAGGATGAGCAGGAGGCCCTTTAATTCTACCGCACCAACCGGGTGACATGATATCCCGGCTGATACAGTTTATTGTGGATTTTAATATTAATGTTAAATTAATATTATATTATATTAATGATTGAGCTGTTGAGACCTAAAGTGACTTCCGCAGCTAAGTCTTCTGCATGAGTAACTCTGTAGTTTGACATAACTGGTGAAACAGAGCAGGGTGCAGAACATCAGCCAGTCGTCTCACCCAGTTGGGAGACTGTCTAATAACATCTTCTTCATATTCATGGATTTTTGTCTTCTTTTTTTTTTTGTCTTGTAAGGAAAATAACCTTGAAAACTAATTCCTTCCCAATTGAATTCAATACAACTTCTATGATAAGTCCTTGGTCACAAACAGCTGTGTTTGTTCATCCTTACCCCTCCCACATACTCGGTCCTTGGTGCTTTGGGTCTCAACCTTGGCTCAATTTGTTTTTACTTTTGTGCTTATGAAAACCAGTCAGATGCAGCTGCTGATTGTTGGGAGGAGCAGGACGTGTGAAGCACCTCAGGGCTGAAAGGGAATAATTGATTTCTTTTGCCTACAAGGTTAGAAAGAGTGAACTCAGAAAACCTACACAGGCCCAGCAGTAGGCCAATTAATGGTGTTGATTTGGAAGAAATGTGAAGGGACCTCTCTTATTGTTCACCATTTCCACAAATGTGGGAATTTATCAAGCATAAACAATGTGTCAAACAATCTACTGAGCAAAATCCTTAACATTCAACTGTATCTTTGAAATTTTAAACTCACAGGAACTGTGTTTACATAATCAGAAAATACATTTCCTTAAAAACAGCACATATTGTTATTAACATAAAACAGATATTTTTAGCTCTCTCCCCGTCTCTTACCTAGAAAGCAAATGTGACTTCCAGTGAAATTAGAGAAGTTGCCTCACAATGCCATCTCCTGTGACTTCTATTTATACTTTGGGGGCAACATATCAAAGGGTTTTGTCAGCATATTTATGATAATTTTAATTATTTCATTGGGTTGTGCATTTCATTATTTGAGTGTAAGAGGGAAGTGGGAGTTCTCCTGTCTTGAACATAAAAGAAAATATTAATAACTGTTTCACTATTGGTCACCTTGCATGCTGTTATGGGTTTATCCAAGTCCCTCTTGATATCTAAGCCAAATGCAGTGGTAAGCAAATAAACACACATCTATTCAAACAGAATTTACTGCACTAAGAGACTCGCTCTGAGTGCTGCAGGTGAAAAAGCCTTTTACCTTTTAAGTTTTCATTTTCTGTGATGGATCAGCTTCTAAGAACGATAATTCACGGCTGAAGTGAAAGCAGCCAGTTCAGCGCGCTCGTGTGAATCCTCCCATCCGTCTTTTCACCTCCTCATTGTTTGTACTGTAAAGCAGGTTGCATCAGGCAGCTTGAGAAAGCAGCCAAGCTCTGTCTATGAAATGTTGGTTTTATCTAAGCCCTTCCATTTACCAAACTCCTGAAGAGCAAATAGAAGGGAAATACACTTGGCACTTTAAATGACATGGGCACTGTCAGATGAAAGTATCTTAATACTTTAAGGTACCTCACCTAATCTGTTCAATCTGTAGGATACTGGGAAGTATTTGAATAGAATATAATATGTGAAATGACAGACTTTTGCTACCCAGTTATTTATTACAACGCTATGGAGCCTGATAACTGACAAATTGTAATAAAATGTTATCAGACAAGTCGAAAATATTCATTCATGTCAATCTGCCAACTCAAGAGTGTGATATGATTACAGAGTTGGTTGTGCGCAGGTTAAAAATAAAAGAATATAATATGTTCATTAAATATGGGTGTAATGGACATAATGTTTTATGGACTTCAGCTGACATCAAACATGTTTTCTTGCTATTCATGCACGTCCTTATGAATAAGCTCATATAAATACATGTTTTTAGAAACATGTCCAAGTCAATTACAATGTGGATGTTGAAAAGAAACTAATTTGACAGGTGTGCCAACAGTATGATTGCCTGATTGATCCAGGGATTGTGTGTGTGCGTTAGACAAAAGCTTACACAGATGATTAACATTACATGACATTAACATGAAAGTTAGCTTCAGCTAAGTAGCTTGTTGCCAAGGCTGGTGCTCATTGTGTTAAGCCACCAGTGTTTTCAGTTAAGCTACGTAGCCACAGAGGCCTCTCAATTGCTCCATTAATGTTACACTAAATCACTTAATCATGTGAAAATAATAGAAGCATGGTGATTTTGAACTTCTAAGTAGCATTAGTTGGTTAACTTTGTTAAAGTTAGCTTGCTAAAGCTCTTTAGCTACGTTTAGCAACCAATGTTTCCAGTTACCTCAAACCCCTGGACTAGAAATATTGGAAATTTAATAAGGAAAAGGAAATGTTAAAGGGAAAAAATAGATAAAT
Source organism: Thunnus albacares (assembly GCF_914725855.1). Lineage (NCBI taxonomy): Eukaryota > Metazoa > Chordata > Actinopteri > Scombriformes > Scombridae > Thunnus > Thunnus albacares. The sequence goes on from NC_058126.1 coordinate 8,654,224, forward strand.
TAGTAAATGTGTGCCAAGACCAAAAAAAGAAAAAAAAGTGGGGAATAGTTTACAAAATTAAATGAACTAGTGAAAGATAAACAGAAGGGTAAAATAAATTAGTTTTGTCATATTAGTTGTTTTTTTTTTTTAACCGGCAGGGAGGTTAGTGTATAAAGCTGTTTCTTTTTACACTTCTACACTCCTAACATGTTAATTATTTAACTAGTTATATTATTTATTTATGTATTCAGCTACATTTTTAACAGTTTGGGACTCCGTATAACATACAGTATGTAAGTGTATGTATGTGAGCTAAGAAAAGTCCAATCTAAGAAAATTACCTGAAAGAAGCAGGAGTGAACTATGCAATCAACGTTGGGAGCCACTGCTTGGGGGACATCGAGTCAGATTTATGTGAGATGATTTAGGAGATAAAACCAGGATGTGCTACATTTCAGCGTGTACATATCCATTTATGTAATTAACTAGGAGTGCTCCCGTTAGCGACAACGGTTAATAAGCTCCAGTGGGAACATGGGGAGGCAGGTGAACCCGTGGCCCTGGAGATGTTAAACACAGATGAATAGATGCCATAGCACACACACAGCCTAGTAAATCAGATAAAATGAGCAGTGGAACAGGACGCAAATGGGCTTTGCGGTGAAAACTCAATATCACATAAATGGACAGGCCTCTCATAGATATTGGAAACTGGTAACCTTGCCACTGCGAGCTCACCTTTTCTAATGCTCACACACCTACCGTACATTTACAGGCTTTACCTTCCTCACGTCCATTTTAGCCGTGAAAACCTTTACATGTGCAGGCCCGGCCATAATGGGTAGTTGGCTAAATTAATGTATAATTTTAATAGCTCTGGTAGCAAGACAGTGAAAACAATATATTATGTAGACATCTGTGGCATTTCTAATCGCTACATACTGTAGCTGGCCTTGTTATCAGGCAAGCGATTGCTGAGGAACTGAAAGGCAATGACCTTCTGACATGTTTGCATCTTGTAAAAAGGAAATGTCATGAATAGATGGATAGATAGGTAGATAGAGAGAGAGATAGAGAGAGAGATTCTGCACAGCAAGTTGTACTGGGATTTGAAAAAAAAGTGCTTTAAGCTTGACCCATTTAAATCATGTATTTTGTGGTATATTCCTTTGAGACACTTAACAATCCTAACTTTTGCATGAATCCCAAATGGCTTCTCCTACATACATCGGGTTTGGCTATTGTTTTTTTTTTTTTTCTCTCCTTTTTCTAACTCTGGTGTGGTGTACAGTGAAAAATAAAGACATTGAGAGACTAGCAGCAGAAGAGGTCCCTTAACATTTACAGTGTTTTCAGTGTTTCAAAAAAATATACATTTGTTTCACGAGACTGGCACGACTTCCAGTGTCTTACTCTGGCACTGTCTCCTAGAAATTACATGTACATATTACTAATTTACAACAGCAAATATGTTTTGGGAGAAACAAGAAATGTACAGAATTTCGCTTTTTATGAACATATATCTGCAAAGTCGAGAAATGCAAAATGTTGACTGACAAAACATTTTTTTTGTTTTCCTACAGGACTCACTCATTGCAACATGATTAATGCTTTTTTATTATGTTTAAGCACTCACAGCCCTTGATTATGGTTAGATCATTATAGTCCTGGTTACATAATGAAAAAAAATGACACTGACTTGAAGCACAAGACAGGCCATGTTTAATGTATTAAGATTAAAATCGTGGTTTCTGTGAAATGTTAATGAAGTAAACAGTTTCTCTGTCGTGCTTCACGTCACTTTTGACTTCTTGATATTTACTCAAGAAAAACAGAGGGAAAATGCATGCCTATTTTAGTGATTACTCCTATGCATTTATCCCAACCCCTATAAAGACAGACATTGATAGAAAATAAAATATAAAAGTAACTGTGAGGCAAAGGCACAGAACTAACTTGGCTTTCACATTCTCTTTTTAAAATATTTAACCAAGACCACAGTCTTTCCTTAACCAGGAAATGTGAACACCTAAATATAACCATGAAAAAACACTGCTTTTTTTTGCTATAAACAGATATTGTAGAAAATATGTAGAGGAAATACGTTGTCAGTGAACAGTTTGCAGAAACAATCAGTATCAACATTTTGTGACAAATGTTTCCTCATTATGTTGTCATAAAGAAACGTGATGCTGCCATCTGCATTACGAGTTATCGCAAAAATGTTTGTTGTAAATTTGTAGTATATAATCATTTCTAGAGGATTGGGTTTGCTCTCTTATAGGTCAGTAGTAAAATGAGAAGCCTTTACGTAAAATATACAGTGTGATGCTGATGCACAGAGGTTTTACATGTTTGCAGGCTTATATATTCTCTCCAAACTGTAACACTGTCATATATCATTAGGAAGTTATTCCTCGTACAAATGCACCAGAGAGAATGGGGAAATAATTAAACTGTTTGATGCCAGAAATATCCATTTAGATTCACAATGCAAGACAACAGAGCTGAGACTGTAAAGAGAACTCAGAAGAAACACACCATGACCGTGATGCTGAACTCAGTTCACATTTCATTGAATTATATTGCTAATTTAAGTATGATTTCTAGTTAAATTTGCTTTGCGACAAACTATGGCCAACAGGTTTATTCTTACACTTCGTCTGAGAACATATTCATGCACATCTAATCATTTAAAAAAAATAAAAACAGTTGACGACACATCCCAGAATATACAGTAAATCATTACTTATGTACTTCCAGCCTCTTTGCCTAATGCAGCTCACAGTCATCTTGCTATTTTTATGACCTTTGTAATTACAAAATAATGTGTTGAACTTCTCCAGCGCGACAAATCTTCACTTACATTGTTGTAATAATAAAATAAAATCCTGTAATAACCCCATAACAATGCACTTATCAGAAAAGTGTCCCTCATTTAAGTTGGCCCTAATTGAAAAGAGTTATGGTCTATTAGACAGGGTCTAGAATAGCTGCCTTGGCACTTTTATGAAGTGCAGAGATGAGAAAGGAAGTGTGGGGAAGAATGCTTTTCATGGTGTTTTTTATTTTATGAGCTTCTCAGTAACTCTGGGCTAGACATCTCCTAGCCCTGCCCTTTTACTTTCTCTATTCATTCCTATGATTTCAATAATGAAACTCCCATGTTTTGCCTTTTAGCTGTGTTCTTGTACATCATAGATGCACAAGAGAGTGCTTGGATCACCAGTTGCTGTCACAAAGGACTTCACTGCACAGCGGAGACTGAGATGGATTTTTTTTCTTTCTCCAACAATGTCACCTTGATAGAATCACAAGACCAGGGCTCGGGATTTATCAGGGAGTCACGGTACCGAGTTGTGTTTTGAACACTTTGATACGATATTTCATGTTAGGTGTCAGTTAACAATAAGACTTCCAAATCAGGAAAAAAAAAAGAAATATATTTTCTAACTACAGGTGCACATAGAGCTACTGTGGCTGCTCATCCTTCAAGCAGCAGTCAGATGAGAAACTCTCCCCAATGACCATTAATGTAGAACAAGAAATATCTTCTAAGTCATGTGCTCTTATTTCAGGAACACAGCCCTGATTAGCATACTCTCCGACTGCAGGAGTCCCTTCGGTAGTGTTTAGATGATTTGCGCACCGATACAATTTCACAGATTCATTGTAGCTGTTCCACACATTCAATAAAACAAGAGTCCAGTGGCTTCTCCAGATTCCTCGGCCCTGCCGTTCTCCAGCATCTCGCTCTTCCTTTCTCCGTCTCTCAGACCGCTCATCTCTGGCTCTGCAGCAGTAATTAACAGCAGCGTTACATCTGGGGAGATACTGCAAGCTATGTCAGAAAATTAGGCTGTGGAATAATGAGGGTTGAGGGACATGTACTGTGCTGCTGGTCTGTAGCGCTGCATTAAAATCAAAGGACTTTCACAGCTAATTGGAGAGGGGTTAAACTGCTTGGCTGCCTCACCCCTGTCCCAAGCCCTCCGCCCAAACCCGCCCCTAGGAGATGAATGCCTCCCTCTTTACTGCAATTTCGTGTTTCATTTCCATACCAAAGAGTAAAATTTTTTCCTTCTTTACAGGGGGAATCTGCGGCGGTGAGACACTGGTGAGATAACTTTGGCTGCACTCTATACGAGGCCAATTTAAACTACGAGCAATTACTTCTTGTTATGATTCTTTTTTTTCCTCTTTCTAGGAGCGGATAGGCCACCCAGCTGGGTTGTTTTTCTTTTGAATGGTCACCAATTACCTCAGTGTTTTCACAATTGACCATAAGATACACACAGCATAAATCAATGCAATGTTCCTTCATTTGAGTCGACCGGCGCATTCATTCACACAAGTGGAATTAGCACAGCACGCAGAGGACACACCCCCACTTCTGCCTCTCCCCGGTTACAATGATGGCATCAGCAGCATGACACTGTATAATGAGCACAGCCATGGTCCACTGCTCAGAAGAATACAGTAAATACACAACCTCTCTATTGTGTTTGGGCTTGTGCAGAGCAGCTGCATGCTGTAGTTAGTGTAAATGTAACCCCCACAGCAGCTAATTGCAAGTCAGCTGTTGTATTTAAGCAAAAATCAAACCAAATCGTGTTCTTTTCTTTTGATAATAAAATATACAAGACCTAGAATAAAAAGTCAGTGTTTGTTTTCAGGACAGTGCATCCATGCATGCAGAAAAATGGCAATTGTGCTTAATTACCGTGATGATTATAACACATAACAATTAATATTAAAGGAGATCGATACCACAGGATCATTAACCACAGTAAAAGATCACTAATAAAGCCTAATGACAATGTAAGAATTTAGTAATTATACAATAACAATTCATTGAGGGTATGTTTGCAGATGAAAAATGTTGGTACTGGAGTGATACTAAGTATGAGGGATATCACAAATAAATATAAAGTTTCAATAAGCACTTTTTTTTTCTTATTATGAGCCATATATTCATGAATGACAGCATTTGCAATAATTAACATTTATTTGTATGTTTTCAACTGTTGCTGGTGGTGGTATCTAAGACAAATATGTTGTGATTTCAGTACTTACAGCTGATGCAAACGTTAAATAAAAAGATGCATTTTGAGCGTTACTTTGTGCTTTGTGCGTTTTTAGGTTGAGGTGTGAAGTGTAAGAAAGTGTAGGATTGAATAAGATATCTTTTTTCATTAATTGGAGATACTAACTGAAAAAACAAGGACAAAACAGAGTTTAAATGCCATCAGAGGATAAATTTGCAGTATACTTTATGGAAAATCACTTTAAACTTTGTCACCATATGTATATACATTGTGTAAATTAGTCAAAATTAGTTTCTCATTTTCCTCTGGGATTAATGAAGTACTCTATCATCTATCTATCTTTAACAGGGAAGCTATTCACAGAATGTCAGAATGATATTTACCTCATATACAGACAATGAAATGCATTTCAGAAAGTCTCACAAAGCTCAGTAAGTGGGATTGTTCTGCAAGTATTCTTTTTTCATACCTTAGAAAATGCTAAAATGTAAATTGCATTTTGGAGGTACAACTCAAGCGAGCATCCACAATAGTTCCACAAAGTCAGTGACCCATTCATTGTCTGATTTTACATCTCAGTGATTGCACAAATCAAAGTTTTCTCTTTGATTTCTGTCTTTCAGGAGGATTGCTGCAAGTTCACAGACACTGACTGGACACTTAAAGCTCCAGTAGGCAAGTCGAACACATACAATGCAAAACCTTTCTCATCTCTCTCTGCTGCCTCCCATCACTCCGCCAGCAGCCTTCCATTCTGGGCTCCTTCCACCTCCTCCCACAGCCCGTTCCCCAGTGCACAGTCCCACCAGCCCGGCAGCAGCGGTATGAAGCTCACGACGGTCATGGAGAACCTACAGCGGCAACAGGCAGCGCGACTGGCCCTGGAGGGCCCTGGAAGACCTCCGCTCCATGGTGGAGTCCCAGATGCACCAAGAAGCCCCTGATGCTGTGATTGGCTAGTAATGTGCTAGCTAACCGTGATTGGTTGTTTGATTCAGACCGGGTCCAGTTTTAAAAAAACTAAACACAAAGGGGCAGACGCTCACAGGCACACATTTTTTTTTAAGGAACCCTTAAATTAAATTGTTAATGACATGCAATGGTCAAAATTAGTTATTTCAACCAAAATTATAATGAAATAATATTGCCTACTGCAGCTTTAAGCAAGACTATTTTTTTTAAATGGCTAACATCTTTTTTAAGTGTTAAGTTGCCAAAATGAAAACACTTAAACATACTACACTAGGTCTGTTGTATACTGGAAAGCACATTTAATGTAACGATTTTCTTGGCGGGATGAATTCATAGATCACCATGGAAGTAGAACTCCTCTTCTTTGACTTAACCTAATAAGGTGTTGTGCTATTTTCTAGCTGCTGCTGCTGCTATTGTTAGGCTTTTTTTTTTTTTTTTTTTAATCATTTGTGTGGGCGAGAGCCTCTGCTGTCACTGTCAGTCATTAACAGAAGGCACAATGGGTTCTGACAGATGAAAGAAGCAAATTAATTCAAGACTGATATTAGAATTTCAAGTGTTACCACCTTGGCATGAACTGGCCGCGTTTTTGGAATCTGCTTATTTCATTGAAAATGTGTCCAGAGCTGGATGATGAAAAAAAATCAACAAAAATGAAAAGGAGACTTGTTTTTTTTTTCCCCCCAACCATTATCCCGTACAGAAATAGCATCAGCATGTTTATCAAAGATCTGAGAGATAAATTGTGCAATGTAAAAAATGGCTAATTTCTCTGATATTTCAAATATTTTTTCATCTGGTGAGGTTTTGTGAAGATATAATTTGGCAATGTCTTTACATATTCCAACATCCTGGCTGAGGAATGGCACCTTTTTTAAAATTCATGCTTTACATTAAAAATAATTTTAGAAAGGAGCCTCATAATTTGTTTCACAAAAGTGGAACAAGCTAAAATGTGCTCTACTGTATACAAACTCATTTATCAAGCAATTTTACTAAAAAAATATATCACAACACTGTATGATAACTGCCTACCTCCATTTAGACTTCATCACTGCAGTCTCTCTTTCCTGCTACTAAATTATGTTCGAAGTGCAGATGACACAGTTGATATGGGAGGGAGGCCATAGCTTTGTTTGGTCCCAGAGGGAGACCATGAGGTCTACACAAGCTCAAGCTGCTTCTGTTGTCACAAGTTTTCTCGTTGCAGTCGATGAGGCAGCCAGTGAAGGCAGCGAGGCCTCCCTGCACAGACTCCAAAAGATGCAATTTACCGGGAATAGAAGTCCATTTAAACATTGAAATTTGTCATTCACATTGTCCAGGACAGTCCAGCCTGATGATATACTATTATATTACATACTAGACTCTACTGTATTTCCCTAAGACAGAATAGTCCGACCACTAATACTCAAAGCGATGATTCCATCAAGATGTAAAGCCTTTCGCTGATTTGTAGAAAATGAATTGAAACAATACAGTCAAATAACTATAAAGGGCTTTACTTTAGACTATACAGGTTCAAGACTAAATAACATGTCTGTAAAATAGAGCTTATCTGATTTCACTCAAGTTAAAATACACTTTCTCTTTCATTCTTTCGCACTGAAGGTCAATTCAAAGGCACTACGCTTTCCCTTCATGTTCTACGGATCAGTCTTTAAAAGGCTCATTGGAATGTTATCATGCAAGAAAAGTGTCCTTGGACTTTGAGTTTTCAGCCTTTGTGATGTAACAACTACATTACAGTTTTTTCTCAGTTGCCTTGGCTCAATTCTCGAATGGCAGTTGAAGTCGTCAAAACAATATGTGAAATTCTTCTCATTTTGTTACTTGTGCACGACAGAAAGAGCATTTCTCATTCTTTGTTACCTATTGCAAATGTTTTAGCACATTTAGGGAGATGACTAAGTACAATTGTCTACAGTTTGAACAATTATTGGTTGTACATGTCCTTGTGATCAAAATAGATCATGTTTCTTCTCAGCTGAATAGTTTTACTCTCAGAAATATGTTAGAATTCTTTCATTGTGTAACTGAGCCAATGTTTCATAAATTCCATCGATATGGAGTAGTCATAAAGTCTGCTAGATTGATAAATTAGTTGTCAGGTGAAAGTCGAACTTCACTTACGAATGTGGAGTTTCTCACATCTAAGATCAACCAATGGCGCGTGCTGTCCAGTTTGCAGGTGTAAGTCATGAGTACTTTTATAGAGCTCGAGGGCAACAGAGTCTCTACAATTTGTGAACATGGATGAGCTTGTTCAGATGAACATTGGATGAGGGCAATGGACGTGTAAAGTGTACAATCACCGAACACAAAATCAAACATCGATATAACAGCAGAAGCGTGCAGAGGATGGTTGCGGCATACAAGACGATTCTTCTCCCGTTGCATTGCAAGGGAGAGCATTAGGAGTGAGGTCGATGAGAATCTGTGGCCAAACAAACAGGAGCGACAGGATGATTCCCAGCACTGTAACTTTATTTTATTATTATATTACTGCATATAGTAGGCCTATGTGCTGTTTCAATTTTCAGTTTTTCTTCTGTTTACTGTACTGTACTGTGTTGTGTGACCGTTGCAGGAAAATAAAATAGTTTTTCCTCACATTGCATGCAAATGTAAGTGCTCTTTTACTTTACAGAGTAGAATGTGAAAAGCTAGTACTCTTGAAATCAGTGTCTGAAGAGTCACTTTGATACATAACAGCAGTCAGTTCCCTTCAGAAAAATAACTGTCTGGTACAGTAGGCATTCAGTGTCAGTGGAAACATGTAGACTGTTTGGAAATTAGGAGATGAGGAACACACTGAACACACTTCCAGAGTCCACTGTCATTCTAATAAAGTATCGAAGCATTTTGATCACCTTGGTTTTACACAATGTCAAATGAACGTGTGATTTTGGTGGCAATGACTTATTCATTGACACAATAACTTCATTTTGAAACATGAATTAAAGGTTGTGGGTGAGTTACAGCCTTTTGTTGTTTTGGGAAATGCATCTTTAGTGCTGAGAACTTGAAAAATGTTTCGAGAAATTTGCCAAAGCAACTGAGAAGTTACAGCAAGGTTCTTAAATTAATGCAGCTGTAACCAGTATTTCTATATTAACAGTGGATCACATGACCCACAGAGAATCATCACCTGACGCTGCAGGTCCATTTACCTCTATGGAGCAACACTGCCAGCTTAGCCTTGCATAAATACTGGAAACAGGGGGAAACACACCATGGCTTTGTCCAAAGATTTTTAAAAAAATTGCCTACCAGCACCCCTGAAACTCTTTAATTAACACTTTTGTTTAATTCATACAAAAACCAAACCAAGTTGTGGTGTTAAAATGGGTTGTTTCCCATCTTTATGCTAAGGTAAGCTTAGCTTTGCTTAGTTTGTTTGATAACCTAAGAAAGTAAATAAGCGTATTTTCGAAAATGTCAAACTAGACCTGTAAAGGGCTGGAAGCTTTAGCATGAGCCAACCGCTGCCCAGCACTTTGCTGAGTATGTACGTAACTTCTGTAGTTAGAGTTTGCATTGCAGCCGGAAGATGAGCAAAGCATCCGGTGTAATTATAAAAATTAGTCAAAAAGGGCCATAATATCAGATCTTTAAGTATATAGTACTGCATTAATATCCCCACATGGGCTCTGAAGCCCATATCCACCCCCCCGATGAAAATGATGATATTTGACAGGCAGCCTGAGCAGACAACAATCAAGTGAAATTATCACAGAAGCCATCAAAATTTGTTTGTGAGTGCAGAATCAAGGCTTCAGTCATTGAGTGTATGGTGGGCATTGGATTAGCTTTTTTTCCAGATATCCATTAAAATAGTGAGTGAAGAATGAAAAAAGTATTATAAAAACACGGCAGCATCTGCAGTAACTCAAATCTGCATTCTGTCTCAATAATGAAATTTGAAAGAAAGCCCTTGAGAGATTAGGGATTCCCCTTTGCCAACGGATGTTTGTGAAATGAAAGAGTTTCAAAGAGAAGAGGCCAGGGGAGGGGCGAATAGGCAGGGCAAGAAAAACAGCCAAAGTGTAATCTTGAGATGGAGGGAAAATGTTTGGATTCTTGCTGCATTTGCACGGTGGGGGTAAGAGGACAATGGATGAGGCTGATTTCTACATTGTAAATGTATTAGAATGCAATCCCCCAGCAGAGGAGTGCTGCATCAGGATCAAGACTTAAACAATGTCGCCTTGCCTTTATCTCGCCGCCACACTCTCCGACGGACCTGCTGGAATTGACTCGCAGTCTGTTATTCCCAAAAGCGTGAATCACAAACAGCTCCCTCTCATTCAAGTGCAACTTCATTACCACTTGAAATATGTTCAGATTCAAGTGTAGGTTGCTCTCCTTGTATTCCTTCGCTTGTTCGACAGTTGCATCATTATTTAATTTACATAGTCGCTGTTGCGTTTTTCTGTAATCTCCTTCTGCACCAATAAAATGCTTGTAAAGTTAACTCGATGATAACCCCCGGACAGCCAACTTTGACCTTCAGCTATGATAAAACATCAAACAACTAAGGAATCTGAGAAAGAAATTGCTTCAAGACGGGAAGATAGGATCTTCCATTCGCCCTCTGTACAAATTCAACTAAAAAAACTCTTGTTAAAGACCTCCACTTTGTTGGACCAAAGCTGTCACATCTGATGAAGCTCACTGTAACCGAGTGGGCGACCCAGGGACAGCAGGGAGATTGGTTGGTGCCAAACTCGTGTGACACTGAAATGTACCTTTCACTCTGCTCTTATCAGACGATCATTTCAGGCTGGGAAAAAACAGCCAGACCTCTAACTTATATATAACATCATAATAGTGATAATATAACAATATTATCCCTGTTAAAAATCAGCTCCAAATGACAGACTTAACTGCAATCTGGCAGCAACATTTGCCTGAACACCTTGGACTTTAATGAGGGCCATGAAACCACAAATGAGCAAGTGAAGACTTCCAGTGTGGAATCAGGAATGAACACATTAGCGCGTGCTGACAGATGAGTCTTAATTGTTACCTCTGGCAAATGGGACTTCACACAACAGAACAAAAGCTCTCCTCCCAGCGCCCTGTTTGATGCAATGTGACGATGACCTTGCTGCAATGCACCCTCTGCAAGATCCTTAAGAGTTTATCTTGACAGACTCCCAAAGACTGTCTCTCAGGTGTCGCACTGATAGACCAATTCATTTAACTCTGTCACGATCCGGGGCTTTAGAGGCTGCTGCTTGATGAATCCCTATTGTTTCTCTGCCTGTGTGGCTGTTTGCACTCCTTGAGGCGAGCTACATCACTGTTTCAATAGCTTTTGGACCATTACCACATGAAAAAACGGTGCTATTTTCAATGAGCATCGCCCTATCTGTCCTATGCATGATTCCATGGTAACTGTTGTAATATGCAGTGCTGGATAAATGAAACATGATTGCTTGAAATCTTCAGTGCTTATTACATAACATTAGAAGTGGTACAGTATGCCTACATGTACAGTTAGTGGATCAAACACAGAAACTAAAGTCTGTTTTTATCATTATATCTTTCAAGCATGCATTAAATTTAATGTCCTGACATTTAAAATTGACCTATCTCCTGCACATCTCACATGACTCAACACCCCAGTAAACTGTAAAATGAGCAGTGTGACCAATCTGCCTTCCTTATTTTAAAGAACTAGGTTGACATTTTGGGAATTACACTATGCCACTTTCTTGCTGACAGTGTGTTCAGACTACCGGAGAGAAAGCAACAGGCTACAAGTCATTTTCAATGAAAGCCGGCGACACGAAGCTACAAACTGACGCCTGACACTTGTCACTGCGTGACGCGCTACAAATTAAAGTTGAGCTGGCCTCAACTTTTTTTCAGCGCTACAATGAGGCAGTTGTAACGGTTTAGTCTGTGTTTCTTGGTTGAAGTAGAAGTCAGAAACTCACAGCTACACTGATACTGGGATTTCCACAGTGCTTGTCGTTTATTACTAACATTCACATCAATCTTACTAATCCCGGTTGTGTAGCTGCTATTTTATCATACATGAACAAAACAGAAGCCACATGTAACCAAACATTACTCTTGAGTTGAGAGGCAAAAAGGAAAACAGGAGCTCAATAACATGCGTCCATTGACAGCATGCATGCTGCTCAACTAACTCAAAGAATACAAGGCGCTGTCTGATGACATCGCTTCTCTCGTATCTAGGCAACACAGTGAGTCTTAAAGGTACATATCACAATTTCGACTGTTATTCCCCATAATTCCTGTTTCATTCAGCTTTTTAACCCTTTTCATTCACTGTGACACTAAAAAAATAAATGCAGCTTGGCAGAGGGTGGTAGCTGTTGCGGGAGTATGTAACGTACATTTTTAAACGCACAAAGGCTAGCTGTGATAGCGTGTTATTTAACAATACTAAATCATGTTTACTAGCTATTAAAGATAATTGTTAATTAATATGGTACACAAGCCCGTGACAACCTAACCATGTCAGCGAGCTCTTGAGCAACCCTTCAACAGCGACTTGGTGATAATGTAGCTGTCTACGCTTGGCTGTTGCAAACACCCCATCAGAGTAAGATAAGATTGATACCACTCATCTAACAAAGCCTGTTTTCCAAAATGTTGAGCTACTCCTTTTCCTTTATCTATTGTCTTCTATCTCCATAACCTTAGTGTTGTGTTGCTGTATTGGGGGGGATGTGTGGGGAATAACGGAGCACGAGAGAGGGAGGAAAAATAACCGGCGTTCTTGTCTTTGAAAGATGATTCTTGTAGCGGAAGACATTAACCGATAAGAGTGATTTAATGTCTACGATGAAAGGTCAAACACAAATACACGTTTATTAAATTCTGTCTGAAAAGTAATTTTATGTCTTGTTTTCTGGTAGCTTCTCTCTCCGCCTACATCTTTATACAATGATGCACAAACAGAGTAACAGTTTGGAGTTCCTCTGTTTTCTGCTATTTTTCTCCTCTTTTTATAACCAAACACATATTTTACAAGCTGTCCTTGAAAACAGCTGCGTCTTCAGCTAAACACAGGTGACTGATTTTACCTCTTGAGGGGGAACAGAGACAGACTCAGTGAGATAAATACAGCATTAGCTCATTTGTGCACACATGGTGACATGATTGGCACCCTTGTATTTTGTTGTTAAATAATTATAAATAGCACTTTGAACAAAAAAGAAAAGAGAAAATGTATTATAGTGGAGTTTTCTTTGCACGTTAGAGAGGCTCCATATGATAACCAGAGGTGTTCAAAAGAATTTTAAATCCACAATCAATATCAGGGTGATAAACTTCACACATCATTGCTTTATATGAAAGGATACCAGAGGGATGTGTGAAATAAAATATCTAAAGCCTTGTATGTCCAGTATTCTTAGGTCGAGCCCCTCTGCTTTTTCTGTTTCCTTTCGATTTTTCACTTTAATCTGCTGCTTTGTCTTGATAAAGAAGATTGTGGACATATTTTCAGACAGCTAATTCTGATCTGAGAGCACTGAATATAGCAGAGTGCAAAGTCAACTTTCCTCGTTTTTATCACCACCCTTTCTTGTAATACATCAACAAATCACCACAAGTGGTTGCTTCTGGCTGTGCACACTCATCTCAGAGCAGCTGGACTACCTCATTGCCAGGCAGGGAGTGCGTGAGTGGTGTGAGTGGTCTTGCCTGGTGCAGCAGTGGCCATGCGGGTGTTAGATGAGCCATTGATCCTTCCCAGCAGGCTCTTCCACCAGGCGATTCCTCCTCTCGCACTCCCCCTCCCCCCACGCCATTGACTTTCTGCCATGACGTTCCGCTGTCACGGCAGGACCTGACATTTAATGATCCTCTGATGGAGTAACGTCACATTTATCACTTGCCGGCAGATGTGACGGAGCGGAATCTGAGGGGTGAGCATAGGCCAAAGCAAAAAAACAAACATTATAAGCGAGGTAGAGAAGCTGACAGTGAGAGTAATTCAGGATAAAGTCCCCAAAAAAATGTCTTCTGCAGCCACCCCAAATAGGACAGATTTAGCCAGAACAGTCAGGAAAAAATTGAAACTTATCCTTCACGGTGACACTCATTTTTGTCTCTTTTTTCGTCAACATCTATTGCATTTGAAATAAGACCTTTTTAAAACACACAGAGTGTTCACCTGTTCTTTGACAGCTCAAGACCAAGCATGAAAGCACTTACAGGTTGGGTCTCACCTTACCGCCGTCTGTGGGAACAGTAAAGGAGGGTATATTCAATAATAGATATGTGCGAGCTCTTTTTAGGAAGATATCTGTGTCTCTGAACAAGGAGGTTGAGAAAATACACACAGAAATATTCATAGCTATAAGACAGCAGTATCCAGCTGAGACAAACGGATCTCTGTTTCCTAAACCAAGATCCTGGACCATCCAAAAATCTAGTCCAAGTTCCTGGCCTGGGGTCTGAGGATCAGGAATGAAAGTCTTATATTCTTAAGTGACTCGCATGCTTGGTGAGTACAAAAAAACATCCCAAGTACGCTTTTGCCTCGAGCAAACAGTCTGACTTACATCTGAAGGAAAAAATCTGCACTGTAAGTTAAAATAGTGACTCTAAGGTCGAATAATTATGCGTCCCTCCGTGTGGCATATCGTTGCATAAAAAAAAAGCTGCCTAACTAATTTTGACCGGGAAAAAAAAAAAAAGAAGAAGAGGGGAAAAAAAAGAAAAACAATGTCGAAGGACACTGAAAGAGATGTGTTAATTTACAAAAGGCTTGAGGAAGAGTTAATTAAGCAAGCTGCAGGAATGGGAGAAAGTGCTGAGTCCTGGAGACAAAAAATATTTATTCATCAGCCCATTAATGTTTAATTCCTTTTTTTCCTATTTTTAAAATGGAGGCAGAATGAAGGAAAGCTTTGAACATTTGACCTTATATGTAAAAGTGTAGGGTGAGTCTGAGAGGCCTCTGGGATTGTCTTAATCATTACGAACCGGCACGAATAAAAAAAAAATTAAAAAAAAAGCTTCCTCAATACTGTATTGGACCAAACTTACATATTATTCAAATCAGAATATATCACAATTCCCTTTTCATAAAATTATAATAATGCTTGGAAATTCAGACTTCCCCGATAAGGTGAGAAAACAGATATGTGACAGTTTGAGCCGGTGTCCTCTTTCTGGAGGATCAATAATTGCTCAAGACAAATGAATACATGACAGAGCACTGAAAGATCAAGCCTGTCCGAAGTCTCCACCACATATCCATCATGTCGTACGCACTGTAACACTTCACTGTAGGTAGTGCTCTGAGAGGATGGGGGCCTGGCTGAGGAGGAAACAGTCCTGCTTGATTTGTCTGCTGCCTAATTATATGGCAACAAACGAGTTGCCAATCATGAGAATATATTGTCTGGCTTTATCTCAGGAACTCATCAAGTCAACCCAATTAAAAGCTGCAATGAGAAAGACATCGGCAGTGAACAGGGCTCTCATTCAGTTAATTCATGATTGCCAATTAAAACAGAATAGCGCGCAAAGTTGTAAAGCTGTCAGGAGGGCCAAGCTAAATTACCCTTTTCCACTTTGAATGATGGATGCGTTCATTGCTCTCCTTATCTTATTTATTCTCTGGGCAGGAGGAATGGGGGGGGGGGGGGTAGCACAAAAGCAGGAACAGTTTAAAGAGCGTGTTGCTAATGAAGAAGGTTCCCCCTTTGGAAAACCAAAATCTGCCAGTGGAAGATTGTTTTGCTTTTCTGGAAAGAAAAAAAAACAAACCTTAATTAAAACATGTACAGTATCCTGGATCCATGTAGACGACTCAATTTTCTCACTCAATCACTTATACAAATGAAATCAAAACACTGCAGATTACATTAAAAGTCACAATTGATATTGATAGTCATCTGTTGTAGGTGGCTGTAGGTGCATATTTTACCAGTCCCAACAGAATAAGCAAATACTGACAGCATAAATCAGGTTATTTTTTAGAAACAGTAGTCTCAAAAATCTCTGTTTGTGTCAACACAGCGCTTTAAATGCCATTTAAATGCGTCCACAACTGTTAAAGCGAAGGCAACTTATCCTGGTTGTGTCTTCTGCACCATTAGCCACTGTTGCCATACTATTGATGGCCTAATTAAAATGTGTCAGGCTGAAATATGTCACATTTTTTAAAGGCTGAAATTGATAGCTCACATTAATTTTCACTTTCTCAAAATGACCTTTAATTTCGCTCGCCAAATGCTGGCTTGTGTCTACACCGGCACACCCTCCCGTTTCCGCTCCTGAAACAATATGTCAAACGGCGTTGACAACACTCGACTCTCACGGAGCAAGCTGACCATTCCGAGGAGCAGAGTGTCTCAAAGCTCATATTGAAGTCACTCTCAGATTTCAAATATCTATGAGAAAATTATATGCCAGCACCTCCCATGGAGTAATGGGTTCCAACATGTATTTCCCTTTTAATAACTCATCATGGAGCCAAGTAGCAATTTGCTCTCTTTTGCTCTTTTCTGGGTAGCCCAGCTTTTATACTCTCCCCTTGGGATTCTCTTTTTGTGAAAGCAAAACAACCCCCAAGATCCAAAAGTGTAACAGTGGCGAGGTTTTCCCTGAAATAGTCAGTGAGAATGTGATAGTTTCCATTTGGTCATCCATTCCAGTAGCTAAGAGTTTGCTCTCATTCTCAGGAGATGCGCTCCACAGGTCAAGCTCTTTGCAACGGATTAAAAGAGAGTGTCACTAATGTCACCCAGCCAGGGAATCAATGGCATAGCGTAGGAAATGAAAGCTGTGACGGACGTGGACGGCCACATCAGCTCCTGTCACTGTGTGTCTACTCTGAGCATTCTCTTCATCCTGGCAGCTGCCGGGACCTGAGGGGGGCCCTGTCAGCTGAAGCCTGGCCCCGGCACACTCCTGAACTATGGAAAACCCATGGGGGCCTTTCTCGAAAAAGCTTACAGTGTTTCAGACACTCAGACCATCAGCTCAATCAACTTATGCCACCCTGGACTGAGCATTGCTGCTGCACCAGTGGAGAACTTTTCTCATTTCAAACATGGCTTTGTCCTCACATGAGAAATCAAAGTGTTCAAAGTTAGAAACAGAGGAAAATGAAGTGAAAGAGCAGTGAACAGACAGAGAGCAGTTATTTTGTGATGTGAATTATAAGACTTTTTTTTATTCTGGTCACACTGATTATCAACAGAGCTCATTGTTGTTTAATCTTTATTTCATATACTGATTGCACCCATTTTTCAGGCAATGGATTTAATCACCATTTATCATGCTTCTTTTATTTTCATTTCCTCTTACTTTGTCTCTATGTGCATGGAATCTCATAAAGACAAAACGTAGATGTGCACATTTCTTTTTTGTCATTTTCAACTTGACAAACATAGCTCTTGATATTTTACAGCCCATAATGAGTGTTCAAATGTATCTTACCCTAACCCTTTTAAGCTTTCTGTTCTTGCATGGTACACAATGCGGTTCACAATGCTAACGGTGGCAGATTTATATTAGCACTAGAACTTTCTTCTTTTTTTAAAAAAATGGGTGATTTCAGACATATGTGGACAGGAACAGGTTTCTCATTTCTAATCGCAGATGGCTGATTTATTTACCCACTGAAATGACAACTGTTGCTGGCATATTTTGTCAGCTGTACCTTGCTAGCTAATTAAGCTAACGTTGAATCCAGTTGACTCATATTAAAAAAATAACTGTAAAAGGCTCATTAAGGCTCATGTTATATATTTTTCATACTGTTGCACTGGGTGCACATGTTCCTTAGCCCTGATGAGTTTGGGTGCATTGGTTTGTTTAGAAACGGCTCAAAAGACTAATAGTCTCTGGAGAGTAGTTCTGAGTACAGCAGACGCCACTGGACATGCATGGCAACGCAGTTCCACTTACAGAACTTTGCTAGTTTGTTGTGCTTCATATCACAACCTCTTTACTTTTATTATATTTAGTATAAAGTCTTCCGAGCTGTTTCTAAACAAACTAACATACCCATAATCTTGTGTCACCTAGTGCAACAGTGTGTCTCATTGATGGTCTGCGGTACAGATATATCATATATATAAGATATATCAGGTTTTGGATGCACACACAATTCTTGTAAGTAGATCAATTTATCGTTGGTTTGGCTCTGCACATGAGATTAGTTGACAATAAGAAAAAAAAATAGAAAATTGCCAGCTGTATCCTTTAAATATGCACCTGATGGCTGCAAACATGAAGAGCTTAAACACTGATGCTAAAGCTGTCCAGGAAAAAAAGACATAATCCTCACCAGCTGATGATCCATGTGGAAGACATGGAAATAAAGAAGCTCAACAGCAATAGTCCTACAGAAAGATAAATGTAAGATCAGACTTCACTCTGATTCTTTTTTTAACATAACTTATTTTACACTTTTGCTCTAATAATACTACTCTTAATACAACTCCAGTCACATTGCTTCAGAAATTCACAGTTTAACAGTCCTGCTGTGCCTAACTGCAGTTTCTAAGCTATGATTAGACAATCGCTGTTTGGGGGGGAGGGGATTAAAAAAAATGTATTGCAGTCCTTTATGGCTTTAAAGGAAATTGACCTGCAAAAGACCGTTCAGACCGTTTCTGCCTTGATTTCCATGTACCACATAGTTTTATAGTTTTGCTATATTCTGAGAGTTTATTCCATTATGAAGCAGCATTAGCAAACAGCATTATTTTAAGAAATTGAGGTGTTCCGCATATGACAGCATTTAGTTGTCCCTGTTTTCCTACTTTGCACATGATCGCCTGCAGCCACTGTAAAATCTATTTTTCACTTCTTTGTGCCTTTTTTTTTTTAAAGCAATGCCTTACTTTATATTCACTCTCTCTGTTCGAGAAGTACTTGTAGGAAAAAAAAAAAAAAAATTATTGGTAATGTATTTTGTTCTGTTCGCCCTCCACCCACTGACTCAGCAAGTGTTCTTGGCTCATACAATCCCATTCACATAAAGACGGAAAGAAAATTTAATGGGTAGAAAAGAAACTCCTGGAGTTAATGAGAAACATTTGAAATATGCCAGATAAGAGGAAGAAGACCTGTTATACTTCTCAGAGTTTCCCACTGGCATTCATTACTCAGTGTATTCAGTCAACCCAGCTCCTCATCCGTGCCTGTGTATTCCCATTTGACACTTGTTGGTTGATCGCGTCCATTAGATTATCATTGTTCATTTCCTTTTCTCGAGATTGGGGGCTCACTTCTGTCACCAGCAGGACGGTTCAGGCACAGCAGGAGCACCGCAATTTGGCTTGACTTGGCTGCATTTGATTTTCAGGATCAGGACGCTTCGCCTGACGCAAACACCACCTGTGCTGTTGGCTGTGCTGTTTGTGTTCACCTGTGTCTTGCAAGAAGAATAAAAAGGCGCTGCTTGTTTCCTTGTTACATGGTGGCCAGGAAACATGGGGGCTCGTTGAAGCAAACAGAATGCAGATGCTTGTGGTGTGGGAAAAAGGGATGTGGAAGAGAAGAGGAGCAGGCAGATGAAGGAATGGGGGGATAACAAGCTCTTTGCCAACCAGGCAACCATGAGTGCTATTGCTCTGCTGGAGTGAATGCAACAGGCCTGGGTTTTTCAGCCTGACTACTGGAGCATGTGAACACACATCTTCCCCGCCATGGGAGAGGAGACTGTCATGACAAAGCCAATGCCTTTGCCTCTTTTTTTTTTTTTTCTTTTACTGTCCCTTCCTGCTCTTCATCTACGTATGTCTCTGTCTCATCCTGTCCTCATTTTCTGTCTTGTTTGTGCTTGCTCTTTGTTTGGCTCTTTCTTCCTTTCTCATTGTATATAACACAAGGTGACATTATTTTCCCTCTTTTTTTTTTCAAAATGGAAAGAAAAGCATGTTGGTGATATGCAGCCAAAGCTTGCTGTCAAAAGCCTGGAACATTCGCCACCTTTCAGGGAAATCCTAATTGAAAAACCCTGGCTCTGGAGGTAGAACAAATGAAGTAGGGGAAGGAAGGAATTAACTAGACATGAATACAGATGCGAGCTGATATGCAACCACGGGAAGTTTTCTTAAATGATTGTGCATCTTATTGTGAGTATTTCCACAAGAGAATGGCTTGAGAGGCACATTTTTGTTGTGATATTCCACATAAAATCTTTTGAGTATCAAACACTCACCCCCTGTAGACTTGAGTCGTGGAATTAGAAAGTTTGCAAGTTGTAGCTCCTTTGCAGAAGCTGACGACTGTATAGTCACCTTGGATTTCAGGCAGTTTCAATAAGTAAAAGTAATCCACAGCCAAGAAAATTATTAAACATCCGTAGAAACTTGTCAAACTGTTCCTGCAGCAGTACATTCGTTTCTCTTCTCCATGTCTTATATGCCCAAAACTCATAGTTTTGCCTAATTACGATTCAATCTCAATGCATTTGGACCATCCTCTCATCTCCCATTCATCTCTATGACAAATGGCATGGCACATTTCCCCTTCGATTGCGAACTGACCCCGCCTGTTTCGCTTCGGGCACATTTTAATCTAATTAAACTGACATACAAAATTGTGAGGCTCTCCATTCAGGAATTTACCTCTCATTGAAGAATAATTGTTAATATTCCTGTTTACAGGCATGGATGGCAAAATAATAATCAGCAGGGGAGGAGGGATGCTACTTGGCTGCAGTGTGTGCACAGACAGTGATTAAGTTTAATGACGGTAAAGTGTGAAAAAAAAAAGAGCCATGAAATGTGCAGCTTTGTGGATTGCTGCAGTAGCTCCCACAGTTTATGCTTATGACCCTAATCATGCTGTTCCCTGTCCTGCCTGCTCTTTGCCACAACTGTGAGTTAAGACAGGACAGGGTCGTAGATGAAGACTGAATCCAAAGCAGTGTCATGCATGAGTTGGCTAGCCAAACACAAGTTTTGGAATAACTGTCCTCCATGAAAGAGCAGGTTATAGTCCCCAAGTGGTGAATGTTTGACACTGAAATTATATTGCACATTTTGGGTCACATATTGGTTTAAACTGCCAGTACAAATCATGAGCTAGAGCTGGCACTTGCAACACTGTTATGTTTAAAGCTGCAGTAAGCGAACTTTTTGGTCATATAGGGACAACAGAACTGGAACAAACTAGGAAATGTACTTTGTATACCTCAAACTCCCAAAGTTATTCACAGTTAAGCTCCTAAACTCAAACTTTAAGTTATTTTGGCTACCATGAATTACCACACAAGACACACCGGCCTCCTGCAAGAGTGTAAGTTCAACATCCACTCTCCTTTTAGCTCAGTTTTAGTCTCCACCAGCTCTTGACAAAAATATTTAGCTTTAGCCCTTTACCTTTAGAGGTTTGACTTTCCTCAGTATCTACAGTTTCTAACTGCTGTTTTGTGCTAGGCGATTAGTTTACACTGGGTTTATCAGTGTATTTTTGCTGAAATAGCTGCTGGAAGTGAGATGGTAATAGAATTAGCATGCTGTGCAATGGAAACAAAAAGCTAAAACTCTGTAGAGCTTAAGAGGGCTCCAAGTAGGGTGATAATTCTCTGTGAATTTGTTGCTTTGCTGACCCCTTTCACCTTATATGTGATCCATTGTTAATATATTGTATAATTTAATTAGTGGAGCTTTAAGCATTTCTAATTACTTTCGGTGAGTGGAAAATGAATCGCAACCATGAGTCAAATCCATCTTGAAGTTTTAACCCCAAGGTTTCTAAAGCCATACCTCGATGCAGTGTATATTACAGGGTATTGTAGCGACTGTGCTGACAAGGAGGATCTTCTCTGACAGCCTTATTTTCCTTTTGTAGAGATTTTGTAGGTGCAGATCCGAGTGTGAGTTGAGAGCGCAGCCCGAGCTGCCACTGCTCCCCCCCCCCCCCCCCCCCGCTCTGTGACACACAGGCCACTGAATGCTAGCAGGTTGGTGTGTCATTAGGATTCGGATCAGGATGCTGTCTCAGTCGACACAAACTGAGGTGAATGAACATGTCTGTCTGCAGTAGACGTTTCTCTTTCAGAACCTGCTGTGACATGTCTGGAGGGAAATTGCTGAGAATGACCTCTGTACTTGTCTGTTATCTATACCTCTTCTCAATCTCGAGTATTTACCTATATATATATTTTTTTCTCTTTTAAGGATTCTCTGTCTCGATCTTCTTGAGGAAGAGTGAATGTCACTTTACTTCTGGATGCAGTTTGCAGTACTGGTTTTGCCTGATGCTATATGAGAGATGCCAAGAGTTCATGATAAACTTTCAGTAACATTGATTATTCACACAGATGCAGAAGATTGTCCTTGAAGAATGACTGTCTCTGCAGTGTTGGCAGCCAGTGTCACCAACCACCAAGTCATAATTTTGCTTGCGTGCAAAATTGCATCTGCAAGCATGACAACATTTTCAACATACTGTATTTCAATGAGGATTAAGACAATTTATATATGGAGTGTGCAAGCAGAGGTACTGTGCGCTGCAGTTCTCCTCGTGAGGAAATATGAGGAAAAAATAAAATATCTAAAAAGAGAGTAGGGTTGATAAAAACCTGTTACAGTAAATTATTCGAAGTCTAACCCTCTGGAAGACAAGTTCTAAGCTGCAACTCAGCAAGATTGCCATTCCTCCCCCGTAATCTATTTAACCCCCAGGGGAACAGGAGAGGTATGGGCTAAATTAGTGTAATCTGACTGAGGGTTTCTTGAATATGGTGGTTTCAGCCAGTGAGGGATTGTATCCGCCTCTGGCTTCTGTGGCCTGACAGACAATGAGGATATGACCATATGAATCGATACAGCCAATCCCCCATGATTAGGTCATCCATTAGTTCACTTGATCTTTCGACCCTCTTACATTGCATCTGATGAAAATGTAATTGCTCAATACTTGCTGGATGATTAGTCTAAATCCCTGTTTCTCAAAGAGGAGGAGCAGGAATGTTTTGATGCAGCATATGCAAATAAGCTGGGCTTTTGTATTTTTGTCATGGTGGCAGAGTCAGGGGGACGTCAACTCCCTGGCCTTGTCTCTTGAACATCAAGGCCCCTCTGCTGCCTCTGATCCCCAGCTCTGTGCACCCTTATGAACTCCATGTAGTGAAATGCATGTTCACATAGGCTACTGTGTGCTATGCAAAACCACAGTGTCTGTGGCTCGCTGAGAGAAACACTGCTCCTGATGCTCAAAAGAAAGAAAAATCAATCAAACATTAAGAATTAAAATTTAAAAAAAAAAAAAAAAAACAATTAAGGGGGAATTTTAACTTGTGTGCAAATGTCTCGCTGCAATTATGAAGCAGAGAAGGAGTCAGAGATGAATTAGAACATCCACTAAATGGAATTCAGTTTGATGATAAATCAGCATCCCACTGTCAAGATCACGGTGTGAAAAAGGTCACTTGCTTTGAATCATTGCTTTGCCGGCACTAAAAAATGCGAAGGCCAACGCAGTGTAGTGAATTCTATTTTCATAAACTTAAAAACCTGAATCAAAATGAATTAAACTGCTCGTCTAAGGACATTTCCATATTTCACCGCGGATTTTCTGATTAGCATCTGCATGACAACAAGATGCGGCTCATGTGTGGCGATTTCATCATGATTCTCCTCCTGTGTGCTATGCATGACTGAGTTCAGTGTTTGTGCAGTAATAAAGCCATAGACATATGTTATGACAGCTCTTTAGCTGTGAGTACAGCAGCATGTTTTCTTTAAATGTCCACTGGGGAAATCAATACCTTGTTTAGAGCTGAAATTGACCAGTCAATGTTACAATCATCTGTTTCCAATGACAGTGAATGGCAGTTACTGGAATTATAATGTCATCTGTCTTTTAGCAGTTTATAGATCTGCCAGTAATTAACATTACAGATCATTCTATCCACTTGTTTTGCCATGACTATCAATCCATATATATCCATATCTTATATGTATATAAATAATGATCCCCAACCAGGGGTACTTGTGTCTCAGGGGGTCCATCTGCACATGAGAACTACAGACGGGTGACAAATTAAAGAAAAAACTGGAATAAATGAATGGAGAAACATAAGGAATGCAGATGCTTTCACACAGGTGCACTGCATGGTACAATTACACAATTAACATCCCATCATGCTCTGTGACATGTATAGAAATGCTGAGCAGGCCCAGTTGATTCTGATTTTGTATCAAGATGGCAAGAGGAAAAGATCTAAGTGACTTTGAAAAGAGGGCTCATTGTAGGGGCACGGATGGCAGGAGCTTCAGTCACAAAGACTGATCAACTGGCTAGTGTTTCAATGGGAACAGTGACTAAAGTGACATCTATATTTAGATCTATGGGAAAGACATCATTGAACCCCTGCAGGAGATTTTGAACCGTGTTAGACAGCGCTGCCCACCACCATCATCAAAACACCAAATGAGGGAATATCTTCTGGAAGAATGGTGTTCGTTCCTCCAGTAGAGTTCAGAGACTTGAAGAATCAATGCTAAGGCACAGTGAAGCTGTTCTGGGGGCACGTGGTGGCCAAACACCTTACCAAGACACTTTATGTTAGTTGTTTCTTTAACTTGTCACCTGTCTGTAGTTGGCTAGCGAGCAGAGATGTGTAAACAGTTAGCTAAAAGTAAACAATAAACAGTTTAAATATTAAAAGAAATATGTCATATCAGCAGAAATGTTCATTTAAGGCTGATGCTGATATTTCATTT
The DNA here is from genome assembly GCF_914725855.1 of Thunnus albacares. Taxonomy (NCBI): domain Eukaryota; kingdom Metazoa; phylum Chordata; class Actinopteri; order Scombriformes; family Scombridae; genus Thunnus; species Thunnus albacares. Next base: position 8,678,921 of record NC_058126.1, read on the forward strand.
TAAAGCCTTTATCGGCTGATACCGATGACCAATATTATCGTGCCTCCCTACTGGGAACCACTGTATTAGAACAATAGCTATTCGTGCAAATAGCCTATGAGATGCAGTATTTACTGTAGTGACAAATAGTGTAAAAATTAAACCTTATTTTAATAATGTTCCATAAGCCGTTACAGTATCCCTTCACTGTTTTCCTTGTTAGGCTGTGAACAAAAAAAGACCCATCAAGCAGTGAGTCACAGGGGAGCAGATAACTGTAGGCCAGGTGAGCGGAGGTCAGAGCATCCTGATGGGTTGGATGTGCGGTAGGGTTGGAGGGGGGGGGCCTGAGGTGAAGGAGATGTAATGGAGGCATGGCGGTTAAATGCCGGGGCTGGCCGTGGGATCCGGAGGGAGCGGGACGCGGGCCACATCACCTCAGGCATCTCCTGACCGCGTGTGATTGATGGGGAGGAGCTGACGAGCCGAGCTCCCAATGTCACTCTCCAATTAAATAACTCTCACCGCTGAACTGCAGCCCCTCCACCACCTCCTACGATAAACCTCCCTCTTCTCCTCCCTTTCACCTCTCCCTCTGTTATCACACACCCACTCTCCCTATGCACTCTCTTTCCATGCATCCTTTAAGTTGAGTTCTTATTTAGTCCAGCTTTCTATGCTCTTCTCCCTTTTATCTTCTTGGCATTATTCACCCTTAACTTTCCTCTCTTTAGTTCTTTTCTCTTTGCCTCCAACAGCATTATTCTTCCTCTTCCTTCCTTTTTTTTACCTTCTCTGGCATGTGAATTGTCCTGTCTCTAATTTCAGCTTAGCCAACTGCTCTTCCAGGTATGACAGACAGAGGCTGCTCTTTCTATTAGTTTGGGTCAGTGCTCCCTTCCTAAGGCTGCATTCACACCAAAGCTGGCAATCCAGCACCACGATGTAGGGGGCTACAATGGTGGGGGAGTGTTGTTTGAGGTACCGGTGAGACAATGAAATTGATCCAGGAAGTTGAGTTGGAGTTGCAGATTAATGCTTTCAAGGACTTATCAGAAGCCCAAAAGACCATGCAGTGGTTTGAAAACTCACAGACAGGATTGTACAACTCTGGAAAGTTTTCACAGCAGCAACTGTTTTATCTTTTATCTACAATGATCACTAGGTAAACAGCTGAATATGGCATTAATGGGCATTTTGGCAAAAGTTGAATCCGGCTCAATTTCTTACTGGATGCCACTGCCTTTTTTCGCTGAGCCCTATGTGGTCCCCACTGCTGCAGCAAATGCACTGCCCCCATTCAAATGAATGGGAGGACTGGTGTTTTTCAGGCATTGCCAGATTTGGTGTGAATGCAGCCTAAATGACAGTGCAAAGGAGACAAAAAGAGCTGCACAATAGTAATGTATTCTGCCTAAGGAAAATGCAAAATCCATGCAGAAAAATACACAGAAGATAATCCATGGGTGACTAATGCCCAGGATTGTGTTTAAAGTGAAATGTGATGTTTCCTCATGTGAGAGCAAGTGTATATACTTTGTGTCGGTGATCAGCAGAAAGCACCTGCTCAAAAACAAACATCCGAGTTCAAGCTGTTTACTTTGACAAGGCTTGAAGAGAATAATGTAATACTCTGTGCAAATGCATGGTATTAACTGGAGCTGCTGGTGCACACTGTATGTTTACTGTCACTAATTAGGAATGTAACTAATACTGGTTGGTTTTAAAGGTCTGTGAGCATAGAGGTGCAGTAGTCTAGTGTAGAGAGGCTAGTCCAACGCTGCATTCCTCTGTCACCACAGGAGTGAAGTTTGCAGCTAATTGGATGAAAAACAAAACTCTGAATAGAAATGGGAGCCCAGATATTTGTGTGGAAATGCACGCACAAAGAAAATGTGTTTTTAAAGTCCGTGTAAAGCAATAATAAATATGTGTTCTGAGTTTGTCACACCACAGAAAAATGTGTAATTAACCACCCAGCCAAATTTGAATGATTACAAAAAAAAAATCGCCAAATATATAAAATTAGGTTTCAAATTTGTGGAAAAATAAGCAGTGTTCTCTGCTCTGAAATGCCGGGGACGTCTCCGCTGAAGGCGCTGAAAACATGGTTCAACTGAACAGTCTCTGAGTTAACAACACTCATAATAAACTCATGTAATACACAATTTAAAATAGGCCTTTTTTTGTAGGTGTAAGGCAAGCAACATGGACGATATTGTAAAAATAATATAACATTAGTTTGTTTGTTTAATTCGACACATATTTTGTATGTAAATGTGGACTTGTTTCAGTAAAAATGTAACTTAAATTACTAGTTAACAAGCGAACCATCACCAATCATCCTTATGTTAAATTATCGTTTTTTTCAACAGAGTTTGGTGCACTTAACATTATTCACCTCTCTGCTGAAAAGTCCTTGGCGGCTTCATTGCAGCCGTCACCCCTGGGGCAATTGCCTCTCACGCCGTGCTTTTTGGTGAAGTGCTGCCCTGCAAATACTCTCCCTCTGGCTGGGGACTGCCCAGCCGGTGATGAAGCCGCAGGCAATGGTGTGTTGACTCTACCCATCCTCCCAGTTGGACAGCCGGTGCTGAAGCTGAAGCCGCCGGTGGCTCCACCCATAAACGGACTCTTCAGCTGCATTTAAAATAACTCCTTGAGCGCTAACACTGAACGAAACTGGCACCATTCACCAATAACAGTGGATTATCCAAAGTGAATATGAGTTGGCTCTGAGGAAACTTTGTAAAACTACCTCTAGTCTTTATATAGTGGGGGGAGGGGTCATGCTAGTAACCCCTCTACGTCATTGAGCCACCACTTCAGGCTTGCCCAAAAAATCCTGAACATAGAAATGGTGAAAAACAGTTTAATGAAATAACTCCACAATTCAGTACTACATAGTTCACTGTCTTTTAACATGTTTTCAGGAATTATTTTCTAACATGTATAATGTGTTTAAAAAGAAATCTCTGATTTCCCTCCACATGGACTCTAAAAATTCAATCTGGAAAGTGTGAATTATGCAGGAAAAAAAACAGAAAGGAGCAATCAAATGAATGAATTATCTAAAGATGCCCATAGGGACCATGAATGACAATAAACATACGGTGCAACATTATGCAAAATATTAATTATTTTAACATGTGTGTTGGCCGGATTTAATTAATTCTCAAGGTGAAGGAGGGATGCTAAATTCCTCTCATTGGTTGAAGGTGTCAAGAATTCTGTATTGATTTTCTCTTCACCAGCAAGGCAGTCATTTAACAGTACACATGCCATCTGCTGCCAAAAACTTGGCAGATTTGGAAATTCGGTTCTTCATTCCTTCTGCCAAAACGCTGCGTGTGTTTTCTGGCTCTCTCCACGCCAACTTATTTTGGTCAAACTATTTCGATAGGCTCTCTCCAGTCCGGTTAGCGAGGATTTGGCTCAGATTAGAGCGTTTCCTGTCTCGCCCGGCGTTCTGAGTCCCCGCTGCTGCTGCGCGTCCCCTGTTGCCTATGTAAGAGAGAGATAGATACATACCCAAAACCCTGCAGCTGGGGTTCCCTGCACAGAGGCAGCACTGCGCAGGAGAGACGGAGGGAGAGAGAGAGAGAGCAAGCGGGAGAGAGAGAGAGAGAGAAAGAGAGACAGAGAGAAGGGGGATCAGACTTGCCACATCCCTGCCAAGGGTGAGCATTTACGCGCGATCCAGTAGCAGATCTCCAGCAGCCTTGCTCTGCCATCAGGACTAATTTCATCATGAAAACTTTCAAACTCTTTATCCTGACATAAGCTGATTTTTTTTCTCTGTGTGGTGCGTGGAGAAAAACCCCAACTTTTGCCACCAGACATCATCTGCGCGGCGGTGAAGTTATTCCATCTTCTTTTGGTGAGTAAATCCAGTAGATTTCAAAGCGCATTATAAACCCTTGTAATCATGTGTCGAGTTTTTCATCCCCACAATGCATCCCAGATAATTTATGGTCTACTTAGGTATTCTGTGCATTTTTGTCCCGTCGCTTATTCTGTAATTAGTATTCCATGGACACAGGTTTCCTGCGGCGGTCGCTCACATAGATGTTTACTGTCGGTGTTTTTCTTGGTGCCCGATTCCCATCATGTGCTTATTTGCCACTATCAGATGTCGCCTCCTGCTTTATTTCCCAAAAAACCCCGAAGTTGTTGAGATGTTTAATCGATCTGTGTTAATGATACGAGCTGTTTCTTTTTTTTTTATTATTATTGGAAAACGTCTCCCATCGATCCGGGAACAGGTGCGCCTTGAGAACTTTTTTCTGCATTGTGCAGGTGTTGACAGCTAATGCGCAATGATTGATACTTAACAGGAGGGTCAAAGCAGTCAGGTCACATCAGTACATAAGGCCGACCAGAGAGATACCTGCTGATTTACACCGCAAAGAATCCACGTCAAAGAGTCACTGAGTACAGAACTGGGCTGCGAAATCCCATTTTTTTTATATGGACAATTGAAAAAAAAAAATCTGCCGGCAGGGTAAAAATGGAACTCATTTTTAATCAATGTGTCCGATGAATTTTCTAAAATTAAAAGATCTGCACTATATCAGGCTAAAATACTGCAACATGTTTCGGAGGAAATTCATGAAACTAATGACTGCAGTGGGAATAAGTGGAACTGTACCAGCATGACACAGAATGTTACATTTGTTTAAGGACAAATAATAGAATAATAAAATGGTTTATAAAGATGGATATTTATTGCAGTGAAGGTTTGTTCTGAAGCAAAATGCAACAAATGACTTTAGACCTCTGACTGTGCAGATGTGACGATAAACTCTGCTTGTGTTTGCAGCCTATTAGCCCTATAATGACCATACTGAGTGTAATACTGTATATGAAAGAGCATTTTGCACCCATCTGCACTACTTGTTTTGACATTTTCTCATCAGGATGCTGAAAGGACTGAAAGTGGTTTAATTTATGTCTGTAGAATAACTTGAGGTCTCACTGAACTACTTTTAAAAAAAATGTATCGGAAAAACTTAACAGAAATACTGTTTGCTTTCATTATGGGGATATTGATAAAGTCCATAATTAACATGAGGTTGGATGTCTCATTTTTAATTCACTTTTTAATGTGTCAGTTGCTTACTTTTTGGTACACAAACAGTGCTTCATTTTGCAACTCCAGCATAAATTTGAAAGTGATTTAATTGAGGAAAAAAAAGCAAATTCCTATCTCTGTTATCATACGGCACATGTGTTCAACCTTATAAGCAGGAGGATCGCTGCTGTCTACACCTAGCTCTTTAAAGGTGTTGAATTCTTCCTTTTTCATGCAGCATGTGACATGTACACACCGTCAGCTTCAGATCTACTGGCGAAGGGTGCGAGATGAATTCAAATGCATACGAGATGAGGTATCAAGAATCTGCTCAAAAGGGCAGGACGGTGGTTTAGTGAGTAGGGGGGACCCTTCAACAGGAGGACTCGGGTTCAAGCTCCTGCGTCAGCAAGAGTCTGGTGTGTATGTGATGTGAGTGTCCTTGAGCTGAAGATCCACCTGCTCCAGAGTTATTGTCGCTTTGTAGCTGACCCTGCGCTCTGATTTCCCCTGGAAAGAGATGAACAAAGAGGGTTCCCTGTTATAATTATTTATATGAAAACTGCTCATATGCTGCCTTTTTTTTAATTACAAACAGGGCTTCAAATGTCACTAATACACAAGAAAAAACTGACAGGTGCTAGTTTGTTTCAGCAAATTATTAGAAATCCAGATGATTGTATCATCAACATACAACTACACATACTTTTCGTTTCTAAATTGACCCCATGAACCGCCTTTATGAAGTGTCTCAAAACCTAATTGAGTTCACAGCAGTTTGCGTTGTGTGTATATTCTGACACTCTGAATGTACACAATGATTGAGGAGAATATGGATCAGAAGAAGCGTGTGATTGGTTACTGAGCACTGTAGCACTGGTAATCCTGTTGTGAGACTGGCAAATGGGATTAGGACACTGTGTGTAAGAGAAACAGAGCCGGGGGATGACTGGGAGGCTTTACATTCACGGCTGTATCTCACATTCTCACTTAATTTAGCGTCTTCGCTTTGACGCTGCCCCAACAATGAGTCTGCTCTCTCTACAGGAAGTCCAGCATGGATGTCTGTCAAAGCTTTGACCACACTGAAAGATTGATGTTGCCAGACTGAAGGTGCCAACAGATGATATTTTGTGCCGATATTCAATTATTTTAAGATAACTGAAAAGGCACCAGTATAATTTTCTCTGCAGGGTGGAAAAACAACTGAAGTATTTAGAGGATTTGGCACCAAAATGTTGGGAAAAAGAAGAACACAATTCTTTGAGTCAGGCTGCTAGTGCTTTAAGGCAGGATAACCCACCTCTGCTATTCAGCAGAAGGGGAGAACTGCCTTTACATGAGGAATACAGTAATAGACAGTTTGATATCTGATAGTTAAAGCATAACGCCTGTGTTTTTCTCACTTTTGTGCCATTCCTTGAAGACATCAGGCCTGCTTTTCCTCCTTTCAGCAGGCGCCATTCGCTGCCATTCACTCCTGTACTGTATGAAAAACAGCTTCCACTGAGTGAGATAATCCATCACAGCGAACACAACGCCTTCGTTTGGGTTCTGCCAAAGTTTCTCTGTTTCGTTGTCACATCATCGTGCCTCAGTTCAGTGTTTTTTCTGTATCAGCGACGCGTTACGTTACGCTCTGCTTACTGTCAATCACCTGACACCAACAGGAAGAAATGGAAGTCCTCACGAGAAAGTAGTCTCACAAAACACTCTCTCGTCACATCAATCTCTTTGTTTGCCAGGGAGCAGTTCATTTCAAGCTAGATTTGTTATTATACGCTTTAAGTGTTTTAAATGATAAACAATTAGTTTCTTTTGGAAAAAAAAAATATTTCTATTGCTGCATGAATTGCTTGAAATTTTGAACAAATAAATCAGACAGTAAATCAGGAAAAAATAATTGAATAAAAAGCCTTACAGAGCACATTGTGACACTCTCAACCACATAAGTGTTATCTCCAGTCTCTATCTGCCTCCCATCTCTTCTAATGTTGAGGGTTTAGCAAAATGAGAAGCTTTACCTTGGCCGCTCGGCTCAAACTGACCCTGCGCCGATCTTCTCTCCCATAATACCACTGCTGCAACCTGCCTTCACAACTCGTGCTGCCCTGCAGCCAGATCTGCTCCACTTTCCACCTCTACCATTAAATTGTCATGCAGAGGCAGTGACTTTGAATCTGTGTGGAAATGTGTATGTGTGTGTATGTGTGTGCACGTTAATGTGTTCGAGCCTGTGTATTCTTGCTGTATCTCAGTCTCATATACGAAATGCAGATTAGAATGATTGTTTCCACAGCTCATTGGAGAAAGTTTTGCCTTATAGGGGTTTGTGTGCTTTCTGAACCTTGACCAGAAATCTAAAAAAAAAAAGGAAAACATTTCAAGATGCCTCTGTGAAGAATTTGAACATTTAAATGAAAGATTTTTAAAGCAAACTCTCAAGATTCTTCTCGCAGACATCTAGGTGTCTGGCGAGGTGAGGAGCACGCTGTTGTGATTTATTTAGGTGTTAATTATTAGCACCAGATAATGACTTCGCTATGGCGAAGTCATTACAACAAATCACTTACACAGGATGTGTGGTGTGCTGTTTTTATTTTGCTAGGGGGAATGCAGAGCAAGTAAAATGAGAACTGGAGAATCTGTGTGGGAAGAAAGAGGTCACTGTATGCCAAAGCAATTACCTTCTTAGTCCTGGGCCCTGCCAATACTCTGCGAAGAGGAGAGAGAAAGAGAGGTCAGCGAGGAAATAAATATACGTCCGTGCGGTCAAGCTCTCGGTTTTCGAAATGTCTGCTTTCAGAGGGCTTCGTTTAGATGGCATTTCTGAGTCAGTATCATCCCAAGAAATTGCATGAATTTATGAGCCAGCTTCCTTTTCTGCTGCAAAGCTTCACCGTGTTTTCACATTCAAAATATTTATTGAGGGAATGTGTTGGAGTCATTGTTAGGTGTCAAACCAGACAGATAATACTGGTGATATTATGAAGTTCATGTAATTACCCAACTACTCGGGACTGCCAGCTTGTGTTGCGACATGAAGAACATTATCTACCAGAAGCTGATGCTTTTCTCTGTTTTGACAAGTCTTCATGTTCTGGCATCTTGGGGAATCTGTCACAGCATGACGATGGCAAGAAGACAGATCCCCTTGCATGTGCTTGGCCGTCAAACAGACTGCATGGAGTAGAGGTCAGGAGCGCTTGGGCCATCATGCTGCTGACAGCTCAGATTTATTTTTAATCTCGGTGATGAGAGCTTGCCACACAGATCATGTGGCTTGTTAGTGTTGAGTGGCAAGTCCCGCCACCATTACGCCATGATCTTATACAAAGAGAATGTGACAAAATAACGACCTTGGTGAGGTAAAGCCCAGATAATTGGGAGCCAGCTGAATGGTGTTTGATTGTTATTCCGTGCAGCCACTGTTGTTTCTTTCTGTGTGAAATCTCTTTGCTTATGTGCATTCAAAAGCCAAGTAATTTCTCCCCCCATCTTACCCTTATTAACATTTTGACCTTGCTGGATTTTTCCTTGGCGTATGTGTAGGTGAGTGTGTGTATGTGAAGGACATTATGTTGATTGTATTTACCATATTTACTGTCTATTCATTTTTGACCAATTTCTGTATGATTGGTGAAAAATGTCATTATCATTGCATCAGCAAGCACATTACTTGCTGTCTAAAGTGACTGCGGTCACAGAGGCAATTTTGCTGACGGTACTTTCTCTTCTCTCTCCTCTATGTCTTTCTCTCTCTCTTTTTTTTTCTCTTGCTCTCTCTGTTCTGATAGGTGCCAATTATATAGCCTCTGTGTTGAAGCCTCCCCGATTGCCATTGACCCTGTTAGCCAGCTTTAATGTCAACTCACTGGCTCCAAAGCGGAAGGAATTACCCCACTTTTAGTCTCCAATCAGGAAAAAAAGAAGAGCAACACAGCAAAATGCAGAGCTTGACTCTTTTTGAACCTATGCGCTCTGTTCAGGGTGTGACTTCACTTGCTTTTTGGTGAAACACAGGGTCAGGACTGTGTGGATAAAACCCTGAGGGTTTTGACATTTCAGCTTTGCCGTCTATTTTTAAAATTTTGCTCCTCTTCTGGCCTCAGTGCTTTTTGGAGGGGGCCCAGATGATGGGGTGGTGTTGCTCAGGCATATGCAGAGCCCTGGCTCTCCTGGCACTCCTGCTTCCCTTGCGGGAGAGGGGCTGCTGGGGGCTGAATCCCAGCTCTGGGGATCTGGAGAAGTCCCCACGCTCTGATCCAGGCCCCTGGGAGGTCCTGCACAGGCACAAACGCAGCTGGGTATGGAACCAGTTCTTCGTGTTAGAGGAGTACACAGGAAATGAACCACTCTATGTTGGCAAGGTAAGTGATCTGTGACTGTTAATGTTAATAATCAGTGTTGCACGGCTTAATGATGTGTTGTAACAGACTCAAAACAATACATTTGCAAAACCAACATTTTCAAATGTTTGACTAAACCAATCTCTGTCGAAAAAAAAGCTGTGATAAACTGATACTCTATGTGGCAGCAGGTTTATTGCACCTGTACAGCACTACACATATCAATAACCTCTTACCATAATGACCTGCAGAATCTGGGACACAGCAGAGTTTTATACAGAGTTATACATATTCCCTATGCCCTATATAAAATCTTAAACAAATGAAAGACAAAACACAGACAGTGTAGGAAGGTATCCAACATTTTATTCCAGCCAGTCTGAAGTATGTGCTTATACAAATGTGCAATTTTAGTTTAGAGGCCGCTGTACAATGTGACAAGGTAATTTGCATTGTAATCAATCCATAGAAAAAGGTGTATATTACCCAAATGTGTCTTTGTACAGTAGGTGTTCTGCCAAGGTAGTAGCAGATAGATCAAAGTAATGCATGTTTTGGCAGGTAAATAAGTATGAAACCCTCCCAATGACATTTAAAGCTAGGCACAAATGGCATAGTTAATGTGAGAGTACATTGACAAAGTGACTAATCTTACATAAATGAGATATGGTTACACTCCTGTTCTATTATGGATTACATTTCCTCGTGTGAAAATGTATGCAGACCAGTGGGGGAAAAAAAATTCAGACACTTCACTTAAAGAAAAGTAGGAAAAAGGCAATGTAAAAATACTCAATTACAAATAAATGCAGTGCAGTGAAATTTTATTTAAAAGCAAAATGCATCAACAAAAGTGAACATACTGGTAGCGCTTATTTTAACCTCCATCACCCACCCAATTTTAGCATTTATAAGCAGTAAATAATCAATCAGTAAATGGTTTATAAGACACTGTAATGAAGTTGTAAGCATATATAAGGAGTGAGTGTTTAAAACAGTACAAATACTTTACAAGGCACTGTAAGGATCTGTCAAGTGTATAATGATAGTGCTACATTATACAGTATTATAAAGCATTTATCTACTGTTTCTATACCAATCATTCATGCCCGCAAGAGTTCTAATTGTTGATAAATACATTAATTGATACTTAAAAATGTACATAACAACATAGGATTAAGAATGTCCTTACATGTTTACAGCTACATTATAGTGTGTTTTAAACCATTTAGTTCTTTGCACAATGAATTAAAATGTTATTATATATAACGTAATTTATAACAATGTATCATGTTTTATAATCTTTTGTATGTAAAATAGAAGTATTCAGACCTTTTAACATCTAACATCTTTAAGTGTTATTTATTAACTAATTTATTATTATTAATTTATTAATTAAAACGTCATCAGGACTGTGTGGATGTGTTTTGATCAGATTTGATTGACAGCACACCACACGACCCACCAACTGTCATCAGATTGTGACAGAAATGCTGCCAAGTCCTGATTGGTGTGTGGAAGTTTGTGACCTCACCTTTTTCCCAACTGAACCCCGCCCACTTCACACCAATGAGAAGAGCACAGAGAGAGAGAAAACAAACAGAAACAACCAAAACTGTTTTAACTTAAGCAGAAAATAATGTGTTCATATCGATTCCCATTTATGTTCGTAATAACAATCTGACTGAGAGAATAACTTCCTCAGGCCTTTAAGTACACTAGTTTAGTAAATGTATTTAGTCACATTCCAGTACTGTAAGTAACTATAGCTATAGCTGTTAAATAAATGTAGTGTAAGAAGTAAAAAGTACATTATTGCCCTCTTGAAAGTACTGAAGTCGATGAACAATGCAGCGTAACATTGGGCTTGTCAAGTAAAATACAGAACAAGTACCTCAAAATGTAATTAAGTACAGAACTTGAATAAAAGTACTTAGTCACATTCCACTACTTGAAGTAACTATGGTTGTTAAATAAATGCAGTGTAAAAAGTACAATATTTCCCTATGAAATACAGTGGAGTAGAAATAGAAAGTAGAATAAGATGGAAATACTCAAATAAAATACATGTACAAGTACCCCAAAACTGTACCACTCAGTTACCACCACAGATGCAGACCTAATTAACATCCGCAACTTCAAGTTTATTGAATCGTATATTGCCCTTTGTCAGATTGTTGGTTTACATCACAGTGATTGGTGTACATACAGTAAACCCTGCTCCCCAGCTTTCAGCACCACTGTGGAAATGGACAGCTCCTGTCTGGAAAATAGCTCTTGCATGTGCGGCACAGGCCAGATGGGTCTTGGATTGGTCTCTAGATCCCTGTTATCTTGGAGAATTTTCTGGTCTTATTATTAAATTAGTTTTCATCTTTCCGCTCATCTGCAGGATAATCATTCTCATCTGCATGTATTTGCGGGGTCTGCTCTCACAAGCCCATTTCCTTGCTGTCTCTGAACTGGATTAGCGTCTCCAGCTGGAATTAGGATACATTTGACTGTCCTATTGTTCTCCTCTCTATTTTTGCCAGAGGGATGCTGGAGGAAAGCATCTAAATCACAATGAGTGTATTTGTGACACTACTGGAGTTCAGCTAAAGGTCATTTCTTGTCAAAGCCTGCACAGCATAATACCTTCTTGTCTAATCTGTGTGTCCGCTGATATCTGTTATATCTTACTGCTGAGGAGAATATTTTGTGTCTATGAACATGTAGTATGATTCAGATGTTTGGTCCTTCTCCTGTGTTGCCCATTTGAAAGTTAAAGACGAGAGGCCAGTACAGTACTCAGGAATTTCGAGTGCTTCTTTTCTTTTACAAACACCTGTGTCTGATTGCTTTTCTTGTTAGTAAATCCCGAAGGACTTGAGCAGACTGATTACTTATTCATAGATATGTAGAGATCTGCATATCCACATGGAATATACACAAACTCATTTTCTAACAGGTAGTCCTTTTATTTTTTCAATACACTAGTGCAGTGCCCGGTCAAAATGTGCATGTTTGGAACGGGCCGATTGCTTGTTATTTCTTTAGAACCGCATATATATGTATCAATTGACAAATGTATCAAAACAATAAGGAATTAATAAATTACATGGTTTAAAGCAAGACAGAAACTTCACCAGCGAGACTAAACTGAGGTTTAACTGTAGAAGCAGTTTATGGTCTTCCACTGGTTGATTCTACTGCCAATCAAACACATCTGTGCTCCTATTGGCTAGTTTTGCTGCCTCTTCCTCTGTTTTTTTTTTCCTCCTGTGTATGCTTGTTCTTCTCTGTTGAGCAGTTTAACTGAGCGGGGGGCATGCCTTTGTCCTGCTCAGCCAGTCAGAGCCCAGAAGCCCAGCCCCACTGTGAAATGACGGTGTTTATATCAAACAGTCCCTGCTGCACTCAGACATGGAGCTGAGTGGCTCGCTGTTTGTTTATTCAATTTATTAATACGAAATGTCCAAAGTGCACCAAATTCGACACTGCACGTCCTTGGGTCCCCGGCAATACATCCGCCAAGTGTGAAGTCAATTGGATGAACAGTTTTCGAAATACGCAAAAGACACACATACATACACACAGACAGACAGACAGAGATTCCTGCCTTTATAGTTAGATATATTGGTTGATCTTTTATTTCATTCAGTATTCGTGGCTTCACAGTGGTATTACTAGCAGTGAAGGTGAGGACAACTACATGACACTATAGCAGAAGGCATGTAAAAACAAAAATCAGACTGGCTACATCTTTACATCTGACCTCATGCTCAAGCTCAATCTAACCTCTTCACAAATATGAAAAATCTGATTCATTGACTCCCCACGGGCAGAGCATGCTGCCTGGGAGCTTGAGAAGCTGTCACATTATTTGTTCCCTTAGATCATAGTTGTCACATAGTGTGTGTTTGTTTGGTATCACAAGGGCATGCTGCTGCTGTAAAAAGTCTGGGCGGGACACCCTGACCTCGTGACTCAGTGTGAGCGACATTGAAGGTCCCTGCCATGTCAAGAAAATGCCCTTACTAGAAATGAATTCTTCATGTAGCTTCTACAAAAAGAAAAAAAAGAAAAACAGATGCAGACGGAGCTAGTTTTTCATACTCAGCTCTAAAATTTCCAGCAGGTTATAGACAGAAACACCAGAGTGACATGACCAGTGATTGCTTTTGTCAGATGTATCCGGGTATCTAATATGACAAACAATGGGAATCTGTGTCCAAACAATGGCACAGTCACTGCACAATTTGGTCATTTGTTTGGCTGGAAGCAAAGAGAAATATGATATAGTCAGTAGGAAATGGGAAGTCATCACTTTGGCCTGGCTGCTCCCTTTGCATCTGCAGTCTGCTTGGCTTTAATGCATTCTGTCAGATTCCGAATTTCACAACCAAATGTCTCATTATACTTTGGCACTCTGCCTCGGGTAAGTGTACTGGCCTGGAATCAGCTGCAGTCACATCAAGCCAGTGGAAACATACATTAAAGAACCCCAGACTACACAGCCTCCACCACAAATTGGTGACGCACATATTTAAACAAGCGAAACGCTGGAGAAACTCATCCACTTAACAAACACTTACTGGTAAACATGATGTGATTAACATTTTCTGCAGGGTATTCATGTGACTAAATATTTGCAAGTGTTGAAAAGTACCAATTTGTAGCTTCTGCTGAATAAGCGATGTTAGCAGGCGTTCAAATTTGTAACAGGGACAATTCAACTGTCATGTTTAGATCTTTGTTTTGTTAATGCACCACCTCTTCTTTCTTTGCACTTCGGAATATTTTTTCCACTCCATTCAATAACTTTTGTAAAGCTACTGCTACATGCTATTAAGCACATATCTTTTTTTTTTTTTCATAGATCTATTTATATTCAAGTGACTCCAGATATTTGCAGCCTCTGAGGCAAAGAAGTGTTGCTTCACATCACGGGAGGTACAAGCAGACAGACACAGCCCTTATGCTGAATTTCACTTATTTATAGAGATGTCTTCGAAATTGGCAGTCTGACTAACCATCCGAGTAATGGATGGACTTATTTCACCTTATGATTCAGGCAGCATTCAGGCGGCATTAGCGAGGGCTCTACTGCAATGGTCACAGAAGGATTTCTTCCATACAAATAACAGAATCTCAATAAGAAGCTTGAAAATGGGAAAACATCTCTTGATGGAGGAAACACTTATAGCTTACTATCAAATCTTCAAGTGTGACTGAAAAAAAAGAAATCACTTGTCTCAAATGTTGCAACAGGAAATTTAAATTTTCCATCTGTTTTTGTATTTTGGCTTTGCAACAAGTGTTGTATTTGTTGCAATAACCATTAGACATGCTTATGAGCATGAGTCATATGTAATTTCTGACCTGATAGCCAGAACCTGGTGTTGTGCGTGACAGTAATTCACTTTAATAATCAAACAATATGCATTATGGCCATCAGGGATACTCCCACAGATAATTACAATGGAGCAAACACAACATGTTACTATGCAAGCTACTTCATTAGCATTCTATTAGACGTTCACTGTCAAATGGGTTAGAATCATAGAGCACAGGGCGCTGCTGCAAAGGTCAGTGTGAATAGCATCTACTCACACTCGCTGGTGCCGCAAACACGTCGGCGCAGCTGGGGAGTGGTGAGAGCAGCATGTTGAGCTGGGGGAGGAGGGTGATTCAAGCTGACAGGAGGGACATCATACACACAGTACCCAGGGACAAGAGCTCACAGAGGGGGGAGCTCATGAGGCATCCTGGGGGCCTCTGGGATGGTGGGAAAGCCTTTATCTGAGCCAGGGAATCAAAGAGGATGAAAACAGTAGCGTACAGTAAACTAGACTAGAAGGTAGTTATCAGGAGGGTAGGGGAAAGGACAGGAGAGGAGCATTGTTTACACTTGCACTCTCTCTCACGTATAGTGTCAGGGCTGGAGTCAACATCACCAAGGCAATTTTCAGATGAAGGTCTAGTAAAGTTGAAGTCAAAGTCCACAAAGGGTCATGGCAAAGTCAAGACAGTGAAGTTTAAACTGAAAATGACTCAAAACCAAAAGAGGCAAAGAACTCTACGTTTCTTACAGAAAAAAAGAGTTCCTTTAATGGATCAACAGAGATATAGATCAAGCCAACGACTCGGTTACAACTGACAAATTCAAGGCGAAATAATCAAATAATGACTGTCGAATTATCGTATTTTAGGGAGAAAAGAATTGTATATTCAAATCTGTCCTAAAGATCTCTGCTGCAGTTCATGATACATCCCTCGGTTCACCAAGTTGACTTTAATGGACTCCGACTACAAGTCACTTTTTATTAAGCAAGCTACAAGACACACATGCATCCTATCATGTAAGATGCAAACAGGTTAAAGATAAACCAAATGCAAGTTTCAAAATGCGGTCACCAAGAGATTATATGAGGTTGTGAATGATGACAGTGGCTGTCTATAGAGATTTCAGCAGAAATATGACTGGATTATGTATCAGGTCTAGGGTCAGTTTTACATTATGAATTATTGACATAGTTGAGATGAATAATCAGCATGGTTACAAATCAGCTCTGTACCATTTAACTGTTATGGGAGAAAAATGTAAATGTTGAAATTGTTGTACATTTAAATTTGTTTTTTTAAGAATTATTCATTGTACATTGTACAATAGGCTAAATTATCGTATAAATACAATAATTATCATACACCTGGCAACACTGTGAAGAATGCCTTTACCTTCTTGGTACAAGGTTTGAATTTTAAGTATTTGAGAACTGACACATGCTGGTCAAAAGAAACAGTGTTGTTTTGTGGCATCTTGTTGTTGCAAATGAGGAGTCATTGGATCTAGCAGTGTCCTATCATTCCGATTATAATCAGAAAAAAATCAGAAAAAATGGCAATATTCAGTGCAGAGATGCACTGATCTGACTTTTTCAGTCCCGATACCTGGGCTTTGGGTATATAAAATAATAATAACAATAAAGTATCTGATACCAGATTGGCCCATTGTCATCAATACTCGATATCAGTATCGGTATCAGTGCATCTCTAATTCAGTTTTTGTTAAAAAAAAAAAAAAAGATGTGTCATCATTACTACCTACTGATTGGTAGAGCATGTATTTGAGAAACTGGGACCAAGTCAGCAGACTTTTTGGGAATTATAAAGTTACATCATTATTTTCAGCCCTTTAAAACTGAACTACATAAAAAATGAAATTAGTTATGAAAACTCCTCCATAAACAGCACACAAGGTCTGGTTTTAAAAATCTCAGGGCACCCTTGGAATTGTTTTGGTGCTATTTTTTCTTTTACTAATATCACTAATTAAAAATGTCATAACTCAACATGTGCTCTACCAAACGGTTGAGAAGACAATTAAACGGTTAACATCAAGAAAGTTACCCATTTTTGCCCCATTTCACAAAGCTTCCAAATCTCACATGAAAAACATGTCGACGTTTTTGCCAAGTAAAATGCCAAATCCCACACAGGCGTTCTTAATTAGCCAGACTGGTTAGACCTCCAGTCAGGTGGAAAATTTGTGGAGCCATGCTGGGAGTTACATGATGTCACCACATTTTGTTGTATTAATAAGAATGATGATGGTGTAAGTTTTCCCGTCTAACTAGCAAGTATCTTACACTCCACGTCATCTGAATTAACTAAAAATATGAATATCAAAATGTACATGAACTGCAGCCTATATTAAACAAAGTTTCCTTTGTTTCTTGAACAAGACAAGTATGCATAGAGATGGAAGACATGAAAAAATGGTCTTGGTCCTGTACAGGATTTACTTTTCATATGTTTGTACTTGTTACAGAAGCTGTTTGTCTCTTTGCCAAACTTAAGTTATTATTTAGAGAGTGGATTTACACCCCTTGTTTCACCCCTTGGCTAGGCTCTTCAAATTTATGGTGGTCTCATGCTAGCTTGCTTAAAACAGGAGTACATCATTTTGGCATTTGGATGTAGTGTACAAGATAAATGCTCCCTCTTCTAGCTAGTAATGTTAACTCAATTAAATATTAAGCAATATTATGGGCAGAACGAGCTGTGAAATGGTTTGAAGTTGTTGTGAATTTTATTTAATGTTTTCTGTCTGTATCCTCTTTTATGTGCTTTTTTTTTGTCTGAATATAGGGCTGCTGAAGTTTCCTGAAGTGCTGATGTACTGAATTTTAGACATCCCCAACAGGTCTGATCTTGAATAATTCAAGAGAGGTCTTCAGCCTGTGCTGAAAGTATAGACGTACTGTGAATACACACAAAACTTAAGTTTTTAGATCTCTTTATTTCCCTGTACAAAGTGGATAACAGATGGCCGGGAGGCTATTGTGTTTCATATAACGGGGGTATCAAGCATCCCCCTGCACTTCAATGAATAATGTAAGCATGGCACGGCCCAACTGCATACAGGTAGTTCATGTATTATAAAGAGGTTGGTTAAATTTCTGCCACTTGTTCCTCCCAGAATGTCGTGCGACGTTTTAAAAGAGAGGTTGGAAGACAATTTACCTTAAGTAAAATAAAAAATTGCATTTAGTCAGCTGGGAAGCAGAAGAAAGACATAATATGAGAGATACAGGAGAGAGTTGGTCAAGCATCTGTGTGCAGTGGATGCTTGACTACAACTCTCAAAATGTATTGAGGCATTATGGGATGGTGCTCATTTTTCATGGACTGACTAATTGCTTTTCACGTGGATATCTGTATGAAATTAGCTGTTTGATCTCAGTGTATCTGA
Organism: Thunnus albacares; assembly: GCF_914725855.1. Taxonomy (NCBI): domain Eukaryota; kingdom Metazoa; phylum Chordata; class Actinopteri; order Scombriformes; family Scombridae; genus Thunnus; species Thunnus albacares. Next base: position 8,697,060 of record NC_058126.1, read on the forward strand.
AATGGGTTTTCATACAGCCTGATACACCACTAGACACAACTTGAGGCATTACAAATGTTTCCTTAAAGACCCCCTTCAATGAAAATCAAGTTTTTAACCTTGTTAACGTGTTTTTCATACGCTACAAGACACATCACGAGTGAAATAAGCAGTCACTGCCGTGGCTGAGCATTTCCGCTTTGAAACTGAAGTGTACCAAAGTCAGTCTCAAAAACACGGATTCAGTTAGGCGGGATTTCTTACATCACAAATCTAAGGAACCAATCATTTATAATTAAAGATAATCATATGCAGAGTCTACCTCCTCAAGTTTTCCCCGACAACTGATTCCGATCTGTACGGAGTACAGAGAGAGTAGCAACCCGACGAGCTGAAAAGCCGAATCCGACATATTGCTGTTTAGCCAAGTTTCCATCAGGAGAAAAAAACAGTCTCAGTCGGATCAGATCTGTTTTGTTACCCAGTGAGAGAACTTCTAGCCTGGTCATGTTAGCTTTTAGCTTGGCTAGCAGACCAGCCCGCTAACCCCTCTTTTGCTGCCGTGCGCACCGCTTTCCCTCGCCTCTGAGCCATTGTAGTCTGCTACGCCAGGCCACTGCCGCAGGGTGTTGTGTCTAAGCTTCGGTGGAAGTGAGGCGGGTGAGTTGTTGATAATGTTTGGAAGTTCAGTTGAGCTGTACCTTCTTGGCCTAGTTGCACCGGTCATGTTATCTGCAGAGTCCCTTACACTCTTTACAGTACACCATAACCGGGAGCCAGAGAAGCCGCTGCACTGCTGCACGCCGAATATTTGCATATTCATAGATTCTGGAATTTTTAATGAGGGAGAAGGACTAGATATTTTAAAGATTTTAAAGTGGTAATTATACTTTTTTGCTGAAAAACCATATCAGACACACATGATTTTTCCAACCAGAGTATCTTTATACATCTTAATACATGCTGGAGAGGATCTTTACAGGGGCATTGAGTTTCCACATCTCTATTATTCCTCCTTTACTCCTCACAGAGTCAGACAGTTGCTCATTGTGTCGAGGGTGTTTCGAGATTGATTCATTATGTATTACCCTCTGCTGCTTATAGGACCACAGGTTTAAAGTCTATCAGATCTCCAGTGAATCTGACTCTTAACAAACATTTTCATTTATCTGAAGCAGTGTGGTAATCTGATTATTCCCACTTTCTGCGGTAGTCTGATTTCAGGAACATCCATCGAAGAGCCAAACCTGGTTTCCTTTTTCAGGTTAAAGCAGGAAGAATAATTTGATTAACACAGCTAAATTTCAGCTGGAGAAACATGTTCAGTATTACCTTGTCTGGGTTTCTTGGAGTTATTGCATGTAAAGTCATGTTGTGTACGACTAGAGGAGGAACATATAGCATCCCCTTTTTGCAATAATCAATTGCTATAACAAAATGGCATGAATGGCATTTTGTGATTTATAGGTGAAAAAATAATACAAAGTCTTACTAATCATTTAAAAGCACTCAGTCTTGTTTACAAAAGTGCACAGATGTAGGTTTGATTTCAGAATTGGGGAGATGCAATAAGGTCAGAAAATCTGTATACTAACTATGCAAATAATATAATATAATAAAGCACTTTTCAAAACATGTTTACAAAGTGTTTTACAGACATAAAAACAGAAAATACACAGTTACACAGTGCAAATAGATATTAAAATAGAAATTATGATTAAATCGGTATTAAAATTGGCACTATTAATGCGCTAACCACATAACCATTGTATTTCCATGGATTGTATGGATATTTCCATGGTAACTAAACAGAGCAGTCTGCTTTACTTACTTGTCCTTGACTGATTGATGCTCAACTCTAGCAGCTTTTTAGGAGAATATTGTATGGCTGTAAATGAAAATAAATATTTTTTTTTTAATTTAAAACAATCTGATACGACTTAGAGTTACTTTTCTCAGCTTTTTCCAAGATACAGCAGCCTGTATGTTACCTGAGAGATGAAACCGGGGTGAAAATAGTCAGCAAAACACTCTGTGCCACTCTTAAAGCTTAATTAATATGCACTCAAGGTAATAATTAAAGGCGACTCAAATGAGCGTATCAACATGTTGATCAACTTGTGATAGCATAGTTCAACCAAAGTGCTTGTCAGATGGTTGAACAGCGTCCAAATCCCCTCCCTCCGCACCTTCCCAGTGTCAGAAATTGGTACGATTGCATCCGACAATTTTGTACCTACTTTTTGCAGCAGTTAGTCGGATGATTGGAGGTGAACTTCTCTCTCAAGCTCTTTTTTCGTTCCCTAAGTGATTAATTCTGTCACTTTAAATGTGTACAAAGGCGTGCAATTTGTCGTGTCTTTTCATGTCACAAACACTTTTGCCTTTAGTCGTAGTCGGACGACACTTTGCATGAACTACCGTAGCCTTCACAATTTTTCAAGTCTGTTTTAAAACAAGTCTGTCAGTTGCCCAAATGAGCATTGAAACAGCCTTTGCTCGCTGTAACCATTCCTCCTGTTCATACTGACCTTTAGAAGATCTATAAATGTGCTTACAATGTAAATCCTCGTTTTCTGCAAAAATACATTTAAAGGTTTTTGTGAAGATAATATGAGGTTTCAGTCATCTGAGTTAGTCAAATTAAGTGGATGTCTTCCATGGTTACCGTCTTTTTAGTAAAAAATTCCCTGGTTTTGTCTCAACGGACAATGTTTTCCTGTTCAGCTACAATAGTAGGATATTAACATAAAGAGGGAACTCACTTACATTGACAGTGCATTATGAAGGCATCTCTTAATGGCCAGTATGAACAAGAGGAATGATTACAGCAAGAAAGACATGTCACTGTTCATTTGGGAACCTGACTATTGTTTTACGACAGATTTGAAAAACTGTGAACCTGTCTTTTAACCTGTTACTGACACTATCCCACCTGTGGGACACTTTAACCTTGGTGGCTTTATTTTCAGGATCACTTATACTCATTCTGACTTTTTTGAAAATGTAAAGAGTTACCTTTCAAATGAGACCAGGGTTATGACTGTAATCAAAAGGGTTAAAGAACAGTTACCTTTTTTTATTGTGGGGACATTATTTTCTGGCTTGTGCACAAAAATGGGCGTGCCTGGTAAGAGGTTAACCTCATCTGGGTTTCTTGAAGTTCTTACATGTATCATGTTGTAAAGTAGCTTTTAAGGAGGAAAACAATACACCATCTCAAAGGTTGATCCTGACGTCAGACCAGTTTTTGGAAAGAGCAGAGGGAAATACATAACCGAGTTACCTGACTTTCTCACCTTAACCTGATTACTCAGTGTAATCTGCTTTTATGTGTGTGTGTGTGCATGTAAGCGTGTTCAAATTGCAGCTCGGCTAAAGTAACCTGATGCCTTCTATCTCATCCCCTCATCCCCTCCATGCACACACACACACTCATACACTTCGTCCTACCCCAACACCCACACCCTCCTCTAGACATTTACCATCCAATGGATGAAGGGACCCTAATATGCTAAAACCGGGGATGCATTGGCCACCTCTCACTGTAATTAAATTCAGTCATAATGAATCATAGCCCCTAATCCTAAAACAGGCTATATTTCCACAGGGAGGAGAAATGACCTACATGTACTGTACTGGAAAAGCTCTTAGTATAGCCTTTCTACTACAGCTTTCTTACTTGGCATTCACTCTGAAAACATGACAAACACACGCAAACCTCCCTTTGAGCTGTGTTGAAAGTAAATGACTTGTGCAGCGTGCTTATTTCCATATCAGTGGTGTTCATTTATATTTGTATATCACACAAAGCATCATTAACAAAATCAGGTAGCAGCTTCAAAAGATTCATAGCAAGTCATGTCACAGTTTATGAGTATTTCTTAATAATGTGGTCAACTACTATTTTTTTTTTCTTTTTTTAACTTTTTCTGTTCTGGTTTCAGCTAATGTTTTGTGACTTGAATAGCAATACGATGTGCAATGGCTCATTGCTCTGTGGAGAAGAATCTGCGCATAGTAACATGAGGCAATTAGGGTATTGTATGAGCCAGTCATAAGACTAATGCTGGTGATTCACAATGGTGCCTCTGTACCTTTGCTCTTGGAGGTGTATTTTATCATTTGCAGACCATGTTGGTTGCAGCCCAAGATACTGTCACCGGTTCATTGTGTAAAAAATACACTTGGCAGCAGGAGAACACAGCAGCGGGAGATAATGCATACTTTGTTTTTCTGTTTTGAATGGCCACAGATAGAGAAGAAAAAGTGCTCTTGGTTGCAATGCAGGGAAGTCAGTTAATTACGATTTCTATCTTTGTTTCGCATGTTTGAGTCAATGTGTTCAATTATTAGTCTTTTTTAAAAATGTAATTGCACATGGGTACTAATTGCATCATAGAATGTAAAATTTCAGCTTTTAATTCAAGCTTTTATTCATTCCTAATAATGGGCCTCCACTTTCAATCACTGGAAAACAGATGTTTCATCTGGGCAGACTGGCTAGTGTTCTTTGGTAAATAATTTATTCCTTCCTTTATTACATGTCTGTCTTTATAGAAAACTGAGAGCCTACAGCTCAAGGCTAATCTCAGCATGCTAACATGCATGCTCACAGTGTGAATGCTAACATGCTTATGTTGATTGTGTGTTAGAATGTTTACATCTGCTAATTAGCACTAAGCATAAAGTAAAGCTGGTGAGACTGATGAGAATGTCATTAGTTTGGCAGGTATTTGTATTGGAGAAATTAACATTTTGACCCAATGATGGTGCTAGATATATATAAAGTATGGATATATAAAGTTATGGGAGTATTTAATGTTAGGAAAAAGAGGAAAAGTTCAAGGGGGGCGTTTGTACCAAATTTCAAGGCAATCTATCCAGTAGCTGTCAAGATATTTGGCAAAAAAACAGAAATTTCAACCTTATGGTGGCAATAGAGGAAATGTCAAGGAATCACCAGTCATTGAAATTTACACTGTGGGAGTTATGAAAGCCTGAACCAAAATCTGTGCCAGTCCATGTTGCAGATGTAGAGATATGAAGTGAACATTTTGAACTGCTGCTGGAGTGAGATAAAAAAAAAAAAACAAAAAAAACAAGGGATCATAAATGTCAGCAGGGTTCATCCTCTGGGGATCATGAAGGTATGTGCACAATCCAAGAGTTGTTGAGATATTTCTGTCTATAGCAAAGTGGTGGACTGACATCATCTTCCCCAGAGCCATCCCTAAAAATACATGCATGACAGCTAAACTACATCTGATCATGAAAGTCTAGCTAAGGAAGCTAGTCTGTGTATTTTCTTTTCAGTTGTATTTCATTCAGAGCCCAAGCTTAATGATCAAATGATCTAGTAAATAATCAGAATGCAAGAAGTGACCTTTGGTGCTCTCTCTCCTCATCTGAGGTACAGGCATGGCTGTAAAAGGATAATTGCTCAATTCAGAATTCAGATGCTTCAGTGAACAAAACGAACCCCCCTCATTATGGACTCCACATGGCTGACTTTGGATATTTGATCCAGTTAGGGTCAGACTTTTGGAGCCCAAAGCTAATTCATAAAAATATAACCACAATAACTGTATTGAAGAGAGCTGGTGGCTGAATCAATTCTGTTTCGGTTTCTTTTATTCTCATACCCCAAAGCATTCATTCAATTTCAGGGACAACAGGGATAAGTGGATCTTTGCTGGTTGGAGAAAATGTTTGGTAGTAATTTTTCTTCGCTTCCTTGTACTGGACTCTAGGTTTGTATGCTCATCATGAAAAAGCAAGGCCATATTCTGAGTGTGAGTGTTAAGTATGTCATTTGAATTTTCTTTTATACGGCATGCACATAACTAAGTATAAACTTTTCTGTGATCCTTCTATCATTTTTTTTTATGTTCTCCTTTCTTTACTTTTTCTACTCCATGGATGTGACTCCATCAGAATTAAACTTTCGACAAAAACATCTACACAATACTTGTACTTTCAGTTGAAAGGACCTTCACCTTAGGCAGGCGATTGCTTCTGGCCTATGTACAATGTAAACTAAAGGTGTAAGACGAATTATTTCCCTTCCATTCAGACCAAAATTCATTCCATTTCAGTCCATTTTTTTCCTGCCAGTAGATATTACATTGACACAGCCGGAATTCAGTTGAATTTAGAGGCTCCAAAGAAGTTTGAGGGATTTCTGTGAAGATATCCTGTTCTTGGAACCCGGCCTATTCATTTTCTATGGAGGAGATGAGTTCATCGTCTGACAGTGTTAAATTATGCCAGGGGGCTAAGGCTATGCAAAGACTATGGTATGATTCAGAGATGGATTGGGCTATGATCTAGGGTTGTTATTGAATTTGGCTCTTGATATCCCTCACAATGAAGAATAGAGTCGGGAGAGTGATTTGCTCTTTTTCTTGGGTGAGACTAAATATATTCACTACTGGAGGGATTGTGTACACATCAAAAGTCTTCCTTCCCAAAGGCCCTCTCATGTTGGGGTTTAATAAGGTATTTTATTGTTTGAAGTAGTACTGCTTGTTTGAGTTGTTTATAATCCCTTTGGATCGTAGCAGCACAGTTGGTATTGTAAAAGAGATGGCATTATCCGTGTGTTTTCTTTTCTTTTTCACCGGCACCAAGCTTCAGTTACATTGCATAATTCAGGTGTGCTTTTTCATTCTTTCCCCAAAGAACTGAAGGAAGATTTGAGTCACAGGTCTCAGGATTTTTTGTTATATACGTCACTGACAAAGATTGGAGATGGACATGTTTGTTGAAATAGTATGAAGGTGCTTCAAAGAATCAAAAGTAAATGAAAAGCTGGAGCAGGGTAAATATGTTTTTCTATAAGTGGAACGTGTAGGCTGACAAGCAGATCTGATGTTTGCTGCATCTCTGGGGTTAGAAGGACAGCAACTTTTTTCTCATTTTCCTCTTATCTCTATCCTCCTCAAGTGTTGACAGATAATTGAAGAGGCACAAGTAACATGACAGGAGGCCTTGAGGATCTAGCGTGTACTGGCTACACTGGATATTGTCAGTGGTCAGCTTCTACTTGCATCGTGCTATTTCAGTCTCTGAAAGAATTTGCAATCTTGTCTTCTCAAGAAATACAAAATCAACAAATCCCTGCAACTTTTGTGAGAGCATGCTATTTATTTCCAATCACAGCCACCAGGAAATTGCTTGCAAATTTTTTCTAACATAAAAAAAATAATACAATTCAGAAAACTTTCACAAACCGTGGTCTAATAAAATGAAACTCAATTTCCTTGTGCGGAGGACTTCTTTTCTTTCCTGTCTTTGTCTTTTCAGGCATTATTAGCATGTTAAATCATTATTTTTTTACACTTAACTTGCATTTTTTTTTTTATTGTAACTGAAAACAAAGTAAGACAAAAATGATTACATATTTTATCAAAAATTTTAGGGAAGCTGCGGCAGTGTCAGTCATTTCGGGCTTAAAAAATCAGTTTTTTCACATTTTTACTCTTAAAATGCACAAATTGGAATATAATTATAGTTAAATTTATAATAGAACAGAAATATAGAATAAAGTGGACACAGACTCACACTCACTAAATCTGCTCATCTCCATTTAAAACATACTGTAGTGGACAGGCTGCAGCCCATGACTAGATTTGTTGGAAGGGTGATTCCCACAGGGCCATTTGAAGTGAAAAAATGGTATAGAACCAGCCTCGTTTGACTTCAGTCAAAGTCCAGCAGAGCAAAGTGTCAAATATTTGAAATAGGCACAGAACATACATTTTACTTGACTGTTCCCAAACTGAAAATGCTGCACCTCTCAAAAAGAGGACAGTTGACAGCAGCAGCACACGATGTGTGAGGACTTAGTTCGATTCTGAATGTGTAAATGTTTGTTCAGAATAAAAATACAAAATTCTATATATATAACAGTATATAAGTACAAAGTAAAAAGTTGCTTTTTAGAAGGTTTCCTCTACTCGTTTTTTTTTTTTTTTTTTTATTTTACTGTCCCTGAGACTTTCTATTCTCAAAAATCCAATTATATTCACACACAGGTCTACAGCAGGGAGATTGAAGGTGTGTAAAATAAGAAAAGACAAAAGTGCCATTATCTATTGACAGATTCACTGATATACTGTAAGCTGTAAGTGTCTGCAAGACCAAAATCTCATCCCCTGTCAGGAACTGTGGAAAAAGATGGACTTGATTTTTATGTATTTTTCACATATCTAACAATGTTGCATGTGGAGAAAAGAGAGAACAGCATGATATAGTGCATGAATCATAGTAATGTAAGAGACTGCCATCTTATAGCATACTGTAGCGTGGACATGCATCAGCCCATGCTGACTGCGAGCTATAGGCTTTCATGATAATTAGTTGTGGACTGTAATGCAGCTTGGTAAATGCCTCTTTGGGTCATTTGTGTCTGTTTTATTTCCCATGGATGATCAGATCTCCTTTACATGGCATTTCATCAATTAAAGTGTAACATATAAAGCTGCCTGCTTGCCAGGAGCTCTTTGAGCAATTACATATGGACTTTTAAATATACAGTGCACACTGGCTAAATGCAAATATGTACAGGCACCTTATGAAGAGTGTAGTGTACATGTAAAAGCATTTGGTGTCTCTGTTCTTAGGAATTTTACCATCCATTCTGAGACATGCTGAGTTTATTAACTGCAAATGAAATTCTTTTTTGCACCTCACAAATTAGCTTGGTTAAAAGATTGTAAGTTTAATCACATCTGCCACGAGTTTGAAAATCTAAATCAAGAATCTCCATGGATATTAATTCTAACAGGAATTAAATTTGATGCGAAAATACCAACCGTAAGAAAGTGAAAGTTAAAAAAGATCTCGGCAGTAGATTTATTTGCACATTTCTTTTTCAAGAGTCTGAAACATCACTGGTAAATGTCAAGAAAGTGTTCAACAAACATACAGGAAAAGATTAAGTCAAAAGATGAAAGAAGACATCAACCTGAATGTTGAGTTTGGTCTCAAAACACTTGATCTCTTGCTCTTACTATAGATATCTAATAACAGTATCTATCACTATTTCTCTCTCCACCTACATAAAATTAGCTGCTTGATACAGCAGCCTCAGGTAGGTTTTCTAGGGGTTGTCAATTTTTTTTTTTTGGGAAATGCAGGAAATCGTTTAGAGAAGCAGAGGACGACAAGGCCAGCTGAGATTAAACAGAAAAAAGTAATTTTACAGTACTTGCACTGAACATTAATAATGGATGATAGACACAGTATGAGCCTATGCTTTTGTTTGACCTCCATATAGACTAAATAACGTGCATAAATAAACAAATCTAATCTGAATCTACAATGTGCAAAATGATTTCCTCCGTGTAAATGTAGGGGACTCTGAGGTACAAATATCCTGCACTTTTAACCTGATTCAATCATTTGTATGTGCCGAACAAAACGAGGAAATTAAATTGTTATCGTTATTATTATAGACACATTCTATCTGTTTTGTTAAGAAAAAAATCTGCTGAATTCACCCATGTGGTATTCAGGGCATAGTTCAATGTTGAACCGTGTGTGTGTTAATTTATGCTTTAGAATATTTCATTGGTACACTATCTATGTGGCCACTCAAAAAAATGTTTTTCTACTTCTTGATCCTACTGTTGAATATTTGAGATTCACTGTGCGGAATGATACAAGTGCAGAGTTTGACACTTGAAGGCTGTTTTCCCATTTATCTGCTGAAAGTGGAGGGTTTCTCTGTGTTCACTGAATATCAGATTTTAAGGGGTGGGCGAGCATGATTTGTGACATCACAACAAGTTTGGAGGCCAATCCTGGTCCAATATTCAGTTTACACAAGTGTGATGTGGAAACTTGAAGCCTCCAGTGCACAAACACTGAGAATGAACTTTACAGTTTAGTGGGAGACATCTTGTGTCCAACAGTTTGATTTCTGAAATGAAATGTATTTGCATATTTATAGATTATGGAATTTTTAATGAGAGGGAAGAAGTAGAATTAATTTTAAAGATTTTAACGAGACAGTTGAGCTATTTTTGTGGATAAAACCATATCAAACACACATTTTATATACATCTTAAAACATGTCTGGAGGGGATCTTTAATAGTTAATAGTAGTTGTTATGTCACTTCAATTCCAACGTCCACATAAGTAGTTAGCTAGCTGGGGGGGCCTGTGTTGTTGCCTTCTGTGGTTTCTGCATTCTGTATATTTCTCCGTGAGTCCCTAAATGAATCCATGTCATGAGACAAATCATAAATTAATGTACAGAGTGTTCACGTTACAGGACTTACCATTCTTGTGAGTTTTGACAGTTTGGTTATTTGCCGTCACTACTACTGTACCCATGAAAGCAGGTAATGCTAGCTTGACCCCCGACTTTGTATAATGTGGGACAGAAACAACATTGAATGTGTGAGAGATGCCAATGACTCAACAGGTATTGAAATAACATAATGAAAAGTCAACGTAAGCAAGCTATTTTAGCTACCTAGGCTAACCAGCTTCTACTCACAAAGTAGAAGCCAACGGTACATAACCAGTGCTAAGAAACCAGCCAGCATGTGCTTGTTGCCTCTCCCAATGACTCTGTTTCTCATTCAACAGCTGCCACCCTGAGGCTTGAATCTTTGATGCAAATATGTCCAAAAATGGTTTTATCCTCCTTTGAAAAATGGAAAAATATGCATAATAGCTGCATTATCATAATAGGTTATTTTCCTTACACAGACAGTGAGGAGAATTTAAATTTCAGTTGGACTTTCATGCAGTAAAATGCCATCTTTCTTGTTCATAGTGAGGCAATGTTACACCCACCTTATTACAGATAGAGGATGTGGTGAAATGTAGTTGCCAAGTCATGCGACGGTTTGATTTGCAATTTGAAGTCATGACATCCCTGTGTTGCCCAAGCTTTTGCTGACTCTTCATCTCTGGGCCTGCGGGTTCTTTTCAGCAGACGGTGACATATACAGCAAAGATGTCACACTTACTCTTGTGCTGTCTGGGATACTTAAGGCGATGGCAGAGAGACAGGAGCAACACATTGGTTTCCCACAAGCAGGAGACAGAAATCAAAGTTGACTTGTTCTTGACAACAAGATTCTCAAGTCATGTGAGCTCGAGATGGAGCACAGTAGCTCATAATATCACATTTACTCACAAAGGAAATACTCCTACTCCAGGGTGTCTGCTTTGAGGTGTCTTATCCAAATGTAGTGCCAAAAGTTTCTGGTTTAACCAAATATTCATTCAATCAAAATAACAGGAGCTTACATGGTGTGAAGGAGATTTAGTGAAAATGTTGTTAGATAACTGCAAACTTGTGTAATCCCTACAAGTTACTGCTGGATCATTAGCTGAAAACACACAAAAGCACACAGAGGAAAAAAACAACACTTCAATGTTTTTTTTCATCTTCCACAAGCACTTGTAATTGACAGCTTCCTGAAAGTGTCTCAGTGCAATCTCAAACCTTAAATAGCAGCCCCAGTTCAGTCTTTTGCTGTGTGACTGATTTGCACATGTCTAATTAAATACTTGTATAAAAGTTGAGCCCCCTGTGGGTGCCTGTTTCTCAGCTGATTGGGACTGATACTGTACAATATATTGCTCTATTAACACACCAGCGTCTGTCTTAATGGCCCAGAAGATGGAGAAACTTCACAGGGCTCATCAGAAAACCTCTTCACGCTTCAGCTATGACTTTTACTAAAGGCCACTTTCAATAAATGTCAGGCTCCAAACATTGGTAAACAGTTTTACTTCTGATCAAATTCCAGAGGGGTGGTATACGCGGTGAGCTTGCCATGTCTGTAGGATTACAAGGGTTCCACTTTGGAAATGGCACATTAAACAAATGGAGCATTTCCCTTTGGTGACGACAGTATTTATTCCCACCACTGAGGAGGCCTGCCCTTTCACTTCACTTCGTCCTGCTCATCCAAACGTTGGGCCCCTCCCCTCCCCATCCCATCTTTTCCCTTTCAGTTACAGAAAGCAGCTCTTGAAAGGAAAGTTTCACACTCATAACTTAGATGCTTTTAACTTTAATTAATAATATATGACTTTATTGTCAGAATAAAACTTGAAAGGTGGCATTACAAATTAAATTGGTCATTAGGGAGAAACTGTGTTGTGAAATCAAAACAGACAGAAAAAAATGAGAAGAAATAAAAATGACTTGCAATAAACTGTGAAAAGAAGCAGGATAAAATAAACATTTTATAACAATCAGCTGAGTTTTAAAAATGTATCGACTTACAATTTCATAGTTAGATTATGTATGTTGTCTTTATTTTTTCATATAATTAGTTATTTCACAGTGTCTTATTTACAAGTGTAGACAAGTTTAGACTTTTATACAAAGATTTTGGGAGATCAACAACTGGACAAACTGGAAAACCCATTTGCACAGTTATTAGGGTGTTGTCAATGCAAAAAATGTTGTTTCTTTAAAGGATAAGGGTGGTGACTTTCTATGTCTTTCTTATTATCAACAAATCTCATGTTCAAAGCCAAACCAATGAATTGATCTACTTACAAGTATTGTGTCCAGAGCCTGATACATCTTATTCCTCTGAGCCGTAGACCTCTGTTGTTGTGCAAGGAACTACTCTCCAGAGACTGAAAATGTGATCACTGTTATTAGTCTTTGGAGCCGTTTCTAAACAAACTACTGTGACTGTAATTTTCATGGTGAAGGAACATGTCACCCAATACAACAGTGTGGCTCATTGACGTGTTTTTAATAGTTCTGGGACAACAAGGGAGGTCTCTGGTACAAAGGAATCAGATATATCAGGCTTTGGATAAACACATAATACTTGTAAGTAGATCAATTCATTGTTGGTTTGGCTCTGGACATGTGATTTGTTGACAATATGAAAAATACAGAAAATCACCAGCCTTATGCTGTAATGGACATTAAAGTGTAGGGTTCTGCTCAGAACCAACAAAAGTTTTGAGGTTAGATTAAGTGTTAAGGTTAGACAACTGAAACCGTCATTGAGGTTAAGGTTACATTACTTTACGTTACATTTTTTTTATTTTTTGATGTATTGTCTTTAGCAGTCTACATCTTTTTTCTCTCTTTAATTTCAAAAAGCATGTTTTTTTTTTAGAATTGGTGATCTTTTCAGAAATGTCATGTCCATCAATTTTATCCTTAGAATGATTTATTTTTGGATCTCCCAGAAATGGCAATTGGATGCAGATTTCAGTCTGGATAGGCAACACACTGATCTTTTTAATGTCTGTTTGAAAAACAGTTTTTTGTAATCTGGCCAAAAGAGAGGAGAGGGAGATGGGAAATGACAATGGGTCTCAAACCCAGGATATATATAGCCAGTTTCTCAAAGCCCTGCATCCTAGGCCAGAACACCTAAAGGAAAGAATCTTAAATCATTAAGTAGCGTTCCTCCCCTGTTCTTGGAATTGTGTGATTTATGGAAAAGCATAACGTGGTTATCGTTCTCCTTATCCACGTCTCCAATATTTGGATTGTTCATCGTCCTTGTCGGTCATCTTCATCCATGTATTGTAGTTGACTAGCGCCTGAGAAGAGATTATTAATGTCACTGTCATCTGGCGGTCACCTCAGAGTGCTCCGAGCGATGAGTACTCTTCACTGAACAGGTTTTTAATCAAAATTATGTGTGTCAAACACTGTTGAAACCTGTTTGCTGTGGAGAGTCTGTGCATATGAAAAACAAACATAGGCAATTATGCTTCCCCACGCATTCAAAAATATAGGAATTAATGTCAAAATCACTGAAGATGAGGAGAAATGTAGAAAATGTAAGTGACTGATTTGTTTCACTTAAACTCTACAGTCTTACTTGTTGGTATGTAAACACAATTCCACATATGTTATGATGTTTTGGTGTTCTGTTAGAAATTATTATATTACACCCTCTGGATGTTTGTTGACTGTGTTATATAGACACAAAGCTTCTAGACAGATGGGCACTATTGCAAACAAGCAAGTGAATGTATCTAATTCAGTGTGGTCTGATTGACATTACAGGCAGATTGGGGAAATATATGTGGAAATGAATGAATAGAGAATGAATTAAGTGGTACTGAGTTTCTATACATGAGGATATTTACATCCTGACAAGATGAGAGTCTACAGCCACATTTGTGCCTCTGTGAGGTGGTACTAAGAGGTGGTGCTTTGAGCTACATGCTAACATGTTCATATTGACAATGTGAACATGATGTTTAGTGGGTATAATGTTTCCCATCTTAGTTCAGCGTGTTAGCTTGCTAATATTTCAAAATTGGGGGACCTGAATGTCTGTATCAAATGTCATGGCAATCCATCCAATATTTATTGAGATGTTTCACTGTGAACCACAGATGTCAATGTCAACCTCATGGTGGTGCCAGAGAAAAAGTTGGGGCATCACCACAGTCCTTAGGATACATCATCTTAGAACCATTAATGTCAAAACAAAAATCTCGTAGATGTTGAGATATTTCAGTGGATAAAAGGAAAGTTTAACCTGCAGTTGGCACTAGAGCAAAAGTCAAGGCATCTCCAAAGTCATTAGGATTCATCATCTGTGTACCATGGTTATTTGTACTAAATTTCCTAGCAAGCCCCTAAATAGCTGTTGAGTTATTTCAGTCTGGACGAAAGTGGTGGTGACTCACCGACATTACCATTCATAAAAATGTATTGGATGAAACAATAATCCCTGTGCAGAGGAGTTCTGTGATTATCAACTACTTGAAGTGCTGTTAGGCAACCCCTTCCCAGGCAGTTGCACACCACTTCACAGTTTAATTAACATGACTCTGATGACTCTTATGAGTACCACGCAACCTCACATGGGTTCTCAACGACCCCAAACCACCTGCAGAGGTTTAAATATCTGAGAACTCCCCATGATTATCAGTCAGTACTAATAAAGCTTCTCAGATGGCTAGGAAGACATATAAAGCAAATCCAGTTATCTTTTAATAGTACTTCCAGGCATCAAACAAATATATAACAAGGACAATATAACTACAGCCGTTTTAATGTCATTTTTACACAGAAGGTTTGGTGCATTCCAATACATGGAGCTGTAGAAATACATTCCTCATTTTATCCCCAGAAAAGCAGTTTTAAGGTGTTTTAACAAACTGCCAAGGCCTTTTTCATTGGAAAGACAATTGGGAGCGGCTGCAAGACAGATGGAAAGCAGCCACTTTGGAAAGGATTGTCATCTTTGTTGGCAGAGTGAAGCACTTTCTAAAGTTGTCAGACATTTTAACTTTTCAGAGGAGACCACACAAAGCGGACTTCTGTTTTTGTGAGCCGAGGAAGAAGTGTTAGGGTTTTCAACTTACATAGATGTCACGCATACAGTAAGATCAAGAATGAAAAAGACAAAGTAATGGTAGAGAAACTAGCAGTAGTCGCTTGGGAGCACGGTTCACTGCCGCAGTAATTCTTTGACAACTGAACATTTTGTGACACTCATGTTTTTATATTGAAAATGTGATTTTGTGAACGGTTTTCTACAGAGAGCCAGAAGAAGGTGAGGTTAACCTTACTCAGGGTGACAAAAGCCTACTTCTTTGACTTGAAAAGGTTAATTCTGCATTGTGAAAAATTACACCCACAAAGTACCACTAGTTTCATTGATGAATAATTTCATTTCATTCATTACTTTGACCTGGAAAGAGGGCAATACACACATGTAAAAGTGTTTTATTTCTTTCCAAATGTCCCTGATCTTCAATGGTATTTCTGCCTCTGCAGTAGCTAGAATTGTATTCTATTTAGGTAAAGGTTTTTCTATGGGAAAATGAGGCAGTCACAGCGTTTCTTTAAACATGAACTCAGTTGGACTCAGGGAAGAATCACTTGAAAGCAATTCACTTAGGTCTAAGCTTTCAGTATCTAGGTAGATGTAGGCTGTGACAACAGGCAGGCAAAAAAACAGGCACAACTTAAATTGATCTAAATTTAAGGTTTGTTTATATGTTTTTTATACCATCTTACAATAGCACTTTGGCCGTTTGGCTTATTTCGACCTATGAGAAACACAACTTCTGTATGAACAAAAATATTAGGATGATCACAAGGTTTACATAATGTATTTAGATGCAGATTTTGATATAAATTTTGTTCAGTATATGTTTTGCTTTTGCTATTTCACCTTGTCTACTGGACATCATGTATAAAAGTATAATTGTTAACCTTCACTGGCAGCACAGCTTTAGAAGTATAACAGCCTTCATTTCACTGCAAATATTGTATGAGTGTGTGACAAATAAAACCTTTGAATTTTGAATCTTCCATAACAGTCCAATTTTACCTTTTATTTTGCTTCATTTTACATGAAATTCTAATTCCAGCGAAACAAAAGTACACCAATTAAATTATCATAATAGCACATTTGAAAAGCAGGTAAGTAGACCAAGGGCTGTGCAAACTGACTGTGTCAAATGTTGATACATTTATTTAAAAAAAGATATTATTTGGCATATGGCCATGTGAACTTTGGAGAAAACACTGTGTTTCAGTGAATTCAAAAGGTTGTAACTCCGGATGAACCAGAGTTGGAGCCCAGAGGTTCGGAACGGTATGTCAAGTATTTATAACCCACTGTAGCCTCTTGTTCTGTACTGTACTGTACTGTATATCCTGCTTTTGTCCCTAGCAGTAAAAATTAGGTCTTTTTTTCTCACTTAACCAGGTTTGTATGTGGTTTTGACGTTGTGTGACTTGTGCGCCCATAGCCCATAGCACCCAGCACCCAAACAAATGTCTCTCATATTGGAGCCAACTTTGCAAACATAGTTATTCAAATTCTGAAATTGAATTTTAAATGCAGTTTGTGTTTTCAGCACTTTATATTGGTTGGACAGGGCCGACAGACTACTAAAAGTGAAGTGCTATGTTTTTTTCCACTGTGTTTGTTTGGTTCAGTTTAACCTGCAGAAAAAAGGAATAACAACTGTCATTGTAGGATCACCATGCAGTGATTTCTTATACTAACACCACCTGATATGTAAATACAGTTTCCTTCTCGCTGTTCACTTTTTCATTTAGATTTGTCCATCAATAGGCTGTCAGTTCTAGCCTGTACATGAAAAAACAAAAAAAAAAAGCAGTCGTCACAAAGATAGCATCTAAGGAGCCTTTTTGTGACAAAAGAGCTTTGATTCCCTCCCTCATAATACTTTGAAAGCAATGCCTATTCCTGTCTTCCATTTATGTGCATCTCTGTGATGAGGGCAGCTGAATGCCACACGCTCACACAGAGACACACAGACACAAAATAAAAAATAAATTGAAAGCTTGCCCTGATTGCTAGCTTGATTACTTTCATTGATGTGGATGACAAATCGGCATGGTGACAAGGCTGGCAAACCAGAAAAGGCGGCAGGGCACCAGATTGAAAGGCCTGGGAAGCACTCCTGCATGTCTTTAATTAACATGTGTGTGTGTGTCAAGAGCGACTCCAAACACGGTCTTATTGTGCTAAAGTAAATTATGAAAAATTTTCTTACATTTGAAATTTATCTAAAAGTTCATGTTGGTCAGTGGAGCTTGAGCTTGATGAAATAGATACTTTATTTCTAAGTGCAGTTTGTCATTTGTGTGCACATGTATTTGTCTGTTCATATGGTATTTGTAGTATTTTTAGAGGTGCAGTGATACTTTTCTATCTGTAACATTGCCATTGGCGCTGATACAGCTGCTTCTGTTCAGCATCAGAAAAATGAGTTTCTCAATTTCTGACACCACACCTGATACTTTTAATGCCCTTTGTACATCTGCTGACTTCCACTGCAAGTAAAAATGTCTGTGCGGAGATTCATTGCCAATCGTGAATCGTTTTTGCCGTCAGTTATTTCTTCTAAAAAAGTGAGATGCGGTTTGGACTTGGAACGGCCTGTTTTCCGCCCCTGTAACTTTCACCAACACAATTTACAGGCTGCTCCATTGTTTTCTGTCAGATGTAATTGTTTCAGATTGTTGAAACAGAGCCTGTTGTGCACCACAGGCTATGAGCACATTATATTTCACGGTTACATTGAGCACAGCCCAATGTATGAATAAATGTAGCTCACACCCATGTTAGTTTTCGTTTTAATGCTATTTTACTGACAGAAACATGAATGTCAGATTTAAATAAGGGACTCGGTCAGAACTTGGGATTAAAAAATGTGTGCTGGTATGCATTTTGTTTTCATATTAGAGATCTTGACTAAAATTGTTATTTCTATGGAAATCCAAATTCCTTTTCTCCATATTGAAACGGGGCTATTATCTCTTTGGTGTTATGACTCAGCCAGCAGGTGCAGATATGAGCTAACGTTGTCTGATGGAGACAAAGTGTATCAATGGCAGTCAGAATTCTGTAAATAATTTCTAACTTTGATTGAAAGCTGATGCTCATTATGTGAACAGTCGCCACGTCAGAGAGAGAGAGAGAAAGCGAGCAGTGAACCCTGCCTTATCCCTGCTGAAAACTGCCTCTCTGCATTTCCCCATTTATCCTCTAAAAAGACCTATCTGCATTTGCTTTGTCCCTGCTGTCAAGCCATCACACATATTTATTTGTATAGACTTAACAGCCTGTTAAACTGCCTTTTTTTGCTCATTTTAAATCAGCTCATTCAGGCAAGAAAATAGAATCTCTCCTTATTTTTGTTTAATAAATAGAAAAAAACACATTGTGTTGCTCTTTTGATGAAAATTCAACAGATTTTTTTTCTGTTCAAACTGACACATCAACTACAATATTGATATTTCAACTGATGTCACTGCTTACATACCATCTGACACTAATACAGTTTACAGTGTACACATTTCAACTATCCAAACTGACAGTTCAACTGCTTCAATATATTAAATGTCAGCTGACTACAGGGCTTAGACTTGAGACAAACATTTCCAAAAATGCTCCCAGCAATTTCATTTACACTGATTTTGACTGCTTTCATTGCTTACAGTTCAGTTGACATCTCAGCTCTTTTCAATACTAAAACTTCTAATGACATTTCAAACACTTTCAGTGTGTCATCTTCATCTGACATTTCACCACCTCTAAGTGCTTCAACGTAAACTGCAACTCCCATACATTTTACATGCACATTTGAAGACATTTTACCTTGTTTATGTCAACAATTTTCGCTATAAGTGAGCACACTTTTTTCAGAAAAAATGTGTCCTTTCTATAGTTGAATTCATACATTTAAATCAGCCCGTCCTCCCTAGAAAAACAACAGCATAGGTCATGAATTCAGTCGCCAAAAACAACCTATAGTTACGTTTGAGTGACAGATGCCATCTAGTGACCACAGTAATTATGATCCAGAGAAGTGAAGCAGTTCAGATGACGTCAATATTAGGTGACATAATATATTTGGAGGTGGTGGGTTGGGTGGATGGCCAGATAGATAGATGGCAAAAAGTGGACGTAACTGCAGGAGACCACTGTTTGCTTCCCGTTTCTATCTCAAGTGTAACGGTTCCAACAGTAAGTCGGGACAGTTTTTTAAAAACCGTAACTATGATTTTCATGGTGCTTACTGATGCCATGACGACAAAGGTTGCCTAACTTTAAGGAAGTAGTAACTTTAACCCACATCGCGTTTCAAGTGATCATTTTAACCCAAACCATGATCTTTTCCAAACCCTAACCAAGTGTTTTTTGTGTCTAAACCTAACCAGACCATAGCCACGCTGTCACATCATAAAACATCATTATTTTGTAACAGTGATGTGATGATGATGTAACAATTTTGAAAAGCTGATGATAGAGGCAGCATATTACAAAACATTCCTATGGGTCATTCTGGAGAGCACAGTACAATTGACCTATTTGGTTGTTTAATTAGGAGGATGTGTTGATTTAACCTTTTTAAACTTGACACCTGTTACTGCAAAAATTGTAGTAGTACAATACAGTATCTGTTGATTTGCTCTCCAGCGTAAGTAAGAATAATGCTCAGAATAACAGACTTGTCTCTAGTAATAACATGAGGCTCCAAAATGTGTTCCAAATGAGATAAAGACTTAAGTTACATATGTAAGTAGAGATAGAAAGAAAAATGTCCTCTCTATCAGCACCAAATGTCTGTCTGCTCAAGGATGTTTTCATCTGGCAAAGCAAATATCTGTTTTATAGATATTGTAGTAAAACAGACATTAGATAAATAATATTAACTGCAAATGGTCAGGAAACAATACAGCTGCTCACAAGACTAGTTGCTGAGATAGGGCACTTTACTGGAAATATCTGTGTTTCAGTAATATCTTACAAATTGTAGACAGGTTTATGCTGTTATAAACTGTATGTCTTTATATTACAATCTGCCTCATTTCAGTGGACTCAATTTCCTGTGGCACTATTCACAAAAGGAAGCCCTTTTATATTGGTTTGCACGCTCATATGCATACTTGTAGGTCTATATAACTGGTTGGATATGACAATGATCATTTTTCAAAAGGAAAGTTGCAAAGGGTTTTATAATCTGTGAAAAAAAGATAATGAACATGAAATACAAAAGCATTACAACATATATAGACATAAGAGGCAAAAACATAAAAATAAACAACATAAAAAACATAAAAGATAAGGGAAAGGGAGAAGTGAGACTCACAGAGCTAATAAAATGGAGCAAGCAAAAGTAAAACAATGAGACACGCATTAATAAAATTAAGCAGAATAAGTCTATGTGTGCAGATCCCATGCACACTGTACTGTGCGATAGCGAACAGTTTCTCCATGGTGATCGCTAATTCCCCACCTCCCAACTTGAAATGAAAGAGAAGAGGCTGAACCGCTGAGCCTCTCACAGAGCACAGCACCATGGCTACTCACCAGAACATGGCCAAGTGAACAGATGAAAAGCCAAGCATGTCGGGAGCTGATGTCAGTGACAGCTGCACTGAAGCCCCCGTCTGCATTTTTAGCCCTTTTTTGTATCAGAATGACCCTTCTTCCCCCTTATGGTGTCCTTTTTCTACTTGAGCTTTCATGTATGCTTTATTTAACTCCCTGCTGGATTTACATGTGACACTGAGTGTCCAGTAATATCCTTTATTCATTGCAAATGTATGATTTGTACTTGATAAAATATATATGTGTATATAATTTACACTGAGGTAGGGATGATTATGTGCAGGTTTCCTGTGCGACATACATTTCTCGACAGAAAACGTTGTGGAAGTGCACACTCCTCACTGTTTCACGTTTTATTTTTGGATTGTTTGTGATACATACTGTACTACCTTGCTCATAGAGACCCTGTTAAGCCCCGTCGTTCTAACTGCTCTGTGAAATATCTCGAGGGCGATTGTTGATTAACGGCTCTTGAGCAGCGGCAGAGGCTGTTGTGGTGTACTGGATTCAGTATTGCTCACAGGTTGCCTGTAGGTATGGATTTTTGTATCCATTTTGGATTGTGCACAGTCCATTTAATAGAAGAAATTGTAATCTCCTCAAGAGAGGCACATATACAAAGCTTGAAACATTTGTCTGGGTTTAAGCCTTATTTTTTTTTTGTTTTATCTTATTTGAGGTCTCTTGTATTTTTTTCTACTTCCAGTGTTGTATAGAGCCAAGCCAAATCGGTGTAACAAAATAGAATTACACACCTTCCAACATGAGTTTTCATCTAGCACAGAACGGCAAAAATGAAAATTCAAATGCTAGAACAATTTGAACACATTGTGTTTCATTGATAGGACAAGCATGTAGTAGTTGGTTGTTATGGGTTCTTTTATTCTTTCTACCCTTCTCCCTCGCTACAAGGTAAACAAGCAAACACAAAGCCAACAGGCTGGTCCCTGGAGAACTGCCTGCACACAAAGTGATGATAAGTGTCAGCACTGATTTCAGAAGGGTTCGTGTTCAGATCCCACCCCTCCTTCACAATCCCTGGGAGTGCCTTTGAGCTACACCGCCGTGCAGCGCCGTGCGGCATGCTGTGTTACACTCACCTCAAGGGAAGCAAAGAAAAGAATTATAGAGGAGTATTTACATTTTTGCAAGTGAAGCAACTATAGTCCTCTGTAAAAGTAATACGACTTGAAACTTCAAATACCACCTGAAAATGAGCAGTGACTGTTTTAAAATGGGTTAGATTAATGAGAGAAAAAAGTATTTGACCAGGGTATACTTTTAATAAGCCCTGCCAAGCTATGCATATTTTATGTAGTCCTCAGTGTTGATGAGATTTAAAGATGGAATATGTGAAGCCAGTTGCTATACGATTGTGTGTCCTTCTACTGCCAGGCAGAGTGGGAGATGGAGCAAGTCAAACAGTTCACTGAAAAGACCACTAAGTGTGCTTGACCCCTGACCTGGCTTGCATTCTTTGTGGCCTGTCAGCTTTGTTCTTCTTGTCCATGGCATTTACCGGAAATAAACGGCCATAGATGGTTTCCTCAAGATTAAATGTTGACTTTCTCTACGACTGACAATTTACCACAAGTTTGCTCCTAACAGCGGGAGATGGTGAATAAACATGCTCAGCTCCATAAGAGAGGCGGCATATGCATGCTGAGGCTTGAGGACACAACCGATGCAATCATCATGCCCCTAACGTGGCATCCATCAACTCGCTGATGGATTCCATTAATAAAAGACCTTTGTTGTTGTATCCTCTGTTCAGCATGTACTCCTTCAGCGCCACGATATAATATAATATTGACCTAATCATTCTCCACCCCCGCGGTGCTGGCTTGGAACCTGAAATACCATTGTTATTTACGCCATAATGAGATGTTGACATTTACAAATAAATTGAAAGAAGAGTTTCAGCAATAATCCTGTTGTAATATAAAAAGAAATAGTGTACAATAGGTTTTTGTCATTGCTCTACACAAAACACCTACAGAGACCAGAACTTAATTGAATAGCATAGTACACAATGGGCACATACTCAGTAAAAAGCAAAAAGATAAAAAACAATTAAGTTGCTCAAATTTAATTTTCTCAGTAAACTATTTCAGTAGTAGCTGTACTTTTTTGTGCTCTTAAGCACTGGGTCAGGTTTAGTAAGTATATTAATAATCATACAGCGTCAACGAGGTTCTGGCAAACATTCAGATGACACTAGAGAGGAAAGGAGAGGGCAGGCCTTTGCCTTGACCGTTTTCATAATAATTAGCTGCTGACCTCAACTAGGGATTGTGCTGTACAAGTAACACAATGATAAACTCCTGAATCCAATTGGCATGGCCTCCAAGAGGAAGACGTATCGGAAGACTCCCCCTAAGCCTTACTCATCTCCCTGGTGGAGGTTACTGAAGTAGTTAAAAAGTGTCACAGTTGCAGGGTTCTGGGGGTGGAGGAAATTTGCTTTGAGATGCAAAAGGTTCTGGCTGTTTTCTGGCTGTCAATGGTAGTATGCCTCTTCAGTGTCACTTGGAGTTCAGGAACAATGCCTCAGGCTCCTCGAGGAAGCACAGACCAGTCTGATAAAGGTGCTGACAAGGAGATTCCTACTGATTGACGAGCCTCCGATTCCATCTTGCTCCTGAAACAGTTGATCAGCTCCTTGCAGTTGAAACATCCTCCTCCTTGAAACATCCAGTTTACATGTGTTTTGTGAACTTGGATAATGTTGATATAAATCCCCCCTGAAATTCTTGTGGGGTTGTTAGAGGAGTATGAGGCATTGAAGTCAAATGTGAGAGCTGTGTTTGCATTTCCACCAGTGATTTGGGACCATTCTTAGTGAAGATTATGCATTTTTACCAGCTTTGTTTGTTATTTAGTTATTTTCAGGGACAAAATCTCAAGACACAGCCGAGGAATAGGACGTCCAGTTTGGTGACTTCAGGATTGCATTACTTTTTCTTTGCTGATGATACAGTACTATTGGCTTTATGATGCATCCAGCATGCCTTGAGGTGGTTTGCAGCTGAGTTTGAAATGACAGGGAGGAGGGTCAGCAAAATCAAGTGTGATGCCATAGTAGAGGGCCAGAAAGTACCCCTAAAGCCCCTAACCCTAATATAACTGGTTATTCTATGTTTTACCCCTTACATTTTTGATGTTTAGCGTTAGGGTTAATGTCTTTCATTAATTATTCTGTCATTTCCCCAGTACAACTTTGACTGTATAGTAACAGTTTAGTTAGATTAGTCAGCCTTGGTTGTGGACATTATTCTAGTAGGTAGGGTTTTTTTTGGACCACAACAGTGGCGCCAGCCCTACAAACCTGAATGTCTGTCTGTCACTGACTGACTGACTTAGTAGACATATTTTTATACAGCAAATTATGATGCACGCTGCTGTCACACCGTCGTCAGAAGGCATTCCTTCCATGCACTCGCCTTAACGTCTGCAGTCCTAATCAATCTCATTCAAAACTCCACACAGTTTGGCAGCGACGGAAGGGTAAACTGCTCCTTCTCCATCTCCTGGTAATCCTTAATTGGCTATATCCACTCGCCATACTCCTGAGATGATCGTCCGGTCAACATTCGTCGTCATCTCGGAGAGAACATGATCCGATGAACTGATCTGTGAAGCTCTTTGGTGATTTACTGCTGGCTCTAATGTCTCTGCAGGATTTTGATATATGATATAATTTCTTCTGGAAGATCGTTGTCTCACAGATGAAATTTTACAATTGTAGCTGCCACATTAGTTTATCTGAATGTAAAGTGAAGCTTCATGTTTTTACTGGACAGAACAACAGCGCTGCCTCTGGGACTCTATATGTACAGATATCACCACTTTTCAATAAATGTAAATGTTTTAAAATGAACAGATCAGTCTATATTCAATTTTGTTTTGTTTTATGAAGCTACACAACAGTATAGATTTTATTATAGCTACATTACAGACTGAATAACATAATTTACTGCACTTCTCTGTCAATGAAGTTGTTTTTTTGTGAGAAAAAAAGTGTTTGTTTTGTCACAGTACAGTCAGGTAGTTGTGTTGAAGCTCCTGCTGTGAGCAGGTACACTACTGTTCCAATTGCGTCCTCCTGTCCTCTGAAGTTTGTACTCCTGAGTCGAATGTGCCAAGTCCAAACTAGCAAGTATGCAAATCGGAACTTGGCATACATGGTATTGAGAAAGGTCCTATGTCAAATTGGCTTCAGTCAAAGCCCGGTGCACTTCCTGGGGGCTTGGTCACCATGCGTTCCTGTATCCGTCATCAAATTGAAAGCCCTCTAGCTCTTCATATACGGTACAGCCATATACAAGGTTTTGATCTAGTATTGTTTTGTTGTTAAGATTAATCATTGGCAGAGTTTACTTAATACTCTACAGAAACCTTTTGTCTCAGTGCAATAGGCTTGAGAGTAAAACGCAAAACTAGCTGGGAAGAGCTATTTTAGCAGACAGACCAGCCAGATCCTTCCTGATTTGATTGTGTTAGAGGCAGCAAGATTCAAAACACTTGGTAAATTGAGAACACTATTGAAGTGTGGATATTACAGGTTCAATTGAAGCTTTAAGTGCCCTTTTAACAGCGAATATTGAGAACAAGGAAAAGCATTCCCTTAAAAATCAACTAAAAGCTTGCTCTGCAGGCTTTGCTGTTAATTGAGGTGTTTTATCATGTTCAAGGTGATAAAGGAAAGACAGAAATATGCACTCTGCTCGATGCTGACAGTTGAAAACGGTCAAAACATTTTTAAGTCTTCTCTATCTGTCTAAGCCTTTCCCTAAGAAATATGGCAGTTTCTGTGATCACACTGATGTTCAGCACATCGCAGGGGTTGATGGCCATCAGACAGCTCTGACTTCAAACAGGATTATTCAGGGTTGGTTACTTGACGTGGTCATTTTTGATGCTCCAACAAGCTTCAAGTGTTCTTTCTTTAGAGTTGTTCAAGGATTATTTTTTGGAGATTTACTTTGAGTAGGGGTCTTAAAGTCATCTTTAAACTCGTGACTTATTCTTCAGTGATTAAAACCCTGTCATAAGCAGAGAGTTGTTGCGGTGACTACAAAGGTTTATGATAATAGTGTAGTTTGTCTGATTTATTTGTCGACCTTTATACCTGTATATAAGACATTATAACAAGTCCTCCTTTTCTAGCTACTACAAGAAACAAAAACCTTTGTTCATGGTGGCAGCCCACTTTTTTTGAGATTGAAAAGATTTCATTTGAAGATTTGAACTTGACCATCATTTGGTCTTCCACCAGTTTTAGAGAGAAATGGTATATATGGCCATCAAAAAGGACTGATCTGACAGTGTGGCTCTTGGTACATGACGTGAGCTCTCGCTGTTAATCCTCGGAGGGCAAAAACCTGTAAAATCCTTTTTTGATATCAGTAGTGGATAAACGTAAAGCTACACTTTTGGTGGTTGCTGCTCTGAATGGCAATGAGAGGGAGCTATTGGAAATATTTGAGCTGTAATATCCAGATGTCATGTAATGCCGTATGCCATCAAGAAAGTGCATAGAGAGCATTCACATGTACCAAACCATTTATGTGCTCACTTTATTCTAAAGGGCAGAAAATGGATGAAAAGAAGCACAGCATGGGACATTGAGTCCAGCTTTCACTCAACGAAGGACTCACTCACTGCTAAGTGGTGGTTTGAATATTGGATTCTTTACTACATATAGCCAAAGAAGTATCTACACTCTATCACTTGAAAAAGAGGCCGAATATACAGTATGGGGTCACAACTGACGCAGAGGTATTCTCACATAAAAGCTTTCCTAGTGAAGCTTTAAAAATCCAATGCCAGCCTGTTTTTTTCCACATTTTGAAAGCTTTGCATTTAATCTTTAAATGTAGAAGACACATGTTTTCATCTTGACATTCCTAATTACAGAAAACAAGTAAATTATATAGATCTATTTGGTGAATCATCATCGGTTTACTTTTACTTTTTACATTTTGTTAGGCATGAGTTTGTTTTTGCTGGAAGTTTTAATTGGAAATTTGTAATTTGACCATTTGTAACAACCATTACATTAGTTAGCAAGTCAAAGTGGCATTACAATAAGTGGCACCATTTCATTTGAGTTCATTGCATTATTTGTAGCAAAATGCAAATTGTGATGGGTTTTTGTAACATTATTCATTCATGCATAAATGGTGCATGTTTTGATCCTTTGATCTGATTTGGATCTGTGTTTGCTTGCAATGGTATGACAGTGAATTTCACATGGTGTACACACTGACTATTGTGTACAACTTTTACATTTTTAATAGTATTTAATGTTTGATATTTATAAAATGTATTAAGTAAAGTTAGTGACATTATATGTACTAAAACTACCAAGTTTAATCAATTTAGAATGGATAATGCAATGTATCAAACTCACTTGTGCAATCAATACTTAATAATTGCCAGTGGGACAATCCATTAACCTTTAAATACTGTTTGGGTTAAATTGACCCATTTTGACATTTGAAAGCAGTAAGAAAAAACCCTAATGCCAGGTTCAGACTACACAAATTCAACCTGGTTTCTATACAATTATGAACGGCGGGAATGATGAACGGGCCCTGTAGCGTGACATAATTGAAGAGCAGCGATGTGGTGTCTGGGACGCCCCACAACACCCCCAAAAGTCTAGCATGTCAGAATTGTTTCTATTTTCCTGCCTAGTTTGACATCTCCTACAATGTGTTCCTTGATGTTGACCAATAGGATTACAGAGTGCTCTCTGGTGGCTGGCGCACATATGTAAGCACCAACGCAGAGAGTCAAAGCTGTCCAGCGGAGCTAACTCGCATTTAGTGTCTCAGACAGCATGGAGAGCAGTGGCTCATCTCCGCCTCCTCCACAGGCTGATTGACCGTCAGTCACCGTTAACGGTCACTGATGACTGACCGTTAACGGTCACTGATGACTGACAGCAGGTTTTCCTGCAACACCACCTTCCCCACACACCAGCCACAGCAGCCACAGCAGCCACAGCAGTACAGTAGTCTGAATCTTCTTCGTCTTGATCAGTCTGCAGTCCTACAGTTTATTGCCACAAGGGGATAAAAGAGAGGAAAATGCAACTTCTGTACAACAAAAAGGGACTGCAAAAGTTATGTTTTTTGCAGTTTTATTTGTTTGAAATTTGCAAACCAATTTGTTGTTTTGTTTTCTGACTAATACACTCAATGCAGAGTTGATTGTGTACAATTGACAGAAAAAGAAGGGCATGTAGTTTGTGGGCAGTATAAAGAGGTGTAAAGAAAACACTCTCTCTGCTCTCTGAGACAGCAATGAAGGATAAATCACCCATTTATTAATGACTGATAAGATATCTATGGATGCAATATACATTTTTGGTTCAAAATTTGGTATAGGAACTAATTATAAAGGAATACTTGAGCCAAGTCAAAAATTACCCGCTCCATATAAAGAAGGATCAGAATATGAGTGGTGTGTAAGGGATAAGAGTAAAGCCCCTGAGTCATTCTTTATTAAGTCTGACAAACATTATGGTTATTTTTGTGCCAAGAGATTATTTACTTTCTTGTATGACCACCTTTACACTGAATGTTCTCTTTTCTTCTAACAGCTACACTCAGATGTGGACAAAGGAGATGGCAAGGTGAAGTATGTGTTATCAGGGGAGGGCGCCACCTCCATTTTCACCATTGATGAGAACACAGGAGACATCCACGCCACGAAGCGCCTTGATCGGGAAGCACAGGCCTACTATACACTTCAAGCTCAAGCTGTAGACCGACTTACCAATTTACCCGTAGAGCCCAGGTCTGAGTTTGTGGTCAAAGTCCAGGACATCAACGATAATGAGCCCAAGTTTCTTGATGGACCATACTTGGCAGGTGTACCAGAGATGTCACCCTTAGGTAAGCTTCCCCCCTGCTCTCACTTTCTCTTTTACTTGCGCTCACTCCAACATCTGCATTTAATCATTTTACACTTCACTGAATTTGCCTCCATCTCTCTCAGTCTTTAGGTCATGGGGGGGAATCTGGAAGTTTGCAATATTATTTATGTGCTAATCACATCAGGCCCAATTTGTTGAAGAGGGTGAAGTTCTAGTACATGGGGACCACATCAATTGAGGTCCAGGTTAAAGTATTTGAATTTGGGCATCCTTTAGCCAGAGCATGCAGGTTTATCGGAAACCCTGGCATCTGTGTCCTTTTCACTAATATGCTGACAAAAATATAGGGTCATGGACCTTTTTCCTTTTGAGGTCTTTGAGCTTTTAAACGCCTTCAATTCGGTTTTAGAGAGCATGATGATGTACTGAACTGCCAATATGCCCTTGGAACTTTAGACAAGGCAAAGCAATTTTTTTTATGTAGCTCATTTATTAATTGAAAGTACTCCACAAAAGACATTGAGATTGAAACAGCAGAATCAAACAGCAAAAGGAAAAACAAAGAGTCAAAAAACTGTAAAAGATGAAATGAAAGAAATCAGTGAGTATTTGAAGCAGCCCTAAATCTAATTACAAGCAACGATGAACAGATAGGTTTTTAGCCATGATTTAAAAGTAGAAGTCTCAAATCTTAGGAAAACTTTGCTGTGCAGCAGTGAAAGCAGCCTCTTTCTGTTTTCTTTTCATTCTGAGAACAACAAGCAGATAATTGCCCAGATAACCTGCAAGCTCTGTATATTGTGGATGAAAATCAGAAATATATTTAAGTTATAAAACATTAGGGGGGTTGTAGACAATAAGTTATTTAAAATAAATTCAATTTAAATGATTAAAAACCTAGTTTATCTTTTGAAATATTTGAAATGTACAGAATATGCTTTACAATAAATGAAATTACTTGAATTTGCATTTAGCTATCAGACATGTCTTATCTACATAGTTCTGTTCCAATTACCCATAGTTAACAAGACTAAGGACCTTTTCCAAAACTGACCCTCGCCACTCCCACCTCGTCTAGGGGTGCACTCTGTTTGTAGTCACACTCACAGCTGAATGATGTTTCCTTCATTAAGGTGTTGGGTATAAATTCAGCATCAAATTCTGGGGCGAACTTCACTCTCTCTGGCGGAAACAGGAACTGTTGTAACTTTTGGTGTCGTGGTTTCCGATCAGCATCTGTCAGGATCTTTGACTGTATATAAATATTTATATACGGTCAATATATACAGTCATTCAGTTTTTATTTGGGAGCGGCAATGGTTGCCATCATCCATCAACTGTTGCAAGATGAGAGAAGGATATTTTCCAGAAGGTGTAGATGTTTTTCGTTGTTTTTTGTTTGTTTTTTTAAAAAATCTTTTTGTAATCCAAAATACAAAAATACATTTCCTGGGTATAGGCCACATCAGTACACTCCTTGCATAGTGATGCTTTTGTACAAGTGGAGATGAGCCATTTTTCAGAAATGCCATTGAAAAGATCAATTTTTAAAGACCACTTGTTATGCTGCAGTTCAAAAACATTTTCCTTCTAGCTTCATTATTCACATCAAATATCCTGGGTTATATTGTAAATGTAAATGGCAATACAATGGCAAAGTAACACTGCAAGTATTACTGAAAGCCTGTGGTGCATTGATAGTATGTATGTGTGCTAATTACATTTGTGTACAAACAGTAATGAATGTTTTTCTACTGAAACAATAAATGTATTTACCTTTTCCTTTATAATTTGTGTTCAGAAGTATAGTTAGCTCATGCCACTGATTGGGATATAACATCCAGAGGTTGTGAACATCCTTGTCTCTGGAGACATATATATATATATATATATATAGAGAGAGAGAGAGAGTTCAACACCCCCCCAGTGTGGGCAGTGAGGTGGCAGACTCATTACATTCACTCAACAGTAGGCCGAAGCCCATGGAGAAAAATAAATACTATTATTATAATACTAAAATTACTCTCAAGCCTCTTTGGTTTGCATTTTTATGTTTATAAGCTGCTTGTTTTTAGCAACAGTCCCTGTAAATATACAACATCTTACAATCAAATGAACATGTCTACCGTTTTCTAGACTAGAGAACGGTATATTTGATCCTAAATTCAATGTAACCTTTAAGTTTTTAACATCTGCATGGCAATAATAAATGTCTATGTTAGTTTGAGCAGTAGTAGTAGTAGGTAGTTTGAGTAAATGTTTGTACAGGTGTTCACACCGAACTTAATATTTGCACGGAGCGTCTTCCATGACCAACACAACAGGTGTTGCACATACTCAAGAAGTCAGCATCGATGCAAGCTTGCTGTTGGAGGGTTTTATAACCCACTTCCACTCCCTGCTTATTGGTTTGGGATGGCACTTAATATGGTGAACGCACAAATGGAGTGGAAGTGGGTAGGGAGCGTGTGTGGGCTACTTTGGAAACGGCCACAGCTGTGCTAGCATCAGCAAGCTAATGCGCATAATGACAGTGCTAGCGTATTGATGTTTAGCAGTAATGTAGTACAAAGGTTGTGGCTGATGGAACTGTATATACTTTTGAAGGTATTTGGGCATAAACCAAAGTATTGGACAAATTAAAACTTTGACTTGATGATGGCGCTCAATGAAAAGTCAGATGATCGCTAAAATTACGATGAATCATCCTGAGGGGAACATTAATATCTGTACAAAATACCATGGGAACACATCCCATAGCTGTCAAGACATTTCCCTAAAAATCAAAAATGTGAACCTCATAGTGGCACTGGTGGAAAAGTCAGGGAGTTACCAAAATCATTATGATTCATCCTCTGGGGACCATGACTGTCCGTATCTAATTCAATGCATCTAATGATTATTACAAGATTTCACTAAAAAATGAAAATGTCAAGCTCATGGTGGCACTGGATGAAAAGTCAGGGGATCACCATAATGCAGGATTCATCCTCTGGAGACCATGAATGTCTCTACAACATTTCAATCCATTGCAATCCATACCATAGTTGTTGAGATATTTCATTCTGGAGCAAAGTGGTGACCAACCAACAGACAGACTGACTGACTGGCTAAAAACATTATATAACCTATAGTTGTCCTATGGACTCAGTGTTCATTTCCCATCAATTATATTAGTATTTATTACTGCAAATATATATATTTTTCTGTCTGTTTTAAATACACACCTGGAGGAAGACATCATATCAGACACATCTTTAACTGCTCCGAGGTTTTGAATGGGTCATGCTCAAAATGCGAGTAAATGCAAATGACAACAACATCCTGAGGCTGTCCAACTTAGCAGGTGTTATGAGGAACAAGGCTGGAGCGAGAGAGCACCATCCATATTGATAAGGGTGGGTCCAAAGTAGGAGTTTTTCAGTTTACTGTTAATGTTTCTAAAATTGTTCAAATATGGTCAAGAAGAAATGGGTGGTGCTGAACATAATATGCTTTCAATATGCTATTTCATGGTATTTTTAAGTCAGCCAGACTCAGTATATTGTAATGTGAAGTCTGATGTACCTTCATTTCCATATTTATCACTTCACATATGCCAGCACAGACCTCTAGGCTTAGAAATGTTGATGAATGATGCATGTTTAAAAAAACTGACTCAAGCAAACTTAAGGTCTGAATCAAGCTTAAGGCCATAGGCATTTTTTTCCCCCACAAATTGGGCTCAGAGTTCACACTAGCCAATATTTACCTGCCTGCTGAAAATGTGTCCGAAAAAATGTCCAATCGAGACAAATACATTTCTATTCATCTATTATCTTGCCACTTCATAGTGGAAACACAGTAAGCAGAGCAGTACAGACATCCTTAACTTCCTCCAGCTCCTCCTAGGGCTTCCCAAGGCGCTCCAAGGCGTGCTGGGAGCTGTGGTCTAATCACAAGTGAGCTGTGACTGATGGAATGGAGACAGAAATTAACTCGGGTGTCAGTGGACTAAAACAAAAAGAACAAAAAAGAAGAAAAATCGATCTAGTCTTTTCATTGGCTATAAAATACAAACACAAAGCTTAACTTTATCATTTTAAACCTTGAGATTTCTGAAGATTATTTTCTCTTGGGGTATTCCTGTTATTGATTAGAATTTCATAAAACCTTGACAAGTTATAACCTCTCACAGTCAAATGAAATGACACCTTTTCTGAGAGAAGAGTAAGTAAAGTAATTCTAGATGTTTGATACAGACCCTCTATATAAACACAACATGAACTTCAGTCTTCAATGTAAATGATAGTTCAATCAATTAGTCATCAATTAGTTACTCAGTTTCAATCAAATTTGTTACACAATGAAAATAACTGTTTATATATACAACTGAAGGTAAAACAGGCTTTATTAAGCAAGTGGCTGCATGTCTTTAAAGAGTAACTTAACAC
Organism: Thunnus albacares; assembly: GCF_914725855.1. Taxonomy (NCBI): domain Eukaryota; kingdom Metazoa; phylum Chordata; class Actinopteri; order Scombriformes; family Scombridae; genus Thunnus; species Thunnus albacares. The sequence goes on from NC_058126.1 coordinate 8,730,213, forward strand.
TAAATCCACTTTTTTTCAGTTGGTGAATTCAATTTGTTTTATTATACTATCAATTTAATCTGGTCTCAGTTGTGTTCATTGCAACGGCAGGTCTTTGTCTTTTTCAAAAGGAGACTGATTAATTCTGTAGCACACTGTCACATTCACTCAGACCTGCAAAGCCCTCTTATTAAGACAACGCATACATAAATAGCATTTTTTGGCATCACCCAGAGTTCATGGAAATGTAGTTACATAATAACTCCCGAAAGAAGTTACGTTGCATGAGTGAAACACAAGCGGTTATGCTACTGGTCTATTAATTAAAACTGAATTGGATGACTAAAAAACTTGGCCGAAACATGTCCAGTGTAGGCGGGGGGTAAGATAAAGGGATGCCAGAGTAACTTAGAGTCAGAGCTGTCAGTGTCATGGGGGAGGTGGGGGAGTGTGCTCTGGATTTGAATGCATTTTAGAATATGTGAAGGGGGCATGTTAAAGCTAAAACGGGGTGTTGCGGTCCGTGGAAACAAGCTGTGAAAACTGACATATCATCACCTTTTAGCTTATACTTTAGTTAGCAATCAATTCACACATACAGAGCAATATTAGAATTCATTTGGTGTCATGTTTCTGGCTACCTGGCAAATGTAAGTCCAATATTCACTCTCACTTTGGCCCCACAAACTCCTGAGAAAATATGTCTTTAGCTTCTAAATACTAGTCGCTAACTTTCTGCTGTTTGATGGTGGTAAGATAGTGTACTGTGGGTTTTTGCAGGCTTTTCGTTTAAACTAGCTGTCTGCTGATGCTTGAAACAACACTATGAGCGGTGAGAGTGAAACACAATAGACAAGTTTCAGGGTTTTACCAACACAGTAAATGTAAGCACATTGTACTCCCATATAAACAAAAAGCTGAAAAGCTAATTCTTTGCCTCAGCATCTCAAACATGCATGGTACCATACAGATTTAAATTAGTGAAAACAATGGTGTTATGGCTTTTTTTTGGTACCTTCAAAGTCAAAATGAAAATATCACCAGGCATACAGTGGCAGTCGGAGCCGTTCCAAGGGAAGCAGCGCTTTGCTTACAACACAGGCATGGAGATCTCTGAAGGATTACACAGCCGACTGTCAACGGGGGGTACAGAGCTCAGGCTTAAGGAACCAGAGGATTAGAGTACAAGGGCTTGGAGTCTCGTGTCCAACCCAAGATAAGGCAGCAACTTGGTACATCAACCACAGAGGGGGATGCATTCACACCACGAGCGTCGAGACGCAGGGTCACCCTTGCCACTTTATTTACTCCGCCAGCTCCTGTGAAGGTCTCCATCACAAGTTGGGAGAACAACAGGAGAATAATGCATTGCCACTCTTTGTAAATATCTGCTCAAAGCAATTATCAATGCAGTAAAGAACAGGGAAGGGCCAAGAACCTCTTGTCCTCAATAATTCCTTTATAGATGTCTTTAAATCATTAATGGTCACAGCTCTGCACTGCTGATGAATGGGTTCAATTTAGAGGAAATCATGAATTTAATTAATTAAAGTAATTAGAGGCAGTGCTCGTCCATACACATGCAGACCTTATGGCCCGAGGATCTCTGAAGGCTTTTGTCTTAATCACGGCGGGGATGTCAAATAAAAGACAAGAGAGCTTGAGGACAGTTGGAGGTGTGACAATCGTGAGCCTTGGCTCTCTCCTGCTGCACAGCAAAGGGCCAAAGGAGCAGTTTGAGGGCTCATTACAAGCATAGAGAATGTAATGTCAACCCAAGGCCACAGCTCTTGAATTTACTACTCACCAGTCCTATATCCAGCTGTCATTGTTCCTGTCTAATTCATAAGAGCAGAGATCAAGGATGGGATAGTCATTTAATTCTAGAAATGAAAAAGGTGTTCTTGTTCAGGGAAAAGGGATCTTCTATTGAGAGAAAGTAGATCTATTTTTTTTTTTTTTCTGGTGCTTTGATATCATGTTAATTCCATTTTGCATTGTGAGGTATAAAAATAGATTTAAATGAATGTTAAAAATGTTAAAGCTCACAGAAAACAAAAGGCAGTTAGTAACTTTCTTTAAAAGTGTAATATAATTTCACTTGGCAATTGCAAATAAAAGTGAATTGAACTCTGAGCAATGATCCCTGCTTATCCGAAACAGTGGGGAGCAGGTGTGAATGTGCATGAATATAATCAACTTAATCAACGGTGGCAGCTTTGAATACTCATGAAGGCATTGCTAAATTACTGGGCTTAAATGGAACGTGTTCAAATTTTTTTATATTGATTTTTCTCAAAGGGGACGTATCATGCACATTTCCAGGACTATATTCATATTCTGGGGCTCTACTGGAATATCTTTGCATGATTTAAAGTTAAAAAAAACTCCTTATTTATCTTATACTGGCCCTTTATGCAGCCCCTCAGTTCAGCCTCTGTCTGAAACAGGCAGTTTTAGCTCCTGTCTCTTTAAAGCCCCCCTCTCATTGAACCCACTCTGTTCTGATTGGTAAGTTTCAGGAAGGTGCCCCTCGGCAGTCCTGGGGGCTTCATAAACAAACAATAGCAGTCAGATTTTCATGTTTTATTGTTCTTTACTCGAATTGGAAACTTCTTAAATCCATCTGTACATGTTTGAGCCCAAATCTGATCTGAAATATGTGAGTAGACAATGCAAACAACCCGTGGAACAACCATGGGGCATGTACGAACAGTCTGATGTCATTTTGATGAGGAAGTAGAGGTAACATCATTGCAAACAAATTGTTTAGAGCAGGCTGAAGCCCTGGGTTTTGACTTGCAGGCAGCATTTCTACAGCAATAAGAGAAAATCACAAAAAGCATGATATGTCCCCTTTAACATATTTGTACTTTGCAATTCAATTTTCAAGTTACGGATTTGATTTCAAATTTGTTCTCCTCTTATAACATGGAAAATATAAGACATTACTGCTCCATGCAGACGACGTCCCTTCATTTGAAAACATATGCAGTTTCTATTAATATAAAAGTTATGTGTCACATTTTGGGTCACATTCCTCAAAACAAACAGACAACATATTTGCATTGTGAGTGTGTACTCAGATATGCATATTGTACTTGACAGTTGGATGCAGCCTGTATATGCAAGTGGCTGAAGAATACCTGTCTCCCATTCAGATTACGTATGCCACATTTATTTTCATTACTAGCAGATGACAGTTGCTCATCCAAGATACAGAATTCATTAGGAAACCTGTTTTGTACACAGCTGCAGTGAATAAATAAAAAATGTGAAGATCTGATCCATCATGTCAATGAAGACGGACAAATATTGAAGGGACACAGACAGGGCAAATTGAGTAGCAGATGACAGCCTCGCGGAGCAGAAAGAATCTATTCAAATTTCAGGGTGTACATCGTTTTTTTTTTTGTGTTTTTTTTTGACAGGCAGCTCGCGTGGCTTGTATTACCTTTCACACCGACAATGTTGTTAGAAGCGAGATGTTTGCTGCACTTACAGGGCAAACAAACTGTGGAAAACAGTTAAAAAAATAAACTTTTAAAAGCTGTCCGAGTCCATATTGAATGTTAATTTACAACCTTGTCTAGTGAGCCTTGTGTGAAGTGATTTTAACTATCAACCTGTAATAGAGATTTAGATGTCGCCTGAGTTCTCTTTCATACAGCCACCCTTTGACCTTGGTGTTTTAAACTACCTGTAATATAACCTGTCATGACTAAGAGGTGATGATATAATCTAGGTGTCCTTCTACAACTGGCCTGGTGATAACTTCTCCAGCTTCACCAAGCTTTTTTTTTTTTTCTATTATACTGTTCACGTTCAGGGACAGAGCCTGTTAATTCTCCTTTATGACCAGAATGGAAGACTCTAATCTTCAATTTCCATGATCACTTCATTCTGTAAAAGCCTGTAAAATACATCTCATGCAGTGAGATTTTTATTAGGATGTTTGCTTCAAAGTAAAAATATCACCAAATTGTAAGACAGCACCTTCTGTCATATGCTACAATATAGACTCAAGCTTAGCCAGATATGTGCAGCTACCCATTAAAGTGAAATATTCAAGCATAAACCAGCTATTAATCTGACCTACTGGAAAAAAGCATGCTCGGAAAATGGTGGGGGTTTTATTTTCATGTTCAAGGTTATTTCAACAATGTCTGTTGTTGATGATTTCACCACTGCTAAATGTGAGACTACTATAGGCGTCAGCTTTAATGGCAACATTGACGTACAGTCTATCAGCAAAAAAATACCCTGAACCATAATGGTTGTTTGTTATAATTTCACAATTTATTAAATGGCTTTTCCTTTCTGTTATCAGACGGATATCAATTCTTTGACCTGAAATTTCCTCACTTGGAAATAAAAAAAAAAAAAACCTATAACCGTTAAACGAGCCCAGTTGAAGCAACAAGGCTCATTTATACCATAATGAATGACCTATTGAAATTGATTGGCACTGATTGTCGCTGATTATGTTTTCGCTCTGAAATCTTCAAACGCTTTTCTGCCTTACCTTCCGAGCCATGGCTGTCAGTTTAAGTCACATCAACCTTGTTCAGTCGGTAAATGTAAAGAGAAATGCGTAAGGAGTCATGTCTGATGTCTTGTTTTCTGCCTCTGAGGAAGAGTGGGAGAGGACAATACTGTACTGCACACAGAGACAACAGTTGTCAGTTGTCAGGAGAGTTCACAGTCGAGTTTGAAAACACATTTCCTTCTTGTAAGATGGAGAGAAGTTTGAGGATTTTGAGACATTACAGCACTGGGCGCTATAATAAAATCTGGCTTTATATACGGTATCTTGAACTCTATAACTTTATCTGCAGTATCCCACTGCATGTCAGTTTTTCCCTGAGACTAAAGTGATATAAATACATGCTTATAATAACTAAAATATCTTCATTGCATTGCAATTTAACATACATATAATATTAATTTTATACTGTAGTCAGTCTTGGTTCAGTATCTAACAGCCAGTGATGTTGTGTTAGTAATTATTTAATTCTAACATATGAATTTGTACATGCTTGCTAATTGTACAACTAATGGCTTAACTGCCATCTTAGCCTGCAAGCTTTTTTGTTGACATGAGCACTGGAAAGCTGCTTTCCAGATACCAATTTGCCCGGGGTAAATTACAGATTAATTTATGGTATTTTAAGGTATTCTTGTTTCATTGGGGTATATTGACATTGTATCGCTGTGCTAACAGCATTATAATTCATCCATCCAACTGTTATACTTCATTATGGTCTTTCACTGTGTAGTAGCAAAAGAATGTGACAGAACATCCTAAGCAAATAACACTTAAGATGCTTGTGCTACAAGACTACAATCCTGCCTCTAGCCTTCAGTCGTCATTTCATTTTCATGGTCACAGTTTGCCTTCTGCAGATCAGTACATCTTCTCAGTGAAACTGAAAACAGAGATGGATGGGTTAATGTCTGTGCATGCTAACACAGAGTTAAACTGGAAAATGAAATAAGAATTTCAAAAATAGGGAGCAAAAGTCTTTTTCTGAAACTTTTTGCCATAAAATTCTTTTTTCTCTAGTTTTATCGAGCCCTCATTAGTACAACACATATACCGTGTCCTCCTATGACATTGCTGGAGGATGAATTCAAACTCTTTGACTTTTCTAAAACCAAAAAAAAGTTTTCAGTTTTGGGATCAGTATGATATGAGATACATCTTTTTGGAGGGGGTGAAGTGCCTCTTTAACATGCACAGATGGGTTGCAGAACCCATTTGGCTGCTGAATTTGAATCAACAGATTGAAGTTACCCGAAAAGATGCTGCAAACGGATCTGTGGGAGAGAAATGGAGACAATGGCAACAAAATGATCTCTAAAAGCAAGGAGTTACACGTTAATCCTGCTGCACCATCCTTGCAAATGATGGCAAGAACTGAAAGTGTTATTTGTTCAGCAGCGCTTGAGGCTGAGAGCCAGTACATAGCACATGTCAGATCTTTTGGTGCTGCTGAGGGTTTCAGTGAAATACTGCTTTAAACTCAGTCATTGTGTATAAAAATAAAACACCATACAAAAGTAAAGTAAACACCAGTACCAACAAAGAATGACAAATGACTAATGAGATTATTTACCGCCTCAGAAGTTACATTTTCACTGCTTTCTTCCTTTTTTTCTCCCTTTCAAGTAGAATTGGTCACACGCTCTGTTGATATGATGACTATTTCCACATTTAGCTCTGTTTGACTTAGTTTCTAGATGTTGTCTTGGAAACTAATGAAGGGCTGTCTGCCCACAGGAACCATGGTAGTGCAAGTGGCAGCCACAGATGCAGATGACCCCACATATGGGAACAGTGCCAGAGTAGTCTACAGCATCATCCATGGACAGCCGTACTTCTCAGTGGAGCCCAAGACAGGTAGGTGCAACTTTTGTCAGATGTAAGTGGTGGATTTAAATCACAGATATGGCTTCAGTGTGACATTTTAAAGGCCCTGAAAACATACATTACATTCATTTTTCCAATAGGCTTCTTAATATGAATAAGAGCACACAATTTTATGCAAAATGTACTTAATGCGATAGAAATTTTTAAATTTCCGTTACAGTATTTCACATGAGAGACTTCTGTATTTGTGTTTTTGTCTGTGCTCACTGGTTTGAAGTTGACAGGGCTCAGTTGTAAAAGGAGATGTTAAGTACTTCCGTGGACCAATCAGAATTTAGCAATATTTCAATCAAAATGTACTGACAGTTTTTGGATTGTTACCTTATATTAGCAGGCCACTGTCAATCAAATGTGATCAAACCACACCCACAATGAGATTTGGAGCTTTAAATTTCATAAATAATAACTAAAGATTTTTTTTCTAACTTTAACTTTGATTGTTGCTCATTTAGTCACGAATATTCAATATTATACAGATAAACTTGAGATTTAAAACCAACATTTTTCAGGGCTATGTAACAGTAAACAACAAACATGTCTCTGTACACTGTATTTAGTTCCTGTTCTACCTTTCTGATGAAACCATTAAAATATTGATCTGAGACATGATAAAATATAGTTCACAAGAAGAGCCATAAAGTCAGTGAACTGACTCAGTAACACCGCGATGTCTGCATCAAGTTTCCTAACATTAGCCACCATAAGTCACTGGTCATTCCCGACCAAGTAAGGCTGTAGCAGTAAAACAGGAACGGCAAGGGTGTGTTTTATTGTTTAATAATTCAACTTTTCATTTTTAAGAGGAGGAATGTGTTATTTTTTCTTCCATTGTGTCACTTTAGGCATTGCTCATACTGTATTGTTTATACTTAAGCCTCCAGTGCCTTGATGGTGACCACTGGCACTTTTATTGTGCCATCAACAAGTTGAAGCTCTGAGTTGCAAAGATTGCAGCTGACAACTAAATTATATCAAGTATTGTCACTCGGTACAGTAAAGATAACAGCAATTAAATTGGAAAACTGTGAGAAAAAGCCTGAGAAAATGGCCAAAATAAGCTGCAAGATAAGATGTGAGGTAGATTGTTGATTTTTCAAGCGTTTTATCCTGAGAAGTGCAGCGGTAGTCCTTGCTGCGTCTTCATAGCTGGCTCATTAGCCATTGCCCTGTCGAGGCTGGGCTACTTCATGCAAAGCACTCTTGGTTGAAAACAGGAAGATATGGGCCATCCCATAATATTAGGCTTCATCGTCTACTTCGAGACACATACACACATTTTACGAATGTAGTACTAATTCATGAACCAGTGACAGCCACTGCAATGCAGGGATTTATGTTGTTTATGTCTCATACTCAGGCAGAAACAGAAATAAGAAGGACAACAAAAACACAACACAATGACCTGCAAGGTTCACTGTAAACATTCAATAACCACTGCAAGAAAATGGAACATTCAAGCAAAAATGAATATACTATATCACAAGAAAGTAGATGACTGCATATTGTTTTGGCATTATGGATGTTGTGTCTGAGGAGGGAAAGATGTTGTGAGCATCAAAATTTCAGCACACTTATCTGTGAAGCCTGCACCACTATCACAGAATTTCTGTGTTGTTTTTCACTTTCTGGAGACCTTCCACTAATGAAGCCTCCCGCTGAAGCTTTCATTAGCGAACATTTCCATGTTTCCATGTTTTGGTTCAAACATTTACATGTTTTATACTCTCTAAATGAAAAACTTCCTCATGGATACTCTTTAAGCTCCAACAGTTCCTCAGGGACCTCTGAGGCTGAAAATCTTTGATTTTAAGTGAAGGGTTCCTCGCAGTTGCTTAGAAGCTAAAAAAAATCCTGTGGGCTAATTAATGAGTTAAAACGCTGTGATCACTTTGCTTAAGATGAGTTTGGACTGAAACTTGTGATGTTTAACATTTTTCTCAGTTCCTTTCCTGTAATATTGTATTCTCTGTAATTTAGCTGATTACCAAGCACCCTACTTCCAAGGACACTGTTTATTATTGCCTGGTCCATCTCTTATGGCCATCATTAAGCACAAAAACAGTTGCTAATATTTATCTTTGTCTGAATTCATCTACATTTTGCCCAAAAGAGACAATCTCAGTCTATGTGGCTATTTTATACAACCATGTGTTTACTTCATATAAACTTCTATTAAACCACCCATCCCTTGATTAATTTCTTTTTTAATAAACTGCAACTACAGTTTCTAAAAATCTCTAAAAGTCTCTCATCTTCATTAAAATGTTCCTGGGAGGGTGTCCTATTTGACCAAAATCAATGGAGCATTGCATTTCCCCCTGGAAAGATCCCACATATTCACTGTATTTGCACAAATGAAATGCTGTCAACGGGTTGGACGTCTTCTCTGACAGGTCAAGCTGTCACGTAAAAGTGATACACAAAATTGTCAACTAAAGCTAGCCTATTAGACTAAATCTTTGATATTCTGCCTTTCTCAGCACTTAAACCTGCATTAATAGATTTTTTTGTCCACTTGAGGGCAACAAGATGTAAACACAACATTGACATATTATCATCATCAATGTCTTAGTTGTATCTCTGTTTTTGGTCTCCACCAACTCTTGAGGGAAATATCTTGGTCTTTAGCTGCTAAATGTTCCATTATGTTTAGCAGCTGCATGCTAACGTTGTCTGCTGTAGCGTATAGTGGGTTAATCATTGCTCTTTCACTGAAAACTGCTGCATCTGGAAACAAACTTGATGCTGAAACGCACGATAGATCTGTGTGCAAATGCAGCTTTGGCAATAATTCTCAGTGGCTTTGTCACTGTAGAGCCACCCCTTTCACATTATATGCAGCCATTTCATCTCTTGTTAATTTCAAATATTGATTAGAGCGGCTTTAAGTGATCAAAGTGTACAATACAGATTGTTTGAATTTTAATCTTTGCAGCCATTTTTTTCACTTGTGTCTGAAATTGCTTAGTTCAGCTTTAAGCATAAAACCTTAAGCTCACAAATAAATCCCACATTGGTACTCTTTCTGTAGGACAATGGCTGGTTTATTAACCTGTCAAACAAGCAGGCACACACACAGACACACACCTAAATGCGAACCCAGATACAGCCCTTGGGCCCCTGCCAGCGCCTTGGCTTTCTGCTGCCCATCTCTACCTGACCACGACTGATTATGCTTGGCTCTCCTTCCATTCACGTAGAAGGTGATTGGATCTCGTGGTTATGAGATGCAATATTGGTGTCAAAATTGAATAGCATGGATGGCCGTCAGAGAGGTGTGACTCCATGTGGGACTTGACGCAGGGAAGCATGGAGACATGTTCTCTTGTTTGACAGGGGTAACCTTAATAACCCCTCGACAACCCACTGTAAAAAGACAGCTTATAGAAGTTGTCAGTCGAGGGGGGACAGACTGCACGCTTTTATAGCAGGATTGTTACTGTCTAGAAGTCTCTATTGGTTTCTTAATCTTTTTTTTCAGGTTCTTTCCTTTCCTTTATTGCTCCCTTGAAAAAAGTCACAACTGTAATTGAGAGAAAAATTAGGAAGTGTTCACTCGGTTACCTTCATCTTCATCTTCATTTAGTTACCTTTCAGAAAGAACTACCTCAGGGAAATAAAAATGTATGCTCTATGCTCTGCTGGTTTCCTGTAAAAACCATTAAATTTGAAAACCATAGCACCTTATACTTTCTATTTGTGGTTTAAAAAAATCATAACAGTTGCTTTTCTATAATTAAGTTTGTCACAAACTATCAGTTGTATTAAGATATCTGTGATCCTTTTCTGCTGCGCCTAATATCCAGCAGAAGATTCAAAAACTGGCACAGTTTTGATGGAAATCTGACCAATTGCCTCCGGCTGTACAAAGATCTTTTACCAAAGTTTGCGAGAACACTTGAACCCATCGATGAGTCTCGAGTGAGACTTCATGACACCAATACCAATTAGAGCGAGAGCAGACATTTACTCAAGTGATGTTCAAACAGCATGTCTGCCCCATAAAGTCCCCATTACTCTCATATCTTGTCTTTTTTCAGACCCATTCAGCTCAATGACCAGAGCTCATATTTTCACAGCCTCAGCTGATGACGTGTTTTTCATTAAGCTAAGTGGATTCTTTAAATCCCAAGGTTGATATTTCAAAATCTTTAATGGGTTACAATTGCTTACTATCAGTGGCCTGTGTTCTCATACAGAAAGTTGTGCTGCTAACCTGGAGTTAGTATCCGCTACATGTTGAGAGGCAGTCTTTATCAGCGTGGTAGATGAGACAGGATATATCTCGTCAAATGTCAGTTTGAGTACATTCTAAGTTTTATATTGAGCTGGCGGTATGCTAAAAGCATTTATCTTTGCACCCTCACATCTGAGGAATGACAGTCACTTACATGTACATATAGACATAGATTGCATCTTGACAACATTTTGCTTTTTACAGATTTTCTATCACATTAAGAATTTAGTATGGTTCATCGAGGTCTGTGCTGAAAAATGTCAAGAACTACAACACACAATATGCTTGTACAGTAGTTATCTTTTGAGAGATGTGTACTGTACCAGTCAAAAGTTTGGGCACACTTTCTTATTCAAGGGAGTGGGAAGGTGTGTCCAAACTTTTGACTGGTACTGTATATATTTTTCAAATATTTCTGTGTGTATTGTACTGGCCAAGTTAGCATATTTAAAGCTGCACTTTTAAAAAAAGATATAACAATCTTCCTGTTACAGTAGCTTAGGGAAGCTAATGTTAGCATCTTTAGATCTTCTCTACTTGTGCTACTTTTATATGCTACTGTTTTAGCATTTGCCTTTTTTTTTTACTATTCTCCTGAAATAGCCATTTGTAGCCACAGAGGCTGCTGTTTAGCAAAAGTTGCATAGCCTTGTTTGTCAAAATTGGGGGTGACATGAATCCACAGTCTTAAAAAGTAGGATATAATGAAATCATGTCAAATACATTAAAGGGGAATTGAGTATTTCTGAGTGGGCTTCACAAAATTAGCTTGCAGTGAGGCTAATCTACTGACTGGCGTTACATTTCACAGGTGCTCTACAGATTGTGACCGCCTTCTGTACTGACTGGCTGTGAACCAGGCCATACTGTTTGTGTTAACTGTTAGTTTTTAACATATTGTCAATACCATGTGTCTTACATAATACACTAGGGGGGTGAGGCACTAGCTTTTAGCTGTCCAGGATTGAGTGTTGTGGGATGAGCGTTGTGCCTCTGTCTTTGCAAGTTACTAATTAGTCCCATTTGCAGCACACGCCTGGGCCATAGCAGAGGATGACTTTGACAAAGTGCCTGTGCTGAAATACACTCTAAGCTCCACACTGCAATACTGCACTAGCGATTAAGTGGCAGAGGGCTAATGGTCAGGGGGGAGGAGGATGCGCGTGACCTGGTGTTAGGTGGGTAGCATCCTGGCTCTCTTTCGTCTAACAAGTCTCTTTACGCTGGTTTATAATCCCAAATTGAATCTACAAGGTGCCCTTGGGAAAAAGTACTTAATCCTGAATAGCTCCAATAACTTCCAAGCAATGCATAATGTCGGTAAAATACGTAAGTTGCTGCGCCTAAAGTTTCTCAGTTAAGACAGCATTTTGCAATATATATTGATTGATAGCCTGTAGTTTAGTTTGAAGGTGAAGCTGAAATGCTGTTAAGGACTGCGTTCTAATTGATAGCAGGCTCAAGGAGGTTTGAACAGCTGCCTCCAGCTTCATACACCTTGGCGGTACGGCAAGTCCTTTACAGACAATTATCCGTGCACATTAACACCGCTAAGCATGCGTGCATGCATACTCACAAACCTCAATGTCTGGAATAACAAGAGGAGAATTTAGTTAGTAAATGCCAGGTGCCTGAATGAGAGGATTAATTACATTCTGAAGGGGGTATTTAAGACGTGACACAGCTTGCCTCTCAAAATGACACAAGTATGACATCTGAATATGACAGATACTCAGGTGATAGTGTGCTGGACGGACTGAGCTTTGTCTCTTCTTGCTCGTTTGATCATGATGCCTGAGAATCTAATTAAACTGAAAACACTCAAATGAAGAAAAAGGCCAGGTCCAATCCTTGTGTACTCTTTCGCTGTTCTGGCTCATCACATGTGAAATTTCAATGCTGAGGTCAGGAGGAGAATGGTTTGCTGTGATCAGCCTGTGATTAAGATATTAGCATAGCTGTTTCTCATCCCCCGTGTGCTTTTCTTTACCCTCTTCTTTAAAAAGTGTGTGTCGTTGTGGCGCCGTGCAAGATTCTTGTTGTGGTGACTGCACTAAATCGAGAACATTACAGCTGAAGGCTAGATATAAATCTGGCTGCCTCCTGCTGTTCAGACAGGTAATATAGAGAGGGCTGTGCAATTTTTAAATTCTAATCACAAACGACAAACAAACACTTGGATGTGCGCACAGACGAACACACTTCCTTTCAGCTTAACATTATAAATGAATGGATCCTATGCTCTACAATATGTTTGACATAATGATATATTTCTGCAACACATGGGTCCTTTGTACTGTAGCATCATGTGGCCTTTTCACAATAGTGACCCATGATTAGAGCATGATGCTTGAATGTCACTCAATTATAAACTACCTGGGCTGGAGGTTTTATTCCCTGTTTGTATGGCCTGTTTTTGTGTTATGGGATCTATTCCTTGTAAGTGGACTGCCTGAGGCTTCAGCAAATCACATACTGCTCCCTTCATGTTTAAGTGTTCATCACCTTCATCAGTACCTCTCATAGCTGCATGGAGAGCCAGAGGGTTCCTCCAAAGTCTGCACTTTTATTTCCTCTTCCCAAGACAAATGTCAAGTATCTGGGCTTTAGCAGGGAGCATGGCCCACCCGTCTGCCGCCAGTGGTGTGGAGACAGCTAGATAAATGCACGGCTACAATGCGTCTGGCTTGCACCGGAGGCAAGGAGTCACGGCACAATACGAGGCCGTGCTGTGATAGCGACAGAAGGATTTTAATCATCGCCTCTCCCCAGGAATGACACCAGCGCCGCACAGGGTAACAGAGATAGAGAGTGAGGGGGCTGGCACCCAGCAGACAAACAACAGCCTCGCAACACCGCCGTGTGGATTAGCAGTGTCGCTCAGTGAGAAGTATGTGTGCGTCTGGCCAGGCGGGAGGAGAAACATGTCTCTGTTTTTTTTTGTTTTTTTTTTAGCGTGCTGGAATCAGGATTCATGGCATCATTAACCACAGCCAATATCTCTCAGGCTCCAAACATACCAAGCTGATATTAAATTAGTATATCAATTGTGTATGAAGCCTATCTGTGGTTTAGTGAGAGCATTCATTTGTCTCACTGAGTCTGTCCTCCCAAGAAAAACAACACAATAGGTTGTAATGTCAGTCACCAACCTATAGTTACGTTTGATTGATAGACACCATCTAGCAGTAGTAATTACGACCCCCCTCTTCAGATGACGTCTATTTAAGCTGACAAATTTACATATTTGGAGGTGGTGGGTTGGGTGGCTGGTTATCCTAACTTGCAAAAAGTGGACTTAGTGGACTTTGCTGCAGGAGACTGCTGTTCGCTTCCAATTTCCAACCCATTTTCTAAAAACCGTAACTACAATTGCCGAGGTGTTTACTGTTGCCATGATGATAAAGGCTGCTTATCTTTATCTTTATCTTCTTTTCAAGTGATCATTTTAACACAAACCATGATCTTTCCGTAACCCTAACCGAGTGGTTTTTGTGCATAAACCTTATCAGACCTTAACCACAGCATAGTCACATCATAAAACGTAATTATTTTTAACAGTAATTTGGCAAATGATGATGTCCTGCTGATAGGGGCGCTTAATTAGAAAATGCTCCTTTGGGCATGGTCAAACGACCTATGTGGTCGTTTAATTTGGAGGACTTATTGGTCTCACTGCTGGCTGCACAATCCTAACATCTTTTTCTAGTTTATTTCACCTTTCAGGAGCCATACATTGCAGCTGTTATTATAATCCAACCATTATCCAGCTTCCTCCTAAGCTTTACTTCTCTGGAATGTTTAAAGATACCTCTTTCAAGTCTAGACATGCATGCTTTGTCCCTATGGTGATGTTGTATGGAGTACAAAACAGAAAAAGTTTTGTTCTGTTTGTGTCTAGCTAGTATTAAGGGAGCCTTGCCGGATTGAAGGCTTGAAGTAACCTTTCTGATGCAACTCAGTAAACAGGGTTCACAGGTGTCACTGCAGCAGGCACCAGAGTAGTGGTGGTGCTCTTTAATTGGCTACAAGGTTACACTGTGGAAGAAGCAACAGAGAACTGATGAATGGATGGATGGAGGAGGGATGCAAGGGATAAACAGAGCAGATGGGTGAATATCCACAGCACAGAGATAGATGACTAAATTCTAAGCATAAAAGCATTAGGCTCAAAAAAAAAAAAAAAGAAAGAAAAAAGAAAAAAAGAAACAGATGACATGTTTTGACTTTGTCGTTGAGGCTTAACTGAAGCGGAGAAAGGCAGCCGTGTTTTCCCCCAGTGCTGTATGACAACGTCCCACTGTTCATTATTTGATGCAGGGCTGAAATGGCATGTTTTGTAGAGCAACAGCAAAAGAGTATTGCTTTATTGACCACCATCATCCCCACTGTAAGCCCACTGGCAGGGACTTTGGAGAAAAGAAGTGGACAGCTCACTATAATTTAGCTAACTGAGCCATTTAGTTAGAGCAGCCAATAACAGTATTCAGCTGGAGGGACTATAATGACATTAATAAAGGATGGCAGAGAGAGAAAATTAAACACTTAATGGAATTGTTTATTGCAAGTACAGCTGGGATTGATGGTCAAAAGGCATCTTCATTTTTCTCTTGAAGTCTTATGATCCACTTTTCTTAATTTGTTTGTCCTTCCTCCCTTGTTCCTGAATTGAGGTTAATTTCAAATTCTTTGTGTCTGTGAGAGAGAGAGTGTGTGTGCTTGTTACGTATATTCTTGTGAGAGCCAGACACCAGACTGTAGAATTCTTGTTCAGGTTAAATCATGAAAAAAAATGTGGTTCGTTGCAGTGATTCAGATTGTGGTTTCATTATAGGGAGGAAATACTGTCTAAACATTTTAGCCACTAAAAATAAAGCGAGGATGCTTTCAAAAATAATGTCATGAATACTTTTTATTTCTCTGTTAAATTCATACAAATTGCAGTAAACAAACAAATAAGTATTCGTTAACCAATTCACCAATTCTTCTTGGTGCACTTGCACACGTTTTTTCAAGGTGTTTGGCAGACAGGTTATTCCTGCATATTGGAGAACTTGCCACAGTTCTTCTGTGGATTTAGGCATCTCAGTTGCTTCTGTCTTCTCAAGTAATCCCAGATGATGTTGAGATCAGGGCTCTGTGGCGGCCAGACCATCTGTTACAGGACTCCTTGCTCTTCTTGTTGTTGAAGATAGTTCTGATTGATGTAATGTATCTTCTCATTGTCAAAACTAAATGTAAAACAATATATATAAAACAATCTCAAACTTTATATGGCATGGGGAAAAAAAGCAAAATGTTCATACTCAAGAATGTCTAGTTCAAACAAAAAAGTTGAACTACAGTTACAGAACTTATTTTACTATTATGTGTCCCTTGGTTGTCATCAAGTAAGTGAGTTATTTGATCCCTATCTAAGCAAAGATTGGAAACACATTGAAAAAATGTTATTAAGCCTGAACATTGATTTGAAATGTCTATACTTTATTAAAACATTTGCAAAGGAAATCATGCAGCCAATTGAAGCTTCTTTTAATATCTTAAAATCATGTACAAAGATCCTTGGAATTAACACAGCTACCTCAATAAATGGACCGCTATGGCAAAACCCAAATGTAACAGTAAACAACAAAGTAATAAACTGGATTAAATGGAAAGATGATGTAATCACAAAGCTCAATCACATATTTTCAAATAACTGTTTTAAAACCTTAAATGAAAGAATAAAAAATAAAAAACAAAAACAAACTAAACATTGACACACACAAAGTAGAAAATATACTTTTACACCACAACTTGCTCAATAAAAATATAATTATTTATTTATTTGTTTTTAAAAAAATATTCAATTAAAGCACCTACAATTAATTTAAGACTTGTGCAATGAAATGGATTAGGGATCTCCACAAAAAAGAAGATATTTCCTGGAATTATATATGGAAAAACACAAGGCAGCCCTTCCACTGAACAAAAAACAAACTAAGGCAATTTAAAATACTAAATAGATTATATTACACCCCGTCACAGCTATACAAAATGGGCATAAGGGATGACAGTAAATGTACAAAATGTGGTGCTGCTGAAGGAAATCTGCTCCATCTGTTGTGGGACTGCAATAAAATGAAAGATCTTTGGTTTGGCATAACAAAGCAAGCAATGATCCACACTAATATAGCCATTCCACTCACACCACAATCATGTATACTGGGAGATTTGCATAACTTCAGCGTAGTATCTTCAAAGAACAAAAAGATCTTTTTATCGCTATGTATGGTCACACAGAAGAATAATTGGATTGTTTTAAATACGCCAACTCAGAAAGAATGGATCACCAAAGCAATAGAAATTAATAGAAAAGGTAGCTTTCAGACTGAATATGTTGAAATACAGGCGATAGTGGAAAACCACTTAATGTCACTATGAAAATCATCATTTATCTTATTTTTGTCTTTTTTTAATTGATAATTGTTGTCCACTTTTTCTGTCAGTGCTGCTCTACAGTATTAACATCACGCATGTTACCTGAGCTGTAAGATGTAAATGAGAATTGAGAATTGATAGTAATAATGTTTATGACTGATATTGTTTGAGGAGTGGGTGAAAGGGTTAATTCAGTTGGGGTTAGGGTTAACTCAATGGATCCATGCACCATACTCCTACAGGGGCCATTTTCACACGCAGGGTGGAAAGCTTGAACACCGTCAAGTAAAGCCTTCATGAGAATGGCAAGATGGTCGAAAAACTTCACTTTCCTTTGACCAAATTGATAAATAGGCAGATGATTTTGTCAGGATCCCCAAAAGGATTTAAAAAAACAAGGATATAGCGACTGTATTGATGCACCGGAAACACTGTAATGTTAGGCAAGCAAATGTGAAGTTTGCAATTAACATGAACGTCAATATTAGCGCTATTATAATTGTCAGATGACAAATCAATCCACTGGCTTGCAAATGTTATAAAGTAATTAACATTATGGTTCCATGATCAACCTACATCAATGTATAAATGCATCACTGCTAACTTAACCTTTCACTGTTTTGTTTGTTGTTCAATGAATGAACATTATTCTAGTTTTTCTGATAGGTTTCACATTGCAAGGTCATATTAAATGACACAGTCTGGAAGCAAGTGACATACCACAAACAGTTTTCTGTTGATTTCAGTCAAAGTTGAGGGTAGCAGTACCACCACTGTCAGGCCAAAGGCATACATAAACCTAGTATACATAAAAATGAGCCTCCCTACAGGGTCCAGGTAATGAGTGAAGTTAACAATAAGAAGAGGCTCTTGTTTTGTTCAAAAAGGGCGAACTTACAGTTGTTTCATTATCCAGATCAGAGGACAAGTGACAAGCATTGTCAAGTGATACATAAGCATTCAAATGAATTACATCACTGCATCCAAATAAAGTCTTGTATGTATTAGTGCCAAGAGCCAGACCTGCAAACTTCAGAGTTCACTTGTCAATGTATTTCTAAATATTTTCTCTTCAGCTTGTTCTGTTGTTCCAGTACTGTTGTACTGGATGTGAATTTTCAAGTAGAATGAACTGAATCTTATCACTTATCGGTTTATTCTTCTTCTTATTATTATTATTATTATTTTTTTATAAATATATATGGTCTCTTGAAAATTCAGATCATGTTCAACTGTTTTTAGATAGGTTTTCCCTCAGAGAATCATAGCAGCAATATGAATTTGACATTTTCCTAGAAGGTTGGACAAAAAAAAGT
Source organism: Thunnus albacares (assembly GCF_914725855.1). Lineage (NCBI taxonomy): Eukaryota > Metazoa > Chordata > Actinopteri > Scombriformes > Scombridae > Thunnus > Thunnus albacares. The sequence continues at coordinate 8,748,598 of NC_058126.1, forward strand.
TATTCGATAAATCCTGATGCTTAGTCAAAACTGCTCCTGTTGTAATCAAGCTAACAAGTCTATATTGTGACACACCTCTGTGAATACACCAGTGATAGAAGAAAAGTTTTAAAATAGATCACCTATGGCACACACCACCGCTGGACCCCTCTCTCAGAGCTTCTTGACAGCTCAGCTAACTACTTTCCTGTGAGAAACCCTGTTATTTGTTTTCTCATGACAACATACTGTCATATCTGTAGGGATATGTGCAATATTTCATATAATGTTGACAATTACCTCAAGTTTTCTGCATGGCCTGAATATTAAAATGAAGGTTAGGCCACTGTGTTTAACAATTTATGTCACTGTTTTTCCAGGTTGAATTATTAAGTGCAGCTAAAAGGATTCAGCAAACCAGTTGTAGCTGCAAAGCTGGTTTTGGGCACTGCTCATATCTTATTGGCCTCCTTTACACTCTCGCCCATTACAGGAAATTAGGATGTAAGTCAGTCCCCAAAACAAAAAGTACAACACCAACCAGACACATGATAACCAAAAGATATCAAATTATGGCATTGGACCTCTTTTGGAAAATATGAAGAAAGAAACTGGAAGCAACTGCCAGATGGCGAGACTTTTGCAAACAAAAAGAGAACATGTGGAATATGTGCCCACTGAATTTGATGACTTCCCATATGGATCTGCTCTCACCCACCAAACTCTAAGCACCTCTGTCCTCTTTGGCAATGTTCCCTCTCTCCTTCTTCCCCCTCAGCCATGCAGCTACTCCACTGTATGGCCCAAAGAGCTTTCTGATGTCTATGAAGGACTCAAGCTTTCCCATGATTTAGCTCTGCGACTTGAGGAGGAAACAAGACACCAGAGCACCTGTAAAGTGTGGCATGAAGTACGATCTGAACGCATAACTGGATCAAATTTCAAACGGGTCTGCTCCAGGCGCTCAAGCTTTGAGTGTCTTGCCTCTGCACTACGCAAACAGAAGTCCATCCAGACAAAGGGAATGAAAAGAGGAGTCGAGCTGGAGCCGGTGGCAGCAATGTTGTACTCGGAAGTCACAGGTCATTGGGTTTTCCCCTGTGGGTTTGTGCTGAATCCAAATAACCCCCATCTAGGATGCACACCTAACAGGAGAGTCACAGACCTGAATGCAGACCCCTGCCATAGCCTTCTGGAAATCAAATGCCCCAACAATGACAGCTACAGAGTTGCCCATACCTAATTAGAAGGGAGGATGGCTGCTATTCCCTCAAGCATGGCCATGAATATCACCATCAGATCCTGGGGCAAAAGGGGTTGACAGGGGCAGAATGGTGTGATTTGTTTATCATGTGCAAGGATGATTTCCATCTTGAGAGAGTGCACTTTGACACTATCTTGTGGGAGGACATGAAAACTATCCTATAAATTCTTTTTTGAGTATTTCCTCCCTACTCTTGGCCAGTAGGTGATTCATAAAAAGCCAAAGTAATTGCTGTCAGGGCAAACTTCAAGTAACTAGCGTTGTCAAATGACTTCATTGCATCCCAGTAAAATCTTGAAAGTGTAATTAGTGCCAGGAGCCAAACTTGCAAAACTCAAAGTTCAGTTCAGTCAATATTTTTTTGCTCTGGGTGTTCTATCAGTTTTTAAATAGAATAAGTTGAGTCTCAAGGAATTTAATTCTACAAAACTGTAAATCAAAATGAATTTAGATTTGTGAATGACCTGTTCAAATCTGTCATTTCCTTGTCAACATAAACATCCCACAGGACTATGACAGATTAAAATAAATAAAACTTCACTTTTTAAATCATCTACTGTGTCATTAAGTCTCTTTTAGGCACCTATTGAGCTTCATAATTACAAGAAACTCTATTTAATCATCAACATGGTTTGTGCAAAGGGATCCATAAGCTCAAGTGTATTTCTGGTTTGCTATTGCCAAATATTGCACTTTGAGATATCACATCAGTGGATATCTAATTAGTACAGTGTAATGGAAACAAGAGATACTCTGAGTTTTGAAATTATTTGACCAAAATTATGACTGAATTCCCCCTTTTTTTTCCACAGGTCAAGGCTTGCAATAATAGTGTGATACAAATCACAAACATATTTTGAGATGGATTTGCAATTTTTATTAAATTCATAAATGATTTGTAATTTATTTCTTAGTACTTTTTGCTCTATCATTCAAAGTACAATTCAATTCAATTGATTACAAATAACCCACAGGGGGAAAAAAACACAAACAAATGGAAAAACAAACATCACAGATCTGACTTCAAACATGTTTCTTTGGCTCTCTTTAATACAGGCTCGACACGAATAATTTCACGACTAACTGCCAGCAGCTCTTACATTTCAATCAGACTTTTAAAAGCTTGGCATTTGACTATACATGACAATTTGTGGAATGTGTGCTGTGTCTATGTTTTCCCTTGGTCTTGTAATTTCATGGCTTAAAAGAGTGGCCCTTGAAAATTAGTCGGCATGGCACACACATACCATAACTGGTTAACGGTCCCCTAGAGCGACAGAGTAAGAACTCCATCAAAAATATAGTATTGCTTGATCCTCCTTATGGCTCTCTCTACATGAATTCTCAATCTGGCAATTTTTTGAGTAGTTGTAACTTCCTCCCTGGTGAACTGCCTCCTCTCACTGAGAAATGGTGGTTTAACAAGGGACACATTGATGGGTGACAGCAGATCACTAACGAGGAAACCCTTATCGGTCATTACCTCATCCTCCTCTTCAAGCACTGACAAGATACCAGACTGTTTAGTTATTTCCTTGTCAGACATTGAGCCCTCATACAGACTGCTCACAAATGTAATATCTGCAGATGGGCTCACACCATTCAACTCCTTTAAGGCTGTGGACCCCTTGTAGTTTGATTAGGTCTCAGAATTTACTACCTTAGAGCTCTCAATGTAGATCTCAGTACAGTCCAAAATAACCCTCATTTTTGGATGGGTGTCCTTAACGCACTGTTACATCATTTCATTTATAGCTGTTCTGTGGAGCCACACAGGCAATGAACCAAACATGAAAAGCAAATAATTTGCCCAAATTGTTATTACTCTAATAACTGTAGACTGTGAGACATGAAAACGCTCTCCCAGTGATTCCTCAAATGCCCCCTCTCTTAAAAAGCAGAGGAAGATAAAAAACTGATCAAATAAGCACATGCTCTATGCCTTAAAGCCCACCCGGGTCATCTCCTGTATAGCCTGGTCCTGCTTCACCAATTTCTGTGTCTGACTCCACCTCAGTATGCGCTCTGCAGTGGGCTGCAGGGACAGAAGACTGCTCTTAGCGTATTGTAGTCCTGGAAAAGAAAATAATAATCTTTGGTACACAGATGCAAGAGACTTTTTTCCATCAGTATCAAGTCGAATTGAAGTCAATCATAGACGTACTGAGGTACCACTGTGAGGTTATGAAATAAATATGAGGTTATTATTCAATAAGCGTTACTTTAGGCCAAACTGTGCCTCTTTTGAATTTAAGCTCTTGGATTTAGATTACCATTGTTTTGGGTGGGGTGCACACTTTCAGTTTCAGTTTAGCACAGCACCCTGAGAGGACCCCTTTTTGGTATTTTATTTGTATTGTTCACCTGAAATCCAGCGTACAAGGTCGAAAGCTTAACACTCTGGAATCATTGCAGACAAAAGCGAGACGCCTTAAGCAAGTTGTTCTCCTGAGTAAGCCGGGCAATCTCCTGTCATGCTGCCTCCAGCTCCTTTTCCAAAGGCACAGGGAACTGCACATGTCGTGGTCAGGATGGGGTTCATGCTCAACATCTTGCTCCGGACTATAGGAGAAAATTGAAGCATCAGAAAACATCAACTCCAAATATATGTGAACCCTAGCATCTCTGGTGAAAAGCAATCTACTTAACAGGCTATCTAAGCTTGTCAGTTGCTTCTATGGGATCTTCATCCTGAGGTGTCTGTCCTTCAGCAGGCTCATCACTATGTATATAAACAATCCCTCATTAATCCTCATAGTACTTAAAATAAACCAGTTAAACAGGCCTATTTACTAATATGTGCTGACATGTAATTATGCATTTACTTACCACACTCTCGTAATAGATCTCCTTGCACAAGTGTTTTTGGTCCACAGAAAGAGATGGAGGGCACTTGACACATGTCTTACCAGCCTCTTCATGCCACACAAAACACTCACTGATAATTGTGTTGGATGTAATCTGTATGGACATTACACAGAGTTAAAGTGAGCATAATGTCACATAATGTTACTGACTTAACCAGAACATTTCTGAGGTTTGGTGAAAAGACAGCAAGACAGTTAAAATTACGTTGAAAGCTACATCCAGTGCGTTTTACTTCCAGACTTAAATAAATGTGTCAAAGGAAAATGGCTGCTGTGTGAATATGGTGCATGGCAACAGTATATTCTATGGTTACATCATCAAGCACTAAGTGTACAGAACACACACACATCTTCATTGTACATAGTATACTCATCACAAATGGATTTTCTTTTATACAATCGTATTTTTGGACAGTACTGAGAAAATTATGTCCCATCAACATGAGTCTTATATTGTTGCAACTATGGCATTTTTCTCTATTCACTTTTTTTTTGCTGTTTGTTGAAAACCTTTGAAGAATTTTAGGTTTGTTGCTGAAGTCCGGACCATGTACAACTTTATTTTTATCCTAAAAAAGTGTCCTAGAACATGTGTTGTACCTACCAAATGATGGTTGATTGATGTCTGGGTAGCTCAACATTTCCTGAAAATACAAACAGATAGACAAATAAACAATATATAGTATGTTATTCTTTGCTAAGACATGAGGTAACCTGATACATATTGCTTTGAAAAGTCAAACTTAAGACTTGATTTTTGGCCACTTGGGGGCAACACAACAAGCTGTAAATACTATATTGACATTTTATCACCCTTTGAAGTATGTTAGCAAACAGTCCAACAATTACACTTCTTTTAGCTCTGTTTTGTGATAATTCGTTCTAGTTTCTCACTATGAGCAACACCTTTAACATTACATGTAGTGTTTGACACATTATTATTATAAACATATTGATTCATGCAGCTTTAAGTAAAAAAAAAAAATCATCTATAAATCTACTCCTGCTTTTTCAAATCAGCCAGTGAAATCTGCAGATATTCTCGGTTATTCTGCCTGTGAAAACAACACAGTCTTTGTCAAGGACAGCGCCGATTGATAATTCTATAGGACATGTAAAGAGCAAATCCATGCAGTGTTCTTTTCTTCCTCATGAGAGTGGACCTATTAAAGTAAAGAGGTTTTATGGATTTATCATTCACGTCCTGTTCTTATTTCTATACTTATAAGACTGCATGTCATGACCCCTGTCAGACTGCATGTACTATACATGTGTGATGGACTTTGGTTTCATGCTCTACCGAGTGTAAGCAAAAAAAGAGGACATAGACCTGGGACAAGACCAAGAGTAAGTGAAAAAAACTGATTTAGTGGTGTAGTGTAGTGTGTTCTTTGATAGGTTCGTTGTGAAAAACCATATTGTTGAAATGAGGTGTCTTATATAATGATCTTATATAATGATGTGTTTGCGATATGTACCATTATTCTGACTTGGGAGGAAAGCATCAGACTATCTCAGACAGCCAGTCGCTGTAAGATATGTATTTTGTTACCTATAAGAAGTGACTTGATTTTCAGTTAGAAGAAAGAGTGGTTAATCTCTCCTGACCTCTCTAACTAGGTACATCTGTCTCCGAAATGTAATGTACATCATATTTCTTAAGTACATCATTGCTTCAAACTCATCAAACGCTTTGTGTGTTTTATTCCTTAGTGTTTATAGGTACTTTCCACCTCAGACCTCAATTACATGTCAAATTTCTGTGTAATTTAAAGGATTATGAGAAATTCTTCAGGTGCCAACTCGAAGCAAGAGCCCCCCTTTGATCTGCTTATTCAGGCTGCGAATGCGATAAAGCAACTAAAAATGATTCATTTATTCAGGAACTGTGTGCTGTAGCTTTGTGGGGTTCTTAATGAGTAATCTTCCATGTTCTGTAAGAATCTTTAATAAGTGCCATTTAATGAATGAAACACATTGTGTGCTAAGTCATTAACTTTGAAAGCAACAGTGATTGCTTTTGAAGGATTAGGACACTTTTCTTTGCATTTAAATGTGTGTCGTTAATTTTTCTGGAATTATCATCTTTGTAGTCAAGAGATGAAGTTGAGATTACAAAAATGTCATTAATGAAAAGATTTCTCTACAAGCTATTTAGTATTTCATGCATGTGTACCACAACTTGGCTTAATACTTGCTGTTTCATACAGCAAGGTGCAAACAGACAACTACAGACAAATGCCAGTCATTTGATGCCAGCGTTGACACATCTCTGATTGTTTCTGATACAGATCGATTATGACAGGGGGATAGACAGATAATGCCTTCACTGGCGGCTAAAATGTCCCCTTGCATGTGCTCAGTTTTCTGACAGCGTCTTAACATTAACCTCATCATATGTCAGACTACAAAACTATTTGGAGTGACAGCACATTTTAGGACACAGATAAGTCACAATTCATTGCTGTTGTGTTAGAAAGGCACTGGTCAATATGGACAGTCATGTATTCTTGTAATTGCTACTGGAAGGGTCGATGTGGACAGTTTTTTTTTTTTTTTTTTATCTAGTCAGAATTCATATTTTTTAGGTCACCCATTTAGACATGAATATAGCCTCCCAGTCCTTGAATGGTCTACTTGCCAACTTGCTAGTTAAATAATTTTAGGGCATGACATGTTATTTTGTTGAAATAGATGTGTTTTAATCACTTTTTGTTTAGTACTGGTGAAGCTTTTTTGATGCTTGTGTGTTCTCAGAAACAACACTTGCAGTTAGCTGGAGGCATTTAGCTCTGTGGTGAGTATGTTTTGAACACAATCCATCATCTTGAAGGAAGATGATCAAAAAACTAGCCAAATACAGTTGAAAACAACAGGAACACAATGTATTTATGAAACATATTTTCTGCCTGTCACCCACAGTAAAGTGATTCCCAACAAGGGGTATACCCAAGAGGGTACTACTGTAGTTGCCTGGGCATACATGGAAAAAGTGTAGAGTTGAAAATTTTGATTTAAAAAAAAAAAGTCAGCTGTTACATCTGACAACATGTAGTGTTATGACAGTGAAAGACAAGTTAGCAAGTTAGCAAAAATAATAGCAAAAAAAGTAATAGGTAACTGTTAGGTAAAAGTAATGGACAAATGTTTGCTGTAGATAGCTTAAAGTAGCGTAATACATAAATTGTTAAAACAGACAACTAATTTTAATGGATAAACTAGGTAAATAATTAGCTAAAAGTAATGGATATGATTGAAAAAAGGTAGCTTAAGTAGCCTAATAGAAAACCTGTTAAAATAGATAGCTAATACTAATGGATAAACTGTTAAAATAGTTAGCTAAAAGCAATGGATACTTAACTGAAAGTATTGGATAAATGGTTTAAATATCTAATCATAGGATAAATGATTGAAATGTCCAACCTCAGCCACTCCAAGTGGTGGTACAACAAAAATTGACCATACTGTGTGTATGAAAACATTATCATAGGCTGTATAATTATTGTTAAATAACATGCAGTTTAATATCAATTGAACACATCTGGAACATTACAGGCTGACAGCGCTAATGAAGGGGTACTTTGACTTCATCTGACAAGGCTGTGGAGGTACATCTGACAAAATTTTTCTCCCTCTCTGCCTCTCTCTTGTCAGGTGTCATTAGGACAGCCCTACCCAACATGGACCGGGAGACGAGGGACCAGTACGTGCTCGTCATCCAGGCCAAAGACATGGTCGGCCAGATGGGCGGTCTCTCCGGCACCACCTCCGTCACTGTCACACTTACCGATGTCAACGACAACCCGCCGCGGTTCACTCACAGTAAGATTCCTCTCCTGATTGTCCCCACCGGGTCGATTAAGCTTGTCATGTACAGTACATGCCATGTTTTCAACAGCTACTCGGCAATCAGAATAAAACCACCAGCTCCTTGCCTAATTTGCGGTATTTTTTTGTTCCAGCTGAAAGGGGCTTTAAAGTGCTATTATTTCTGAAAAACCTCTTGGACTCAGAGAACCAAAGGAGGGCATACTTTGTAGTGTATGCAGTGAATGCAGTGGTACAAAAAGGCTGGGCTGTTATTCCACTGAAAGGAAATCATTGGAAAATATTAATCTGCTATATTATCTGCAACAACATTGTAAAATGATTTTTCCCATAATGTCTGATAGACTAAAGTTTAACAGAAAGTACAAAACCTTAGAAGTAAACGCTCTAATTAAATCCACATCATTAAACTTCATCTTAACAGTTTTCTGAGGTTATGTTAACTGCATTCCTAACCCCATTCGCTCGTTGTCTTTTTAACTTCCCCCCATTTGTATTTTCAGCAAACATTTGGACTTTTGCGACCAAATTTTAAAAAACAGCCTTCCTGCAAGGTGTGCACCTCCTTGCTTTACTCTTCATCAGAGCTGGGGCTTGCTTCGGCGTTGGATACTAGGATCAATCAGGCTCCGTTTTTTTGTTGTCAGCCTATTTCACGGGCTGCTAATGGGTTCCAGGCCGAGCTTTAGGATTCAAAGGCATGCAGTGCTTCTCATGATAATCCGAAGCGCTGGCAATCGGTTTACCGCTGATAGCCCCACCACTGTCTGGCTGGTGCACTCACCACTGGACTGCCATGAAGCCGAGTTAATTTGCTGGCCCCTGGGGGAAAAGAAAGGTTCAAGTTTGCACAACAAGTCATCAATGCCGTTTTAACCCAGTGCTGTCACGCTGGGAAGAAAGAGACTTTGGAGGAGTTCTGGGTTTTGCTCCTGCTGTAGCGCTTGCAGGGTCATGGGTCAGAATCGATAGACCATTATGGAGCATCAGAGCTGATAGAGTCTAGGAGCTATAGCTAGTCCTTGGAAGAAACAAGCGAAAGAAGCCAAGGTTAGCTGCATGAGAGGACAGGCTTGGGGGGAGGGGGGGAAGAGGGAAAAGAGGTAGGTGCAGGGGCAAAACGGAGGGAGGAAAGCAATTTTTTGGTCTTTTAAAGAGCTGCTATTCCACGGCAAATTAAAAAGCCATTATAAAGATTACATGGCAGCAAACAATGTCAGGCAGATTAGCATTTAGACGGTGGCTGAGGGAGACACTGTGAGGAACACAGAAAGGTCTGGTAATGAGCTCTGCCATGGTGATTGGGGAGATTATGATTATGAATATGATTCCCTTCTTTATTCTTATAAGAGTACTTTAAATCCGAAGGGTCAGACAAAAGCTTAGGGAACACAATGGTGAGTTTCGGAGTAATAGAATCTTCGAGTGGACATTTCATCCCATGAAAGACTCCAAAAGGATCTAAGTGTGACACCTGTTTTTTTTTTTTTTTTCTGTCTCTCTCTTTTTTTGTGCAAGAGATAACCCATTACATCCAAGCAGTATTTAGGAATTTCTATATTTTGCTCAACATATTCGTCTAACACTAAAAACCTGAAAGCTTAAATTGGTTTTTGTTTTCGTAATTGCACATTTTACTTTTCCATTGCTTTCTATGCTGCAGTATCAAGTGGAAGCAAAGTGCTTTATTTCATGTGTTCCTACTGCTGCCTGTCTGTGTTATGTAACATGAATTTATTGAGCCACATGGCTGAATCAAAGCTTAGGGGGTATAACAAAGGCTGAGCTGTTTGAAGGTGAGTTGGTAGCGAAATAAGCACATCCATTACCTACATCTGCTCCTGTCCATCCTTTTCCAGAGAGCTATCAGTACACAGTCCTGGAGTCGCTGCCTGTGCAATCAGTGGTGGCCAGAATCAAAGCAACGGATGCTGATATAGGCTCCAACGCAGAGATGGACTACAGGATCATGGACGGTGATGGGCCTGGCATGTTCAACATAACAACAGATGAGGACACACAAGAGGGGGTCATCATCCTCCTAAAGGTAAAGCAGTAAAAACAGTTTGGTTATTATAACGTAACAGAGAGTCACCAGTAAGGAATTAAAAATCAGAATTCTGTCAGACTGTGAATAAAGCCTTTGGTGAACATCTTTGACAGAAATTGAAACTTTTGTACCGTGACATTCTGCCCATAAATGGTACTGAACCCTCCCTCCTGAAAGTTAGTGAGACATAGGACAGAATTTTCAAGCTGTTGGTTAAGGGCCTGTACTGTATGTCAGCAGCTGGTGGGGCTTTAAATGTTAAATCGGTGCAATCCTTTTCCTACTAGAAAAGTATTTGTGAAGTAGCATCACAGTTTGACAGTACTAAGGTTGTCCTACCTACTATATACCTATCACAATACATTCTACTGGATGTCAAAGCTACATTTATGTTTATTTATGTGGTGACTCTTTCATAGTGAAATATTAAGGCATAAGGTTGCTGATATTCTATATTTTTTCCATGAAAAGTCCAAATCTAACCCTACTAACTTAAGTATTGTCTGTCTGTCCAAAGCCTGATATACTGTAGTTTATTCCTCCATGCTACAGTAATCCATTGTTATCCAAAACACATCAATAAACCACACTGTTGCACTGGATATAATCCTTCATTGTGAAAAACATGAGCACTGTAGTTTAAATATTCACTAGAGCACCAGAAGCTGTGTAATCCGCATCTGAAAATAGTCCCCAACAAATGCATTATTTACTTCAGTTTGAGTGTTGTTTCTTAAAAACTACAGTGCCCATTTGTTTTAGAAAATTACATAGCTTCTAAAAACTTGAAACTACCTATTTGTGACATGTTTTTAAAGAGCTTTAGCAGGAAAATATAGGCTTGAGCCTGATGGACATAGACATTTTCGGGAAATTAGAAAGTTTTGAGAGGTGGACTAATGCATTTTTGGCTTGTTGACAACCAAAAAATATAGAATGACACCAATCTTATTCTAAAACATTCTTTATGGTTTCCAGCTCTGTAGCTGACTCCTACATTATGTCAGTTTAAGTTAATTTAAGAAACAATTTGGATCTTAAGTGTTCTGGATAGGGCACTGGCTCAAAAATAATGTGTTAACCATATTGCATGTGTGTCTTAATCCATTGTGATGTGTACGCACTAGGTGGCACCTTCTCATTTATTAAGGGATATTAGATTAACTGCCTCCACCGGCTTCCCTTTCTCCTTTTAACCTGTCTCACTCAGTTTCAAAATGATTTCTTCAACTTTGGATTAATTTGACAAATCAAGATTGACATTTCCAACATCTTTTGATTGAAGTAAACATCTCCTGGTCTTTAACACCAAAAAAAAAACACTCGTCTCACCATGGAAAACAAGATATAAATAAGCTATAAATATTGTCATTGACATCTGTCTACATAAATAAATAAAACTTATTTAGTTACAGTAGTACAGTATAACAAAGCCACTTTATTTATAGAGAATATCAAAAACATTTTGTTGCATATTCTTGCCTCAGCTTTGGGTGAACCAGAGCTCAGGGCCCAGGCATCACATTCAGGATTTCAGAGGACTTGAAATGGTCTCCTCAGGCCACATGGATGTGGCAGTTCATTGCTGCAGCTCTTTTGTCGGAGAGAGAGACAGAGAGAGACAGAGAGAGAGAGAGAGAGAGAGAGGGAGCCGTTGTTGGTCACTAGCAATTCTTGTCTGATTGGCCAATTTGATCTTTTGTTTGTTTTGCACCAAACTCAGACAATTACAATGTTGGAGAGAGTCACCAACAATGAAAGTGTCAAATCAATGTTCTCCTGCACTATATTGTATGTTGCAATGGGAAGTTCGATAATCCAGACAAAATGTTTCAAAAGCATTCATTTCAGAATGCTTTTCACCATGTTGTGTGCTTTTGCTAAAATCAATATTATTGCTTTCACAGCACAAAGTAACTATAATCCATCAGCAAATTACTTTGTTTAAGTCTGACTCTGTGTTAAATTGTAATGAGTCCTTAGAATCCACATCCTTAATTGGGATCAATATCCCTGCATTGTATGAATGATTTATAGATATACATGCCTTTATATAAACTGGTCTTTCACCCTTGGCTGTGTAGTCTTTACATTTCCAACAATAAAACTGAACATTTTTGCCACCTCACACCCCAGCTCACTCATTTTGACAGGAAAAGTGAATGTCTCTCACATTCGTTGTATATTCTTCCTGTCTGTCTCCCTTAGCCTCTAGACTTTGAAACAAAGGACAGCTTTTCTCTGAGAGTTGAAGCCACAAACAGGAATATTGACTCCAACTTCTTGAGCTTGGGCCCATTTAGCGACACAACATCAGTCAAGGTGACAGTGGAAGATGTGAACGAGCCACCCGTCTTTTCCACACCACTTAGCAAGATGGTTGTTTCGGAGGACGCCAAAGTAGGCACCTCAATCGGTAGAGTCTCTGCGCATGACCCAGATACCTCCAACAGCGGCATCAGGTAAGGATTTGCTCACCTGCTATGACATAAAGTTACAAACTATCAATGTCCTAGCCACTCAGACAAGTGAAACATCTCTCCTCATGTAACTCTTCCAGCCATAATTCACTTTAATTCAGAAAATACTTAATTGTATGCCTCCATGCTGGCAACAGCTGTGGCCAGAGGCATTATGTTTTCAGGTTGTCTCTCCCATTTTCGTGAATGTGAATATCTCAGAAACGCTTTGAGGGAATTTCTTCAAATTTGGCACAAATGTCCACTTGGACTCAAAGATGAACTGATTGGATTTTGATGGTCAAAGGTCAAAGGTCACTGTGACTTCACGTCCAGCCCATTCTCTTGTGAATGCGCTATCTCAGGAACACCTTGAGGGAATTTCTTCAAATTTGGCACAAACATCTGCTTTGACTCAAGGTTGAACTGACTCACAAAAACACATTTTTGGCCATAAAATCAAGAATTACATAAAATGATGAAGTGATGACATTTTAAATCCAAAAGGTCATAGGTCAACTTCATCATAATGTTCTGCTAAAACACTTTTCTGGCCATCATTCAACACCACAACTCAGGAATAGAAGGGGGAGATTGTGACCATATTTCACATTTGGTCAGATACTGAATTGGTGACACTAGTCTTGGTTCCCACCTTGAAACTGTGGTGATTGTATAGATCTTCTGTGCTGCCGGGTTGAAGATGTATGTGAAGCATCCATGTTTTAGAATTTGTAGCTTCTTTGCAGCAACATCCATATCTAAAGCATTGTCTACTGTCATGGCTACAACTTTGTTTTTAATCAAAATCAGTTTTATTGACCAAGCATGTGGACCCATACAAGGAAAATACATTTAATACATTTTATTAAATTCCTTCAAAGTCTTCACTACAAGTATTATATGAGTCTGGACAGACATGAATGTAAACTGCAACTTGACTGATTGGTGGAGGCATACAACAGCGAGACTGTATTTCTAGTTTCAATTTACTTTTTGAAGCTGTGAAACTCTGGGTTTCCCAAAGGACCCCGATAAAGGCCCCAAACCAAGTAAACAAAACTAAAATGTTTATGAATGGGTTAATCCATTCAGCGACTCCACATTATCTACAAACACACTCGAAAGTCCCCGTGTGGCTGTCACAAAGACAGTGCCAGATGGTGGGAGGGCCAAGGAGTGCAGCATTTGCAAAACTGAAATGCCATCTTGAACAAGAGAAGGGCATCCCTGCAGGAGGGTCAAGGCTCAACACTTGTGCCGTGGCATTTATGACTCAAAACAAGCTCTCACATTGACAATCTGTGTGGTGTCACTCTTGAGATCCCTGCCTATTTTGCATTAATTGAATGGATATTGTATGGTATTCATGCTTGGTCTGTTAGGATTGTTAGTAATCTTAATCAGAAAATCAAATTACTGCACCATTGTAGCTGTAAATTGGCTCTTTTTGCTCCTGTGACTATTATCAGCATCTGCAATATATTTCACTACATCTGTTGAAATTAAAATTATTGTGGAACTAATGCAGCCACAAGAGTCAAATTACATTGCAATAATACCCTTTGGATGTAGGCTAATTGAAGTTGTAATTTTCTCTAGAAATATGAGTTGCTGTGTATTGAAAGAGTTTGATCAATGTTGTGTGCTGAGGGATAATAAGACAGCCTTCAGTTTTATCAAATTTAATAGGGTTTTGTTTCACTCACACTATAAAGTTCCAAGTTTCTGCTACATTTATGAATTTAAAGTAATCTTTGCACTTTTGTTAATTATCCGTACATTTTGGACACTGATAAAAAAAATGTTACATAAAGTGTTATTGATTAAAACTCGTAATGTAATCATTTGAAAATCTTCAGTGTGAGTGTTGCACAGTTTGAGCTTGGAAAAATCATAATCTCTCCTTACAAGTAGAAGAAACATTAAAATGTAAAATCAATACCACTGTCCAAAAGTATGTCAATTGTACTGTATGTGTTTGGTTGTGTATTTGTGTCCAGGTACTCTATTGACAGAAACACAGACTTGGAGCGCTTCTTTAACGTGGACGCTCTAAGTGGGGTCATCAGCACAGCCAAGCCTCTGGACCGAGAGGCCAACTCGGTCCATAACCTCACCATCTGCGGCACCGAGAGCCGTAAGTTTACTTACAGCAAGCAATTATATCTTAACGACCACAACTAGGCACAGCAAGCCTGTCAAACTTTGGATTTTTCCACTTTCTGTAGAGGTGTGCATGTGGATCTAGTAAGAGAGATACTCAATATTTAAAGACTGTGAGTGGTGGTGCTTATTATTTATGTTTCATAAACCAAAAACACAAGAACAAAAGTGTAAGAAATTGATTGAACACTGTGTTTACCTGCTCAAACATAAGCTGCCATTGTTATCCGAGATACTGTACCTTACATTTGCCAAACACATTGGTTATTTCTCACCATTGACTAGAAATATGGACGACACGTTTCCACTTTCTTGCAAAAGTGAAGCCAAAATATTGCCTTTCCAAAAGCTGCCATCCTGCTTGTGATTTAGAGCCAAAGTCTGTGCAGTGGAATTGGGCGGCGGGATGATAGCCCACCTCAAACATTAATTAATTCAACCAGAGACAGTGTTTTTAGCAAATTTATGATGCTAAGATCATTAGCTTAAAGCTAGCTACAGTTTTCATGTCAGTAAGCAAATAAATGGTAGCTGGCTAGAAATGCTTTTTACCTCCATCTGAAATGAAAGGCTCTTTGTTTCAAAAATAACTTAAACTTGAAAAATAAGATTTTTGAGCCGTAAATATGCCACTGTTATCATTATAAGTTGGGCGGGGTAAACAGTCAGTTAGCTTGTTTGTTTCACTGTGAGTAGATACTGTATATGAAGCCTTGTGATTGTTTCTGTCGTGTATGTCATCCACTTTATAATGTGTCATAACCTTCTGTACTGTTGACAATACAGTGAGGAATTGTTGGGGTTGTTGCGGGGCTGTCGGGGAATGTTAATTCACACTCAGGACGGTCATTTTGACCTCCATGTCTCCCTGAGCCGTGGGGACGAGATGCTGACTAAGGGTGGGCGATCTCACCCACGGGTGAACTATGTTAATGTAATCTGAAAAAACGCTGCATGCCTTTTTGGTCCATCTCTCGATGGCTCCAAGGACACAAGCACCTCTTTTTTTTCCTTCCTGCATTCCTATCATTCCCCTGCCATCACGCAAACACAATGGACAACAATCATTAGCACACGTTCCACTGAGCGCTCTAGACAGCTGCGTTACATCAGTATAAGTTAAAAAAGACAACCAGACTGTCACCCTGGCAGTTCCTCTGTTTTCACATCTTCAGACTGAACACTGGGTGAAAAAAGGTATTCATTTTTTATTTCAAAACCTTTTCATCACTCTTTGCTTCAAAGATGTTTTTATTTACATCTAACAGCACACAAACACACTACTTGGTTGATTCCCGAGTGTGAGCGCTTGCCTGATATAGCAACAAAGAGAAGGCAGCATATAATAATAGCCATATGAAATGTCACAACAGTCCCTCATGCATGAGGTACTGGCTTCTGACACACAGTGACACTCGGGCACTGCTTTCAGCTGAAAACATCTTTGAGTTCACGGACTAGCAACTAAATCCACTGCCCTGTACGCCTTATGACAGTATTTATAGTAAATGGGTTCTTTGTAACTGAAGAGGGTGCAGAGACTCTTTGGTTGAGGGATGTTGTGTATTTGAGCTGCAGTCACTCACATTTCATCCGCTCTGCCCAGACCACGGCAATGACAACAAGTCTGTGGCCCGAGGCACCGCACGTCCTTTTTATCACCATCAAATCAGCCAGCCCGAATGTCAGCGCGTCATCTCTGGCCGGCATGGCGGCGACGCCAGGCTAAATCATCATCTTGCACTCAGACTCAGCCATTTAGCCATCAGTGTGTGTCAGGCAGACAGAGGCGTGAAGCCCACTGTGCAAGATGGCTCGTTCGCACACGCAGCCTTCCCCCGACAACAAGCCCGCAACGAGTGTAATCACTTTGGCTGATCCACAGCAGAGTGGGTAAGGACGCCAGCTGTTGGAAGCTCACTGCATATTTCATTACAGCAGCACTTTTTTTTCCCTCCTCCTTTGTGACTAATTAAAACACATGAGGAAGATCAATATTCCATAATTTGGCCAAGTGAATCAACGCAAAGTTAAGGCAGAATTAAAGTGTTTAAAGGAAAGTTTGCTGAATGCCATGAGATGAACATGGATTCTCTTCTCTCTTTCTCTTTCAGAGGACCCGAACCAAATTGGAAAAGGCATCACTCTCATCACAGTGCTGGACATAAATGATAATGCCCCAGTCTTTGCCATAGACTATGAGACTGACCTCTGTGAAAATGCCATGCCAGGACAGGTAAGACCTAGAAACAGCTCTGCAGTCGGTCCAGCTTCCCTTCCCTTTTTCCTCTCTCCACACTCGCTTGAAGTTTGACTCATAAAGACAGCCTGCTGACTCTCAAAGCCATTAAAACTCTTTCTTGTGCCTCAAAACAAGTCTACTGTGCACATATCCACTTCAGGGCTCGAGGTCACTCCAGGGAGACAGCATCATTAGTATGAGACACATCCTCAAGATTTAATAGCAGGTATTGTAGGTGTTATCGTTCATTAGAGATGTTACTCTCATTCCATACTGTCAGAGCCAACTAAATTAATGACAGTGCTTGACTCTGCCTGTGGTCTTAATCCACAATAATATCACGGCATAATATGATATCTCATGCTGGGATGGAGTGGTGTTCTGCCGCAGTTTGACTTTCCGTTCTGAAGCTCTGTGTAATTAGGCGATCACCATGGAGGGCAGCGGGGCAGAAAATGCATTACAATATCATGCAAGGGGAACCAGAAAGATTTCAGGACTTGGGAATTTAGTCCAGGAAGAGAAGGAGGGGCAAGAAGCTGTAGCCATGTATTGCATTTCATTTCCCCTGTGTTTAGCATTTGGCCTCATTGTTGGTAAATGACTTGTGTGTCTGCAGCGGCGATTCATCTGCTCTTGGCATTTGGAAAATACAATCAGAGGCAAAAGGTAAAGGAGGCGTGTAGACCTGAATAAGTACAATTGATCAAAATGATGCATTGTATTAGAAATGGCTATTAGGCCCTTTTAAATATGTTATTTGCATTCATATTTGGAGTTGTTTGTCACTGTGTTCACGGGAGGGTGAACAAAAATAGCAAATGATTTCATTTGCAAAAATGAGAGACTATATTTCATGTGTGCATTTTGCTCTTTCTTTGTGCTTGACCACACTGTGGCTCTTTTTTCAATGAGGTGCCTTACAGGTATTCTGAGTCCTCTGGCTTTGTCATTGAGTTTTTTTGAAGTATTTTTATGTTTGTTTCTAAATTGTTAGAAGTTAAAATCACAAAAAGCAAAGTGAGGTTCAGTATATGCAATTCAAAATACCTTGAGGTATTTTGAGATATTGCTGAATTAAAGTTTTATTGCTCAGATTTTAGCCTTAGGGTAGAGTAGAGTATTTGCCGGAATAAACATTGCCTCTACATTAGTTGCCATCGTTATTAAAGAATGCATGCTACCAGAGCTGAAAGTCTATTTTTGGGTAACAATGCCGCCACTTATCCTCAGATGATTGTTGCTGCTCAGTGACTTTAAAGAGTAACTACACACCCAAATTCTGCAAGCTTCCTCCATCCCAGCATATTTTAAAAAAAAATGCAGCAGAGGACTGGACAAGACAATGGCTGTAGGGGGCGTGGCCTTGTGGCTATGTAGTGTGTGACATGGGAGGTAAGGGGACATCAACTGACCACCACTCAGTGTAGCATGAACAGCGATGTAGAGCTGGTAGTCAGAGCTAACCAGCCATGAGCAGCTGCTGTCAGATTCTCAATGTCTGCGCTGAAAACACAGAGTCCACCAGGGCTTTGACAGTCACTAGAAGCACATTCACGGCCCTTTGTAAAAGTTTCTATGTGGTACCTTTATTGTACGAGAGGCTCTCCGCTGTGTGTGTGCCTGTGGGGGAGTGTCAGTACGTAGCCGTTAAGACGTTAACATTCTTTTTTTTATATAAATTGTAATTGTAAAAAGTAGATAAATCCCAAGCAGTCGACTCTCTGTCGGCATTTGCCTTACAAAGTTCAGGGCTGATTTAAAACAATCAATGGCGTGCTGAGCCTTTTTCAACCCATGAAATGCTGATTTTTATAAATTCAGTGTCAATATTAACACCAGCATTCATGTGTTTCATCACACTACAGTCATATATTTAGTTTATAGCTCAAAAAGCACATTTAAGTGTTCAGTGCCTCACAACCATCCATCACTCATCAATATAACCTGACTTTCAAATTCAACAGATAATTTGAGCATTTCTCTCTACTAGCGCCTGATAAATTATTGCACAAAGACTGTGACAATACTGGAACAAAGTCATTCCCTTATAATCAAACCAGCCCCCAGGACATAGAAACAGCCATAGCCCATGACAGCATCATCAGCAGGAAAAGGTACAGCAAAATCTGTAATTACTCAGCTGAAGCAGACAGATTGCTTACTCAATGCCGTTGATGGCTGAGCTGTGAGGTCCCTCATAGGTGTAGCTAGGAGCTACTCTGCTGTAAAGCTGCCGGTGACAGAGGCCTCTGTCCCGATCCACCCAGCGAGGAGACAGGCTGCATTCAAATTTCGTCTGTATAGTTTTAAAGCGGTGCAGTCATAAAAATGAGCTGTTATAGCTAGGAGAAATATGCTAATAATCAAAAACACCTCCAACATTTTAAAATGGTGTACTGTATGCTTGTGTGTGGAAATGTTTTTTTACCTCCTTTTTTACTCAACTAATGTGAAATGTTCTGAAGCATTTCTAAATGATTAAAAGTAGACTTATGCTTCTCCCTTTTTGCCCAAAGATCTACATATCCTTTATTACATGGCAGCATGTCCCATATTAAATGTGTTTTCACATGGGAAATGACCAAAAACACAGATCTATATTATGTTTTTTTAATGTACATGTCATTGTCAAAAAAAATCATGTTCCAATATTCAAATTTATCACATGTGAAATTGTTGTTTTGACATGTTTTTTCTTGTTTTTATGTGAAATCGCATGTGCTAAAGTCATGAGAATGTATCATGTCTGGAAACCATGTACATCTGTGAGTGAAACTACCATGTAAATGTTGTTTCACACGTGATGTGCTTTATCATCTTCTTCACCTTTCTGGTTTGATAATGATATCGCAGACAAACGGTGCTTGTTAGATTTATTTTTTCACTAATTCCAATTTCTATTCAATCCCATTCAAAACAGTCTTCTGTTTAAACAACAATGAAGTGTTACACTGAGATTGTACCCCTAGATTGAATAATCCAGCCAGCCATTGAATAATAAACCAGGCAAAATGGAAATTTCATGATGAAATTTACACCCAAAAAAACATACAGAGCAGAAGGGAAGGGGAGAGGTTGACATTTGAATGCGAAAACACTGTTTGAATTACAACTAGGTGTCTGTTAGCAGACAGGCTGGGTGGACTCGTAACCTGTCAGATGTGCACTCCACTACCTCCTTGATTCCTAATTAATTAAAGTGCTCCTGTTGTGTATTGTATGTCCAGCCGTAGCAGTGAACAGTTGGTTGTAACTAACTGCGTCCGCTTGCCGGCAGCGTCTTCCCTGTAAGCTTTGTTAAAAATCTTGGGCCGCCCACTGGCTGTCACGCCCATTGGCTTATTCACAGCTGCGACAAAGATGAAATAATAACATTTGCCAGTTGGGGCCAGGGTTGACTCTGTGGCTCTGTAGCACAGATTAACAGGGAGTGCAGGGACGGAATAACCTGCCATTTTTCAGGCCTAATTAAGGCCGTCTCGTGGCACTGGCTTCCTCCAGAGATGCCACTTGTTACGGATCATCGGTGCGTCTGTCTTCTGCCATGATATTAATTGGTATTATGATGGGGTGGTGGGGGCAGGGGCTGTGGGGATGGAGGGGAATGGCGGGGAGGGAGGGGTCACGTAGTACAATCACTTTAGTGTAACCATTACATACATGAGTGGACTTGGCATTCTCCTGCCCCCAATCTGCTCCCGTGCCCCTCCCTGCACTCCTCCAGCTTCCCCAGAGAGGGTCAGCATCCCTGAGAGATTTGTGAATGTCGGGTAGTCAAGAACATTTCTGATGGTTCTCCTTTTCTGTTTTTCTCTGATCAAAACTTACCGCTTACTTACTTAACTGCTGTCACAACTTCTTCATCAATGACACGCAGAACAGGAAATATCTTCACACCTCCAGTCTGCAACCAAATTATCAGTTCATTATAGGTGTTGCATCAAGGTGGGAGATGAAAACAAATATGTCAAGGTGCAAGGGACGCAGAAAACATTAGCACATGGCAGCATACTGTGTGTTCTATATTAAGACAGAGCATGGAACAAATGTAATCTCAGATCTCATGAGGAGATCGCTGTAGACTAAGCAGTTCCAGCTTGTCAGGATCATGCCAACAAAAATGAGACCAGAAGAATCTCAGCAAAAGATTCAGATAATGAATGAAATGAAATGAGAGAGGCGGCTTTAAAAAAAGAAACGAATGAAATATATTAAAACGCATGTGTGTGCGTGTATGTGATGACAGTGGAAGGGAGGGGTTGGATGCGAGAGGGTGCCGTTGATCTGTCACTGAACAAAGTTATGGGTGGCACATGTGGGTGATGTTTGGGGCGTCGCTGTCATAGGATGCTGCCGTGGAGCAGCGCAGAGTGAGGGGTGTGAAAACTGCAGGCCCACCACTTCCTTCATCAACACAACCCCTGGGGACAGCTGTCATATCGCCATGGCAACGAGTGCCACCTATTTGATGCAATGCTTATTTATACTCTTAGTTCAACTTTCAAGTGCTGGCTTGATCTTATTGTATGACTCATCTGCCAACAGGGCTTTAGGTGGCTTAAATGAAAGAGTCTTCACTGCAAAACTAGTCATATCCATTTGACTATGTGATAATTACACTTTTAAGACAATATAACACTTATAACTCGACTTTAAGTATTAGATAAGTAAAGGATTAGATGTCTAAATGCAGTGCAGTGTTTTCTTTGCTGGTGTCAAAGAGGGGAATTCAAGCTTGTTATAGCTCAGATTTTTTCACACACCAAAGTCTCGCAGTCTAGCCACGCAACATTAGCCGACATGACTGTCCTCATTATAGAGGCCACATTTCAATACGTCTTTCCAGCAAGTCTAAGTCAGCACAAAAACATCTGTGGCTCAAAGAGTACAGATGCTTTGTGTCATAGGTGCAGTGAATTATGGTCATTGCGGTTCACTTACATACTTCTGCCGTTTAGGAGACTTAAATCTTGATTGTTTGAACAACACATGGGTGAGAACAGATGGATTTGAGCTGGCAGGATGTGGAATTACGAGTACAGAGCGAACAGTCAGAATTTGGTTTTTGAAGGTTCAGCTCAATCATCCAGGTGGTAAGATGTCTGGAGATGAATCCAAATTACTGGACTGGAGTCTTCGGTGACAATTCCAGACTCAGTGTTTGGCTTTGGACTCAAGTCAAAAGTGGTTTTTCATTATGGTTAAAGCTCATATCAGTTTTGGTACTTAGTTGGGAGAATAAAACATACAACCCCAATTTTTCATACAACTATAACTTTTCACCAAACTACTAATTGCATCACTTCTAAATAGAGAATTTTGCCTTAATTAAATATATAAAGTTAAAAGAAATGTATTCATTTTCTGTTTTGGGTTATAAAAAATATGAGTTCAAAGACAAAATAAAAAAGTGTTCAATACATGACACTTTTAAATACTCAGTGTTATGTCCATGTTTCAATTGGTGGTCAAAAAATATTAAAATTTGATACCCAATCTTTTTTTCATCTAATAAAATATACCAAACTTCTGACTGCATCAGTGTTAAATAATATATTTCTATGATAGAAAAAGAATCTGTCCAACTTTCATTACTTGACACTTTTAAATACTCTATGCTAGTACGTATGGTTTTGAGTCTTGATACCGAGCTCTACTCACATCTATAATTCCTATTCATTACCATATGATTATTTTACACATCTTCATAATTATGTGTGGTGCTACAACAAAAAAAATGTGATTTTACCATAATTAAACGAAAATTATTAATAATGGTTTGTCAGGTGTCACCATATCTGATGGACAGTGTTTAACTTTATCACTTTATTAAATTAGCCTATGTATTGTCACTTTTATCTTGCTAAGTCGCTCAGTCGATGACAACAAGGTGAAGCGACTTCACAAACAGCAACACTAGGACTCAGTCGACTTTGCTATAGTTTGGGTGTGTTCTGGATTACAGTCTGTTTTTGCTTGGTTGTTTATTCACAGCTTCTGGCATTGTCATTTAATGTTTTAGTTGGATATTGTTATTTTCAGGATAAGTGAGGCTACTCAGAAATGTCATTGTTAGTGGTAATATATGTTCAAGGACAGCATATAGAGACACCTTTGTCATTTTATATCCTTTTTGATCTGACGTGCAACCATGTGTAAACTCAAAAAACCTTTAATTCTGTGATTCATAGGCCTCCTCAGTCTTGCCTGCGACAGGCACCAGTCTGCTGCTGCTGTTAATGTCTTTCAGTGAGAATTTATGTCTACATCCATGCCTCTCTCCTCCTGTCTCCTACTCAACCCATTAGAGAATTCCCCACCAAAGGTTCTCTGGAACGCCGTGCATCAGAGCCACACTAATGAAAGGCATTATACATTACAAAGTGTTTGATTTAAGGATGATTTACAGTCCTTTTCCTCAGCGGTGAGGAACGGAAACCTTCCTAGAGATAAGCTCCGAATTCATCTACAATATTCAAAGGACATCAAAGGTTTCAAATTGTGTATAGGATTCATCGTCGGTGTGAGAACCACAGAGAAACATTTCTATCAGATGTGAAATTTCCATAACAGAGTGAGAGGCACATGAGTTATTATGATTCGAGAATCAATGCCGGCTTTCATGATATGCAGCAGAGCATGCATGCGCTGCATGTTTAGGTGCTCAAATGTTGCGCTTACCCGTCACTGATCTGGTGCTGACACAAACATCAGATCTGTGTGTGTGTGTGTGTGTGTGTGCACTAGATATCCCAAATATTCCTGAACTATAGCAGATAACCTTGTTGCACTGCACAATCTCCACTCCCCTTATAATTTCCCCTTGCACTGTAATACTAAACAGTGAAAAAAATGCATACTTTATGATTACTTTTGCTGATGAAAGAGCAACTATTTTAATTGTGTTAAGAAACAGAGTAAAATATTCATGAATTTTCACCCCGCCTGCCAGTTTTAATAATTGGCAGGATGTCGTTTACCACCTACACCAACCCCTAATACCTGACAGCTTGTAACCAGCAGCATTTAATCACAGCTGACAACTGATAATCCATGTCTCAACACTGATGGATCACTGGCTTTTTTTTTTTTTTTCCTTCTTCCTCACCCCTTTTTTTTATTTTTTTTAATTTCGTTTTTGTCTTGATGTTAGACACCGAGCTGTTTGTGGCTGCAATATGTGATAATTTAGTGTGAATTGCTTTTAAGAATCTCATGGATCCCATCCACGGGTGTGAGTTGCTACAGGGTTGAGTTTCTAGATTGCCTACAAAGAATTCAGGAGGCTTGATCTAAATTTATAAGGACACTGCTGCAGTAACACCCACTTTGATGGCCGTCGTGGTGGCTATCATTGGTTGTCCATATGGCATGTTTGTGTGTGATATGCTTCTCCTTTGCAGCATGTACTGAGTGAGAATTTTCTTTCTTCCCTTCTTGCTGTAGCTGTAGTGCTACTGCACATAATAGCTGAAGTTAAAGCTTAGTGGGGGAGTTTTTTTTTACTGAAAAGAGATAACTTGATTCTCAGATACCACATTTATATGAATAAATAATCGCAACAGTACATGCTGGTGGGTGTAAATAAATTGGTTTATTTGCTAATTTGATTTTCTATGTTATTTATGGTTGTCAACACTGCCATATAATAAAGGGAGTAGCATTCTGTTTAGTCCTTGGTTCAGAGGCAAAATAAAGTGGGCCGAAACAAATAGCATTCACTTGTTTAACTCACAGATATGAATGCTTGTCTTGCATTGCCTCAAGCAAGAACAGTTCTTATCATGAGTCATTTTCATACTTGTAATAATGTAGGAATGCCAGACTGCATAGCATAATGCATTTATTTTGAACATCATCAGCGTAACAATATTCAGTGGACTGACCTGACATTGTATTTATCTTTTATATGGTGGTTGTACATGCAGGTATTTCCCCTTGCGCTTAAGCTATGTAAATAACCAGAATGTGAGTAACATATATTCATATAATATTGAAAGTTACCTCTAAATGTGTTATGGTCTAGGTAGTGAGGCCGAGAAAATAGTTGCTGGGCAATGATCTGCTTTGGAATAAGTACTTCCCAAAAAGAAAACACTTCATCCCTAAGAGGTTGCCAAGCCCTTGCCAAATAAGCACTTACTGTACTTCAAGAGATAAATTACACAAAACCACAGCCAAACATTATAAAACAAATCTTTTCTATAAATCAGAATCAAGTTGATTTTCTGCGGTTCACTAACACTGTTGCTTGGCCTTTTAAGAAAGATTTATGATGTCATGTATATAAATCTATGACAGAGTGGAAAGTGATGCATATACAAAGGTTTGACGACAATGCTTCACTCAAACTGATTCAATGTGGAACAAGAACAGATAGATCTGTTTGTGTGTAAACACTAAACATTTTATAGCCTCAGTTAATACCTAATCAGCCAGTAAGCACGTAAAGATCACCAAGGTAACTAACCTTTAATGTCCTTTTTGTGTTCCCTTTGTTCACAGGTGATCCAGACCATCAGCGCTGTGGATAAGGACGAACCTCTGAGTGGTCATCGCTTCTATTTCTCCCTTGCTTCACCTGTTGCCGGAAACCACAACTTTACTCTACGAGATAACAAGGGTGAGGCACCCCTCAGTGTTATTCTTTGATATTGCCTTCAGGCTAACTAGTCTTACTGTTGTGATTATCTGTGGTTATAGGATAAAATGTATTCATTTTTCTATCTGGTAGAAGTCTCTCTTCAGTGTAACTAATTCAACATGTCTTCGTCCTTGCCAAAGCTCCAAGTGTCAGATCAACCTTGTTGCATGCAGTAGCTAAATCAAAAAGTTCCTTGAGAAAATTGGCAGTGGCCTTCGGAGTCTGTAAAAGGTGTTGGTCAAGTTAGGTATGGAGTATTTGCTGTTTACTCCCTTCGAATTGAACTTAGCGGCAATGCAATTGACATTTTGGCCATTGCTCACTCCAGCTCTCTATATCTGCCCTGTATCTGGACACAATCTACTCTGCAATCTGACTCAGGAGAAGCACAGAGTAACTGGCGCCTCCCGGCGAGCCCGGCCGTGCCAAATGAAACCATAACTCTGCTATGACACTGCCCTCACTGCCCTTTTTTGCATTTTGTAATTGTTCATCAAAACTGAATGCAAAAACAAACTTTCCACTGCAACCGGAGCACATCTGACATAACGCAATTTGTGCCGCAATCCACCAAGCCACAGCCTTTTTCTGTTTAGTACACATTAACCTGAACATAAGCTAATACAAAACAATGATTTGCTCACCAACTACACGAAAAAGCAGTGGGAGGGTGAAGAAAATTTGCTTCTCCTATAGGGAAACTTAAGTGTTTGCATTTGCATATAGCTTTAAAGACACTCGCGAGTTGTGCCTGACTCCATCATCAGTTGCTTACATGAATCTCCACTGCTTTAACAACATGTGCGGCGCTGATAGACTCTCTGAGGTAATGCCCTGTATTGAGTGTTTTGTTCACACATGTGGGAGCTTGGCTAAGGCTGCCATGTTACATTTCAGCAGGAGCAGCAGCAGGAGCCAGGTTGTGCCACAGTAATCCGTTTGAGTGCAGACATGTGTTATGTGATGAATTGGATGTTTAAGGTAACCTCTCAGCGGATTAAGAGCAACTTGGCCAGGAGACAGTGTTTGATAGCTTTGTCGAAAAATGACTCTATAAGGAATACATTTTGAGAAATAAGCGTACTTGCTTTCCTGCCGGGAGTTATATGAGAAGATCGATACTACCCTCATATCTGTCCATTAAGTATGAAGCTAGTGTTAGGAGACAGTCAACTTAGCCACAACACTTGGCCTCCCTGTAAAACAACAACTTGTCATTGTTCCATTTTTGCTTGTGTGTGCCTTGAACAAACAAGATGTAACGTGTTAAAGGTAGAGTCAGTTATTCTGGAGAAAGATTGTTGATGTTTGAACTAAACACCCAAACATCCTTCCTTCGCACTCTTTCAGAAGCTCCACCCCCCCCCAAATTCATGGACATTGCCAGGGCAACGACCAAAAGAGAAATATGGTGGAATCCAGAGCGATGCGTCAGCTGTAGAGTCACTTCTGTTCCTTTCACACATTATCACAAGGGAGGAAAAAAAAATCGTGTCATGTGAGCACAACAGTCCATTCAGACTCTTTGCCTCTCTGTGGCCTCCTCGCTTCTCACTCGACCTGCGTTCAGCGTCTCTGTCGTCTGTCAGCTGCAGCTCCTGGAGAGAGTAGCCGGACAAACTGCCTTCACCAGACTGACTGACAGCAGAAATTTACTGAACCAAAACAGTTTGCATGTCAGCTCCACGGGAAGAAATCAACAGTGTTTGTATTTATTGATTCATGGATACGGTTAATAAGTTGAAAACACATATGCAGTGGGATATTTGTGTGATTTAAACAGCTGCCTGCTCAGATTACGCTTCACTAAACGGGACAGAAACAAACTCGGAGCATAAAAAAACACAGGGGGTCTTCATGAGACTGTCTCGGATTCAGTGTGGATTGATATATTTAATAAAATGGAAGCGTATCTGTTCCGTGAGAAAACACTTTCTATGTGAATTGGCCACGGCTTCTCCTGCCTCCAGTTCGCCAGGCCTCCCCCACCATTCGACGGGTGCTGGAGACAGGAGACTGTCATGTCCTCACACAGACAGCTGCTCTGATGACTTCCCCCTGTCCTGTGCATGACCACAAACACCCCCTGCTGCTGATTGGCCGGAGAAGTGTCGTGCGGCTCGCTCTGAGCCACTGTGTTTACATGCTCATTAACAGAGCCAGTGTTGTGTATGAACACCGGACTACAGACAGCTAGCGGACTGTGAGGAGATATTCGCTGAATTTGACAAAAAGTGCATTGGATTAGACTGACTTTACCTTTAATTAATGAGCTTTAGTCTTTGGACATTGCCAGGTGAGCTATTGCACCCTGTTTCCAGTCTTAATGCTAAGCTAAACTAATCTTCCTCTGGCTCTAACTTCATATTTAATAGACAAAATATGAGATTGTCTTTGTCGTATAACTCCTGGCGATTGCACATGTTATGACCTGGCTCAAGTGGTTTCAAGTTTCCCGAAATGTACAACTATTCCCTAAAGGAGTGTTTAAGGGTTGGCAACTAAAACACTTCATAAAGTTCCTGAAGGGTTAGGGTTAAGGGTTGGAATTAATTGCAAGAATGTGATACACAAACTCCAATCTTCTGAATGTTGGACCCATGCCCATCCGCCACCTCAACCTCCAAACCCTTACTTTCTGCCTCGCTACATAAAAACCACACTACTTCCTTCATTGGCACTGAACTGACATCATGATGTGTGGAGTCGTCCAGTGTGAACATAATTCTTTAGGGTTAGTATATGGAGAGGGCCCTTATTGTCTAACATTGGGTTGACCTCACTAATGCTGTTGTGGCTGAATGGGAGCAAATCCCTGCAGCCAAGTTCCAAAAACTTTTGTAGATTTTATATATATATTAATGCCCATAGTTTTCAAATGAGACATCTAGTGTCTTATTTTACTTGTATGTGTTTTCCGCCTTGCTTCCCACAGATGTTCCTTGAGGACAAATAATAGACACGACTGAATGTTTCACATTTAATTCAAGAATATATTTAATATTTTAATGCTCTATTTTAAACCCGTCACTGTTGTTACCAACCAACTGTGTGTTTTTGCTGATTTTACTAATGTGGCATTTACAAAAGACCCCATCTCTATAGTCATTTTTTTTTATCTTGTTCTAAGACTTCTCTGTGAGCAAAAGCAAAGAGCAATCTCAATATCGCTACGAAAAACAAAGGAGTTGTCCTTCAAGGCAGAAATCTACATTTCAATTGAGACTGCTCAATTTGAAAAGCGCATTTTAATCTATTGATAAAGTTGTCATGAAATACCTTTTTTTAGCTGGTGTAATAGCACATTGTTCTCCTCTGGCTGCCTCTTTCTCTCATTGGCAGAGATTTCATATAAGATTTTATCATCAAACCAAAGCTGTTATTAGCCAACAGGTGGTCAAGACCAGGGAGCGACATCACAGTGTGTGATATAATGAATTGTGTTAATGACACCATCTGTTGGCATTCTTGCTTTTTAATACTGTAAAATCATTTCAAACTGCACAACCAAAGCACGGTAATCATTACAGAATAGAAGTTAAGCCTCCTACTAGTCATATATATGCAGTTCATTGTTCATTTGAAGCCATAAACTTGCAATTAATTACACTTTCCTGGCTTTTATTTCCTTGTCTGACCAAACTGCGCTTTTACTCTGTTTTGCAGACAACACAGCATCCATATTGACAAAACGAGGGGGTTTCCGGAGACGGGAACAGCCTGTGTATCGGCTGCCTGTGTTGATTGTGGACAGTGGAAGTCCTGCCCTTAGCAGCACAAACACACTCTTGGTGCGTGTGTGTGACTGTGACTCTAATGGTGAGACCTTGTCTTGTGGAGCTGTGGCATACACAGCAACCGGCCTGAGCACCGGCGCCCTCCTGGCTATTTTGGGCTGCATCATCACACTTCTGGGTAAGATTTATATGACGTCAGTGTCTGAAACATAAGTCCATGTAACAACAACTTTTTTTTCTTTCTTTTGCTGAGAAGGTTGGCACGAATCATGAAGTCATCATTGTAGAGGAGATTCATTTGTGTTTCATTTTTTACAACCTTGTTCCTTTTTGGCCACTATTCCTATATAAACATTACATCCAACAGTTTAACAACAACTGAAATGTGGTTACTAACCAGTGTTTGTGGGTTTGTCTGATCATCGTGTTGCTTTCCTCTCAGCAATTAAAGAACTAGTGTGTAAGATTTAGTGGCATCTAGCGGTGAGGTTGCAGATTGCAACTGAATACTCCTCCCCTCACCCTCCCCCTCCAAGTGTGTAGGAGAACCTACGGTGGCTGCGAAACCCACCAAAAATGCAAAAGGTCCTCTCTAGAGCCAGTGTTTGGTTTGTCCATTCTGGGCTACTCTAGAAACATGGTGGTGCAACATGGCGGCCTCCATGGAAGAGGACCTGCTCCCATATGTAGACATAAAGGATTCATTCTAAGGTAACGAAAACACAACAATTTTTATTTTCATGGGATTATACACTAATTAAAACATACTTATCAGTGTTATTTATCATTTCTGCCAAGTCTGATCTGCTAGATGCCACTAAATTCTACACACTGCACCTTTAAGTGTCAACTAAAACAAAAGCTCACTACAGGAACTTAATTTACAATTAATGTCAATGCAATTCCTGCACGTAGGTAGATGGCAGCAGCATATATGAGTAGAAATTAGCACCAAGAAAAAGCTAACACATCATCTAAAAGCAGGCCTGCGGAAAAGCAATAAAACATCCAGCAGTATCAGCAGCTAATAGCAGCTGATGTTGCCAAGTGCACAAACAGTGACTGACCAGAGCCAAGACATCAACTGTTGACATAGATATTAACACAAGCAGCAAATATTTAGCTTGGTGAAGCAAAGCAAAGTGGATCTCAGCGAAGAGTAAACCCTTTGGAAAGAGTCACTGCAGTCCCAAGCTTCTGACAGCAGAGCAGGAAATTTACACTTTTGGCTTGAAAGGTGTGTTTGCAGCCAAGCCAATTAGTGCTAACCACTAATATGAACTGTCTTGAATGCCCATGATTGGACTGTCTGTCTGATTAGACAGCAGCAATTTTAATAATGCAATTCAAATTTAATTGAAGTAAATGTAGATACACAGTGCTGCGTCACAAAACACTGTACCTCAGTATTTACAACCCATTCAGACTTATTTTCGCTACTTCACTCAGCTGAGTAAGTGAATAAGCTGAGTAAGCTTTGCCAGAGCACAGTTGAATCTTGAGGTCTTGCACAGGTCAAAGCTGGCAGGAGATATCCTATTATATTTCCTCTTTGGTAAATACACGTGACCCAGGTCAGCAAACTCTGAATAGCAGACTATGTTGACAAGTAAAACATCTCTGAAATCCTGCCGAAAGGATCAATTAAATAGGGTCAGTAGTGTGTTTTGGGGATTTTTTGAGTTATTGAGTGTTTAGCTGGACTAACTGGTAAAATTCATTCTGTGAGTTGCTCAATTCACTCAACTAAACTACTGTTAGATAGAATACGTGGTCACCCAAGGCTGTTACCTTGACTCCTTGTAAAATATTTTATTCTGTTTGTCCAGCCTTTCAGGAGTGTAAGAGAATAAGAATATTTATCCAAAAGATTCACTGGCTATGTCTATATACTGGAGTCTTCCAGATTTTTATTAATTTGCAAAGTATTGTTTATGTTAAGTCATCAGAATTTCAAACCCTTCTATTGCAAGTTATGATTTTGTGTGTCATTTATGTGGCAGACAGCCCCTCCTGCGCTTAAGCACACCATACAAAAAAAAATAAAGTGTAATGATGTGCATGTTCATTGTGAGAAGGCAGTGCCTGAAGGCAGCCTGAGACAGTGATGAGATTTTAGATCATTTTCTCTTCTAAGGGAACTCTCATGGTGGCTTCCCCCAGATATGTTTCACTGTATTTTATTAACTTAATTATAATATTTTATGGAGGTCATAGAAAGCTGCATTTCAAGGACAGACACTCTTATGCTTCTGCTTTCTAGTATTACACCATATGTTAAGATGTTAGTAACGATACTTGTAAATGAAAACTGATTAGCATACCCTTAAAGATGATGCGGCATTGAGCCATCACCTACAGGCTGCATTATTGCTCATAAAACCCACAGACAAAGTGTTACCGTATCAGGGCAGAGTCATAGTTTAACGCTTAGGTGATCATCGTTGAAAGCTGAAAAGGATCTAAACAGCTTATACAATAACTGCAATGTTTTTCTTTGATGGGGTCAAACTTTGCCTTTTATTCCAGTCCCCTTGAAGTTTGCCTTCTTTTTATTGAGACAGAGAATACTTTTTGTGACAAATGAAAACTTCAAAAGAGCAACAGGGGGAAATACGTAGCTGCACAACCCTGAACCCAGCATCACTAATGAAAGCTGGCTCTATTCTGCACAGCATGGCCTCAGGCCACAGGCTTAGAACTAATGGCCTCCAGTTTAATATACCTCCAAGTCGCCTTGTCTCTTCTTTTGTGTGAGCATGTGTGTGTGTGTCTCCTTAGCTGTCCCCATCAGTCTGTTTTGCTCAATTGGATCAGCCTCTTTCCCTTCTTTTGTGTGTTTCCTCTGTGCATATTCTTCCTCCCCCCTCTCAGAGCAGCTCCTCCTTCCCCTGTATTAACAACCCATGTGTGACCGCTCTGCCCAATCCTTTATTCTGATCTTCCTTGATGGTCTTCCATCAAGACCTCTTTCAATTTGTAGGTTGCAATCGAGGCTGTGATTGTGTGTGATTGTATTGTGTAGGATAAGACGTGAGCCAGAATAAGATCCGAGCTGTGTCTCACCGCTGGCATCCTCAGGTGCTGTCAGTCTCAAGACTTAGATCTGCTTCTTTTTCCCCCCTTTCCTCCATCAATCTCCTTCTTTCTCATCAGGTGAGAGGAATACACACTTCTACCAGCAACACTGATTCTAGTTATCTGTCATCGTGACTCAGTCTAATAACTACAATGAATGTTGTGCGTGGAGAGCTCTTCGGAGTGCCACTCTACTAGTCTAAGTATTCATCAGTTGTGTCTGAGAACTTCAATCAAAACAGTTGATTCAAAGTGTGCTGTTCACTTTCTCTACCTGCCTGCATGCTTTTAAACCGCACAGCACTGTATGCACATTAGCTTTGCTTCGACGTACTCATAAGCTAAGTGGTCATTAATCATCGGTTGATATTTTTAGATTTAATTACTGAGCTTGTCCTCTACTCCTTGCAGAAAAGTTCCTGCAAATGCCTGGGCACAAGTATGTTTTTTGTTAAATTACATTTTTTTTAATGATGTCACTTTTGGATGATACATCCAAACTACTGAGACAATCATTATTTTGTTAAGATCGAATGCCTTTATTTCCCAGTACAGGTCAGATATTGTTCAATCCTCCTGAGGGCCAATTAGGACATTACGTAGCACTGCAAATCTCCTGACAGTTATTTCTGTCAGAGTATTGCTTATCAGACTCATTCTATAAATCTTCATGTCCATTTCTCCGGCTCTTATTTTACTGTCTGTCTCCTGTTTTAGTCCTCTGTCTGTGTCTATATTTATGTGTCTGTAATGAAACAACAGACAAACCCAGTTTATTTTTCAAATCAGATCTTTAAGCTTGACTGTACACACTGTAACCTGCAAATAACCGCAGCAGACTTGTGTGTGTAAACTGTAATTATTTGCTATCATTAAAACACTGGCTGACATGCTGAAAACAAAAACTAAGAGAGGGAGAAAAGGAAAATCATCCTTTTTTTTTTTTTAAACGGAGCTACTCAATTAAGAGAAAATTTGTCTTCATAATGACAGCCTGGCAAAAGCTAAAAAGACCTCTTGTAAGGGAATTGTGGGAAAAGGGAGGGAAAAATGCTAACAGCTTGGAAAAGGATACAGAGAAAATGAAAAACAGGAATGTTGAAAAGACAGTAAAGAAGCACAGGCACATAATCTGGACAAATAGAAATAACATCAGCAACAACAAAGACACCATAAAAGCTATTTGAATCATGAAGCAAACATGTAGCAGCACTGATAAAGAGTAAGATTATTTTAGCCAGCAACATGAAGGTTTCTGCTTTTGCTGATTGATTGTTTTTAATACCCTTCTTCAAGCCGTGGTGCAGACTGCATTTGTTTCAATAAACAGTGTCATCCGTGGAGGAGAGTGATATCTGTCATGTTGTTGAAGGGGCATGACAC
This sequence comes from Thunnus albacares, assembly GCF_914725855.1. Taxonomy (NCBI): domain Eukaryota; kingdom Metazoa; phylum Chordata; class Actinopteri; order Scombriformes; family Scombridae; genus Thunnus; species Thunnus albacares. The sequence goes on from NC_058126.1 coordinate 8,782,298, forward strand.
CTCTTTATTTGTCTAAACACCTTTATTTTCTTGCACCCTCTCCTCTATGCTTTTTGATCTCTGATGTGAAATAAGTTCTTAAACACGTTTACAGTAGATACAAAGTGCTTTAGTAAAGGTCTTTTCAGACCAAAAGCGAATAACTTGTATAAACTTAACTTGAATAAATTGCACGTCAATTAAAAAATTCAAACCCATCTATCCCTACGAGCCTATCCACACTGAATCCAAAACTTTCATATTTCGCGGTGCAGGTTTCTGCAAATTTCGTATGCTGATAAAAAAAAGCCAACCAATAAAATAATGATTTTTGCTCAAGTGATCAATAGATTTTCTCAAACGCTGTGATTGCAGCCAACCTCATAATTCCCATACTGTCACAGAACAATAGAAATAGATATTGATCACTTTGATCCATTTGGCCTCACAGCATAGTGCGCTCTTTAATAAACAATGCAAAAAGTATAAAGACAACAAAAAGAACATCTGGGGAAGTATTTCAGCTGAACTTGATTGTGATGGTGAGTAGCCTACAAATAAACATATATAGAACGTATATAAGTGAGTGTATACAGAAAAACATTAGTTTCCATGTGCATTAGCTAATATTATGCTATGGACATTATACATGTCAGAAATTACATGTAGTCATTGTGAAAAGTATGCTATAAAACCTGATACATCAATTATCAATTATTTCTGTTGCGTATATACACACGGTCTGGTGCCTGGTGTTGTAAGCAAGATAGTTAGTTTGAATGTAATGCGCATGCTATGGTATGCTTTACTGTTCAGTGGAAGAGGTCCAGAAAAGTTGGAAAAACCTCTGGGACATCTACATTAAGAGGAGGAAGGAGAACAAAGAAGCAAAGAGAGGACAGGCAGGAGGAAAGTCAAAAAAGAGTGGAAGCATATGAGCTCCCCATCCTTCCATGAAAAATCTACCGAGCCATGGAGCTGACCATTACAAGCTGGCCAACCATGTGTCAACTATAATAAATGCATGCATATGATAGACACAATTTGATTCATACTTCAAATGCAAACATATACCAAACCCTTCTGTTCAGTCCAGTCATGACTGATGGAAACCATTCCATACCTGAAATAACAAGCCCGTCTCTAGTGTGTAGAGATGAGTGCGGGTTTATTACAACATTTTTTTTACTGTCCACTACAATTCGTAACTTTTTGATTGTTCCACCGCTACGCTGTTTCATTCACTGCACTGTCAACGCATGCACACGTTTTCTTCTTCTGTTCTGTTTCTTCTTCTAAACAATTAGTCCAACGCCAGTCCTCCACTAGTGGTGAATTACAGTCTCATGGCATAATAGAATAATCCAGTATTACTATTCATCCACATATTCCTGCAGTGTGTATTCACATAAAAATAATAAAACAATATTATTTAATTATTGAAGTGGTTTTCCCCCCAGATATTTTTTTATTTCAACACTGTATGGTAAGAGATGTTTTTGTTGAGTTTAAACGAAATTATTTTAAAGCGAGCAGGGGAAATTAAACTTTAATTTCTAATAGTTATAATGCCTTATTTAAATAAATGTTCTGTTTAATTGGTTTGGTATTCATCTGCAAATACCCGAATATCGAGATAATTTATTTCATTTCTTTATCCAGTGGGCATAGGCTATTCAACATTTGGGGTCTATGTTAGCAATGTAGCTATTAAAGCAGAAAGACATAGGAACTGTATAGCTAATATGCACACATCAGTATGTGTTTATTTATCGCAATATTGAAGAATGTTATCGCACATCGCAGATTTTCCCCATATCCTGCAGCCCTACTTACAACAGGACATCCAGTAACTTGGATGAGGAAGAGAAAAAAGATGAAAGAGAATCCGAGGCTGGATGTGAAGGAGAGGTACAGACTGAAAGGGAAAAGAGAAAACGGAAGGGGGTTGATGCTAGTTTGAAAGCGTACCTGAAGCAAAAGGAGGCCAGAGAGCTGAAGAGGGCACAACATAGGCAGGAGAAGAGGGAGGGCAACGTCTCAGCCTACCTGAACAGTTTGGCTCCTGCATTAAGAGGGCTGCCTCCCCAGAAGCAGGACTTTGTTAAAATTAAATTTCATGAGATCTTATTTCAAGCCGAATTGAGTCAGGCTTCATGGCCTCAACTAGATGCAGGCAAGTTTTTTGCTGTACCTGTAAGGCCAAATCTAGATGTACTGGTGTATGTAGGTGTAGGTGTATGTTATTGGTGACATTCTCATTTCTGATAAATTATTAAACATTTTGATTACTGTTAAGTGTTTATTTGTATGTGCCACTTGAAGGGTCAAAGTGCTAAAATGAAATAGAGCCATCTGCAGCCCATGGTGATAACAAAAAGTAATCAATCAATCAATACAATATAAAAAAAAGATTGGAAAAAATTAAATGAATTAAATAACAATAATAATAACAGCAACAATAATAGTAATTAAATTATGAAACAAAATTAATTTAATTTGGAGGTACTTCAAATTTTACTCCACAACATTCAGTAATAAGGCAAGAATTTTGTACCTTTTTCTCTTAGTTTAGTCTGGTTCCTGTTTATGTACTTCAAAATTAGATTTTCTTGAGATGTTGTGTACATCGCTTTGGCCCTGTGGTGGCCTGTAAAATGATAGTCATGGGCGTGGTTGGACATTACCCCCCATTGCTGTGAAGAGAAAACAGGTGAGGTGAGAAGCAGGTGAGGTAAATAAGTGGGGTTTGGCGTCAAGTTGAGAATGAGAGGTCTGATGCACAGAGGCATCAGGTCCATAGAGACTCATCTTGTGAATTGCTGAGTCCTGTGCTTGTAGTATCACAGGATTCAAGTCAGGGAAGGCAGGTGTGATGCAATCAGTTGTTGGGCTGGTGACAGCCTGAAAAGTAGACATGGTAGACCGTGCCTGAGTGACTGTGCAGACCGCATCAGTATCTCCTGATTGAGTCGATGGGACGAAGGGTGTTGGATTGTCAACACCAAGAGCAGAGGACCAAACTTCAAGTGGGCAGGAAATTGGAATGGGCAGAGGTTTGTCAACTTGTGCCCAGATCTCAAACCTCTGGAGGTCAATCAGGAGTTCAAATTGGTTGAGGAGGTCTTTGCCAATGAACAGTGGGATAGTGTCTAGGGAAGACACATACACAGGGTGGACAAGGCTCATCGGTCCAATGGTGAAGTGTATTAAGAGAATACGCCTGGACTTCACAGGGGTGCACTTTCAAGAATTGGTTTAACCGTTGTGTCATTGTTTAGAGCTCATAGAAGAGTCAAGGTGATATCCGCACCAGGGTCAAGGAGTGCCTCATGTACTAACTGATGCTCAAGTGTCGCAGAGAAACAAAACTTACATGCAGGACCTTTCTCAGTTAGGTTACACAAGAAATGTGTTTCTCTGATAGTTCACTCCACTCCACTAAGAGTTTCTCCTTCAGAGTTCATTCGGACAGTACAGGCAACACTCAGAAACTGAGAGCATCACTATGTCTGGTGGCTGCTTGGGTTGGACCAGTGTTGGGCCCTCAAGGGAGAAGTTGGATGCGCATTTCAGCTTTAGTTAAAGATTGTTGCAGGTTTGTGCCTTCCTCTTGTAGCTCAAGTTTTTGGGATTTGAGTTGCGTGGTCAAGGTAACAGTAATGTCACCTAGTGCCTTCCTGAGCACATTGTCTTTCAATGGTTAGCTCAGAGCTTTGGATACAACCTCTGGCATTTGCAAATCCGATGTAGCAGAATTAGGATCTTGGATTTGTTCTGCATAATTTGGTATCAGATTTTTAGTCATACAAGCTTCAGTGTTTTCGCTTTGGTTGGTGTGTTTTGACATCTTCACAGCTGAGGTTGCCATATTTTGGATAAACACAATTTAATCACAAGATAATTTGATTACCAGGTTGTTGTTCAGTTCTACTTTCTTTTAAGTCTCAAGAACAAAAGCACATTGACAAATGTGTGTGATTCTCAAAACATTCAACAATAGCAGATTACGAGCTAATTATTTGCTTGAATTTCTCATTGACCAATAACTCAGTCAATCATAATTCAAATCATGATATGGGATAAGAATGATAATTAAATTTGTATATACATATACAGTAATTGGTATCTTAATTTAGGTCCCAATGCTAGAAGAGTAAATTAATTACACAACAAAGTTATGTACAGTTGCTTGTATAAAGCCAAAATAGTTCTAATGAATGTTTATAAATTTTCTTGTTGCAAGAGAGTCATAGGATGCAGCACAAGTATGTAATAGAATTAACAACAATGGCATATATTGTTCACTGAAGTTATATTTATATAGAGAGAATAGAATTTATTTGGGTCTGCAAAGAAATTTTCTTTCCTGAGGGAAACTTTCTTTAAAAGAATTTAATTTCACTTATTTTTGCACACGCTTGTCAATGGATCACATGTCATACTTAACCTGAATTCTGTTGACTAAATCAGCAGCTTTGCCAGCTGTGTCTAAAACACAATGGAAGTCTCATACTTGAGGGATGTAACTTGATCACTGACTCACATTCGGCAACACCCACTGACGGACCTCCACACTCAGACTGAACTCTAGCCAGTTACTCCAAAAGTACAGACAGATCAACTTCAGAAGTTAGCACATCAGTTAACCATTTCAATTCACATACAAGGAGACAAGCAGCTAAGCAGCTAGCATAGTTATTTTACAGCTCAAAATCCTCCTGGATGTTAACCTAAAGCACTTCTCAATATGTCTCTTACACTCAGGCTTCTGGACCTTGCGTCACTCTTTCATAATGTTTTTGAAAGAATTAAACTTTTCCTCTTATACTCCTGGGTTCATTATCTTACACAGGTTCATTTAATGTGACACACTGTTAAAGGTTTAACGACCCAGCAGTATATAAAAGTGGTTCATTTTAGCTCTGCAACATTAAAATGCTCCTTACACGTTAATGACAACTGATACTACAACAGACCATGGTTAATGTATCCATGCTGCCATGCTACTTGGCTAGCAGGAGAACTGAAGTATGTTTTAAAGGTCTCCCTTATCTGTAGAGCCTCTACAGATGCTCAATTTCCCCACAGATTCCTGATTGGTGAAAGACAGCATTCAAGGTCACCGCCATCTTCAGTTCGGTCTAGCTGCCTTTGCTGTTCCTCTTCTCCAGATGGTCTTACATAGTTGCAGAGAATGCAGGCAGCTTTGACCTCTGACCTTGATCTCTCCACTGTTGACTCAATTCTGCATGCTCTGGAGAGTCAGTAATAAAAGATCCTCTGGTCTTCTGGTAGGCGTTGTCTTGGGTAGGGCCATAGGAGATATGGCTTCATGGGGAAGGCCTCATCTGCCACAACAACATGATTGACCTTCTCCAACTCTGGTGCACCAGGGAGCTCTGCTGGTGGTGAGACGTTGAGGGATCCATCATTTTGGGCTTTGACAAGAGCTGAAATTGCAAAGATTCTCCCATTACTGCTTCTAAAGCTTCCCAGGTCAATTGCTAAGAAAGGGTAGTTGGCATCCACAAGGGCAGGGAGTACAACAGAGAATAATCGTTTGTAATTAAATAATTGTGACCCAGAGTTTGCTGGAGCCTGTAGGACAATGTGTTTGCCGTTTAATGCACCCAGACAGTTAGGGAAATTCCATCCTCCCTTGAATGCTTTGGCAACACTTTGCCAAACTTCCTCAGTTGGTCTTGGCATGTATGCCTCCCTCAGACAGGCCCAATGGCATTGCATATCTCAGTCACAATGCCTGCAAGGGTGGAAATTCCCAGGAGATCCAGCAAAGAATCACTGCATTACGCATTATCATTGCCATAAGGCAAACAGCTTCTGACATAAACAGAGGGACATTTTCACAGGGTCCATCTGGCCCCCAAGCCCCTAGGAAGCAATACAGTTTTGATGGATTCTTAATATGGCCACCTCCTGATTGAACACTGGGTGGGATCTTTGATTGTACTCTCCCGGGGCCAACTATGGTAGCACATTTATAGAGCCAAACTGTTAGCAAAATACAGATGTGAAATACAGCTATAGAACATTAACTATATGAAGCGTTTGATCAAATAACAGATTGACCATTTGAAAGTAATATTACTGTCAACGTTTGGGCAAAGCAATGGTCTTGACAGATGGCAAAGCATAATGGAAGCTAGCCAGCTAGCTTTCATCAGGTAGTTAGCTAATGTCCTCTTGGATTTTGCAAAAGGAATAGCTGGAATACACCTAATAGCAAATGAGTGAGTACAATGTTTGGGAAACATTTTATTTCGGTAGGTTGGGTCGCCGTGCCCATGTAGTGATGCTGAATTTAATTATGACTGGTTCCGAAATACTTCAGCTGACGTTGTTGTTGTCAATCTGTCATGCAGCAATGGGGCTGGTAAGATGTCAGCAAGGGATAGGAAATCGCACGTTCATTTTATCAAACTGCATGTTCACTGAAATAACTAAAACAAGTGAAACAACTGGAATGTTTTGTTGTTTTGAGTATGATATTGTCATGTTGGCCATGAGAGAGAGTTCGTGCTGCTCATCATAGCTAGTCAATGTATGTGATCATGTCAAAAATCCTCCCCAATGATACCATAACTCACCTCAAATACACTGCCAGACATTGTTCAGGATTTATTGGCTCTCTGTAGTTGGTCTGTAGTTGGACTGTAGTGTTGTTTCTTGATGGAGGGGGCCACCAACTCCAACACCTCAAACTGCCCTGCGGTCATCCTAAAGTAGCCCCAGGTACATTATTAGCTCCTGTACCAGGCGATGATACTCCCCACTTTCCTTTCTCTCCTGTAATAACGGGTGAACCAAATGTTTTCTATTCTTTTTAATCAAAAGATACATCATAAGCTTGTCGTCGCTACTGCTGCCGCTTGAAGAGTCCATGACAACGATGAATTGATGATTGTGTGACAGTGCAAAACTTTAATTTTTAGTGGAATGAAAATTTGTCAATGAATATTCAGCATTTTAATTTTGTTTTTTTGTTTCGTCTGTGGTGTGTTAAGGCCATAAGATATGCAGGATGATCTGAAATCAGCAAATCCGTTATGAATGAAGTTGCATTTTCAGTGATTTTTATTAATTTTATATCAGCCACAGTGTAACAGTGAAATATGACTTCTGTTTCAGTAATATGACGTATTTCTGAGTGAATATGTGGGCAGGGTATATGTTGAGAGGGATTTAAATCAGATTGTTAGATCAGGGGAGAGGAGGATGAGAGAGCAATGAAAGAAGTCAGACCTGAACCACGCTCTTTTGTGCATTTAGAGATCCAAGCAGCCCTGACCCATGATATCACTCTGCTTCTACGACCCACAAGCTAACAGTCAAAAACCGTTTTATATGATGGGCGGGATTAGTTGGTTGCCTACAATCACATTTCTTTGGATACATTTATGTATATGCCCCCAGGTTCAAGACGAGTCATCGAAAATATTTTTTTATTTTTTACATTTACAGAAAGAAAGAGAAAAGAGAAAAGAAAGGGGTTTTTAATATAAAAAATACTCAAAAATGTTTTGTTTTAAACATCTAACATATAACAAGAGGTAAATCAACAATTACTACAGGGACACAGGATTAGAACTTGGAAAAATGTATTTTTCATTTTGCTGTGTCTTATATACAGAAATACTGGGTGTGCTTTGCCTCTATTGTATATATCTGTTTCATTGTCTCTGTATGCATTTCCTAACCTGTTGTACCTGAGAAGTATGTAATAAAACTCTCATGTACTGTCCTAACTAGATACATAGTTAAGAGAACAGTGAGTATTTTGAGTATTTCTAGATATGCAACCTGATTGCAGATTCTCAGCTCCACAGTTTCTACTGGTTGGATGCTCTGTTTGTTAAAAAAAAAAAAAAAAAGCTCCAGCTTTGTGTACAAGAAACATCCCATGTTGTTTTTAGATGAACAGCAGATGCGGGACAGCTGGTTAATTAATCTGCCTTCAAATTAATCTTTTAGGGCCCAAATTGTCGCAGTATGATCTGTCCAGTCAGGTAAAGAGTTATCAGTGGCCTATCAGAAGCAATTAGCTGTACTAAAATTAAGCAATGCATTGTGGGATATCCTACATGACCTCAGTAACCACTGTACGCTATCAAAGCTATCAGTCAAATTTTATTTGTATATCACCTTTTGCACAGGTTAGAGAATTTCAAAATGCTTTACAGATGACTGACAAGCTGATAATAAGACAGAACAAATGTAAACAGTATAAAAACAAATTTACTGTTTACAAGATAAAGTTGATATATTCATCCAACGTCATCTTGCCACCAGGAATTAGTACTTTAGCATGAAGCTTCCTTTGGTTTCAGACAGCATCACAGCTGCTGATTTACATCTCTCTTAGAGACTGCACTGCAGTACAGAAGCATTGGAAATGTGTGGGTGACAAAATGAGTGAATAATCAGTCCGAGGTTCACCAGACTCACACAGAGCACAGAAAAAAATACTCTAATGAGAAAATGCATTCAATGATGCATGCTGGTAGGAAAAGGGCAACATAGAAAACACACCTTGTTCACTATCGATTGGGCAGGGTAGATCATTTAAACAATTCAATTACAGCAAAAGCCATTGTAACACTAAATTGATCTCCTTTTCCTCTGTTTCTCATTTAGTTTACATCACCAGTAAATGTGTTATGAAGGATGGGCCTTCTTCTGTCGTATCATGGTTATGTGTTTGCTAAACTGTCTGGGCTGGAAATAATTTCTTACAGGACCCTTGATACCTGACATAGACTGACTATTTGTATGCTTGGCCATCCACCTGCTTATTCTAGTAGGACGTGATTGGGTGTTGGCCTGTTTCCAGTCTATGACGCATTGTGGCTGCCTTCTAGGCATTGAACCCTTAAGAGCTTTGCTGGAAAGCACTGAGAATATTCTATTCCAATGTGCCACTTTGTAATTCACTTTGGAGAAGCCCTACTGAATTGAACAGAATTTAGAATGAGTCAAGTTCCTAAAATCAGAGGAAACAATCTTCCACAGAAATGTTTGGTATTCTGTCTCAAAGCACAAAAAAGTGTCAGGGATATTAACAGTGGCTATTAGACTTGAGGGACCAAGTATTTCACAAAAAAATATTGAGTAGGGGTACTAGTGCTGCTGTTGTAGGGTACCAGCAGTCACCAAATAGCCAGCAGAGATCTACCCATTCATCTCTTGCAGCCTTTCCATGTGACACTTTCCTCCCTTCCATCGCTTCCATTTGCTCCCTTATTAGAGGCTGTGAAGTGGTTTTTGAATTTGGTTCCTGGGCCTCTTTCCCTGCTGCTTGCAGTAGCTCAATGCTGTGAAGGAAAAGAAATATGGGCCCACGGAACGATATTTCACTGGCACCAGTGTGACATTGATGGATAGAGGATCATTAGACATTTGCCAGTTTGCTTGGGCGTAGAGTTATTTTCAGCAATAATGTATGGGAGGGGAAACAGGGGCTTGAGGAGTGCCTCTGGTAAGATCTCAGAGGGCCGCGGATTCCAGTTTGGTGGAGTTTTGTACAAGTCTTGAAGCAAAATGTAGGTGGTGGAAATCACAAAGGGCCTCTATATATTGCATTGTAGTTTTAGTTTTATAAACTCTGATAGAATTAGCAAAGCCTTTGGATTGATTCATAGTGCAGTTGTTCCAAACCTTTTTTTGTCAGATATATCCCCACAGCCCAGTCAAATGCACCCAAGCCTCATCATGGTCCAAATGTATTGATAAAATGGATTTTATGTAACATTATTAATTATATAATAGTGGATATTATTAGCCTTTATGTTCTCATACAATTGAAGTGTCAAAATATCGCTGGTTTGGTCAAGTTTGTACTACTATAGTGGCTGAAGCTGGATTTGTCTTTGAGTATTTCAGCTGTTCATCCATTAGGTTTTAACTATTCATTCAATACTTTTAGCTAACTATTTCAACTGTTTTGGCCTATCAATTAATTTAGCTATTTCAACCAATTATCCATTACCTTAAGTTATCTTTCAACCATTTATCATTACTTTTAGCTATATATTTCAACCATTTATCATGGTTTTTAGCTAATAATTTGAATCATTTATCCATCACTTTGAGCTATTTCAACAGTTCATTCATTGCTTTTAGTATCTTTATAAGTATATATTTGATTAAAGCACAATTTCAATTGTTTCCAATTACTTGAGCTACTCTACAGTCATGTACCTCCTGACAACTGCAGAAGAACCACATTGGGTGCGCAGAAACCCTGGTTGGGAATGGTGTTTTTAGCTCTTCTAAACATATCCCCGCATCTTTTCAGCTGACTGGCACAGAAAGTGTATGACAATGTTTTCAGTCAATATTGACTCAGTCATCTCTTCCTTTCTCTGCAGTGATGGTTCTGTTAATTGTGACAATGCGTCGGAGGAGGAAGGAGCCCCTGATTCTCGAGGAGGAGAGAGACATCAGAGAAAACATCGTCCGTTATGATGACGAGGGCGGCGGAGAGGAGGACACGGAGGCCTTCGACATGGTTACCCTCCGCAACTTGAACGTCATCAGAGACCCCAACGTCAGGCGAGATGTCACACCAGATACGCCTACCTTCTTTCATTACCCATCAGCTACTCGCCCGTCTTATAAATCCCTGCCGGACAATGTGGTGTTCCGAGAGTTTATTTGGGAGCGGCTTAAGGATGCTGATGTTGACCCATCAGCTCCCCCCTATGACTCTCTGCAGACATATGCTTTTGAAGGCAGCGGCTCTGTGGCAGAGTCGCTAAGCTCACTGGAGTCACTAAGTACAGACTCAGATCAGAACTATGACTATCTCAGCAACTGGGGACCACGCTTCAAAAAGCTGGCCGACCTCTACGGCAACAGCGATGGCACCAGTGTCTTCTCATAGCCCCAAAATGTGTCTCCTAACATATTTCGGACTAAAAAAAAAAAATAAGAGTAATTTATTGTCAACAGAGAAAATGATTTTGTCTGCCTTAGTGCATTGGAGGAAAAGATTCAAAGACAACACAAGAGAGATTGAAAGAAAAACACTTTGACTTCAAAGGTTTTTGGTTTGTTTACCTCCTTGTATGGATTTTCAAAAGCGTGCCATGGTGAGTTTTGACACAGACTTCAAAAGTGGCTTGACTGAGGAGGAAACCTTGTGTGCAAAAGACATTAAAGGTTTCAGATTTGGGCTCCAGTCCAACCATTGACTGCAGAATGCATACATGATGGAGCATTTTTATTGTGAGGCACCTGTCCTTTCATTCCAGCGATGGGCACGGACCCAGCACCCTTGCTTTGATGCATTCCTTTGCTATCTTTGTGCTAAAAAAAACAACATAAAAGTTTCTCATGAAATGCAGTGTCCCTGGCGGCTAATTAGTAGTCACTTGACTGTTCATATGAAATTTGACAACAATTTCTATGTTTTTCTTTTTTCAGGTTTTTTTTTTTTGTTTGTTTTGGTTGGGGTGGGTTGAGTGATGAGGGGCTGTTTTTCATAAACATTTAAAAACATAGCCACATTGTTCATGGACTCATTCATACCTTTCAATACTATATGAAAAGTGCAACTGCACACATACAGTATAAACAAGTAGTTGATGTGCTAAGGAAGTGATGTGAAGACATAATTTGTGCAAATAATAAAAAGAATGACACTCGTCAGTTTGATGTCTCCACTGGGTGAAACAGGAAAGCGAATAATTTCTCTTTTAACAATACATCTTGCAGATGTTGCAATGTAGTGTTTGTCTGAGTCTGTTTTTTCTTCAGCCTTTCTATTGCCAAGTCCAATGTATGATTTCTGAGCTATAAAATGTCAGGATTAAGTTGTTCTGCTTTTGTACGAGGCGGGTGGCGGTTTGAACGAAGGCTACATCAGAGAGCTTTGTTGAAGGACCGGTCCTCGTCGTGCTTGATTGCGAGATTCACGCCACCTAGACTCTAGAAAAAAGAATTTGTTTCTGAAGTGACAGTCCTTACCTGGGTGAAGTTGCAGTTTGTACGTAAATGAATTTCGCTTCTGTAGTTTGCAGAGTCCAGCATATATTGTCATACAGAAATGAAATCAATAATGTCCATGGTTTGTTTATTAATGGTTAAAGGACACACTGTATGATAATCATATTGTGCTGATTTTCTTTCTCAGCTTAGACAAATTATGTTACAATTGGGTGTCAACATGTACAACCGATATGTATTATTTATTTTGAAGAGGCAGAATTGTGCAAATGATGTTTTTATCCTTTTTGCTGAAAATAAAATTGACATTCAGTTCCTTAAAAGACTGCAGGGATTTCTTCCAGTCTGTCTGAACGCGGGGAGAAAAACAAGTAAATAAATAGAGGTTATTTCTGACAATAAACTACAACCAACACCTAACAACAACGATGAATGATTAAATAGTAGTGCCTCACTCTCTGCATTTGGGGAACTCAAGGAACTAGAGAGGGGATTAGAAAGGGAGGAGGAGGAGAAAAGAAAAATTTCTTTTTTTTCATATCTCCTTTTGATGAGGCTTTTGTAGTTGAAAGGCCTGATAGAGACAAAGCACTGACGCTCCGCAGAGGCATGTGTGATGACTGCAACAGCAGGCTCACCGTCGGCCATCTGAGGAGCTTTTTGCAAGTGAGTCAGGCCTGTTTTCATGCAGTGAAAGGAAACTCCATCATAGGTGTGTCTCAATAATCACTGACAAAAAACATGTACATATATATAGTGTGCATACAGTATATGGTATGAAAAATACTAGTCATTTATTCATATTCATAGTTTATATGTTAACTTAACTATAAAATTCTATGTTTTTGTCAATTTTATCTCCTTACACAATTTGTAATGCTATTTCACAAGCCTTTTTGTAGCCTACACATTTCAGAATATTGATGCCTTAAAAATGTACAAATATTTCTCATGTTCCCCCAAATTCCCAAACACAGATACATGGAGTACCCTGGTCATTTTATTTCAAGACAACACTGTTGAAAACACAGGTATTATGTAAATGGTATGTCTAATTCTATTCAAAAATCTTGAATGAAGCTGTAACATATCAATGTTTCGAGACCAGAGCAGGGAGACAAAAAGACTATGAATGCTTGAGGGCCCTGTTTGCTAAATTGAAAGGATAGGTTCTCAATTTTTCAAGTCTGTTTTAAAACAACAGTCAGGTGCTCATATGAACATTGAAACAGCTTTTTCTTGCTGTAATCATTCCTCCTGTTCATACTGACCATTAGAAGATCCCCTCAAAATGTGCTTACAATGGAAGTGATGGGGGACAAAATCCACAGTCTTCATTTTGGGAAAAATATGTATTTAAAAATGTTATTTGAAGATAATATAACGTTAGTAAAATAAAACTAGATATCTTCCACAGTTAGAGTCTTTTTAGTAAAAAATTCCATATTTTTGTCTGATCGGACAGTTTTTTTGTCCCCCATCACTTACAGTGAAAGTGCATTATGAAGGGATATCTTAATAGCCAGTATGAACAGGAGGAATTATTACAGAAGGAAAACGTGTGTTCATTTGGGTACTTGACTGTTGAACACCTGACTGCCTATTATTTAAGGTGAAACTACAGTAAAACAAACAGCAATAAACAGCAAAAGGCAGCTGATACACTGTCTCCATTTGACCCAACAAATTATTCAAATAACCAGGGCCATAGCCAGAATCTTCGAAATACTAACATCATGAGTCCAAATTCCACCAGTTCAACACTCCCCCAACCCCTAAGAAATGTTTTACTACATTCTAAATAAAGTCTTTAAAAGTTCATAATATTTTACATTATTAACTGCTAATTATACATACAACTATGATGCTAAACTATAATTTTACTTGCAAATGAACTGATGTATAAAATAAATGGTTTCCGAGGTTTAATTCCCAGTATCTTAACTGGTGAAAAGCCAGTGTGGATTGTTGTCTCTTGAGAAAATAAGGACAGAAAACTACAAAATAAACTGAATTCTTGGTTTTTATGTCTTTGGCTTTTCTGCTTTTTTGTTGGTCTTGACATGATACCATTTTTGGACTCACCGGGAAATTACCTGCTTGGTTTTACGTTATGAAGGTGGTATTGAATACATAACTGTTGTTAAGCATTCTTCTGCAAATCTACTACATTAAATCTGACGAAATTTGAACAGAAAATGAGTACATACCAAACTCAGAATCAAATCGTACTAGTTCTTGCATTTTGTCATATCTGAATCTCATTGTAGCTTGAGTTAAAAAGAAGCCGACTAGCATCTCTTGCTGTCGCTGCATCTCGACAGCACTCAGAGGTTCATGAATACAATTGACAGTATAATTCACGCTGATGCAAGAGATTGCAAGGAACTTGTTATGCATCTTTGCTTGGTAAATACTCCATCTCCTTACAGGTATTGACATAGTTTCTAAAGCTTTGAACCTGACAAAAACAAAAGATTTTTTTAAAAGTGTGATTCAGGAGTAAGCAAGGTCACCACGTGTGTTCATGATGATGCAGTTCACACAAACTTACTGGAGTGTTTTTTCTTACATATTCACGGGTTACCGTAGACGATAGCCTCTTGCAAAGTCTATTGAAAACCACAGAGATCACTTGTTAGGGCTAGACATACCAGCTAGAGGAGTTCTTTTGGAAATCAGTGGATGAAAAACTCTTGTAGCGGAATTGGAGGACATTTGTAATCAGTTGAAGTTCAAACATACAATAATTTCTTGTTAAGGTTTTCCAGAGTCAAATGTAAAAACAACAAGTCCTCCAAATTAAATGACCACATAGGTCGATTGACCATTCACTCCAGAATGACCGTGAGTGTTTTCTAATCAGGCACCTCCATCAGCAGTAATTGTCACGACAACATCATTTGTCAAATCACTGTTAAAAATATTGATGTTTTATGACAACACTGTGGTAAGGGTCTGGTTAAGTGTAGGCCCAGAGACCACTTGGTTAGGGTTAGAGAAAGATCATGGTTTGGGTTAAAATGATCACTTGAACATGGTGTGGGTTAAAGTTACTACTTCCTCAAAGTTAGGCAACCTTCGTCGTCATGGCAACAGTAAACACCACCACAACAATCGTAGTTATGGTTTTTAAAAAACTGTCCCAACTCATGGTTGGAAGCAGGAAACGGGAAGCGAGCAGCGGTCTCCTGCAGCAAAGTCCACTAAGGATCTAACCAGCCACCCAACCTGCCACTCTGAATGTCAATCTGAACTGATCTGAACTGCGCCACTAATTACAATGGCTGCTAGAAGGCGTCTGTCACTCAAACATAACTATAGGTCATTTTTGGTGACATCTGACGACCCATTGTGTTGTTTTTTTGGGAGGACATGCTCATAAAAACACCCTGAAAACAGAATAATGGGTAATTTATTCAGTACATTTTTATGTATTTTTACCATATTAAAATTGTGCACAGTAAAAATGCCATTCTGCTCACTTTCCTCCAAAGACATGTTTTCTGAGTTTTTGGAGTTCTATACCCTCTTTAGGCCAACATTAGCACATATATGCAGGGTTTTTTTAAACGCGGGTAAACCTGCTAAAATAGGTGATGGACTCCTTTCACATTGCCAGTAGACAAGTTTGCCTTTCTGTTTTTTAATTCTGGTGTGCCATGTTTGACATCAAGGCTAGCAGCTAGTTAGCATGGCTAGCATTGTTAGCATAGCCGTGCCGTGCTGTGTGTAGCCCATATACTGTATAAAAATAAGGTAAAGCAACGGTGTTTCTGATTTAACAGCACTGTGCTGGGCAGGTTTTTGTCACACAGCTGATGGACTGTTAGCCTAGCAAGTTAATACTACGTAAACATATGGCTGAGACTATGTTTACAGATATTAGCAGATAGAAACAGATAAAAGAGCAGCCAGAAAATGGGCGAATGTCCACCTAGGTTTCATGTTTACATCACTGCTGATCGGAGCTGGAGCTGATAAATACATGTGACTACTGCAGAGTAAATTGACCCAGGAATGAATGTCAATTGTACCCTTTCACACTGAAGACAAAAGCCAGATGTTAGTGGGTGTTAGTGGGTTTTTTGTCCAGTGTGAAAGGGGCTCTAGTGTTATTATAGCTTGTAAATTTCACATGTAGTTCATGAAATTTCTTTTATCTAAGGAGATACTGTAGACATTGCCTCAAACACAGACATCTGATGTAAACTCCAATACTGATAGCGTCTGTGACCAGATGTTGGTTTTGATTGACAGCTGGTCAATCAAAATCAACAGAAAGTATCTTAAATGCCTGGTGCCTGGGGGTACTTATGAGCAATCAGGGACCCTCTGCTATCAGGGGCTCAATCTGTACCTCAGTTGATTACTCATGTTGGCCCCAGCGCCTTGGCTGGGTAGGCCCGAGGCCGCTAAAGACACTTCACTCAATTCTTATCATAACCATGCATCATCAACAAATTGCCCTGACAAAGAGGTGCCTATTTTCAGAGACTCTCAGAGAGATGAGGAACACGCTTTTCCTCAGATTGTCTGCTGGAACATCGCTAATAGAGTTTGACCTCTTGGCCGCCTGTTAAAGAAATCATTCTCTGTAGTCACCTTTTGGCTCCACATGCAACGCAGGTGTCTGGGATCATTTATCATACAATTACTGTCTTCTTTCATACAGCAATATTAGTTCTTTCACTTGATTTACAACCTTAAAATGTGATGTGTTTTTATAGGTTTAAACTTTAGGAAAGATAAGATTAACAGAGTGTGTGATTGAGCTTGTGCTGGAATATAATGTATAAACCAAACAACCATAAACACTAACATATTTATGTGATAACTTTTTTATAACTATTTTCCATATTATTATAGATATTAGGGTAAAAACGTGTACTTTAGGTTTATTTTTCTGCTGAGGTTTGAGACATATACCTCCACTATAGGTTCCCTTCCTCTCTAGCACAGAGGCTGAGAAATTAGATGGAATAAAAGCTTAACTCTAAGTCAACTGGGGACTAAGTCTTCACATATTTATGCATGCGGGTGAATATTTATTTCTGTGATTACACAGCAGGAAACAAAACTCCAAAGAAAGTCTGTATCTGTTTTGTTCCTATCACACATAAAAAAAATGAAAATAAATAATCTGCTGGCTGTCCGTCCTGGGGAGCCTATTGGTAGCAGAGAAATGGGGCCCCTGCTCCAGCATCAGCTGGACGGCTGCTCACTGGTCCTTTGAAAAAGAGAAAAGGAGGGAAAAGAAGATCAAAGGCCGTTGCAGCACCATGCTTTATTCTCTGTCTCTCTCAGCAGTGCTCACAGTACATCTGCCTTCAGCAAGAGAAATGTCAGACCTGAGGTTTGTGTACTCTATAGTTCCACCCAAATTAGACTGGTCCCAGACCTGGGCAATATAAATAATTCTCTTGAGAGCTATGTGTGTGTGTGTGGGGGGGGGGGGGGGGGGGGGTACGACAGCTTGCTCCTTCAGCGCCTGGGGAACGCAGGGAGTGTAAAAGTAGGTCAAAATGGCAAGATTAGGGTAATAGGGTGTAAAACGGAAATTTAGTATAATAACTGGAATATATAACTGGAAAACCACTCAAAATTGTCCTATCACTGATTCATCAATATTACTCAGACTTTGGCTAAAGGTGTAAAGAGGCTGGTGGATTAAAATATGAAATGTGATCATCAAGATCAGCAACCTAGATCCGCTTTCAGACCGCCACTCTGCTTGTCTCAGAAAGGTCAAAAACAACAAAAACCAGATTCACTCATGTTGATATATTCATGGCTTGATATATCACACACGTTGTTTTCAACACATACAGTACGCTATTACTTGATTCAAGGATTATTTAATTGTAGGTTGTGTTTGATCCAAGAAAACCAATAATACATTGAATCTTGTTTTG
Organism: Thunnus albacares; assembly: GCF_914725855.1. Lineage (NCBI taxonomy): Eukaryota > Metazoa > Chordata > Actinopteri > Scombriformes > Scombridae > Thunnus > Thunnus albacares. The sequence goes on from NC_058126.1 coordinate 8,800,162, forward strand.
TTACTTTTTGTTAACTTTTCACTCTCCTTCGAATCTTATCCTGACTTTTTTTTATTTTGAGCTTTGAATTCTAAATCTAAAAGAAAATAAAACATCATTGTTACATCATTGGATTTCATTGCCTTGGATGGTTGAAAGAAAATCTTTTGGAGCAATGTCTCATACAAAATAAAAGAGCGAGTGGACAGACGCCTGTCTCCAAAGCAAATCTAGTTTTCATTTATTTTGAGGATATTTTCCTGAAATTTCCATTTGAACACGTGACTGCAGGGTTGATACTAGCAGAGCGTCAGTACAATGATGAATTAAAGTAATTAGAAAATGATGCGCCAAAGCCCTCTCCAGTGATGATTGGCAAAAACATGTCAGGGCAACATCAGCATTAATGAGCCATAATCGACATAGGCCTAATTAGCAGCACTTTGTACTTTTATGTAGGTTTATCATCATTAGCCAAGCCTGGCTTGATATAGCACTGAATATGTGGGTGGCATAAGTGTTTGTTTATCATGTAGACATGGAAAATAGTTACATGCTACAACAGCTTCCGCCAAGGGGAGTGTTTCTGTAGGCCTACATCTGCCATCAGGAGGTGCTTAAGGGCTAATTACATCTCAAAAGACTGGAAACTGTGGAAGGAAACATGCATATTCAAACAAACAGCAAGATTTAGTGTAGGTGTTTGGGGGGCTCTCTTAGTCATCTTCAGCTGAATTATACATTCAAATCAGGATGACTAATAAATCATCTATCAATGGGACTATTAAAACCCATCAACAAAGGATTAACACCACTTCTGTGTATTTTATAACCACCACTGTGTTTAAATCTCTTGGTCTGATTTGCTTGGTACAAATCTATTCAGAGCTGATATTTGCAAAATTGCAATTCCAGGACAGTAAAGTTCACAAATTTGAATCCATTGTGGATGTATATTTTTATTCTGGCGTTTGCCTCTCTGCTGATCTTAGAGTGTTTGTATGACATAATTAATAAAAATATTCATGGATCATGTCGTCTGCCATCCACTAATTTACATATTTTTACATGAAGCAACTGAACACACAGTCAACTCCCTGCTTAATAATTCACGTGCTGTTTTCCCTTTCGATTGTCATTTCAAGGTGTGAGCATGCAGGGTTTATTTTTCAAATAAAACCAAATGGCACAATGAGATGATGGAATTATCCTGGATGTATTTAATTGAGTTTGACCAGGTCCCTGCTCAGTGTCGGTCTAATCTCCCCCCAGCACTGTAGTCTCTCTCCCGGGGAGACAGGGGAGGCCGATAAACTTTGAAGCCTGGGCTGAGAACCTGCTCACTGCACCCTCTGCATTATTCATGATGCAGGGACTAGAGCATCTTCAAATGGCCTGTCATTTCCTTTTACCCTCCATCACAATGGCCATATGCTGCACACACTAGAGAGGGGATGGGGGAAAAGCAATCTGCAGCTAAGCCTAGCCAAACAGGAACACATACATACTAACAGATACATTCAGAGGTAAACCCACACAAGGGGATATGTACAAGTGGGAAAAGCCTGGGAATTCAAAATCAGCTGTGGCATATTTCAATCTCGTGCCATTCAAAACTAACCTCCTCCCACTGCCTCCACCCCACACAGCTACAGTTTGCTGCTAAAGTAAACACGCGGTGGATGATATCCCCGTATTCCTGCCAAACTGGAGTTTGCGCCAGTGTTGGAAAAAAAGTTATGAAAGGACAAACAAAGGCAACAATCACAACTTTTCAACAATATTTTCAAAGATACATCCAACTTGTGTGACATTTTTGGAAAGGTAAGAGCAGCACCAGCGTAATTGTTCTCATAGGAAATGGATGATGTGAATCTCTCACAGCGAGGTGCAGTTGATTTTATTTTATTTTTTCCAGAACTAAACAAAGTGTGGAGGCGTAACCATTATTTTCGTATAAGTTGCATGGTCTTCAGTTCTTCTCTCAGATGCATGACATTTTGTCAGCCACCCCTGAGTCCTTTCAGCCAATGTTCCACACAATGTTATTTGTATTTACTGAGTTTGTTTGCGTGACAAAACCACACAAGGCACGTCCCTTGGAGGTAATTGGGATTGCCGTCATTTGGCCTCCCTAATGTCTGCCATTCAGCATTAACATATCATTAGCTCGTTCTGGGACCGTTCACTCAGAAAATTAGAGGTCTCCATAGACCCCCGGCTCCATCAATATGGCAAAACTAGTTGACACCTTTTCTTTGTAGTTCTCAGGAGAGCAGAGGAGAACGAAGATAGGCGTGGGAGTAAGAGTGGTATGTCAGGTGGTTCTTGATTATAACAATTTCTAAAACTTTGTATTTGTAGCTGCAGTTGATGGAATATCGTTCAGCTTTCACAAAGAATACAACTGACATTTTCTTTCCCTTGACCTTCACCTTGAAGTAAAAAGATGGTGCTGACAGATTGTCGTACGTGATAAAATTGCATATATGGTTCCCAAGGGCTGACATGGATTCTCCTAAAATAACATCAACCTTAAAGTGATTCGTTAAATGGTATTGTAAAAACCCTGTCCTTGTTGAATGGTGGAGATGAACTGCACTGCCTTGATACCTAATGACAAAACATCTGGCAGATTGTTCCTACGCTGTGATGGAATTGCTGTAGCCTCAGCATTTAGTCTTGGTAAATACCTTGTTTTGACACCTATAATGGCATGAAGTCTAACTTGTTTTTGTTGTTGTCTCACACATTAAATAGGTGGCTGCTGTAAAGTGAATCTGTTCTTCTCCAGGGTAATTAGAGGTTAAAATTAAATCCAAATAGAAATGCGAATGTGCAATGCAACAAATAACTCTGCCTAATAGGAGAAAGGTGGCTCAGGGTGTTAATGTGTGCACCAAAAAAGTGCAATGCTTGAATCCAAGGTCATTGTGGTCTAAATGCTGCACATTTCATCTTATTCTCTTCTCTTTCCTGTACATAGAAAATATTGCAGAGGTGTTGAAGTGACACAAGAGAGTAGCAGTTTTGAATAATAACTCGATAATGAGGAAAAATAAAAGTATTATTAGTGGCACATATTGTAAATTAGTAATGGTAGTGCTGTAGCTGAAACAATTAGTTGATTTAAATTGATTAAATGATTAGTTTCCAATTTCAACTTGCAGCTTTTTTGTTTTATAAGACTATAATTTGAATACATTTTACATTTTTAGAGTATTTGAACACATTACTTTGGGCTCAGGATAATTGTGATGTGTATTTATTTCTATTTTTTAAAACATTTTTAAACCATTGATCAATTAACTTATAATGTCTTATAATTACTCCCTCACCATTTGGAGTGTATTTGTAAATAATAATAAGCATTGTAAAATCAAACTTGTTCCCTTAATTTTCTTTTCCTCTGAGCTTATTAAACCCAATATGTTAAAAATAAATGTTGTCACAAACTGGGCTTGTGCATTTGATGAAGGTGACAAAATATGGAAATGTACATAAAGCGTTCTTACCAACAACATTGTTATTTGGGAGGGCTAGTGCTTTGTTAACAGGACTGTCAACACAAATCACAGATCAGACCATATAGAAACCCAGTGTACATGTTTTACAGCCGCGGCCTCTAAGATCCTAAACAAAACTAATGTGTCATTTTCTGTAGTGAACTTCAGACATAAAATTAGGAAAAGTGATGAGGTGCCAAGGTGATAAATATAATGTAATAAGTGTTTTTTGAGTGGTCAGAAAGAACAGAACATTAGGGTTCATTGTAAATATACACTAAGGATTGGGCAAATAAATAATTCCTTATCAAAGTACATGTAAATTTATATTGTAATATTGATTTATATTATGATATAATATATGTTCATCAGTGTGTGAAATATCGTGTGACACTCAAGGATTCCCGGTTCTGTGGAACGATATAAACAGCAAATTGCATTCAAATGCCATAAATGCTTTGATAACTATGTATTTTACTGTATTATTTTAAAAAACAATTAAAGATTTTGATTATTACATAAAAATAAACCTTACTGTTTAGATACATATTTATCTAATCTAAATATTCATTTAAATAATTAAGCCCCTTTTTGTGAGACCCCCCCCCCAAAAAAAATTTCATTTTGAGATTTGCTGGGGGTCCCAGTTGTCACTTAGGGTGTCCAAGACCTACTGTATTTTGCACACTGATGTTCATAACAGAAAGGAATTTCGATAATCCAGCAAATTAAATCCACCTTCTGCCATAAAGAAGTCCTGATCTGATTTGTAACATTGCCAACAATAACCCAAATATATTGAAGGGTTAGATATATCATTATAAACAACATGGCAAATTCTGTGATGTATAATACATTTATATAGTTTAACAGTGTTTATCATCATATCATCCAACCCTGGTAGATATAATTGCTAGAATAACCAATATTAGTCAGATGCTGTCCTATAGTATTGTTATTGCATTGTATTACTGCTATTATCATAAACCAGATGCCTACCATAATCTAACAGAGAAGTTAGAGCTGCGTTGGGTGGCTTGTATCAATCAAATAAGAGAAAAAATCCTCAAGGTTGCCAGGTGCTGACAGCTAATTAAACAGCCTGATATTACAGAAATATGTGAAATAACCATGACCTCTTAACACTGCATTACTTGGTGGTGGAACGTAATGTATTAAAATTACGTGCCAGTACCACGGAAACAATGCCAATGGAAAGTCAATTAGGATCCATTGTCATGGTAGACACATTAATATGATCTGGAGAGGTGATGCAATTCAGATGATGTCTCTATATAAGGTGTCAAATGTCCATATTTGGAAGTGACGAGTTGGATGGATGGCTAGATAGATAGATGACAAAAAGTGGACTTAGCTGCATGAGACCGCTGTTTGCTTCCCGTTTCCAACCACGAGTGTCATGTTTCCAACCACTAGCAGGTGGTACAGTTTTTTAAAAACTGTAACTACAGTTGTCATTATGTTTGCTGTTGCCATGACAATGAAGGTTGCCTAACTTTAAGGAAGTAGTAACTTTAACCCACATCACGTTTCAAGTGATCATTTTCACCCAAAACATGATCTATCCCTAACCCTAAGCAAGTGGTTTTTGTGCCTAAACCTAACCGTTATTATTTTTAACAATGATTTGTAACAGTTTTGTAAAGTACAGACAAATGCAGCCTGATCTGACAGAAATATGTGAAATGACCATGACATCTTAATGCATGTAATTTCAACACAGGCCACCACCAAGTAATGCGCCATTTCACGTATTTCTGTGAAATCAGGTTGAAATAAAGCTATCTGGCCACAGGACAAGTTTGGGCTCCCGATGGGCATATCAACACATGCGAGACAGTGAGTAAATATTTCCTGTGGATGGCCATTAGAAAGTCACTGTACAGTGGTAAAGGCTGTCTAATCCCTGCTGGTATGTGTTTCCAATTCAGCAGATAGAAGGAAGCTGATCCAATTCCCTGCATCCTGCAGGACACAGATCTGCATTTCCTCTGCACTTTGATGAAACAGCAGCCAAGCTGTCCGCCTCCATTAACAGCCCCTCTGATTTTACACCATGCTCTGACAACTCTCTGTGTGTGTCTGCTTGCATGTGTGTCTGTGGGTGCATAAAATAAATATGTTTGAGTGCATATGCCTGTGATGTATGTCTTGGGATGTGTATGTTTATATTGCTTTAGCAAGAGAGCTTGAGGTGATGTTTCATGACTGGGGGAAGTCTGTTTATTTTTAGAAAATGTGGAACACCTGAAATCTGTTGAAGAGAACCGGAGACATGTGATGTATTTTATCAATGTCTTTAACAAAAAATAATATACAAGGAAAGACCACATTTGTCAGGGATAGCAGAGGAGGTGGACCGAAATGCAGAGACCAGAGAAGGAGGGCTGAAGAAAACCCTCTTTATTGCTGAGACTTACAGACAAAAACAGAAGCAGGTTGGGCTGTGTAGAAGTGAATACAGGAAACGACTGAGCAGGCAACAAACACGATGGAACAGAACAGACTTACTGGACATGACAAAACAGAGGATGCAACAAAGAGTGACTGCACACCAAGACTTATATGCTAACTGAACTAATAGACAACAGGGAACAGGTAGCAAGACACAAGGGCAGGCTGGGAGCGATGGAGGAGGGCAGCACCATAGACTGTAAAAAATATGGACGTAGTCACCGTGACATCACCCATTGGTTTGTGAACTGCTGTTTTGAAGCCTCGAGTTTAGCGATTTGATCATCAACATCTTGGACCTGACCATCACCATGTTTGATTTTTGGAGCCATTTTTGGATGAGAGGGTTGCGCTGACCATAGCGCTAGCTGCTAGCTTGGTTAGAACGGTGAATTTACGATTTATGGTTCTGCTAGTGAAAAACAGGCCAGCATATGCTGCTTTATTGTCTATTTGACTCTAAATGGGACTATAATTTACAAAATGAACATCATGCTGTATTGAAGTAGACTTGAAACTAGCAATTGAGACCATAAATTCATTAGTAAACACTTTACTGAGGTAATAAATCAAGTGAGAAGTAGGGTCATTTTCTCTTAGACTTCCATACAATAACACTTCTTTTTGCAGCCAGTGGCGTCGCTCCCTGCTGGCCATTAGAAAGAATGCAGGTTTAAGGCACTTCCGCATTGGCTTCACTTTTCAGGCCGGGAGCTACCCACTTGGGCAAATTTTACAGATACAGTTTTGGAACCTCTTCTATCAGAGGCTTTTTTTGCTTGTCCTTCACTCCCTTTCCTATATCTCTGTGGTAGGTTGTCACAATATGTGTTCCACTTCACACCATATATTTTTATTTTCATGTTAAAATACACAGATTTGTTAGTATCCATTATGTTATAGGATACTTTTTATGGAAAATGCATTTGATGCTCTGGGAGTCAAATCACATTACCACTCCATTATGTATTTATATATTTGTATATATTTGCAAGTAACCAACAATTTTGTGCCTTGAAGTTCAAATGAAATATGTTGAAATCAGTCCCTGTTTCATGTTTTATACATATATGTGTGTGTGTGTATATATATGTATATGAATAGTACATCTTTACATGCAAACATAATGTGTATATTTTCAGTTGCTTTCACTTGTTTCAGAGTCATTTTTCTACAAGTTCAGTCTGTTCGTTTTGAAGAAAACCTTTTTCTACAGCAACAAAGTCACAGTAAGACATCAGCATTTCCACCCAGGATGCCTGCTGCAGTTAAAAGATTGAAGCTTACCTACCTGCAATACTGTGACAGCAGGAAGCTGGCAGTATTAAAACAATGCATGAGGACATTTTTATTGTTATAGATGTTGTCTCTTTATTGTGTTGTTACACTGAGACAAGGTCAGTGTATTGTAAACGAGTCCTGGTGCTTTTTTCACTATTGTATTTTCTAGGTCACATCCTCCTAACACTGTATCAGTGTGAACATTGCTGGTGGCTCGAATACTCAGACTTCAGGGTCTGCTAAATGCCACACAGGCTTGTCACAGTTATGCAGAACAGTGATCCACACAGCTTGAAGGGCAGAACAAAAAAAAAAAAAAACCCAGCATATTTTTGTTCCACCTCCATGATGACAAGTATACACAGGATGGTTAACTACGATAAATTGGCCAGAAATTGGCCAATGAGTTCAGACGCACTTGTAATGTGGCTTAAATTGCATGCCCTTTCAGGCTGGGGAACAAACCTCCTCAATGTCAGTGCTCTCTCCCACATGTTGAGTGCTTAGTTTGCCATGCAGTGCAAGATCTCCAGGCCTGTTTAGTATTCACCCACTTGAGTTTCCTAAAGGTTACCAAACCTAATTAGACATTTATGCAGGATCTTCAAAGGTCCCTCCGTTATTAATGATGTGCTACTTCTGAGGACTGCATCGATGGCTTTTTTTCTGACTCGAAGAGCACACTCTCACAATATGTGCATACACAATGGAGACATGCAGACATCCAAAATGCAAGAGGAGACTGGTGGCTGGCTGGTAGTGATTACTAAAATTGTTTGAGTACTACACTGAAACGCACACACAAACAGACACACTGTACATATTATTTCACCGTGCTATGGTTTAATACAGGGTCAAATACACCAAAGAAAGGCTAGCAGCTGTAACACAGAGTAAAATTGAGCTCAGTCAAGCTCACTTCAAAATAGAGTGCCATTAGTGGTATCTTTAGCTTCTATACACAAGAAGAAAAACAGCTGATATACTAAATTAATCCACAGAATTACTTGTCTTTTACAGCTCAGAGGAGGAAGAAACACACCAGAAACTTTTCAGAGTAAACCACCTGTGTGTGTTAATTGGCTTATCAGAAAAGCTCTGCCCCTTAGTTATTGTTGCTCTTCCTGTCAAGCTTTCCACTCTCGCGTGGCACATAATCACTTTACAATGACAATATGGCAGTGTTACCATTCAGAATGCACAGTCCTTGATTACACACAGAAGTAAACAACTAACAAAAGCAGGCTTCTCATTTCTAGCAGACGACCATTGATTTTGTCAGCAGAAATAGAAACCTTTTATCAGTTGTAGCTACTTGGCATAAGCTAATGCTAACTACTACTACTTAGCAAAAACATCTGTTCATCTGCATTCTTCTCACATAGGAGTAAAAGATTATCCAAAAAAGCCAAGTCTAAACAAGACCAGCTAAAAGCCAGATTTAAATTGCTGCCTTAAGTTCAAGACCAAGACCCTGGTCCAATCTTTCCTCATGCCCAGAATTTGGAAATACATGAGTAAAAATGTGTAAAGAACAAACTGCTGTTCTGAAGCCAAGTGACGCCTCCAGCCTCTCTTTGCCCTTTAACATGATTAACTAAATCTGATTGGCAAATTATTTTGCAATTATGCAGCCATGTTTACATCCAGTCTCAACAGTACCCAAGGTAAATGTACTTGACAAGACACCCCAAATAAAATTCAATTTCCATTTATTATTTACATTCGGACTTTAATCAATTATGAATGACAGCTAATTAGTGGTGTGCAGGGGCCATCGCTCTCTGCAGTGTCAAAGTCTACTAAATGTACTGTATGTCACGGAGTGTGGACATTGACAAAAAACCTCTCACCACTTTACAGATTTGGGTGTCTTTTTGCTGAGGAGACTTCACTGATCATCTGTGAAAGTGCATGCTGTGTGCGTGCACGTGTGCACGTCTGTGTGTACGTGTAAATTCGGGCATGCGCGTGTTTGATAATAATAAGGCAAGTGAAAATGAAGAGGAGCTAAACTGTGTAAGTCATTTCTCATTTCCTTGCTTCAGTGCCTGTCAGAAGAAAGCCCTGCATTTTGAATGATGGCTCAGACAACAAAAAGTGAACAACAAACCCTGTGGCTCTGAGGAGAGGAATGGAGGAAGAAAGAAGGAAAGAAAAAAAGAAAGAGAGAGAAAGTGTGTAAACAGGCTTAGAAAAAATGACAAATATGCAGTTTTTAAAAAATGACCATACCAACAAACAAACGGAGCAAAATCCTAATATCACTGCCTTGATAATACCATTGAACATGCCCTGAAAGTGAAACATAATACAGAAAAAAATTACCTATACAGTTGGCACTCATACAGTTTTGGAAGGACCTTTCAAGGGGCTGATTTAAGGTGAGAGCATCAATCCTTTAGCAGCACAGGGCCTTGACAGCAAGTGAAAGTAATCTCTTCTTTATTAATGGGACTTTTCACTTTGGACCCGAGGCCTTTGGTATTCCATAATAGTAGATTCATACTACAGACCTAAGGAAAGAACAATATGAAATCAGATCAAGTGAATGTGTTATGAATGATAAGTGGAAAGTATTTCTTTCGAAATTCAGCAGCACCCTTCGAAAAGAAAGAAAAAAAAAGATGAGATGTAAGAACCTAAACTCAGAAAATAGCTTGTACTTGTACTGTGGAGCGAATTCACAAAGAATGGACTGCAGCCTCTAATAGTACTATGAATTGCGCATCATTTGCAAACGCTATCTGCCCCGTCTCACAGTCCCATTCACTAAGATATTGCTCTAATGATATGACGGTGCAAACATGCTCATAAAGTTTTGCAGCTGAGCGCAATTTGCCCTTGTTTTGCATCTGATTGAGTGAGCAGAGTGGTTTCCAGTGTTTCAGGATTTTCTCCTCATTTCAGCACACAGATTGGTCCATATTGAAAACTGCAGAGAGCACAAAAGCCTAAAATTGCATGTCTTTAATTAACAGGTGTGTACACACACAGCTCTCCCCAAACACAAACCAATTTTCATGTATTTTGCTTCTTTTACTTCTCTAGTATTTTGCATCTATAACACAATCTACTGAAATGTCAAATGACAAAATACAGCTATTAATGTGACTCAGGCAGGTCTGAAACGTGTTAGATTAATGTCTGAATCGTACGATAATGTCTAACACAATAATGATTAATATATCCGGGATCTCCAAACTGAGAAAGAGGCTGTGCGCATTTACACATGCAGCACAGCAGCTGTAACTTCATTTACACTGGATCGGTGTCCCCCCGAGCATTTCTAAGTGGTATTATTGTTTGTGCTGCTGTTGCAAAGACAACCAGACTTTCCGTTTTCAACACCACTTTGGAAATAATAAATATTCAACCATGCAACTGCAAGAAAATGTGTTTTGTTGTTTAGATTATCAAACTGACAATGGATCATTTGTTTGTTTCTGACTGCTAGTGTTAGCTAGTGTTAGCAACAGGGCAAATGCTAGCTATGCTAGCAGCCAGAAACGAACAGTTAAGTGTTTGTTTCTTTTGTTCCAGACACAAACATGGCTGGTCCTAGCTTAATTGTAGCTCCTGGATCGTTTTCTAGCATAAAGAACCAATCTAAACGCTGATGGTGTCATTATTCCATAGCCATTGCATTGTGTCGACATTTACTTCATAATGATAAGTAAAAGCAAAAAAGTTGTCTTTTTCCACTTTAATGATCTGTGTTCTGCTACACATCCACACGGGTCAGCTGTTACACACAGATTCCAGGTTTATATGGTGGGAATGTTTGTAATAAAGTGGCCATTATGGGCTCCATCAGCGCTGTCAGAACATTTTTAGTTTTAAGAAGCTGAAAGTCCTCGATAAGCCTACCACTGAATTGAATTGGACTGTTTTTGCAATGAGGCTCATTTGCATAGAAAGGGGCCAATTTTGCGCCAAATGTATGCATATTATCTAATTTACATATATGCAAATAGCAAAGAAGCACCAAGACGCTATTTGCAAGTGGCAGCGCAGTTTGGGGTGCATTTCTCCCTTTGCGGTTGCTTTGTGAATTACACGGTTGCTTTTTGTCTCATTCATGAAGGTTTAGCAGCCGCAAAAGCTGTGCAATCCTTCTGTGAATTCACCCTTATATGTAATTTGATTCAATGGAAATCTCTCATGGCTTGTGTGGAGAGGGAAAGCCTTCTTTGTGGTGAGTCACAACAAAGAAAAAAATGTGTTATTAAGTTATTTCAGATTAAAAGCTGTTTAATTCAATAAGTATTTTGTATCAAGTTGACAAATTCGCCTAACAATGTCTTTATGGGCCTTGCTCTTTATGAGATAACTGCTGTTGTATACTTGAAAGATACATCTAGTAGAGAGCTGGAGTTTTTAAAAATGACCTCGGTTCAGAATCCACTTTTAACTTTATGTATGTCTTTTTCCTCTATCACAAAATCTGTATCAAGCAAGCATAAACTGAAGTAAACCCATGAGTAGTTCAGCCACGGAGCCCGCCAGTTGGGAACTCTGTCAGAAACTCTGTTTGACCCAGACTTGTCCCTTCCTTTTCATCTTGGTTCCAGGACTTTCTTCCTCACTACTTGAGTTCAGGAGACATGGAGCAACATTTTCAGGGTGTTTCAGTCCTCTTCCTCACACACACTGGTGCTGGAATCTAGCTACAGTGAACAACACACATTACTCTATCGTGTGGATCAGGCCAGTCAGACTCAAGTTCATTGTGGGGAGACTGGGGTAGCCTGTTTTACATTTATACAATAATCTTATGGGTTATTTACTACTGAAGGCTGCAGCAGTTTTGATTAAATGTTAATTAATTTTTATAGATAGACCCAACACATCTAGTCTGATCTAATTAAAGTCCTCTAATGAAGCTGGAAGTTGTGCAGCGGTTTGCTTTGTTTAATACTTTGGGTACTTTTGTCAGGTCAGTTGTTAGCGACAGACGGGAGCTCCTGAATTGTAAAATTCAAAAATTGTCACTATTTGTTATTTAATTTATCATTTAAGTAATTTGATGTTTACTTGATCTTTTATTTTAACTGCTAATGAAGCCTACTCTGATTTTGTGTCAAACACAGGTAACATCAGTGGTTACATGGTTTTATTATGAAAAAAAACCCTACGTATTTTATAATATATATAATAATTGAAACACCGCCCATCTCTGAGTGGATAGTTTGATGCCACAAAATGTGTATCCCAACAAACAAAAGACAAACAGGAAATTACAGAACCACAATAAGTAGCAAGCACACTTTGTCAGTGATAATGACTGTTGTGATAGAGCTTGAAGCTAAGTAGCTGAAGGATGACCTCTCTACCATTCATAACGCCACGCTGTTGTCTTTTGTATTGCTCACTGCTCAGTTTTTCATGAGCCGGGGTGATTGCAATCTGATTTGTCAAAGGAAATGGCAGGGCATATTTTTATGTTCATTTTATATTGCAGACAAAATGATGATTGGTGATTAACTACAGGCTCACTAACTCTACAATCACATGCCAGTCTGTTAGATCAGCTTTCATCTAATTTGAGGAAGAAATGAGCTTCCTAAATTTACATTATCAACAGTATTACATTACAAAGCTGGAAATGCCTAACTTTAAGTGTTTCATCGTGGTATATTCAAGGAGGGCAACAATCAGGGTCATAAATTAACATGGGCTTGGGGCAAAATGCCCCTAAAAAATTTAAATGCCCTTGGAAATCAGGATGATTTTAAATGCAGGTAAACAAAGTCAAACAAAAACTTAATACGTTTTGCAAAGCGTGTCCAGATTTTGCTCTGTATTCAAAGTGCAACTAGGAAATGGCAGCTAGGCTTCAGTACCTGAACAACCCCTGCCAGCCCGCCCCCTCCTCCTGCTCGAACATTGCAAGGTTGCACGGCAGCCATGACAGCTACTAACAGTAACCTTACCAACATGGAGCATTTTTTAATTTGCAAGCCTGTCACATTTCCCTCTGAGTCACAATCAGTTCCAAATTAAAGTAATGTTAGAAATCTCGACAGTCGCTGACCCTCTCCCAGTCTGCGCTGTGCCTAAAAAAGCCACTAAAGCTGTCAAAGCATATTATTTTAAACCATAGAGTGCTGTACATAACATGCCAGACAATCAGCAGTGTTGTTGAGATGTTGAACTGTGATGTTACATAATGTTGTGTTTATTGTTTATACTCACACAGTTATAATCTGTAACGGGGATTATAACTCAGAGTGAGTATTTTTACCCATTAAATGTTCTTTGATTATAAATTCAGCTGCACCCTTTGGTTTTTTTTTTTTTACTAATAGTCATTGAATATTGGTCTGTCATGGAACATAGGCCTGGAAATGATCCAAAATGCCCCCAAGACATATTTCATGAAGGCAAAGACAGCCCTTGTAAAAAAAAAAAAAAAAGTTAATTTCCTACCCTGCCAACAATGTCACAACAAAAAGTCACTGGTTTTTACTTATATTATATATTTCTCTTGGCTGCATGAAAGGTACCCTTTTTTTTTTTACATGTTTCCTGGTGACAAACACAAGAACATATCAGTAATCTGTTGAACTTGGATACAATAAATGATTTAATTCATTTCATTTACAGTGGGAAGGAGTTTTTGTAGCTAGATCCATTCACCAAAAAAATAATAATAATCTTAAGTCACTAATAGTAACAATCCAGCTGCTTCATGTCATAATATCAAACTGTCAACTATCTTGTGAACGAGGCCGCATATTATGTCCTAAAACAGCCACCAATTAGCCTCCGATGAGCAACAAAACAAGTTTCCAAAGTTTTTGCACAGCATTATTACTTATTAATTTCATTTCAAAGTGTGACAATCCCCAAGCCTCATCTCAACGAGGGGAAGCTCATTAATGGACCAGAATAGCGAAAGGCTCACATGAAATAACTTGCAGGAAATGTATTCTGTAAATCCTTAAATATTAAAGTTTGCATAATCTTTTAACACATTTGCTGTCAGATTTGACTCCTGCACACACACACTGGGGTGATAACAGCCTGGTTAATGTACGAGGGCTTTCACATAGAGGTCCTTTCCGCTGGTGTCAGTTTACTTAGATATTGTAGACTGGTAAGTGTGGTTTAATATTGATTATTGTGATGTGTGGGCTTACTGTCCACACCTTAATATCAATTCTCTGTCCTGCTTCTGTTCATTAAGCACATATTCACAGATTTCGTCCTACTCAACCTGACAGTCATCTAATATTCAACATCTTTCTGTACTAGCGGAGATCAGATGTGAGATATATTGGGTCCTAATTTATGAAGCTCTTTCCTTCATTTGGGTAAAATCCTACATATTATATGTTTAAGAAAAACTTTAACTCCTGATTTTTGTTTTTTTTGTGCACATACAAGGTTAATAGTAAATTATTATAAGTGTAAGTAAGGGTAAATTGAATGATTACATTCCCACAAGAATGAACTTGTGTGCAACATATGGATGACGTGTGCACAAAATATACAGTATTCTTTTGAGACTTTGTTTGTTAGTTGTATTTGTTCAGGATCAAGAGGCCTGAGAACAAGTTACAGTATACTGCACAAAAGATCACAACAGTCACAACAAATACATCACTAATTAACGCATTCACACATGTTCCTCATACCAAGCCAGTTCAGAGCTGGTATAATTTTAGTCATATTTTAGTTTGATTCAACTTTTCAACTTCTGGTCTAGTACTTTTACATGCACACTAATGTGTTTTTAATGCTGATTTTAATCATATTCGGAATATAATATGGAATGTGGGAAACCGAATTATTCATATCCCTGTATGACTCTAACATTAACCAGGTTTCTGATCGTCTGTGCAGGAGTATCTGTCATATCTCACGCAGCCTCTGTCATTTCTCTACTGAGCAGCTGCTGTTATCAGTATCCGACTATCACTTGGTGATGCCATTACCATGTTTTATGATCCAGTGTTTACTTTTATTCTAAATTTGGTTATGGTTTCCTACACTTAACCTACAGTAACCATGCATTAAAATTAATGAAGTGAAATTTAGACACATGTGTTTTAACTCTCTAAACTTACTCACAACTATCCTTAGAGGGATTCCTACAATATCTTGAATAGTGCCCTGTGGTATTTGAGAGAGAATGTCAGCGTGGATTTGTTGTGTCAGAAAGGTCTGGATGGGATTTAGACAAACTCTCTTCAACATTAACAAAATACTAAAGTTTTCAATCAACAGCAGCACTTTAAAGGTGTGGTTCACCTGCGAAATGTCACTGAAGCCCGGAGCAGCTGCACACAATGTTCACTCTCAGTGTCATATTAATTGAAACTGCTCGCAATATTGACAGTATCTGTGCTACTTCATTTTTTTTAAACACCACTCATGTAACAGTGTTTATTCACTATCTCTCGAGGAGCTTTGTTGGATGACAGCTATTATGCACATACACTATTGTGATACTCAGAATCACATCCAAATCTTAATCTTCATACTCTATAATTATGTTCATATTACCAGTCTGCATATGAATGATTTGATCTCTCCTCAGCCAAACCTTTAAGGCATACATGTTACTAATGATTTTTTTTTTTTTTTTTTTTTTTTTTTTTGAAAAACTGGGTCTCAAAATCCTTTCAGGCATCTTTTCAATCAGCCTAGCATCTGCCAAATGAGAGCCCCTCTCAAAAACCCTCAAGTGAGCATTGTGGGGCTTTGTGATGAGTTTGGCACCGGGTTTGAAAGGAAGAATCGAATCTATAACCTGTGCGGGAGAGCAGGGGGACAGAGACAGTTGACGGAGTGAAATCCTTCACATTGCTGTAATGGGTATAATTACACAAAGAAAAGGGCTGTTAGGTTAAATTACCCGTGATATTCACCATGGGTAATGACAGAAATTCAGAAGGTTAAATGACACCAGGAGCTGAATGACTTTTGACATTAAGGTACTATTGAAAGGGAATTATAACAGAGCCTTCGGGGGCAAATCCAAAACCTACTACATGTTGGACTGTGGAGATTGGTTTGAAAGGACTTTAAAAAGGCCTCTTTTTTTTGTGAACACCTGTGTCTTTAGAAACCATTGTGAGACGATGATTTACTCTAAAAAGCACTGGTCGACTAGATTGTTTCCAACAGTGGGAGCTATTTGAAGCTCACTTTGAGTTGTGGTGATGTCTGGAAATTGTCCTGCTGAGTGGTGCACCTATTCATACAAGTAACCACAGTGGGAAAGGAAAAGCTGAATAGATTCGAGCAATTAGTTGTTTCCCTCATATTGTCTTTTATTCCCAGTGTTTCTTTCTAAATGGTCTGTGTATGAAATTCCTCAGTTATTTCTTCTGTGAGAACTATATTCTCTCTGATGCAAATGCTGACCTTCGCAGACAGCAAACTGCCCAATTAGTGTATGAGAAGGTGAGGGGGCTGGACCTCATCACCATGCAATTACCTCAAGTCACCCCGCGAGCAGCCGCCCACACAACTAACTGCGAGCATGTAGTGTTTGCCAATAATGTTATAAATGACCATGAAGAAAGAAGAGAGGCGTTATTTATTATGCACTTTTTTTTCCCCACAGCACTCCAAGCTGTTGTGTTTCTCAAGAGTTTCATTTCCTTTTAGACATTTCAAATAAAGCCTTGGCTAAACTTTTTCTCCTCTTAACCTTACTTTGCTGCCAGTCACCCACGTGCTCTATCCGCTGCTGATTGGTTTGACAAGACTAGTGTGATGTGCTCTCTGGTGAATCAACAGAAAGCAGAGAGTCATATCATACAGCATAATGCATGTTAAAGACTTGATATTTAATGGATATTCTTCATTTCTGTGGGAATAAAGCTAATCAGGAAACAAAAACATGTGGCCTTACACGTATATATTGGGAGTACACATTATATGAATTCATACAGGACAATTCAAATACATATTCAAACCATTATGAGCCAAAATGCTGATTAAGACGGAATGATATTCTATTGCAGATAGTATCTCATATTAAAAATTCACAGGTCAGTAATACTGCATGTATTATACAGCCGGTGTAATATTTTCACACTAATAATGGCAGTAATTATAGCATGAATACATAGCTTACTCTTACATTTTTCAGCATATCAATGAGTGTTATGTCAGTGCATTTTAACATATTTTTGGTGTATCCATTTTCCCTTAAGTCGCCTTTTCTGCTGCACCTCCATTTCTTTTAACCATCTGCCAAACTGACTTTCACTTGTGACTCCAGCAACCGGGGCGTGGACTAACCTGTTCACTCACTGGTGACTTATTCCCAGTGTGGGTGGGCGGGCATGATAGAAACATGGTAGCCTACTGTGAATAAAACAGAGTGAGAGTTCATCCAGTGAAGAAAAAGTGAGATTTTGCATAATGTAACCTGTCTTGTGGCTAGATTAGACAATGGTTTATTGATGCTGCTTTTCCATGCAACAAGTCCCTTATACCCAAAGAACATTTTTTGCCAGTGCCTTCCAAATCAACCCATATGACTGTTTCAAAAACAAATGACAGTGTTCTGCTACCTCTATGATTCAAGTCTGGTAAAGTCTTTTTCTGGTGATAATAAGAACAATGGATGACAACAATGGATGATGTTTGATTGTTGCTAAATGGTGGTTTAAGGGTGAAACTGATATTAATAACATATAGCTTTGAATGCTTAAACTCCATTGTAGCTGAAGTGTCATAACATGTTATAGAATAAAAAATACAGCAGAAAAAAATGGGTCCAGATATGCAAGGCATGCCAACAATAGCTTTTTTATGTTAAGTTATATAAGGGTTGATTTTATCTTTAAGTGCAGCTCTTGACACAAACTTTGTCATTATTGACGAACAGCCATGTAAAATTATAAGAAGAGCCCCTCAGAAGGTGTCCTCATCTTGTCCGCCATACCATGGTGTAAGTCTGACCAAGCAAGGTCTGGGACTGCAAACTGGTTGATCAGGTTCAAGCTCAAAGGTAGACGACTCTAATGAGCTCAGGGACCCTGTGGGAGACCCTGACCCCTCGTACGCATAGGTCCTCAGGCAGTCAAATGGGGGCACGTAAGGATCCTGATCTGCCTCTGCCAGCCTGTCCATAATAAACTGCTTGAAGACCTCATCCTCCGGACCGATGAGTCGGGACTCTTCTCTGAGGAGGGACATTCGTATGCTGGCCCTGATGTCCTCCCTTCGGAGCCTCCTCTCCCTCCTCCTCGGGTGGGGGCGCAGCGGGACGACGGGCTGACAGAAATCCAGGTCCTCTCCTCCACATCTCGGTTCTCCGTAATACAGCACCTTTTGCGACACCGTCTCAGGCAGCTCCAGCTCCTTCACCTCCACCTCCAGCCCCTCCTGCTGTTTCCGCCTGTGTCTCCTCACCATCAGCATTAGAATTGACAGCACTGCAGACACAACCCAGTAGGAGATCATTGCAGTTAAACACCAGGGCATGAGCTTAGTGAGCAAAAAAGCATCTAGGGTGCCTGATGGAGCATGCACTTAGAATGTACAAGTGCACTGAAAATAATACCAGCCGTATTTGTTTTTCTGGAGCTTGTTGTAGATGAAAAAATCAAAAGGAGGGAAAATTAGGCAATAAATTATCTTTTTTTAATTTCAGCTCACACATGTAAGAGGAATTCTTTTATTTCCTCCAAGTGGAAGAATGCGAAAATGTGATGCAAAAGTGTTTCTGCTGTCTATTTTCCGCGTATTGTGCTCATCCGACAGAATGTTAGCATAGCAGGTATTGTCATTAATCTTTCATGTGATGGGCACAGGGAGGACACAAAGCAGCCGAGGTCATAATAAAGCTCTTCACTATGCAAACCCATCAATGTCCCAGGATGGCATTGCTACTGATGTATTGCAACCAATACACTCATTACCTGACATAACTGCTCTGCAAGCTTTCAGCATTTTAAAAGTGTGTGTTAAAGGCACACTGGTGAGTTTAAAAAAAAAAAAAGGGAGATTCAAATTAAAGGGAAAATTTGTTAATGGAAAATCCTGCAGTTTCACACGTTTATATACTTATATACATATATACTTGCCAAAATGATGTGAGGTGGAACTCTAGCTCAACAGATCTGCTGAAAAAGAGTCACTTTTTTTACAACAAAATATCAGTGAGACAAATATTCCTTAAATGATTATACTGACTTTTTGGTAGTTTGATCCTTTGGATATTTAGCTAAATAACTACCAGTTAAATAATCATAGATATCTTGCACTATTCAAAGTTGGCATTGTTTTTTTTTTGCTCTCAAGTCTACATCATTTGTGAAATCCTTTTGTGCAAAAACAATCAGTTCTCTATTTCACTTCACTCTACTTGCAAACACAAAACAAGCATTTGCAACAACCTTGTTTAGCCAGACATCTGTCTTGTCAATCTCACTGAGCTCTGAAGAAACTCTTGCCAAAATATTAGCAGAACAAGACCTCTGGTAATCCTGAGATATTCTTTTTGTTTGCTGTTTAAAAATCTGAAGATGCCTAATTTTATGGGCTTGAAGTACATCAACATTATTCTTTGTCTCTGTCTTTTACATTTGAATTGCTCCATACCTCACAGAGGTCTTTAGGGGCTGTATGATGGAAGTCTGGCTTACTCAAAATTACATAAAGAGAGATCTTCTCCCCGAAAGAACATTATTATTGATTGATTTTAAGTTAACTCTAACAAGCCTGTCATCTTGAATTTAAATGGACTAATCTTCCAGCTTTAGCAGCTATAAGTTTTCATGTTCTCATTTTTAAGACAGAGATGATATTGATGCCACATGAGTAAGATCTCCAAGAGACCAAAATCCAAAAAAAGCCAGTGGATTTCTTTATTATTATCGTCACATGATATTCTGGACTAAGATGGGATGGGAATACATGGGAAGACGATGCTTGCTCACCTGTCAGTGTGACCAGGCAGACCAGTAGCCCTAACAAGGTTTGCAGACTGACCCTCATAGACAGAGCGAGGGCCTCCACCCCCCCTGTGGGACAATGGCCTGCAGGATGACAGCTGCATACGCTGATGGTCAAAGTGTTGGTGCTGGAGAGGGCTGGTGAGCCGCTGTCTGTCACCACCACAGGCAGGAGGTACTGGGTCCGATCCTTGCGGGTAAAAGTGCTCCTGCGTGCCATGATGCCGGCTGTGTTGTCTGAGAAGGATGTCAAGAGGAAGAAGTGCATTTTTCAGTATTCTTAAAAAAAACATGAGAGTGTGAGTGCTGATATTTTGGGGGAATCTAAATAAGCTGAACAACTGGATTGTCACACGTAATGTGATTTAAAATACAATCCAAACTCTCTAAAAGGCTCAAATCAAATTTTCAGTGTGTACAGAAGTGCATTTGGAAAACATGTTTCAGTGTTTGCACCTGTAAGACTTTAGTAAGGAACCAAACAGTAACTTTTTTGAATCAAATATGCCTTATGGCGTATATAAATGTGTTTTATTAAATGAGTTCCTTCTTGATTCATTATTCCTTTCCTGGTTGCTGACTGGACTGCTGTGCTTGCATGGCTAACCACCCTGAACACTGTACCTTAGTCGACACATTCAAACATCCCTCTGCTGCACACTGTTCGATTTTAACTGCCAATGTTTCATTATACAGTTTGAAATAAGTCGGCTGCCCACTGGCTACAAGACAAATACTCTTTCAATTTGCTTAACCTACCACCACAAGCTACTGGAGGTTGCTGCAAAATTCTTACAGATACTCTTATTCATTAAAGTTCAAGTTCTTGGAATCATAAAAATATCCTTTCCTATTGTGCCCTTTTTTTATGCAGTTATACAGGTTGTAGTGTAGGCGCAGCTTACCATCATTATTCCAGCTACCATGCAGGACTTTAAGAAAGGCTTCATGCATATTTTGCCCTACAGCTCAAAGCCTCTGACAGAAAATGTCAGTAATTTGTGAGATGAAATTTCTTGGTGCAAGATGTATAATAATACAAATCCCGTTAATGCTGAGGGTCTCAATGCAACTGCTGGGCCTCATACACCACATGCATGAGACAAAGACAGGCCTGCACGCAGTCATAAAGCCTTATAACAAAGAAATGACGCCAAGTTGAACAAAAGGAATCCAAAATGGACTTCAGCTCCCATCAGGCTTTGCTCAAGGTGTGAAGAGTCAAACTCATGGCTCCCACTGGACGGGACCAGTGGCAGCACCTGAGACAGCACCTGAAACACCTGAGACGGTCTACAAAACTACACTTCCAGTTGTTTGCACGGCTAAAATAAGGAAGTAACTCCCGTGCGTACATAACTGTGACTAGGCCGAACGATCTCAACCTCGTTGGAGGAGAAGAGGTTACTCGCCCACTTACTCTAACCTCTGTGCCCTACTCGTCTTTAAGTGAGTCAACTCTGCGATTTCCTCCGCAACTCTGCTGAGGATTGGCTGCAGTGAAACCCGCTGACAGAGCAAGAGGACGGCCCCCATCAGCATCCGAGCCTGAGGAGCCGAAATGGACCTGAAAGACGGACTGAAACACACCCTATTCGCATGAGGAGGACACAAGGTTTAAGTCTGGGCAGACAGAGGTTACTAAAGTATGTTATTTTCAGCTTTATTGCTGTTGTTATTGTGAAATTAACGGACCGGGTTTGTGTTTGGTTGTGTTTATCGCACTAAACTGATTTGTGTTTGCTGCTCAGACAGCTTTGTGTTAACCTGCCATTGTAGTATGAGACTGTGGGTTGCATTTTATTTGTGAAATCAGACCACGGCTGATGAATAAGGACATTCAAACGCCACGTCTCTGTGGAAATAAAAGCGAGCGCCACTTTCTCCTCACAATCGCTGAGATCTTTTGTTCTTTGGTGTTTTTACTCTTTCCTGTCTACTAACCCCACTGGCATGTACACACACATACACACACACACACACACACGTTTCGACGCTCACACACGCTATTCAGTAGTCAGACACGCGTTGCTAAGCAACAGAGACGCTCCGCTTTGTCCGACACCTTTGTGGTAATCTGAGGCATGTGTTGACTGGCTGGTCGCTAATTAATCACAGCCTCTGTTCAAATCTTGCATGTCAGCCCCATTGACCGGAAGTTTCGCATGATGTCACCCCACATGGTTCACATCCGCCGTCTTGTTCCTCCTCCTTCCTCTCTCTAATAACCAAACCTGCTCCTAACCGAGTCCCAACACAACCATATCGAGTCATTCAAGGGAGTATTTACTGCCCACTTCTTAGAATAACATAACAGAACTTCTATTCTACTCCAATGTCAGGAAGTCTGTGTCAAAAAACTTTCTAACAGTTGTTCCATCACTCGCTGTCTATCTAGCAGCTCTGAGATTAACCATTTTTTTCTGCTGTTTCGCTTGAAGCTTCTCCAATCAATAGTTTTATATCAACAATGGATCAAATGACTCAGTCTAAAGTGAAAGGAGTCGCTCATTGTGACGGGCCCACATAGAATTATCAATTGACTGCAGTTATCCTTAGCTCTATGGAGCACTTTAGAGCCTTTCAGCTCATTGTTTTGGCTTTACAGACCACATCTTTACTGTTTTGGTTCACTCTCTTCTACAATATTATACACATGAGGCATCTGAGTTCTTCTTTCAGGCAGATAATTCTTCTAAACACGAAAGACATTACAACTTTAAATACAAATAGTATAAAGCATCTTTGGTCTGATATATAGTATACAAATCATGGATAGGACAAGACAGATGGGTAAGTATTTAGGACAGATGGATTATTTGTGTCTTATTATCTATTGAATGTAACCTTGATTATCTCTTATGGTGAAATTTGGATTGATATGTTTCTCAGGGACCATAGAGAAGTAGAAGTGATGTCCCTCCACAGGGTCGTCTGGATCCACAGCACTGAGCAGCTGAATAAGCTGAGAGACACAAAGACACATTACTGAATAAATATGAGCAGCACAAGCAGCCGCACACAGACAAACAGATTTCCCAAGAAGTCTACGAAATCATATACAGCGTTCTCAGAAATATGGTACTCAGAATCTCATTTAGCAGCTGACAATGAATGTTGTGCTACACAATAGTCAAATGGTTCCTTCTGAGTCCTTTCATTTTTAAAAAAGATGCATATAAAGACTAATAGAAAGGTGGTGATATAATACAATATGACACAATATGAGAACTTTTACTGTCCACATTTGTTCATTGCCACACTACTGTATAGTAAATCATGAACATCAGTGCATCATTATATACATACTTCTCCCGCTTGTGTCCCCTCACAGATATATGGCTGGTAATCTCTTGCAAGCCTTGGCACATTGTCGTTTATGTCCAGCACTTTGATGAACACCACCACAGAGGAGGATAAATGGTTCTGCTCTGCAGTAGTGAAGATAGACATTTGCTGGAGTCCACCGGGTGCATGTATCATAAATGCTTTGTAAAAGCTCTGTCAAAATAATACTTAAGACTGATAAATGTTTGTTCTTCTTGGATCACGAATGTGGCACCAAAAAAATGGGAATTGATGTTTTACTGCTTTCTCCAAAAACAAGAAAACAGACTGAACATCAAAAAAACAGTATAAAGGCAAATCTCTCTATTGAATATTTGTCATCAGTGTACTGCTGTGAATATTCTGGACAGATTTCTCAACTGAGTAAGCCATAAATTGGTCACATGAACAAGATGTTCCTTACTTGTTTCCTTGGCTGCAACAGTCACATTGTGCCAGTTTGCAGTCTCTCGGTCCAAAGCTTTAGCAACAGTTATAGTTCCATTGTTTGGGTCTATTTTGAAAGCTTTTGTGGTATCACTCCTTTTGTCAATTGAATATCTGGAAGAAAAATCACAGAGACACATATTTAGCAGGCAAGGTTGTTTTTTTGGGCAAACAAAACATTGCAATGCAACAGGGAGATTAATTAGACAAATTGCTCAATTTTTAAATCTGTTGACAGATATCCAACAAAGAGAGCACACACACAAGCTAGTGTGACTCAGTGACAACAACACTGTGAAAACAAAGCACCTAACGCACAAGGCATAGACATATTTTGTGTAGTTTCAGGTTTTTCTTTTTTGTTTTTTTTTTTATCTGACCATGGACTTTTTCTATTTTTCAAAAGTGAGGGAATATCATTTAAAAACAGAGTGAGTCAGAGAAAGTTGTGGAAGCAGAGAAACTTTGTTCAGTTGAAAAATAGCCTTGTCCACACAGTTTTACAGGTGGTGCAGCTCCAGCGACACAAAGCTGTGTCTTGTTTCCTGATACTGAGTGACAAGTGTGGGACTGTGATTTTATTTCATGTAAAAAACAAAATATGAAAAAGCCTGCAAATAATTAACTTCATATTCAATTCATCAGCAAGAGACCGAGCAAGCATAATTGTTGTAATATCTGGCGTATTGCATAGGTCTTTCACACCACCATACCTTTAACACTTATTAAAACACTATGGTGAATTAGGGTTACCGAGAAGGAAAACACACCAACTAATGAATCGTTTCTGCAAGCCACTTTGCGGATAATAACATGGAAAACAAAGCCAATCTGCACAAAGCAAACTTAATCATATTTACTAGAACTGTGGAAACCCCCAAAATGTCAGCTTGAATTTATTAATCAATGAGACACTGTCACCAAAGGGACAGTAATAGACGCTAGACTGGGGATGATATGCAGCACCTGCCACTCTTAAGCTGTGCTGAGATGGACTACAGGCACCAGTAGTGCTGCTGTCTCCTCTGCAACGTGCCCCACTTGCAAATGACATCAAATCTCAATTCCATATGCCACCTTGTATGGTGCTTTATTACATTCCCACGTCCTAGCCACGTCGCTTTGTGATAATACCACGGCAATAGATAGAAAAGCCTGTGAGGTATAAAAAAAAAAAAAAAAAAAAAAATCGTCATGATTTATTCAGCAGGGCTCATTTCCTACTAGAGTAATATGAGATAAATATGACCATGTACAGGGTATCCAGAGATCAAGGGTAAAAATGGATGCACCGAGCCAGTAACACTATTTGAAATGGAATGATTTTTCACCCTGTGGAGGAAGCTGTCTAGGGCAGGCTGTCTAGGGATGTTCCGCCCCCACCAGCTTGGGTATCTACCTCGTCATTATCATACTGGCAGCTGGGTGGCAGATGCCATTCTTCCCGGTGAGTGTTTAGAAGGTTCACTTTACCTGATGGGATTGTTGACTGTGTCAGTGTCTCTGGCACTAACACTGCCAACTGTAGTTCCCACAGCTGCATTTTCAGGAACTTTCCATTCATAGACCGGAGTGAGGAAGACAGGTGGCTCGTCCACGTCCTCCACAACAATCTTCAACGTTGTCCTGTCCCTGAACTCCTCCAGAGACAGGAAATGAGTGTCCACATGTTCATTGACTGCCTCTGCAGCCATCACAAAACGCCTCTTATTTTCATAGTCCAAAGGCTGTAAAGGGAAGAAATTCATCATTCATTTTAATACCACGGCAGTTATAAACGGAAAACAACTTATTCATCATCATTACGCAACCAGTAAGAGTAACAGTTTTTCAAATATGCTTTGCCAACTTAAGACAATGATTATTCCGCTGAGAGGTGGACACGACTCAGACTGGATGTTAAAATTGTTTTGTCTGTGTCAATAAGCTACCAGCTGTGAGTATAGATTTAAAAAATGCTGTGTTTTCAATTACCATGATGATGCTAGCAATAAGAAAACAGCATGCAAACCAGCTGCACTCAATAAAGTCAGGTTTGTTTGTTGTTGTTTTTTAAATTTTATTATCACACCATCTAAATTGAAATCTCCTGTGCTAAAGAAGAAGGATATTGTATCAGGGAAAAAATAAAGTATGAAGCAGAAAAAAAAAAAGATTATAACTGAAAGTTAAAGGGAAACTTCTGTATTTTCAACCTATTTTCCCATCATTTTGGATTTAAGTGACAAATGGGGACAAAAATTTTTGAAATTGGTCCAGTATTGAGCAAGAGCGCTTCAGTCGGCAGCCGTGAAACAGGCTGCAGTGTAATCTTTTGGGGCTATTGCGTACATCCGCTAAAAGTGCTTGTTTTTGCCACTGACAGGCTCAGATTATTATTATTGAAAGTAAACACAGAAACTAGCCGCCTGTATCAATGCGTTTTGCTTTAAACATACACTGCCTGAATTACGTTTTCTCTCAAACATAATGAGAAAATGTTGTTAAATTATTTAGTAAGTACACAAGTAAATATCCACCAAAATATCTGATCTTGCAGTACAATATCTGCTAATACTACTACAACATCATTAAACTTTTTATGTTTGTTTTGGCACTGAAAACAAATGTAGAGCTTGAGTCCTTCAAAATTAAAAAAAATAAAAAGTTGCTTGTGAACATAATCCATGGCAGTGATTACATTTGTCAATGTGATGTAAGTGGGAGAACAATTCAGTCGTATTTGAACGTAATTTCTAGGAGACAACGTTGGGAATCTCTTTGGACTCTTATTGTATGGTTTTGTCATGTTTATACTTTAAATTTACTTATTTTATTTCTTTCTAAAATTGGTTTTCTAACTTTTTAAAATCTAATTTAAAAGAACCTCTATTCTCTATGGATGGCAATAAATTTAGACAACAAACTCACAATTTTATTGCGCAGTGACACTTCTATCTCTGTGCATATGACAGTAAAGCTTTGAATCTTTAATCTAATGTGATGTACAATGCACTGTAGAAATCACCTTGGCCAGTAGAATCACTCCCTCCTGCGTTACTGGATCTGTTTGAATGATAAAAGTGGAGCTTTCCTCCAGGTCCTCCAGACTGTAAGTCATTCTAGCATTGATGCCAATGTCGCTGTCTTCTGCCATAATCCTGCCTACTGTGGTGCCCACGGCTGCATTCTCAGGGACAGCGAAGGTGTACAAATCTGAAAAGAACACGAATGTTTTACACACCTCCATGTTGGCATCATTAGCTTAAGAGGTTGAACAGTGGAATAGGATATCAAAAGGACCATAAAATCTGTACTTTTTCGCAGCAAGTAATGATAACTCATGTTTGGAGAAAAAACAGCAAATAAAAAAAAGTTTTCCTCACTGAAACATCGCCCACAGAACTTGACAGTAAGTTGTTAATAGCTAGTCAAGAGAGTGTGTAAAGTGATAAGAAGGGAGAACATTGTGGTGGAAGGTCAATTTGTGTGAGTCACAGATAAGTTGTGGCAACTCCACATAATCCCAGCCTAACTCTAATAAGAAGATGAGAAAATGTGATTGTGTCTTTGAGCGACTCTATTTGGATGGCTGCCACAACTAGGAGGAACTCAACAGGCAACCAGCTGCTCCTGAAAAAAAAATCTTTGCTGATAATAATTTGCAATTATGTGACAAAACAGAGGGCACAGTTCAAAGTGAAGTGCGGGCCGTACAATATTTATAAGGCATTTTCACTGAACATAGAATCCATGGGATACAGTAGCACTAGCAATGAATGTGAATGTGACATTAATAGTTAAAAGTATCATCCTTGCCGTCTCATTTCTACAGAATTGATTTCTTCCCAGGGCATTCATTTAGTGAGGTTTATCGCCGAGAAGGCTAGGTTTGTTTCCAAAGGTCATGACAAATGTCCTCTCATGTGTGAATGATTAAATTCATCCAGTGGGCGACACATGTACACGTGCACACGCAGATGAACCCAACATCCCCACCTCCTTCCCTGTCTCTTACCCTCCTCCCTCCCCTCTTCTCTCATTCTTCGACTGTCTCCTTTTAATTTTGGCTGCCAGCTGAATAACATGATGCGTACAGCGAATGCAGCGCTGGCAGCACAAACCACCCACCGGAACCGGAGAAGTGTGATCAAATAAATACCTCTTAGGTATAATATCAAACATGTCCTCACAGCCTGCAATGCTTTGCAGTCTTTCATTGATTTCATTGAGCATATGTGGCCTGGTGTTTGCATCACTGTGAGTCATAGAAGTGACTCACGGTGCTGGAATGTGGGTCCATTGTCGTTGACATCAGTCAGGCTGACAGTGACTGTGGTGGAGGAGGAATAACCGCCACTGAGGCCCAGCATATCCTTCACCTGTACCACCACCAGGTACTCCTCTTTGGCCTCACGGTCCATGTTTGGCCAAGATGTTACAATAATACCTGCGAGTGGAGGAGATAGACAGAGAAGAGAGTTGTGTTCATTAAAGCAGCATGTATGGATGGTTTTCTTTGCTTTTTTAAACCAGACGACTTGCCTCAATTAGTCTATAAGAGAGCCGTGCAGTAAAAATGCACCACAATAAACTTCAAGTCTGCAGATTTAATCAGTACACAAAGAAATATTAAGAGGGTTTTCAGATGACTTAAGGCTTCCTCTGTCAGGCCAGAGTGGATGAAATAGTAAACAGATGAACAATTTGAATCAAGAGAATTGAATAGACATGCAAATTCATGTGCTATATTTACATGAGAAGTGATTATTTCAATTACTGATTCGTCTAATCTCGTGTTTCGATTACATCGGCTTCTCAGCGGCCATTCGCTAATCACAGTATCTAGACAGCTAGCTATCACTGTTGTATTGTGAGCACATTCGCTTTGTGCTGAGCATACAGTATCTAGTTATTGTGACCACTAAATTAGCAAGCTGACCAGGTAAAAATGCCAAAAAGAAGCTATATTTTTTAAAAATAAGGCTGGTGTTATATATATATTGTCAACAAATTCCATGAAAAGACCAAAACCAACAAGCCATTAGTCTGTCCCTCAGTACTTTCCTGTTTGTGGCACTAAGCCCCAAGCCCCTTCATATACTAAAGAAAAATCTTTTAAAATGGATCACAGCTATATCATTTCATTTAAGTAACAGCTGGGGACTGTAGTTTTCAGCAGACGTTATTCACACAGGAGTAAACAGTGCATTTGTTGGGGACTATTTTCTTTGACTAAAGTAGCTATGTTCATTGTAATGTAGAATGTGTCACCCAGTGCAATGATGTGGCTCATTGATATGTTGTTCATAGTTTTTAGACAACAATGGAGGTCTATGCCGTAGAGGATTTGGCTACACAGACAATGCTTTTTAGTCGGATCACTCACTTTGCTGTTGGTTTAATCTTTCCATGGAATCTGTTGACAATAAGAAAAATGTAGTATATTGTTGGCCACATTCTTTCAGAAGCCGTGGGCGAAACTGCAACATGAAGTAGTCTAAAGTCAACTGCTGGCAACTCCTCTATGGGGGCAGCCTAAAAAGTCAGAATTGCCCTATTAGCTATTGCATTAACTTGCTTTTAAACATTTTTCCGACGTCAATAATGCCCTCCCCCAACTTCTCACAGTTAAGGTCAACAATGTGTGTGGGAAGTGCTAGAACTGACCTCTGTATTACAAGAGAAATGCAGTGTAAATTTACATGCATTTGGCCTCTGTTTTACCAATTTTCTGTCAAGGGGTATAAACACTAACATTTCTAACCACTGGTCTGAAAAAGTTGCTTTATTTGTCAATAGTTGCTTTAAAAGATAAACTTGCCAGGGGAATTTAAACAATCTCTGAAGTTATAAATGGTGTCTGAGTTGTCAAAAGTGACTGGGACTAAAGGGAAAATGCCCTAAAACAAGATAATTTCCTGTCTCAACAACCTGAAATTGGAAAGGAAAAAAATGTGGTTGCTAAGAGATTTCTCTCCACAGATAACGAATAAAGGATAGTATGAAGTGAAAGACTCCGTGGCTGACGGCTACTTGTACCCGTCTTTGGCTCCACAGAGAAGTAGGGCTCCCCCTGCAGGATGGAATAGATGAGCTTGGCATTGTTTCCAAACATGGGATCATCAGCATCTGTGGCTGTCACCTGGGCCACTGTGGTCCCTGTGGGGGGGAACGGATCACACAGTCAGAGTTAGCTCAGGCAGCAGTTCCAGTCGACGGGGAAATAAAGTGATTATGCCATAGTCCCGCAGGGTCTGTCTGTCTGGCTCAGGGGGGAAGCGGTGGAAATGGAAAAAGAGAGGGGGTGAGGTTGAGGTAGAGTTAGAGGAGGGATGTTGACAAAGGGCCGAGGATTGGGGAGGTGGGGGTGGGGAGCAGCGTTGGCCTTTCACAACTCAGTAAGGCTGTGCAGGTGTGCGTGACAACCTCTCCAGCCCTGTGGCGACATTCCTCTCACTATCCACCTGCCCCTCGTTTTCTCTCCTTCGCACTCTGATTCGGTTTCACCTCTCTATCTTTCACACTTACTACCGTTTTCTCTGCTTGCCGTATCCTTCTCCTCACCTTGCTCTCTATCTTTCTCTCCGTCAGTCCTTTTGTCTCTCTTGTTCATTCTTTTTTTTTTTCTTCCAGGAAGCGCCTTTCTTTTTCACAGGCAGGGATTTACCGCAACATTTCTTATTCTCAGTCATCTGCACTCCAGCCTTCCCCTCTCACTTTCTCTTTCAGAGTCAAATACATTATGATTTATTACAAGAGCAATATTATACTGCAAAAGCAGATTACATATAAATTGAAATGGTAATGTTTGTGGTATGAAAGGGCATTGGTTGTAATAACATTATTTAAGAAATTTATCCATAAAGGCATCCAAGCTATGATACAGAATCCAATACTTTTAACTTCCTGAATGGCGACAGATGACAGACATTCATATAACCTTTTGTTCACTATCTTCATGCAATATTCAAGTTAAGAAATTTTATTTGAAAATATATTCTTGGAAACAATAAATTACTTTTGTTTGTGCACAAAAATGATCATGATTTGCAAGACTAAGAGTATGCAGCTAGCTAATTTATGCTAGTTGCTCTGTGAGGCTGTACTGGGCACAGCGGTGCTCTAAAAGCTAATGTCAACATGTTCACAATGACAATGTGTCAATGCAGGTGATATTTTCCATGTTAACCATCTTAGCTTATCATACTAACCTGCTAACATTTGCTAATTAGCACTACGTATTTAGTCATAAAATAATGTACTGGACAAATTGCAATTTTGACCTGAAGACAGCGCTAGAGGAAAAGTAAGAGGTTCACTAAAGTAATATAGGATTCATCCACTGGGGACCATTATTTCCTGTGTAAAATTTGATGGCAATTTAACCAGTAGTTGTTGTGTCAGTTTGGACCAAAGTGGTGGACCAACCGACACTGTTATCTGCTGCTAGCATGGCTAAAAAAAATTCGACAGCAACATTTATCATCAAAATGAGTGTTAATGATTTTCTTGGTCATCCACAGACCTCACTGCAGTTTTTATAAGTTTTTATAAGAACTAATTCTTCAGTACAAAGTGGCTCCAATGAAATCTCTAGGTCTGTGGTAGATTTTGGGAAAAAGGTTGCTGTTGAAATTTTTATTTTCCCATTTTATGAGCACCACAAATTAAATTCCATTCCATTGTATTGGGGTGAAGGCAGAAATCACAAAATCCAAAAGAGAGATTTCAAAACCTTAGTAGATAACAAATTACCAAGCAACTGAGCCTTTAAACTTCATTTTGCGTGCCTGTATTCTGAACTCTTATTGCTAACCGTGGCCTCTCCCCTCATCTTTTTCAAACATACCGGTTGGACACATCTCTGGGATGCTGGACACATATGGCTCATTCTGGAACTGGGGGACATTGTCGTTGATGTCCTGCACCTTGATGATGAACTCTGACTGGGGCTCTTCTGGTTCGTTGGACCTCCTGTTGATGGCCTGTGCTTGAAGGACATAGAAGGCCTTTTCCTCACGGTCAAGCTTCTTCAATGTCCGGATCTCACCAGAATACTCATCTATCTCAAACACATCTCCGGCGCCTTCTCCTGATAATATATACTTGATGGAAAACTCGCCTCGGTCAGAATCAGATCTGAGCTGCAAAAAGAGAGGGTAAAGTAGATGAAAGTTTGATTTTTTTTAAGCCAGTTGTTTCACGGGTAACTAGAAAACATGCTTTTTCAAAGGGAAGTACTGTATCAAGGACATGGAGGACATTCAGTCTGAAGCGATACCTGGCCAATAACACGAGGAGTGGGATCTTCCTCGGGGACAAACAGCTGTTTCCAGATCCAGCCTCTCTTCAGGCGACGGTGCAGATGAGTGGGCCCCTGGGCCAATTGTTGAGTTTCCAGACCCTGAGTACCTCTCATATCGCTCAGCACCCCGCCAGGAATCATAGAAAAGACTGTCACCATGGCCAAAACACTCGGCGTGCTCATTTTTACTGTCCATCCTTGCATTTCCTCTGCACACATGGTTAGTGGACAGAGGATAGGATAGAGATGTCACTGGTCCAGTGCTACCAATTCTTCATTCGACAGTACAGTAATTCATGATCCCGGCAGTGCTGTATCCCATCTTGTTATTATGTGGTTTGTATGCATGCTCATATCTCTGAAATAAAAGTTAACAAGTTAATTAATGGCTGCAGTGAGAAATTTCTAGCAGTGCACACAAACTGTAAAACAGGGAAATTGAAATATGTTTTAATGTAGTATAAAAATTAGCTGTTTAATTACAAAATCTATAAATACATGTATGCTTAGTAGTTTCTTTTTTTTTTTAATTACAAAGGCACATTCACACATTTTAAAAGGGTGTCATATCCGAGTGAATTTTAATTGTACGAAAGGGGAAATCTAACTTGAAGAGTTGACATGCTGTAGATGAAAAGAAAGAAAAAATCATTCCACATATCCCCACCCTGCAGTTGCATGGTGGGGTTATGTAGAATGATTGTAGCATAGCTGAACTAATTTGAAAAAACAGAAATCACGATTCGATTAAGAAATATCAATATCATATTGAATCATCTGTAACATCGAACACTACAAAATAAATACATAGATGAAATAGTTAGCTAAAAGTAATTGATATATGTTAATTGTTAGATAAAAATAAGGGATAAATGGTTTAAATAGATAACTAAATTAATGCTTAAATTAAGGCTTAAGCAGTTGAAATGGTTAGCTAAAATACTGGATAAGTAGTTGAAATAGCTACAGTAATTGTAAAGTAATTGATATGGACAAACAGTTGACGTGTCCAGCTTCAGCTACTCTGAGAAGTACAGTACAAATGCAAACTCGACCAAACCACCCAACAATATTCACTTTTATATGCCAGTGAATAGGTACTTGAAGTGGCTGTGGGGGTACACTGTACGTTTGAAAGAAAAAAAAAAAAAAAAGTTGAGAAACACTGTTTTATATGCACTCTATGATGATATGATTCCTTCTTATCTATCTGAAGAGTTATGTCAAATCCATTGCACAACAACAACTCAGATGTATAACAAATTCAAGCAAGAGAGCCAGAGCAGAATTGTGTTGTACAAGAAAAAGCCAAACCCTTTGTCTGAGCTCTCCTTTTTCTTTTCCTTTTTTGTTATTTCACATCCTGCAGTCCTGCATAGGCGGCTGAAAACAGCCCTCTGTTTTGAAATTCAGACAAGGCCTTGTATTGTGTTTCATTGGGGGAGCAGGGCCTGAACATCATTCCTTAAGCATGACACTGCACTCTGCAGCTGACTAATGAAGACTTCTAATTAGATCAATGTCTCCCCAGACATGGAAAACAAGACACACATGCCTCTGACAAACTATGAGTAGAATCAATGCACTGATTACAATGTGCACCAAGATCAGGGTCAAGAGTGTAAGGACATTGAAAGTCAGATGAGACAGGAAATTAGTTAGGACCGCACAAATACAATATCTTGTAATGACAACCTTGCTGAAGTTAGCAGACATCAGTTTCCTTAATCGGTAAACTGTGACTTCTTTTTCCAGCACTCAACAATAACCATCCACTGTCAACTTTGCAGAAACATGTCACTGTCAAGGAGACCAATATCTCATATCCCTGCTTTGTCATATTTGCCATCAACAGTAATAATTGGTGTTGAGGACTGTTTTGACTAGGTAATCTCTCCTTTTCAGTTAATAAATTAGCTATTTCCGTGAACACACCTATGCTGACGAGAGTAAAAAAAACTGTACTACTGTATATTCTTATTTCTGAATTAAAAATATGTTTACATTATTTCACAACCGTGGATATCTTTTAGCTTTCCTATCACTTTTTAGACTGTTGTCTTATAAAGTCGATTACTTTGAAAAGCACACAAATTATTTGTCTAGACATAAAACCCTCAACCCGATTGTACTGCTCTCCAGTCAAGCAGCAAACCATACATCAGCACTCATAGCAGCCATAATTCTGAACATTTTTAATAGAGCTTTTTGACACTGTAATATCAGCACATAACATATACAGCCCCACAATGTGGTCGCTTTAATCCAAAGTGGTGCACAGGAACACAAGTGGATGATTTTTAGCATGGGTGGTCCCGGGGGAAATTTAAAATATAGAGTACATAGTGGGGAGTTGTTTCAGCAGTTAGAGTAGTTGCAGTATTAATGCGTTAACAGCCCATAATGGTCATGTTTAATCTTGTAAAAGTAAATTAGCTGTCAAGATCCATTTGTAATGAGCTGGTAAAATCAATTACTGATGCAGACTTTCATTTCTGAAATTCAATTTCGATACAGAATGTGGATGAGAGTGTGCGTTTGTGCTTATGTATGTCTTTACAGACCGTATTCATATCTCCAAGCATTGTGGAGTGACATTCCAATTAGTGGCCAGTGAATCGTGAGCTGTTATGGTCTTTCATAGGGCTGCCAAGCACGCGCCCAAACTGAACGCCTTCAGCCAAAACTAGACAACAGCCCTCAATGATGTTACTCTGAGCAACTGCTTGGCTGCCAACATGCCAAGAAGTCTGCTTAAAAAAATCTTTCTAGGGGTATCAGCCTTTACTGATGTGGCCGGAATAGTGCACAGGTCAACAAATGTTTAGGAGCCAATTTAACTAAATGGACCTTTCAAGAAATAAGTGATGAAATTCTGGGAAAATAGTGGGTATGAGAAAAACTCCTGGCTCTGGGTCTGTAAATATCAAAGGTGTTTGGGATCAAGTAAAACACGTCCATGTGTGACAGCCATCCTGATAGTGCTTGATAATAACAGTGAACCTGCCAAAGTCTGACTTTAAAAAAAAAAAAATCCAGTATAGTGATTGATAGGCTACATGTGAGCCTTTCATACCATCAGTTATCACTTACAGCTGTATAAGTAGAGAGAAAAATCTAGAGAAAGTAAAGTATATATATAAACTGTGTAAAAAAAAAAAACACCATTGAACGCTATGGTCAATTTTCTCCTTTCAAAAGAAATTGTCATTTCTACATGACATGCAGTACATGCAGAGTACCCTGTGGTTGACAGCCATTCATTACCTCTATTGGGCCTTCCTCCCATTTCCAGCAGACCTCCTGTAGCCTGTATATACAGTACGCTTCTCTACCACATGACAGGATGACAATGAGCGGCAGTCTCACAATGTTAAGCACTAGATGCACTGAGACCGTCACATTATTTTCCTGTGTGGGGATGTGTTCTAGCTAATAAAAAGCTGCTCTGTTGTAGAAATGGTTCTAGGATGCTAATAAAATGTGTGTAATGTGCCAACGCAAATGGTGAAACGCAACAATGAAGAAAAAGCTGCTTCTTCTTGACATTGTGGATGACACATCAATATGATTATACTCTGCCAACGCCAACTGCTATGTAATGCTAACTTAATATGAGCATTAATTATGTTTTTCTTTCACAAGTCTTCTGACTTGGTCTTATGTATGCTCATTGAAAAAAGAAAAGGAAAAGTATAAATGTGTAAAGCTGAAAACATTACAGTGGGTCTAAATATAGAATCAGACCTCTCATTTAACTATTTGCAATTTTGAAGAGAAATCCATCTGTGAAGCCTCACTTCTTTAAGATCACCCTTGCAAGACAAAATGTCCTTAATTGGTCATTTGGGAGCCTATCATGGGACTTGTTTACTGTTCAGCTCTGTAAAACAATAACACTGACATGTAGTTTACGTTTCCTAAATCAGGACCCCAAATGAGTCCAGAGACTGAGATAAAGCAACAGGGGAATGTCAAACCATCATGTACTTGTTAGTAAGTAATTTGTCTGCTTTTATCATGTGCTCAAGTGGAAATCGTTACTGTTAAGCAAAGTGTCATGAATTTATCAGCGATAGCACTAAATCCTGTTGTTTTCCTTACTTTTTCATGAGCGAAAAATAATCAACTGAAGTTATTATAAAAGAAAAAAGAGACAAAGAGAAAGATAATTATCTATGAAAATGTAATGAAAAGAAGTTTGTGACACATATTGCACCTTCAGGTTTCAGCAATGGACAACATTTGGAGTTTATTTATGATGTCTATGTCTTTATGGCTGTCATTTCAGTTTGGAATTACAAATACATTGCATTGTTTAACCAAGGTTTTCTCCTCATGCACTGAGGACGTTTTGCAGTTGCAGATGAGATATTTACGCATCACTGTGTATTGTCCTTGAATGAGTGGACCAAAATAATGGTCATACAAATTACTTTATACTGAAAACATGTCTGAAAGTCCCAACCTAAAGAAAGGCCACGAAAACAATAACATATTTCATTACGCTACATTTGAATAATCTCTAAATAAAAACATTTCCCAAGGTGGAACGCACTGAAGGCATGTGTTTTGTTGCTGCATACTATAGGCCAGCACACAGAAGCCAATAACTTAATGTGAGAAGGAGAAAAAAAAGCATGTTTATTTCAATGAAATAATCATTTTCAGATTATTAACAGAGGTCTCAAATGGTCAGCTAAAAAAAAACCTCTACATCACTTTGTTTGACACTTAATTAAACCCCCTTTAATGTTATTTCTTTAGCAATTTAAAACATGATAATTTCAGACAGCACAACACTGCTAATACCAGCAGCCATCTCACAAGATACAGGAAATTTACAGATTTCTTGCTCCAACATATACAAAGAACCCCTGGACTCATGTAAACAAATGACGACTCAGCTTTTCTGATGCTCTGTAGAGTCCCCTTTCATGTTGAAAACATCTTTATATTTATCTATACATCCTTCCCTGGATAATATATGTAAAATTGCATCCAATTATCTTCTGACAAAAAAAAATAGTCTCTTATAGGATGCATAGCG
Organism: Thunnus albacares; assembly: GCF_914725855.1. Taxonomy (NCBI): domain Eukaryota; kingdom Metazoa; phylum Chordata; class Actinopteri; order Scombriformes; family Scombridae; genus Thunnus; species Thunnus albacares. Next base: position 8,837,440 of record NC_058126.1, read on the forward strand.
TCCACCACCACACCCACCTGTTTGTGTGATTGCTGCTGTCCCCCCAAGCCACTTGTCACCAACCGCCGTCAAGAGAGATCATCACGGGGTGTAAGGAAACACAATCTGCTTAACTAAATACCCTGGTACTGGAAAGCAATTCAGTCACCACAATGGTAGAAGCAAATGCGTGTGGTTCTCACAATGCGTAATCCCCTCCGTTGACGACCTCCCCCTTTTCTTCGTCTTCTCTCCCCTTTTTCTGTCCTTCTCAAACTTCCCGGGAAAGAACAAACACAGGCTCTATTGTCTGGGACTCACATCTGAACACTGCAGAACACTCGGGGCCTTCATCGTCATGCAAATAGTCACAGCCCAGACTTACAAATGGATTTCTATCTGTTCACCCTCTCTAATTTTTTTCTCTCCATTTTTGCGAACAATCCGATGCTTATTAGAGTCGAGCTGGAGCAGAGAGGGATGGTAATTCACCCACTGTGAGACCACTATTTCTGCTAGTGATAGGAAGGATACAGTCTGTTTTTTGACATTCAAATTGAGGGGGCACGCTGTTCCTGCATGTTACGGTCACATTTAAAACTTGACCTGTCATGACACTGAGTTGCAAAATCACTCGAAATATTGTTTGTCTTCTACATTCTCCCAGTTGTTTACGTGAACTGGTAATTGTGGTCACTCTAATTACCACCAGTTAAAAGTTTGTCGCTTTTGAGTCACGTTTGATTTGACGACCAAATAACCTTTTGGATGAAATATCCAAAGAGCATTCATTACATGTGTCTCGTAAACATCATCTCGACATGCTAAGCTTGAGGGCTAATTATATACCTAAATAATGCTAATAGATGCAATCATTAGAAGTTATAAAAGGGGTGAGCTAGTATTGTTGGGTGTAAATGTCTCCAAAATGCCTTCCCTCAGAACCGGTGACAGGGTGGAATTTGTTATTTCGGAAGTTGAGATTAGTTCTCCCTGTGAACTCCATGGCTCCCATTCTGATTCCATATCAAACAGAGAAATGTCAGGACCTGCTCTGTGACATTTAAAACCCCCATTGTAGACCTTGTCTAATTGAGCCTCCCTCATTATAATGATGGAGTGTGGACCGACCACTGCAAAAGAACATCAGAGATGAAAGCTATGGTTTAGTGCCAGCAAGAATTATTTACATTCCCGCTCTCTTTTTCTCTCCGAACACAGCGGTGAATCCGACTATCTCTCAGTCTCCGGTGACATTTCAGGGCTGTCAAATAATAGGCACAGAGTAATGGTCAGCATATTTGCAACAAGATAAAGGTGAGTCTGGTCAAATCAGCATTCACCGGGATGTCATGTTGTATAAATAATGTAAGCTGTAATGGTGATATACTGCTTGCTTAAATCCTGTATTATTCACTATCAGTGAAGACATCATTCTCTTCACAGGAGGCACAAAGGGAAGATGATGTGGCTCTGACATTAAACAGATGATTTTATACAGTTGGACATTGTTGTTCCTTTACGTTTCCACTGTCCTGTTTCTGTACTGATTGTTTTTGAATATCTCTTTGAAAAACAAGTTATTTTCTAATCAAACACCACACCGACGCCGATATAAAGTTCATAAGTTCAGTTCAACAAGAGATGAAGCACTGAACTGTTCAGGCTTTGTCATGTAAGTGGCAGATGTGCCCTTCACGACTTACATTCATATTGGTGCATCGTCTCGCTGTAATTGGAAGAAGAATAAAGCGTCATTGGCATTCTGCTCAGTCCACTGTGGTGAATTTGATGAGGATGTCACATTAAAAATGCATGTTCCTCATACGTTCTTTGGCCTTTGTCTTTAGCCATGGGAAACAGCGGACACTTATGACAAATAAGGACGGCGCTGACGCTGCCTGAGGTGGATCTCTATATTCGACAGGAAGCATCAGTGTCCTCTCCCAGTGTTGCCTCCTCCACACGAGACCGTGCATTTATCAGCCGCCCGGGCTGATGGAGGAGAGAAGAAATTGGGTCACAATAGAGAAGTTGCATATACTTATAACAATATTTCAAAAGGAATTCCAAGACAGAACAAAATTATTCACCTGATAAACAATGGTTATACATAAGGAATTACATAAATTCACATTCTCTGCTAAACTGGAAATGCTCAACCGAAGGAGGCATCATATATCTCTGTTTATATAAACATATTTGCAGTAATTTGTTTTGTTTGTAGTAATCTTTGAAAAAACAGCACAGACAGCAAACTGGTGGCCGGCAGCCAACTTTAGACCAGCTGCTGGCTGATCACTTGCAAGACACTTCAGGTCTAACAGATCTTCCATGAATCTGCCACAAATTAGCACTAACTCTGCACTCCTGGGCAGCAAGGGAAATCTCCTGGAACCAAACAGCTCTATTTTGTTTACATAAACATTTAAAGTTCTTCTAGTTCTGCTGCCCATAAAATATCTACCCCAAAGTAGGAAGTAACTAAATACATTTAATTGACTCATGCCTTCAAGTACAGTTTTGAGGTACTTATTCTTGAGTCTTTCTGTTTTGCACAGCTTTATATGTTCACTACATTACTACCACTGCCAGTGTGCATTTTTGTATGAAATATCCAATTACAGTGCTTAAAGTTTTGTTATGATCTGTGCAATCTACAACTTAAATGAATTCATTTTCAGATTCTGGCTCAATTTTAAAAGATTTCAGCAGCTATTTCGTCGTGTTTTGTCCCCAATCGCAACAACAAAGCGTTCTAAATTTGTTCGGATATGCACTTCTGACTTGCTTCATCTCCGTAGCAACAGCAGCTGAGGCTCATGGGTATTGTAGTGGTTAAAGCCACCCATGTTGACAATTTAACAGACAAAATGTGATTTCCCAGAAATAAAGTTGAAATAATCCAAGCTGGTGACCATAACATACACATTAAGGGAACTGATAGTGGGGGGAAATACTTCTGGAAATACTTTGCAACTTTATTAAAACGGAGATAACTACTGTATTGCAACTATTAATGAAATACGCTACCATAAATGTAACTCTCACTGGTGAAACTAACCTAATCATAGGTTAAAGTGGCTACAAAAACACTACAAAAATGGATTATTTTAACACATAATACCCTTTTTCTTTTGGTGAAAGGATATATGTGCATTATTACACTCAAAGGTAATTAAGGATTGTGTACGGAGAGACTGGAGGGTGCAGTGCTGACCTTCCAATCTTGTCAGACCATGCTGAGATGATCCCGAAAGCATAAAAGGATTTGTTGCTTCTGTTCTCTTGTTTCTGTTCTCTTGTTTCTGTAGGCTGTTCTCTTGATGAATAGGCTACATCAAGAGAAGATCTGGTTAGCCAGAGCCAGGAAAGGCTTTCCAGCCACACGACTACTATCAACACCAGCCTCGTAGGAGGACTGTGGATAAGGGTGAGTCAAAGAGGAACATCCTCATGTCAAATGTAGCATGAAGGGGCAGGCTCTCATATTGCAGACACATTATATTGAAGGTAGGCCTTAATTTCAAATGTTAAAACATGGCTAACATTGCATAATGTTTTGGCACATAGCGGGGATACTGGTGTGTTATCCTCATAAATGTGATGATATTGACTTCTTTAGTTACAAATATAATACACTTGTATTGAAAGTACTTTACCTGGTATTAAATAGTTAAATTTACTAAATGTAAAGCTATACTAGCCACCTTGGTAAAATATCACTGTTTTTCTATTTCATGTCAGCAAAGTTTCATCTTCTGAGAGTGAGAACTGACAGCATTTCTCAAAGGATTCACTCGAGGACCAAGCAGGCTCCTCTCTGTTCTCAGGGGAAATATAGTTTTGAGTTGAACGTGTGGTATCCATCATGCTGATGAAATGCATAATTAATTCTCATCATTCCCGTAATCCTTCTCCAGACTTGACTGCAAAGATGAAAATTACAAGCTGGGCCCGTGTCAGCTGGCTGGCTGATATCTATTGTAGTTTTCTCACTCAGTGGCAAAGAAATGCAGATGATAAATTGGCAAGGTTACAAAGTATTTACACAAATAAGTTGAAAACAATCGATCCAGTGTACCACACTGTCATACCCTTAGGGATGTGGTTCCCCTGGAAGAATGCACAATCCCCCTGGCCTGGGTTCATTTGAGACGCAGATTGTGTCTGATTGATCAATGAGAACCACTGCTGAGCCATCAATCTAACAGGAGTGGAATAGGAAAAAGGGAACATTAACATGTATAAGCTGCCGTGTCCCGACAATGTCCTCTACCTTGAGTTGGTGGGAAAGCAGCCACCTCTGGGGACATGAACAAAAGTGTTAAGTCTAAGACCTGCGACAGGAATGTGTTATATAAGGACAACAGGGACGATGTCAACATCTCAGCCTCTTTGTGATCTCATCTCTATCACAGCAGAGGCTCCTTATCTCTGTATCTTACTGAAAAAATATATCTATGATGAAGCTGCTGCTACTCCTGCACAGCATTTTTTTTTTTTTTTTGTGCACAGGTTAGAGAGTTAATAATCTCTGAATTGTATAAAACTTGAATATCACCTTCAAATGCCCTCCAGGTAATCATCACTGCAAGCCGCTGATGATAGCATAAAATTGCTGGCACCTTTTTCGACACGTCTGTGCTGCAGTATTTAAGACAAACAGGTGATTAATGAGTGATTTGTGCTGGTATTACTGGTAGACAGATGTTCCATATTGCAGTAATCATTGGGCGGAGCAGTTAAGAACTGTTCATGAAGGTCCTTCTTAAAGAGTGCATTGCCTGAGATCCATTACCAGGCGAACAAATTGTGGTCAAGGATCTGCATGCCAATAGTACCTACAAATGTACACAATAACTACTACTACTATAGTATAGGTTATACTGTATATACTGTATATCATTCTCCTCACGTTGTGTAAGGAAATATAGGATAAAACCTTTTTTGAAAAGAGTTTTGTAGTTACTGTTTAGGCCCTTAAGCCTGTGGATGTTACTCTGAGATTTAAATTACAACACAAAGTGCCTAATGTACAAAGTCACTGATATACAGAAAGCACTGGCCCCCGGCTGGTTAGCTGCCTGTGTGGCCGAAATTAAGTGATACTAAAAACTATTTTTAGTGCTGACCCTCACAGAATTGCACCAATTAAATCATCCGTTCTGACATTGTTACTTGGTACCAAAAATCACACCCCTGGTGAACACCAAGGTAGGGGGCACTGTCATGGCAGAAAAATAAATAAAACTACAATTTCCTCCTTTTGGTAATTACAATTTAGACATATTTAGTACACAAGTCAAAACAAACACCAAGAACATATGTTCTGATTACTTAATAAAAAAGAATGATAATGTCAGTCACACTTAAATAAACAATTTTTATTTAACTATATAAATGAAGGAAGCCAGAGCCATAAAACCATGTGGAGGGATGGTTGCTAGAAAACTGTTACTACGGCCACAAGCAGCACATCTGAGGATATTGTAAGTTGAAGTGCTTGCCAAAGGGCATCTTGACACATGCTGACAAGGGGCGAGAACAGCATGTCTTGTTAACTTATGCCACCATGATTTTTGCACGTAATCCTGGATGTTAAGTAAGTGACATTCCAGTTGCTCCTCTAACCATTCAGCCACTTTTACAGCATGAAAAGACAGCATTTCATTATACACTGTACATCCAATATTAGCATAAACTGTGCAGTTAATGTGTAGATGTGTTGTTTATGCCGAGAAGTTTATCACTCTTGCCGGTCTATGATAAATAATAGATGAGTTTACAAATTACTACAGATTCTGACATTATTTCTTAAGCTGCAAAATAACTGTGGGGTGTATAAATGTCAGTTTGGGGGATATATGGTATAAGCTTAAATATTGACATTCAGATTGCAGCAGAATAAGTCTTCATAGTAGCCAGGCACAGTAATACTCTGCTCGTGGCATTATTCATTCAGTCCTACAGTCATGCATTGGCGCAGTAGCTAATCTCTGCCCCCAAGGCACTTCAGCTGTAATGCACCTGTTAAAAAATCCACATCCATGTCATTCTGAATTGTAAAAAGATTAGCTAATATTTTATAATAGTTTGGGGGATTTATTGGACACGTGTGTGTCTCTCTCTGGCTGGAAGGCTGCACTGTCACTCATTGGTCCAGTCTTTTCCACTGTGAGGAAGTAGGCAAAGGCTCAAAAAGTTATTAATAATTTGTTTGTGTTTTATGCTCTGAAAATACTTAAAGTAGTCCATGTAATTTTCCAGACATTTATGCATTTGTCCACATTTTAATTCACAAAATGACTGCTGACAAAGTGTTGGCAATATGGTGCAGGAAAGTCTTTTGAAAGCCATTATATGGCCTTGTGTCACAGGTCTGCATTTTGCTGTCTCATTTAATATTTTATATCTATTTTAGGCAGGAACCTGTTTTTGGTCCGTTTCTTTTCAGCTCAAACAGCAGGATCATTTCAGAGTGTAGTTTCTTCCTGGCTTTGCAGATATAAACAGGGGTGCCTGGTTGTAGTGGCTGACACTTAACTATTCTGTTGCTATACTTAAGTTGTCATTCACAGATGTTGCAGGTAAAACCATCTGAGAAATGTTGGTATTGACTATTTTGCAGCTACTTATAATGTGAACCTTAAAGCAGGAGATCAAAAGAAAAAAACACAAACATTATTCCTCACAGCATTACATTCTCCCCCAATTTGTATTATTTTATATGAATGAAAGTTGTAGGAGATGTGGCTGTGACCTTATGTAAACTGCAAATTTGCAGCTTCAAAATGTTATTGTCAGTAAAACACTTGTATCTGTTTCCCCGTTTGAAGCCCCACTAATCAATTCCCATCACAAACCTGCTTTCCCTCAGGCATTTGTTGCTCAGTTGCTTTTACATTTTTAGGGCTGTTATACTTTACCTTAGGAGTGTTGAAATAAATCATAACAAACAGAAATGAATCAATTGAATCAGTGGAGTAATGTCAGTGTATATGTTGCACTGCATCCCGGCTTGCAGGACGCAGCGGAAATTGAAACTAAACGCTGTTGTTAAGTCTTTACATGTCTAATACTTACATATAAACTGTTGTTGCCATTAGACAAATGTGGTCAATTGTTCATTCAATTTTGTTGCTGATATATATACACATATATATAAAGTTTTTGTTGCTTAAAACATACAAATCTGCCAGGAAACCTAAAATTAACACTATGGGCTATTTAAAAACATTTACTATATGTGTTTCATTTTTGGTTTCATTGAGCTGTTGATCTTTAAATAAATAAAAAAAACATACAAGCAGCACTGTTTCCAACAGGACAGCAAGCAATAAAAATATAAGTAATATTTCTTGATACTCCACATCACACAACGGGTGGTTGATGGAATTTGAATACTTCTTTTTTAAAAAGTCATATTTCTTTTGGAAGTCAACCATGTGCCCTCGGAATATCTTCACAGAAGTCCTTTTTTTTTCGCTACAAGGAGACAGATTTTGTTTTCTTTTAACTTTAAGTTAACAAGAATAAGAAACCTATAAATCTATTACAGCTACAAGCAGCTCTAAAAACACTGTTGGAAGCTGAAGTCACTTACAAAAGGACACCTTGACACAAGGTAACAAGTGGGACAGGGTTGAGGGGGGGGCGTTGTTAACTTTTTTCACTTCACCAAACAGTTATAGCTGTAGATAAATGTGAAATGTTCAAGTAAATACACTGGAATATCGCCACATCAGGAGCACTCAGCTGTAGGGCTGAGCCATGACGTTTTATGTTGGAAAGTAACCATTCAACATGTCACAAAAGTTGCAGAAGAGCTTGCTTTTGTTGATGAAGTACTGTGTGGATGCTTATCACTACTGTGTTGGCGTGCAGTAGTCACTGATGTACTGTTTTCTTACTATTTTGCTTGAATTAACATGTTTTATGGCTAATGCTTACTTCAGAGAAAACACAGTATTGATCAGAAATAGTAATATCTTGAATAGTCATAACTGACATCAGTATCCAGGGAGATTATAAGAACAAGGGAAAAGTAATGGGTGTGACTGAAATTAGATTATGTAAAAGTTTGCACCCCTTCTTTTCTTGTTTGAATGCATAAGTGTACTGTATATACAGTGGTATCAATATTGATTTTAGGATGTCCTAAAACAAACTTAAGACATTATATGACAGAGCTCATTCCACGAGATACAATTGACATATAAAGCCTCCTGGTTCAGACCTATCAGCACTATTTTTGCAAAAGCTCATTTGAGTATAATAGCTCAAACAAATGTTCAGTACCAACTCAGCCTCCCGTGAATTACAGTTAATTGCAAAGAAAGCAGCTCCAGGGTTTGTCTCTGCATGGTCTTTAGATCTCTTTTCTTTTCTTTCTTTTTCTTACTTTTTGTCAGGTTCCACAAATACTGTTTTTAGCCGTGAAAGAAACTACAGTATGGATTTTGTATAAACATTCATGGATCCAAGAGGATGAATGTTACTGATTTCGGTCATCCCCTGACTTTTCCTCACCCTACAATGAGCTTGACATTTGTGTTTTTTAGTGAAATGTCTTGACAACTATTAGATGGGCTGTTATGACTGCCAGCTGTACTTTGTTTTTAGTGCTAATTTGCACTTATTAGTATGCTAACTTGCTAAATTACGATGGCGAACATAGCAATCATTATACCTGCTAATCAGCATATTAGCATTGTTATGTGATTATGTTAGCACGCCCATGTTAGCATTAAGCTCAAAGCTCCTCTGTGCCTCAGATGTATAGCCATAGTTCTTTGGAAGTCTAAGTATCATATTTCTATGGAAATACATTTTTTTAAAAAAAGCATGTATTTTCACTATAGAAGAACAAAATAATAGGGTAAAAGACACAAAGGGATATGTTGCCTCAAGGGATAAGATGGAGCAACATGGTAGATCAGTTTGCCTCCCAGCAAGAAGGTTGGTCCGAACTTGAGTTGTCTGTGTGTTATCCCCTTGATAGACTGGAAACCTGTCCATGGTGTCCCCATCTTTTGCCCAGCGCGTGCTGGGATAGATGCCAGCCCCCTGCTACCCTGAACAGATAAGGTCATACTCATTTCAAAAATGCATTATCTAATATACATTAACCAGATTATATTAAATAACTCCTCACATTCATATGGTCAGAGAGATTGTTGCATTAAACACCATACTGACACACTATTGTTGCATCAAATCCCATTGTATGTCCGTGAAAAGTGGTCTACAACTTTGTTTAGAGTGAATTTTTCCTCAGCCATGACAATGCTGCCAGGCCCAACACTGAATGTGAATGTCAGTCTGGACAATTGATACGATAAACCCAATTGAAACTTTCAATCTCCCTCCTGCTGATAAGAACAGAGGGAGTCTGCAAAGGGGAAGAGGGAGGGGGACTTTCTTTTCTTGATGGCCTAGTGTCAGTAACAGCAGAATCTCCACTAGACTGGCGAGGAAAACAGCATTTGTGAGCACATCTCCTGCAGTTCTGCTCAATACATTTTCCACAGCAATGTGGTTTCAGTTCTTAAAGGAAGGTGAAAAGAGGAAACCTTTGAGATTTATTGTGTTTTTGGAAAGACTGTTTGGTGTTATATATGCGGTTCAAAAGGTGCTCACAAAATGGATAGCTTCTTTGAATACAGGAACTTTCCACTCATCAATGTAATGGAGCTTTGTCAAGTCTGAAATAATAACTCAATTGAAATCATCCAGAAAGTCCACATTAGAATTTTTTTCAGCCCAACCCATATTAGGGACCAAAAGTCAGGATAAGCTTCACCACTTTCTTTAATCTGTCTCTTGTAGGTACCCAAACATTATGGAAGTGCAATACATATAACATTTGAAAACTTATAGTAGCTTTGTTGTCTGCTGTGTGGATGTTGATTTACAGTTTGCTCACCTGCTGCTCTCCCTGGCTCTGGTACTTGCACTGAGTCGGACTATTTCATTTAAGTTTAATGTTACTTAATTATGATACCTGCCCTGTTAGCACATTTTAGCTAAAATAGCTAACATTAGCCCAAGTGTGCACTGCTTGGTTGCCCCTTATTTGGAAGGTCTTGGCTCCAAATGGAAAACCAAAAGGTGACCTCACTATATCCATCTCTGTATACAGTCCATGGGTGTAGCTGACACCAATTCATTCTAAAGGTGCTGGAAGGGGTTGAGGTCATGGCTCTGAACAGGCCAGTCAAGTTCTTCCAAACCAAACCAAGAAAACATATTTCTGGGTCTGGCTTTGCACACGGGGGCATTGTCATCTTGAAACAGGGAGGGGCCTACCCCAAAACTACACATTGGTGGAAGCAAATGATTAATCAAAATATCATTATATGCTGGAACATTAAGAGTTCCCTTAACTGGAAGAAACGGGTCAAGCCAAAACATGAAAAACACCCTAAAACCAAAAGTCCATAAATGTATGTTTACAGGGTTGTCCTCTTGCTTTTGTTAATATACAGTTTGTTTTATAAAGCATAGAGTGGAAATACATTTACTACTTCAAAATTGTACCTAAGTAGACACACCTACAGTAGTTACTTCCTACCACTATGAAATCCTGATTTTAACTACCAGACCTACACATCAGCTACATCATTATTTTGGCTTCTGTGTGAGTCCCAGGAAACACTGTTTTCCAGAGATGTTCAGTGGGTCAGTGAGGATCCAATGTGATGAGCCAATCCTCTAACAACACCATACACGAAAAGATCCTAGTGGTTGGAAGTACATAACCACCCTGCCTCTGACACTGTGTCCATCAGTGTATCGATCCAAAGACCTTATCAAGCAGTGTATCTGAAGCTAACAGGGTGGTGGGGATTGACTTTGCAAATCTCTACCCCTTCTAACTTTCCTTTTGATCTGAGCATGGCCTCTTCGGTCTGTGTTTCATAATAGCTGAGCTGAACTTGACTACATTTCAGTCTCTCTCTATGAGTTAAGACTGGAGCAAAGCCAGTCTCTTTGTGGTTGCCAAATGCCACCTTAATTTATTTTACCTAATTCTGTCAGTCTATGATTTATCTGGTTGGAGAAAGAGTGCATCTTTAGTAAAGTTTCAAACCATTTAAAAAATTAAAGTTCGCTCATTAGCATATTCATATGTCACACAGCTTGTTGGCTTTTACATTTGTGTAATGTTTTATTGATGCACCTTGTGTAACTATTGCATCATAGATTACAAAGAATAAAAGTGTGGGAACATCAGTATCATCAGAATAAATTGAATAATTGCAATAGTTGCACTGTCTTTGGTTATTTCATGATGACAAGAGACAGCAGCATACATCATGTCTCACTTCCTCACAGCAATCCAAAGATGACACAGAGCCATAACAAATACAGGCAGTTCTCATTGAATACAGTGCTAACATCCTTCAAGCGGAAGACTAATCGGAGGAAGAAAGCAATGTCAACATAGGAACTGCTTGTCCATTTTGATGTGTGTGATCAAAGAGAAACTTAATTTAAGGTACAAACCACTTTGGTATGGTAATGGTATGTTTTTACATTTGTTAGCATAGCTAACAAAACTCTAAGCACATTGTGAAAATTAAAATAATATAACGCATACCTGAGGTGGTATACAATGGTATAATATTTATTAATACCAACCCAGTCTATAGCTACGTTGGTCCACTGTGCAAAACGTATAAGTTTCATAATAACAGCTCTAAAATTGTGAGATGCCTACATTTTTTTTGGTTTTTTTTGTTTTTTTTCTCGAAAAAAAAAGACTGACACTCCTTTTAATGCAATATTTTAACGTAGTTTCGACATTAAAATGCATTTTGATTACATTTCTAGCGAGAAATGTGCATTTCATTTTCATAATCTTCATTCAGTGAATGTGTATGATGTTAAGTTTTGTTAGTTATTACAGGTGTCACCAGAAAACTGTTGGAATGCAATGTTTTCTATCGTTGCTATGGTGGTTGCTATGGACGCTACTATCTCTGAAACCTCATAGGTTCATGTAGTTTGAATCACTGTCTTAGTGTTGTACAGTTACCTGAGTTGTTATATTATTTGTTATTTTTTATGTAAGATTTCAGAGCACCTCAGGGATGAATTGAATATGAAATCCAGAACTTGAAGCATGGTGATTGGCTGATTTCTTAAAGCAATGCAGTTTGGGACTTATTGTTGACTTAGGCCATCTCCAAGCGTTTTCATGTACACAGTCCCCTAGACTTTTTCAACAAACCGTAGCAACAACGTTGCTACTACACATTTTGATGTGAGACTGGGTTGTTAATACACATTATTTAATAGCATACAGTTTATACACACATCAATCAGTGTGGTTAACTGATTTGAAACCATGTAAGCATTGCACAACAACCTGTTGTACCTGGCTTGGAGGACTATGTTTACAGACACAGAGCTTTTCCTGATAACACTCAAGTTAAGGTATTAACCCTCTTAGACTGAGTCATGCTGTTGCTTTTAATGCATGAGAAAGCAAATGATGATACCACTGTTAGTTTGTGTAATCCTCTTGGCACAAACAGACTGGGGCACTAAGAGTGAGTTTTTCCTATATAAATATAGCTGGCCTTAACATTTCTTTCTTATGCTTTGCTTACTCTGTATATAGCTCCATGAAAAAGTGAATGTAGTTCAGCATTCTGCCCAAGTCCTCCATAATGTTCGACAATCTATGCCGGTGTTCTCTTTCCCTGAGAAGCTGGTTTTAAGCTGTGTATTGCTACAGTATGCATATTGCATTAGAGGGGGTATTAAGAGCTTTGTAACCAGGAGAAAACAAGGATTTAGATTAGATGTATTCTGACTGACTGCTATTTATTTGTCAGTTTGAGAATGAACAAATATTCAATTTGCACAGGCTCAGATATCAGAACTAATGAAATGGATCCAATGAATTTTAATGTACTGTGATAATATTACCCAAACATCTCCCTGTTATCATGTGCTTGTGATGCTACTGTACAGTTATAGGACAATGCAATGCATTTTGGTAGCTGGTTTGCTCTGAGTTTCCACACACACTCTGCAATCATACATCTGATAGATGATAGATGACATTTTGCATCACAAACAGGAATAAATTTAAGGCAGAATTATCTAAGTAATACAAGTATAATGAGCAAGGGAGAGAGGAAATACAAGCATAATGTTTTGGTCCATACATTTATGCACAGTATGATAATAAGTTGCATATCTGCGAGTTGTTGTTCCAACATACAATATAACACACAATCTATTAGCAAGTATAAACATGCTGAATTATTGGAGACAAAAGTTTGGTTTTATATTGTAAGCAGTAGGTAAATGTTCATAATGATATCATGGCCCCTTGCTTTCATTTCCTTTGTTTGGTTTTGTTTCATAGTTTACTTCTTCCCTTTTTACACTAACATTTATCATAAGAGGTGTGTTTAAATCTGTTCATGGCTATTTTTCTTGATTTCCTGTGTAGTTCTTTTTTATTAAAATGTTATTATTATAATACTACACTAATAATTTGTTTTTCAGCAAATGTTGCACTTGCTTTTATTTCTTGTACTTTAATGCACTTTTTCAGCAACTGTATCTAAACCAAAATTTCACAAGATCTCACACATTGTAAGCGAATGAGAAGCGTTTTAAGCATGCAGCTGCGAATACTGTAAAAAACATCAAAATCATAAATCAGCACTGTGAATGTGGAGATGGAGAGGAGATGCCCGTATTAATCCATAAGAGCAATTCGAGGTCAAGGTCAGTGATCTCACAGTCGAGTAGCCAAGCTGGGAAGATTTTGGCACAAATGTATCAAACCTGTCCAGTGTACACAGAATAGAGTTCATTCAGTGTGTCAAGGCTGTGGTCCAGCTTTATTAATCCAAATTGTCCAATTCAATTCTAAGAAAGGTGTAGTTTAGTTTGAGTCAAGGTATGACTGGGCAGGACTCTTACAAAAAGGTCAAAACTCCACCAGAGCAAACTAACACCAGATAAGACCAAAAGGCAATAAAATGTGACCATTACTTCCTACATTTAAATATCCGAGAAAGCCTATAACCCTGTGAAGAGATAACTTTGCTATTCTTACAATCTTTATCATAAGGCAAAAAGGTTAAGTTTGTAGTAAGGGTGGCACCAATGGAAATTCATGTCAAAATCTACATCCAAAGGGTTTTGTCATTTTTAAAGTGGCTTTTTAAAGTTTTTATTACCTTCCAAAAATGCATATGACCATTAGATTTTCTGATCACGTGCCACAGTGGTTAAAGTTTGACTAGTTTTAGCCACTAAACCTATTTAAACTTCTTAACTTTTTAACTTTTTAACCAATTCCAAACATTTATCAGCCTCTCATGTTCATTTTGTCAGCCTTACCTATAGCTAGATCTCAGTGGTCACCATGTAAGCATGCTAAAGTTAGTGTGTCAGATAAAAAAAAATGGACACATTTGACATAAGGTGACATTTGACTTTTGTGGCTTCAGCCTACACTTCTGCTGAGCTGTTCACTCTCTTCACTTTAGCCTCTGCTCTCTTTCAGTCACTTCTTGAATGCTTGTTTTTTCCATCTTAATCTATCCTGCTTCCATTTCTCTCTCACTTTCTCTAAATATTGCTGCCTTAGGACAAGGTCAGCGTTCCTGTGGGCACAGCACAGTCTCTGACTTTCTGTAACTGTGCCACTGAAAACTGTATAAATTGAAATTATAGCCAGTCTTTTGAATTAAATTAATGTTGAATGCATCTTCTTAATATAATTATATATTATATAAACATTATTATATAATAATGTTTGTTTTAGTGACAACCCTGTTACAGAGGACAACAAACATTATGAAACTCAAATTAAAAAATCATAATTTCCGTGTAAAGAAGAAGGGATTTAGCATCTTTTTTTCCTCAACATGTAACATGTACTGTATCTATTGAGGTTTTTAATTGTCTTTTGATCAAAACCTGGTAATCAAGCTCAGATACATGTCATGTTGTTTGAAGTTATGTAAAGGATCAAAAGACATGTAGATCTACTGTATCTGCAAATCCACTCACTGCAATACTTCCTGACATCCAGCTAATCAATGCACAGGAACAGACTGATCAAAGCACAGAGGTTTGTAGCTGAGTACATAGACCACCGGTTTGCACAGCTGAAATCCCTTGAATTGTTTGTTGTACTGGGGAGAAAATAAATTAGTCATTAAAACCATGAACTGTTATTATATTCTTTAGATATGTAAACACACACACACACACACACACACACACACACACACATATGTATATATGCATTTGAGAAATGAATAAGACAAGTCCAAAATGTCAAAAGACCAGACTTGACATTTTCAGCCCTGTTTTGAGGTTTCAACACCGGGAGCTAATCTTTGGATTGCTGAGCAGTGCTGAGAATGCAGAAGAATTCAAAACATCCCACAGTCTTCATGCTTAGCATTAGCATACAGCATGAGGCTATCATATTGCCCCAACTGTGTAAGTGTGTTTGTAGATTATTAAACATTTGCATAAAAATAAATATGACTGCGAATGCAAAGCCTGCTATTTTCCCCTCACATAAGGGATCACCCCGGAGCCATGACAAATCCAGAGCTTTGTTCATTGACCCTGTGGGGTCAATTACGTTTGCAGTGAGGAGACATGGAGACCGCCTCAGGTTCATGGGACCGTAGTGTTGGCACGTTGATCGATGACGGGGATGCTTATCAGCCACAGTGTGTTACAAACACCTAATTGCAATTGATCCCCTTTGCTGTACCATTAATTGTAAATCCTCTCTCAATCACAAACTCCACACTACACATGTTGTACTCTAAAACTAAAACTTCATTCATCAGTGGGCTCTACATCGGTTTTCAATATGAGCGTGCCGTGGCAGAGAGTACCAGAGCTAAGAGACACTCTTGCTCCGAGTGTTAAGCTTCACTCTGCTGTACGTGGCGCCTGGATGGTTTAAAGGTCAAGGTTGATAGCTAGCAGCTGACTGCTCTCATCAAGATGTCAACGCACTGACTTGTGTTGTCAAAACACCAATAACAAAATCAAATTCTAATTTAATAAAAATAATTGATGTTTTCATTCTCTTCAGTCACATGAGTGGAATGTTTATCCACTATTTTGGTGTACACTAAAATATCTCAACATCTACTCAATGAATTACCACAAAATTTTGTACAGACATTCATAGTTCCCAGAGG
Source organism: Thunnus albacares (assembly GCF_914725855.1). Taxonomy (NCBI): domain Eukaryota; kingdom Metazoa; phylum Chordata; class Actinopteri; order Scombriformes; family Scombridae; genus Thunnus; species Thunnus albacares. The sequence continues at coordinate 8,853,630 of NC_058126.1, forward strand.
ATGAATCCTGATGACTTTGGTGATACCCTGACTTTTTCTCTAGCGCCACCATGAGGTTGGCATTTGTGTGAAATGTCTAAACAGCTATTGGATGGGTGACGCCATGACATTTGATACACACATTCATTTTTCCCTCAGGATGAATTGATGACTTTTCATCTGGTGCCATCAATGTTTTTACTTTATGTTTGGTGCTAATTAGCAAACACCCTACACTAACTTATATCTGCTAAAGCATGTTAGCATTGTCACTATGAGCATCACTACTCCGCCTAAGTAGAGACTCACAGAGCTGTTATAGCTGTAGACTCGTAAGGCTTGTCTACACAGGAGGCTTTTCAGTTGCATTTTTTTCAGACATGTTTCTATTCTGTCGCTGCCTACACTGACCTCACAGTGGCTTGCATCACACTCACTAGTTTATAACTACAACCCAAAGCTATTTTTTTTATGTGTCTCGCTTGAGGTCTATTTTTTTTCATTTTATGTGCATAACAGTGATTTTGTGTTGGGCTTTGAGCGCTGCCAAATTGCAGATAACCTATACTCAAAACTGTGCCTGAATGCTTCCTGTGTAGATATCCACAAGGGACTGAAGTTGCTGTGGTCTTTTTTGCTTGACATTAAAGAAATTATTCTATTCTTTGCCATTAGGTATATAAAGATTATATAAGTCAATGCATGAATAGATACCATGGATAAAATGAGAGAAATAGCACGCAATTTGAATAAATAATTGAATCATATAACTAATATTCTTGCTTTCAAAGAAAAATAATATTCTACATTATGCAAATATCTTTCAAGAAACTGTCTTTTCTCTTTCCCCTGCTACATGTGCTGTATTCCAAACACCTTCACCCAATGAAACACTTCCCCAGAGCTTTATTAGAATAAACACAATAGACGGGGCAACAGGCCAACGCATCCTCATAATCAAACAACCACATAGGTAGATTGTACCATGCACTCATGCACATAACGATCCTAATAGCCGCCTCTATCAGTGCTTTCCAAAACTGTTACATATCACTGTTAAAAAATAATTATGTTTTACAGTGTGACAATGCTATGGTTAAGGTCTGGTTAGGTTTAGGCACAAAAAACATTTGGTTAGTGTTAGGAAAAGATCATGGTTTGGGTTAAACTGATCACTTGAAACGCTGTGTGGGTTAAAGTTACAACTTCCTTAAAGTAAGGCAACCTTTGTCATTATGGTAACACTCGTGGTTGAAAACGGGAAGCTAACAGCTGTCTCCTGCAGATAAGTCCACTTTATGGCATGTATCTATCTAGCCGTCCACCCAACCATCTCAGATTATGGACATTTGTCACCTTATATGGACATCATCTGAACTGTGTCACTTCTTCGGGTCATAACTACTGTGGCCGCTAAATGAAATGTCTTTTACTCAAACGTAACTACAGGTCGTTTTTGCCAGTTGAATTTTCAACCTATACTGTTGTTTTTCTTTTGAGGACAGGCTGGACAGGCTGTGTGCAACTATAAGACCAACATCTATGAAGCAGCTTTTTCTCTTTCAGCAGATTCTCAGCAGCAAAGAGAGGCTTGCTCAAAGGATAAACTCCTCTAGGAAGCCTTGAAAGAAATTGGTTATTAAATAAGGTAGACCGGAGATAAAGATGTCAGCAGTAATAATGCTTTTCATTTTGACTCTGATCTTATTTGTTCAGAGGGGAGGGTGAGGCGTGCAGTCCCACCGAGTTGACATAAGGGTTTCTCCCACTGCTGGGAGACTGATCTGTCAGCAGATACATGGCAATGCTGTCTTTGTCGCCCTGCCCTGTGAGGACAAACTAATATAGTGGAACTGCAGAGGTGGCGCTTTCCTACTAACACACTTAATACTCCATATATACACACAGATGGTCCTGAACACATATAGTACCAGTCACTGCTGATGGTATACAGGCTGTGGTGGTTAAACTGAGTGTAGCTCAGGTGCTCTGCGGTCTTACATGTCTCTGTGGCAAACAGAAATAATGGGACATACTGTTCAGTAGACTCAGCTAAGACCATTTGGTTATCCTTCTGTAAACAACCACTCCAACATGGGCTCACTGTATTCTTCTCTGTTGGTGTCAAGTATGTTTCCATTACTACAACATGAGCATCTGTGGGGCAAGAAGATTATATGGAAAAATAAACTGACTAACAGATGCAATTTTACATAAAAATAGGCCTTTTCTAAAATATTATTAATACTGTGCATTAGATAAACATACAACTTAAAAGGACACATAATGGAAATCACCTGGAGACACAATTACTTGGGGAAGAAACTAATTAAAGAGATCAAAATAATTAAGAACATTTGCATAATTGTTGTGAAGTTCTTTGGGAGAGTGCACAAACAGGAATACAGAGACTAGGAGAGTTTAACAAGATAACTTTTTATTGCTAATTGCAGTTCAGCTGTAACAAACCACACTCCCTGTGCGCCTTTTCAAGAACATAATTAGTAGCAACAATGGTCAGAAAGTCCGTTAGCGTTTGCGATACTCTGACCACAAACTAGTGGACAAATCATGCACTATGACATTAGGCTGAATGCATTAAACCTGCAGATGTAGTAGCTCATATTTTAGAAGGTTATGATGTTCAGTTTGGGTTGAAGCTGTTTTAGAGATGTGTTGATTGAACTCTGTTGTCATTTTGGAGGCTGTAGTTTATGGTGCTCATTATACTCATGAGGTGTTTCTCATTTTTAGTCTACTCACTGATATAAATGGAACAAAATATTAGCGGGTGCACACATTTTTGTCATCTACCTCGTCTTTTTATTGAAAACCACTTGGTGTGAGTGATAGAGTCAATATTTGGCAAGACTTCCAGTATCAGACTTGCAATTCAAATGATCCTAAACATTATTGGCTAATCTGACAACATCACACTGAGGATAAAGTGCAAAGAGACCAAAGACCTGCTCGGCATAAATTTTTACTTCTGCAAAACGTTGATAACAAGAACTTTAATGTAATCACAGAGCTTCTTGTAGATAAATAAAAAATTATGTTATCATCAGTGTTTTTCACAAAAATGCACTGTGTGTATCCTTGAGGTCTAACAAACATGTTGAATGCAGTTCTCTCCTCATAAACTTTTGTAAAGGCAATTTTTGGAAATATCTTAAATCATTTATCATTTACAGCCATGTTTGCTAGCTAACAGTCTTTTTCACTGCTTCTTTTGTTGGCATATTGCTATGTTTCTTTGCTCACTATCGCCAACAACTGTCGATCAGCAAAATAACCATCAGCAACAATGTGTATTGTGTCCTCTCATACATGTGCGTTTGTGTCCTGAAGCATGTTACAAACAAAACAGGGACTCACTCATAAGAACATTGCACCATAGCACCACTAGCGGTCAAAACTTCCACAGGGTACCTTTTAAACTCTGGGGGCTGCTGTTAATATTCATTTGATTTCATTTGAGGCTATGTGAAACATTAAGACCCACCCTACTTTTGCAAAGAAAAGTTTCCACCACTTGACGAAAATGCAAATGTGGAGGCAAATGGTTGAAATGCTTGTGATGTGGATGGTGCAGAAAAAGCTACACCAAATAGTTTAGTTTGTTTGTTTTTATTGGTGGTTACTTTCTTTTTTTAACTCTTTTTGTGTGGTTTTGTGGTCTCAGCGTTTTGTTACATTTCTGCAGCCTCTGTCACACAGACACTATTTCAGATATAATACATTCATTAAATAGACATAAGGCTAAATAAAGTGTGTTGGAACCACAACCACCGAAGATGCGGGACACTTAAAAATAGGCCAGGTATTATCTCTGTAGCAGGGATAGAAGCTCTGATTGGACAATTGACAGCAAACCACCTACAGGGTGTGCTCGTTAATAGTCAGTCAATGACATGCAGGCTGGCTGGAGTTCAATATAAAATGGACTCTTTCACTGGCAGGCTCTCATCCTTCCCACTCTGAAATTTCGGCAATAGACCATACCACAACAAGCCATGTGGCTTAAAAAACAACCGGAAGGGTAAACACACTGTAAAACAAGCCAGTTCTGTTAAATATTTATAGTTCTTTTATCTTCCTTTTTCCTAAATTTCTTTTGGGCACTATAAACAATATACCGTTTTTTTTTTTTTCTTTTAGAGTAACACTACAAACATAAAGCATGAATAACACACATTCTTCTTTGTTGTGACTTTGTTGTGACTTCATAGCCCGCTCTGGTGTCAGGACAGTAACCACTGATGCTCCTTTTCTTATTTTGTCTGTAATGCAACTTAATTATGGCAAATTGTCTCCATATGTGTTCAAGATACATCTCAATTGGATCAGGACACAGGAGGGAAAATAACATAAGAGCACACCAGCTACAGGGTTGTACAGTTGAAGACACTGAAGCCATGTCCTCAGTGTTTTTCATTCTGCAACTAAAAATGTACACATGGTGAGTATTTTACAGGCTGATTTCCACTATGTTTACACTGAATATACTTAAATATTTTACACTTTCAGGCAAACTAACTTTAAATTAACAAATAACAAGGGCTGGGTATCAATATTGATGCCTATAAGATACCTTTTAGAAATATTAAGATATTTATACCTCTTTTTAATTTAACAAAATATATCAAACTGCTCAATGTATCATTGTAAAAAGCTTTGTCTATATAAAACATTGTGTTTTCATTCCTGATTTAATATCTGATTAACAAATAAGTAAACAGGCCCAAGTATCTGACCAAGCATCCAATACTGACTTTTGACATTTGACACTGTTCTATGCTATGTACACAATTCAATCAGTACTCCAAATATATAATAAAATATTGAGTTTTGATAGCCCAGCCCTATAAAGGACTATTTCCTGGTGATGTGGAATCGGCTTTGAAAAAGCATTTAGGTTTTGATCTTAAGAAATAATATATAAAGAATATAATTGAACAGTTCAATGAATAAATAAAATATAAAAAATGAATATATGTTCTCAGCAGCTCCTCTCACAACTAGCAAATGACCAGCAGTGTTCCTAAAATCCCTTCTAGTGTCCAGATTCTGAGGTGCATCTGGGACTCTAGTAGGCTCCAGACTCACCTGGTCTAAAACTCATCCCAGGAGTGTTCAAGTTAAACACATGTTTAGCAGCTTTGTCTCCAGTGTACCTGTGTGACCACTTCTTGGGCTAATCGCATTTGTATCAAAAATGTTTGCAAGTTAACCTCCCTGATTGCTTTACGGTGACCAATGAAACTTCAGGAGGACCAAAACCTGGAAAGTAAATGGACAAATGTTAAATTAACATGGTATGGGTAGAAAAGCAGTGGGAAAGATCAGACCTGAACCAAAATGTACTGAATCTTTTAATGTGCTACTCTTGGCCTTAGCTTATTGTCTAAGTATAAATTATTTTCTGTAAGTGGTACACGGCTCAAGAAGAGAAACCTTTTAGAAGCAACTTGGCCTAACTGGGGCAGGGACAAACTTTGGTCATTTAGCTCTGCCAGGTTTAACTAAACTAATAAGATTACTTCTGCCTCTGGAGCAGCTCTGCCTCTGAGAAATGTTTATATAACGAAAACTCCAATTTGCTTAATGCAAATAAAGCACCGCTCATTGTCTCTTCAGGCCTCTCTACTCAGCGCTGTCCTCCCAACCAAACTTGATTTCTCTCCCTGCTTCGCTGCCACTCGATCATTCAAATCAATACTTGTAATAATGCTTAAATACTGTAAAACTACAAAATCCAAAATAAAAATTGTGTTTCAAATCAAAGAGTGATGTCTTAAAGTACAAAATATATGAGTTAACATCCTAGAAATGTGATTATATATCAAACAAATACACCAAACACAAGGGCCTTAAACTGGAAACGGACATACCTTTAGAGGAAATACGGTCTTGCCTGTAAAAAATAAAAATAAAATCAACTCGTTGCGAGTATTTAGTAAGCAATGAGAAAAAAAAAACAAAACAATTGTGTAACATTAGACACACTTGTCTGTTTAGGTACTTGCAGGCACAGCTAATTTGGGGTATGAATAAAATTACACTGTTTAATTGTTACTCAGTAATTAATTCTCACTAGTTTACAGTCATTGAACACAGAGACAGCAGCATATGTTTAAGTCATTATTCATGAATTATTATTCATGAATAAAGATGTAGTTATGCTCATAATGCTCCGCTGTGAAATGAGGGACGGAGTTAGAAAATAAGGTATAGCTTTATTTTCTTTGTGCGCTCTTTGTACTGTAGAGATATGAAAACAGGCAAAGCAAATGTTGGATATACAGTAAACCGAGTAATGTTGTAATTTCTTAGTTTGCATGATATTAGCCTAGTCTACAACTCAAAGCTTATTATCAAGGTATGACAGACTCTGTACCTCTCTACTTTGGTGTGAAAATCTCTCAACAAAAGGTCTTAGAACATCACAAGCAATTTGCAATGTTTTTCCATTAGCTACAGCTCTATTTACAGGTTGTCAGAGACAATAGAGCTTAATTAAAAAGAACACAGTTATCAACCTCATTAAGGCCGTGAATTTAGGCAAGTCAACTCAGGCATCTCATTTAATTAACTAGCCTTTACAAAGCCGCTTAGCACTGCCGAAAAGTGAAACTTTTTTCCCTTTTTTTCCTCTTTCTTCTCTTTCCTGTTCCACGTGCGAAAGCCCACAGATATAAGTGCTAATGCTTTTGACTTTTTCTCCATCTCATGTTTGCACACCTGGTCTTGTTTGTATTATACTATGCTGTTATTCTTTCACCTTTAGACTATTGGCTGAAAAAAATGTAGAGGTTGAAGTGTGACCAAACTTGATATTATTCTTATAAATTGAACTAGTGTGATTTTGTGGGTACAAAACTAAGAGCCTACAGTCTCTGTAAGGCTGTACTTCATGTGTAGGAGAATGAACCCAGGAGCAGAAGAAAAGTTTAATGCTTTCAAAAACATGATTCCTTTTGGCCTGGTCAGTCTGTCTGTGTAGGTGCAGGAGCACACGGCGGACCAGGTGACCTCTGACCTAAAGGCATAAGTATGTCAAGGAGACATGAACAGAACCAAAAACCTGAGCCTTCCTCCACCAGCCATGGAAGGAAAATGGACAGTCAGAATTAATGACTTTGTTTTTTCCTTTTCAGATACAGACTGTTCTAACCTCAATGAACCATCGTCCCTTTTTCTGCTTGCAGTAAATAGTGCATTTCGGGAGAAGCTACATTCCTTTCAGTCGCTCTCCTCTCCTCTCTTTTTCCTTTATGCACAATAAGTGTCTGAATTGGTCAGAAATGCCACTAAAAATGTATTAAAAAAAAATGTATCTGGACTTATCTAACTGATGTTAACTTTTATTGTGTATCAGGACAATCAATTAGTTTGATATTATGGAAATTCAAAACCCACTTTAAAATCTGTTAACTATAAGTTACACATATTATTGCATTTGATTTATTTGATATTAACCAGTGTAAGTCTATTATTTAGTTATGTTTTGATTACTAGGATGATGCTTTCTAAATAGATTTAATTACAGATTAAGAAATTTAGGTTTATTGATTTTATTCTGTATTTTATTTGGTGAATCAATATTACAATTTCTAAGTGTTTCTCACAGTTTCATGATGGCATGATGGCACTGATGACAAAAAAGTGAGTTAGTATTCAATTTGCAAGCCCGTATAATTTTCAAATATTCTATAGGAATAAAATTATCTCCCTTTTATTTGAAGATTTTTCTCTCCACATAAATGAATTAATTAGTAATCAATGCGGTCCCTCAAAAGAGCACCAAAGATAATTTTTCTTTCAAAACACGCTTCCTAGACTATAAAAACTTTTACAGCTCTTTGTCAGGCGGCTGATGTTTCTGTTTTCTCTTGACTTTATCAGCCACGATGGCCTGTGTTCCTATTTTTATTGTGTAGTTAAACTTTTTAAAAGACTTTTCCAAGGACTCCTCTGATTAGTCCAGAGCTCCATGCATCCAACTCTGCAGCCTGCCACTGAATGAACTGAGACTGAGACACCTCTCCGCTGTGTGTGTGTCCACTTCGTGGCCTCAGCTAGTCTGAGACTGGATTTATCCTCCTGAGAAGCAGTGAACCAAAGCTGTTTCACTGAACCTACTGCCACGGTTCTCATCTGGCTGTCACTCTGGCGACCGGAGGATAACCGAGTCTGCTTCGTCTTGCTTGGTGCTTTCCGGGAAGTTTGCCCATCATCGAGTCTTCATCACCACGAAAACACAAGGAAAACCATCTACCATGCTTCTGTCTCAGAGCTGATGCAGGATCAAAAATTGAATTTCTATTGGATGTAGTTGGAGTCACAGCCCCTCATTGTGTTTTTGACTCATTTTGATAACATTCATTTATCAATTAATTCATTATGTCGGCAATTCATTCATGCATCCTTTCATTCATTCATATTAATTGTATATATGTACATATGTGTAGTGTTTATCATTCATCTCTATCCCTTGGTAGTTAAATAAATATCTTGACTTATAGCCAAGTCGTTGTATCTGTGTATTCCTTTACATCAGGAGATGGAGATCCCTGTACTCAGAGTTCATGACTTTCAGATATAAGACTGATTCATTTAGTTTAATTATTTCTCTTCAAATTGAAGTGGTGCCCCATATTATTTACAAGTACTTAATATTAATTTCCAAATGTAGTAATGATCGCTACACATGCAATGTTGGCAGAATGGGAAGATCATAACCAATAGCCAAAAATTGCCTCCATTGCCTGAATTGCCTCTTAAAAACTGCAGTATGTATCTGGAGGGCTTCGTTAACAAGTGGTTAAAATAATATTGGATTTTATTTTTTTATGTCACTGTAGGTGATGGAGACTTTGCAGCCATTTTTGTCACAGGTTTATTGACACTTGCTGTAGTTCTTTTCTCCAAGTGGGAGCATGCTAACATGCTCACAATGACAACGACAACATGCTGCAGGTATGAGGTGTACAGTGTTCACTAGCTTACTTTAGCATGTTAGCATGCTAACATTTGCCAATCAGGATTAGAATGTCAGTAGTGTTGCAGGTGCTAATAAAGTAGTGGCGAATTTAAACATTTGACCTGATGATGGCACCAGAGGAAATGTTAAGGGACCACTGAAGTTATTCATTCTGAGGACTTTAATGTCTGTGACAAATTTCAAGATAATCCATCCAAAAGTTATTGAGATATTTCTCTAAAATACACAAATGTCAAAATCAGAAGATTTTCCTCTAGGAGGAGAGGAGGAATACATCCTCTGAGCACCACAGGATCTGTACAAATTTTCATAGCAATCCATCAATAGTCGTTGAAATATTTAAGTCTTGACCATCTTTTTGAACTATGCAACTAGCATGACTAAAAATGTGAAATGTATTTACGAACTGAGAGTAGTGTGTTTCATGTGTCATGTGAGATACTGGTTCCATTGCTCAAAAGACACAACAGCACAGCTTTAACCTTGACTTTACCTGCCAATAAAATCTTAAAAACACTTCACCACTGATGCACAAACCCTGTACTTATGCGTGACATTTCATTCAGCATCTACTCACTGTATTAGTTTTGGTCTGTACCCACATCATACAGCATGGCTAATTCTTCTCTCACATTAAGCACACTGGATAAACCGTCCCTATTGATTAAAGGGTGTTTTCAAACCTGGTTGCTCCCAGTTCTTCTCTTGAATTAATCAGTCTTCTCACCTCACGAGGACACTGAGGTGACACTGGTAACACTACCCAGTCAATGGGCCCCCCACTTGTTGACCAACATTCACCTCATTGAACCTGCCGCAAGCTCTTAGGTCTAGAGAAAGATGTGAAGATTGAAACAAAGACGCAAGACTAAGAAGTAAATTACACCAAGGCCTTTTTAATTACACATCCCCAAATAATAATCCTCAGATCCCAGAACTCACTGCGCTTTGTTCTCAGCTATCAGTTTTGTCTGTAGCTAACCTTGAGTCATTGTAATTATACATTACGTTTCTGTGAAGGGGCCCAGCGGCATAGTCTGGCTGCTGAAATGTGGGTCGTGAGTGTTTTGTGTTCTTTTCTTTAATCTAAAACATATTTAAGTGAGACACGGGCCAGACAGGACACAGCTCTACATCACCCAGTGGGGTGCCTTTCTGCTGTAGCCACAGGGTCCGGTTGGATGATTTATATCACAATACCAATGGCTGTGATGGTAATATACTACAGGTAATTGAAAAGAAAATTGAATTAGGTCAACAGAAGCAGTGACAGTCATTGGATGTCATACAAGTACATCATCATTCTGGTTTTGTACAAGTTGTCTAGTTGTATAAGACGAGATAAGACCTTATCTCTCAGGTCTCCCTCAAGCTGTGTGGTGGTATCCTCAAGGGAAGTGGCATGGATATCCTGTGAACTGTCATGATACCGAATCAGAAGTGTACATACAGTAATAAACTACATTTTCCATATGAGTGCATGTGAACCGTGGTGAGCACACATACACACATACACACACACATGCTGAAGTGGTGCTGTAAATGAGCTCCTCTTCCATGTCAAAGAGTTAAAATATTAATCTAGCAGTTTGCATGAATAAAGTGCCACCTAGGATGTTAGCGGGTAAATGGAGGAGCGAGCCATTATTCACTCTAACCATCTCTAATGACACACAATGCATTTAACAGATAACAAAATTAATTAATTTGGATTTACTGTGACACCTTTTGTGGCTTTGAAGTCACTTGTTTAATCGAATTAAGCCGTTTTGTTGATGCATGGCCGCAGGACCTTTTAAGTGCAACAGAGGCAGCCGTGAGCGGAGTATGAAATGAGTGGAAAAAATACTGTCCAGAACATATTCCACTTGGGGAAAATACAAGACGGTTGGCATGGCTCCAGGTTTTGCCTTTTGCTTACAGTGTTGTCACAACTTGTTAACAACATTCTGCACACTTTGCTATAATCATCTTGGTAGAGGTATCACAAATTTGCACTTTCATGTGTTTATGTAGCTTGAATTGCTGGACTATAACTCTACATTTTTTGCATTTTAACATCTTTGTAAAGCACAAGGTGCCATGAATGAAAAAAGATTATTTTCTTGTACTGAATATGCTTTGCACAATCACATCCTGTTAGGTGAATCAGTTATAATGCTACAACATAACCTTGGGTCTTTCTAACTAAACATTTATGCAGCTTCTGTGACATCAAGACTTTTTACGTGATATGGTTCAATGAACATTTGTGCTGCATATGGAATAAATGTAAAATGTGATTTTATTGTAGCACACACGTGCTACTCACTTATTGTATATTATAACAACAGTCGTGAGAGAATATTGACAGAGCTCAGCCAGTATGAGAACATTACCTTCATGCAGCAAAATGTTGGATTATTACAGCGGTTTTTAGCTCAGTCAAATAAAAGTCCACAGCTGCCAGCATAGAAAGGGAGAAGGGAAATGAAAATATAATATGCATTGCTTTCATTCACACAATTATTGCCTCACATGTGGAAGATGGTAATATGAAATGTTCCTATAACAGCTGGGTCGCATCCTTTTTGCCGTGCGTTGAATATATTCATGATCTGGCCACAAGATGCTAATCTCTTCCTCTCCGATTCCTTATATTCTCCCTGTCTTGCGTTGAGCAGCGGTGAGGCTGATCAGCATGGACAGTTTTGTCTGAGTTGAAACAGGAGAGGAGACAGGAGTGACACAACTGTGGCCTCCTGCTGAGAAAAGAGAGGAGGTAAAGCAGGAGGAGAGGCCAGCTAGTAGATAAATAGACTAATCTAATTTGTTACCTCAGCCAAATGTATTCCAAATCCTCCTCTGTGCTTCCCTGTCCAGCCTGTGGTGGATGATGCTAAAATATCCGGGCAGGAAGGGACACAACTGGGAGAGAGCTCGCCCAGAGGAACTTCAACACTATCGCATAGTCCTCTATCTTTTTATGAAAATCTTTATTTAACCAGGTGAGTCCCTTTGAGATTACAAGATCTCTTTTTTAAGGGAGCGCTGGCCAAGATAGCAGCAATACAACGTTTCAAACAACATACAAGCAAACATTAAAAACACATAAAACGAAACATACAGCAGCAACTCACAGAGTCATGTACCTAAAAAGACAGACAGGAGGAAACGGATCCAGCTAAGGAAGCAATTACAAATTCCAACTGAGTTTGCCTCCAAACCCTTTACTACATTTTTAAATCGGGATCAGCTACTTTAGCTGCAAATCTGTCTGCAAGTGGTTCAAGGCTGCAGGGGCAGAGAACATAAAGGCCTGTTTGCCAAATTCAGTATGAACCTCAGAGACGAACAGTAAGACGGTGCCATTTGAGCGCAAAAAATAATTACTATTTTTGAATGAGATACACCCACAAAGGTAAGAGGGAAGCAGACCAAGGATGGACTTATAAATAAATATGTACCGGTGAGTGAGTTTGCACAAGGCCAGTGTAGGCCACTGAACTCTGGCATATAAGGTGCAATGATGAGTGAGAGCTTTTCAGCCTGTGACAAACCTCAGAGCGCTGTGGTACACAGTATTCAGCCAATGCAAGCACTGGCCAGAGGCGTGCGTGTGCAACATATCACCATAGTCAAGCAAGAGAAGGAAAGTAGCCTCAACCAATTTTTTCCTGGCAACATAGGAAAAGCAGGATTTTCTTTTCTCTCTGACACATTGCACAATTCTGTATTTAAAACCATTGCCCACTGCTGTGCTGCAATGAAATGCATATACTTATGCAAATTAGAGTCTACAGAATAACCTATGAAATGACTCTAATAATGTATTGATAGTAATATATCGCAAGTGGAAATTGAAATTGAGAGATGTTGTCTCATCGGACCAGAAACCAAAAGTACAGATCAATTTAAAATGGCAAATGACTGCGCTCCCTGAGCCCATTTCTAAGAAGTGAGTAATAGATCTCTGATCATAGGCTATTACAGCCTGGTCAGGCAGGGCCTAGGCTGCCTGTGGAATACAGAGAGCACTCCTTGACTTTTACATCAAAAAGATGCCTCAGAGAAAGTCCTCAGAGCCTTGGGCACCACGGATCTCTGGGGCCGCACCACATGAGGAGTACAGTCGAGTCTTCGGTTTCATCTTTCTCTCTGGTCTTTATTAATGGCGGCAGGATTCTAATTCAGAGAGTTGTGCTGAGTTCACTGATGCTAATCACACGTGCCTGTTTCAGACAGAGGGAATGCATGGTGAGTGAAAATATTATACAGTGATAGCGGGCCGCTGCGATTCGAGAAGCTAATGCTGGGTCAAAAATTCTTATTAGAACTGAGAGAATTATTGATATCAGAGGACACTAAGGTGAACCGATCTGAGGTGTTTCACCGTACACTCAAGTTTTACAGGCAAATGAAATGAGGTCTGACACATTCTGACACTTAAGGGATGTCATTTTGTTCAAGTTTTCATAAACATCTCAGGTATTTCATCAAGTGTAAGTACGTTTGTCAGCAGTGGTGGAGGATGTATTCAGCTCATTTACTTGCCACAATGTAAGTAAAATTTGCATTAAAGTAAAATTAAAAATACTTTTCAAGTAAAAGTACAAAACTATTTGTACCTAAAGTATCAAATGTAAAAGTATGCACAGACCCTGTCATTGTTTTAATGTTATACTTGGTCCAGGTGGAGTCAATTTTAACTACTTTATATACTGTTGGTTTGCTTAACCTATAGCAAGAAATCGTATTTTATTAGATAATCATATGTTTTGTGTATAGAATATCCAAAGTAAGTAATAAATATATATTAAATAAAATGGAGTGGAGTATAAAGTACAATATTTCCCTCTGAAATGCAGTTGTGTAGAAGTATAAGGTGCCAAAAAATGGAAATACTCAAGTAAGGTATCTCAAACTATACAGCACCTGAGTTAAAATCCATTACTGCTGTTCAGTGACACCAAATTGATTTAATTATTAAAACATTTCATCATATTCCCCGACAATGAAAACTCCATACGTGAAATGAAAATTCATATGAGCCCCGATGCAAATGAAGACTTTTTTGATCTGACAGTCAAAATTGAGGGGTGGGTCCTTAGATCACTACACCGGTGTAGATGAGAGATGAGAGAAAAGAAATTTGAATTTCAAATTTCCATCCTTATTAGGTTGTCTGTGTTACGGGTGTACGGCGGCGATGAGAGTGGACATACAGTGAATATGGAGGATACTTTAGCTAAATTGATATTTTGAAAGCCCTGGTGGAATCATTTTTGTAGGAAAAACCTTGGAGAATATCATTGTGCTATAAGAACCTGCTCAAGAACCCCCCTCTCTAACTCTGTCGATATTCCTATCATGATAACAATATTGCTGCCTGTAGTGGTGCAACACAACACTCCCCAGGTTAACTTAAAAGATTTTGTGGGGCTTAAGGGCTGTAATGTTTTGCATCTAAATGTCTTATTTGCGGTGTTTCTGGGTTCAACAGCATGCATAAACATAAAAGGACTGTGTTTATATACCATCGCCTTTAGTGCGTTCGTATTGATCAAAGTTGACAGCTACACATGTTGGATAAAGAGAAACATCATGATGATGTATTTTTGTTGCATTATTTATCATGGCTGGCCTGGTAGGGCGACGGTCCCTGAGGTAATATGTCTCCTGATACATTATATCAGACAAATCTCTGGCTCACTCTGGAGAATTTTTGCCTGAGAGTTTATAATGCATTCATTAGGTGTTATGTAACATTTATGTTTAAGGTCGGGGAATATGTGTGTGTGTGTGTGTGCTTGTGTGTGTTACTGTTTGATATTGAGAAATCACCGCAGAATAATATCTACTGCTAATTTCATGTTTTATTTATTATTAAAGTGCAGTCATCTGGGAAGGGGCTTACATTGTGTTTGCTTGATGTGAGATTTGTTTTTTCCAGAATTCACTTTTGTGGAGCGAGCTGGATGTACGATTCAGGGTCGTTGTCATGTTACTTTTGAATAACATTGATAACTGAAAAAAAAAAAAGAATGAAGCTGCAATAAAAACCACCAGATGTGTAAAAATCACATTCACCTTGAAATTAAGGTGTTTATGAACTGCTTATGTGTGTTAACATGACTATAACAACCAAAACTAGAGTCATTTAAAGGGGTATTCCAAAAGTTGGGGGATTTCCAAGAGACAGATTTTAAAAACATATTTAAAAATACTTCCTGCAAATCAAGAGCCGGTGCTTTAGCCTGCTCTGAACACTTCGTTTGCAAAGTTACCTCTTCTTCCTCCTTGTGATGACGTCAGATTGTTCCTACATGCCCATAACTTGCCGTCCGTAGTCCTTGTTGCTAAGGTTCCAGCTGCCAGCTGATAGCGTCAATTAGGCCTTCAGAGCTTGTAAGACAGCACATATACAGTACATCACCACAGAACAACGCCCAAAGCTCTCAACATAACGTTAACAACTTAAGTGCCTTTAGAAGCTTTAAGACCACAGTTCAAGGAAGGTTTATCTACTAATGGCATATGCTTTTTATGAAGTACAAACTCCCAGTCTTTACTTCTATCATTCTGTGGTCTCGTGTATTGCCCACAGATGAATGTCTTTTTTATTAGTTGCGTACAACCTTGCTGCAGATATCAAGTTCAAATGAAAGTTTCATAATATCGGTTACTCTACTGTAGATGTTTAGTTCAAATGAAAACCATTCACTGAGAGGTTTTAAGATTATCCATTCAGATTTGATGTTAATCAGGACTAGAACATGAGCCCTAGAAAGACTGTTGAGTTTTTTAGATTTTATTATGATTTTTTGTTTTGTTTATTACCCATAATGTAATAACATATCTAAACCAATATATATATATATATATATATAACAAACTCTGACAAGTTACAAGAAAATGTATTACCAAATCAGAATCCTTCACCTATTTACATATCTGGCTAATTAAATACAGTCATGACAAGCTTGACAAAGAGTCTAAAAGTGAAGCAAATGATATCTGTAGTTCCTTGTATTTTCTTTGTTTGTATTTTACAGTTTATTTAGATGAGATTCATGCACATAGATTAGCAATTCTTATATATTTAGGCATCCATTGGTAGAAAGACTGTTGAGACTGATGCCTTGGGTCTTCTGGTTTCATATAATACCAGTATCTTTACTAGCTTTAAAGCTGAGCCCGCTACAGCCTCTGAAAGATGTCAGCCAAGGGTGCAGACACCCCCCGTGGATCTCTAAGAGTTAATGAGAATGATCTAACAAATCTGTATAGCCTCATGCACTAAATGTATAAGAAATATTAATCTATGTGCATGAATCTCACCTAAATAAACCGTATTTACTAAATCAAATTAAATCACTTATTACCTTTCAACATGTGTGATAAGGAAGACAGAAGTTTGCAGACAAAGGAACAAAGAAAATACACATCTTCAAGAAGGAACTACAGATATCAGTTGCTTCAGTTTTAGACTCTTTGGCAAGCTTGTCATGACTGTATTTAATTAGCCAGAGATGTAAATAGGTGAAGGATAACTTGTCAGAGTTTGTTAACTATATACATAGATAGAGAGAGAGAGAGAGAGAGAGAGAGAGAGAGAGAGAGAGAGAGAGTGCAGAATAGCTCTAATAGTGTTGTTGAAACAGTTTGTTTGAAAAAGTAATTTAAATATGTTTAATTAAAGATGATGTTTTTCATGAGAAGAAATGGTGATCTTTGTATTTGAGGACAAAGCTTCATGAAAGATGTATAGATTTCAGGAGTAGAAGGCAGGGATGGAGATAAGTCCCACCATCAAATACCACAAACAAATATATAGTCATAATTCCTAGAGAGAGAGTAGGGGTGTGTGTGTGTGTGTGTGTGTGTGTGTGCGGTCAGGTTTTTGAGCAGCTACTTTAAAGGGGCAACAGTAAGGGTAAGTGTCATGGAAGTGTGACACTTTATAGCCAATAAATAAAACTTAAATAAAGTGATATAGGTATATTATTACATTATCGGCTCCAGTTATTAAATTTATTATGATTTTTTTTAACCCAGCTAATAATGTAATAACTTATGACAGTATGTGAAAAAAGTTATTACGTTATTGGTTTAGAAATTTTATGAGATTATGGGTAAGTTATGACATTATCAACTTTTATTACATTTAGAATGAAAATATTATCACTTTAGTGGCAGTTATTACATTAACAGTAGTTATTACATTATTGGCTGCTACACACCTTCACTGTATTTCATTGGCAGTCATCTCAAAATCAGATAAATCCAATATAATCTGTATCAGTAAAGTGTGAAATATGTTTTTCTTTGTGTGATTTGGTTTCCCATATCAAAGTAGAAAACAATATGTAGATGAAATAACACACCTGTATCTTACACATTAAAGATACACACATATTGACCCAGTTTGGGTCAATATAGCACCAATACAACATTGGGTTAACTGCAGTAGCAATGTGTTATTTTGACCCAGTGTTACACATAACAAGCTTTAACTAAAAACTATCACTAATGTATTGTTTCATGTACAAAATGATTTGCATATTACATTCAAAAGACACACAAAAAAATCAATAAACTATTACATGCATGTTTAAAAAGATTAGAGTAGATTATAAAGCTTTATTTTGGGTAAATAACCCAACAGTAAAATAAAAAATAACACTACAACTGGGTCAAAACAACCCCTGGTCTTCAGTGGCTTTTTGGGCAACATTAACTCAATATTGTGTCCAGTGATTTTTAGCGTGTATAACAGGTAGGCAATTATTGCATTTAATTATTGTATTTAATCAATTACAACGTGCCAGATACGATTAAGTTGGAATATAACATGCTACATTTCTACAACGCTTGTAAACAACTTAATGGATTTATTCACATAATCAGAGTGAGGACAATAATGAGATTATTGCATGTAAACACAGCAGTAGTGCCGTACTAATGACATGCTCAGTCCCAGATGTCTGATCTCGTTCTGATTAGCTGCTGCAGACCCACGTGGAGATGGAGTATTAGATTTTGCTCAAATGACCGAAAGATTTGGACATTTGCAGTTGAGTGTATGCGTGTGTGTGTGGTCTGTAATAGACTACTTTACTACTTTTTTACTTTTAATAGCTGATTTTTGGGTCAGTGGTTAAGGTTAGGGTAAGTGTTAGAATTAGGCATGTCGTGGTGATGGTTAGGTAAGTCTCCAGGACATGAATGCAAGTCTATGTAATGTCCCCAAAAGTGACCATAATCTGATATATATGTGTGTGCGTGTGTGAGTTAGAGAGAGAGAGGGAGAGAGGGAGAGAGAGGGAAAGAGAGAGGTATTGTGAAGAGAGACGGAGAAGACAAAGAGATTTAGAGCTCGCTGCCAAAGCACCTATTGTGCAGAGAGCTCCCACAGGATACACGGACTGTTATGGTGTCAAGCTCATTTTGTTCACTTTCTCTAAACAGAATCAACACATCAGCAGGAGCACAACATCAGGTTGTTTCAGGCTTGAGATTTCTTTTTTTTTAAATCAAAAATATAACCAAGTTTGCTTTGCATTTTTCAACTTTTAATACTCATAATACGATACAGTACTCACATATGAATAATGAAAGTGTTATTGGTTGTTGTAATTGTTCCAAAAGCTATTTCAGTAAAAGTAAAGCTCAAGAAAATCCACAGTTCCAAGCTAAAACAATACTTCAGCTGGACAAATCAAATCAGTAATTTCCAAAGTTCCAGTCTCATTAGTACCAAATTTTGTCTTTGTGTGTCCACAAAAAGTGTTTCCTTGCTAAGCAACAGAAGAGGAATGGAGGGAATTTCATACAAAAAAGACTAACTCTGGCACCTACCTGTTTGATTTGTGAAGTCAGCCTTTTGAAGCCTCATATTGGCTCTGCTGAACTTAATTTGATTTCTGCACAGAAAGAGGACTGTGGATTTCATCCCTCATCTCTTATACTGGAATTGCTTTAGGAAGGGATCTCTTTGCAGCCAATATAGACACTAGGAACAATTACAGCGAGCAATAATCCTTTCAATATCGATATGGGTATGTGAGTATTGTTTTAAAACAGACTTGAAAAAAATGTGAACCTATCCTTTAATCAGAGTTGTTACACTATGTGATATCCAGCAGCAAATCCTGTCATAGGCTACTGATTTGCATTTCATATGGCCAACAGCGTGTGCATGTTCACAGATGTCATTACTCCTACATACAGTAGTCAACACACACATTTCAGTTGCAGCTGAGTTACAAATTCAGCATTTTGCTCTCTTCATATCGATTGAAAAATGATGGCTTAATTATGATAATTCAGTTTTTGCCTTGCAATTTTCCCCTCTCCACGGAGAATTTTAATTAATTCATTACAAACAACACCTGTTATCCAATATGTTGATGAAGACACCTCTGAGGTAAAACATTACAATGGTGGCGATAGCAACACAGTGCATCAGTGCGTGTGACTTGTACTCTTCAAAGGGGCGATTAAGCTTTTCCTGATTGATTTCCCCCGATGAATCACAATAGCAGCGGTGGGTAAACTCCAGACTGGAGACCGGAAGAACAGAATGTGCATTTTTCATTCCTGAAAAGACAGGAAAGGATTTCTGATAGTATGCATTGAATCTACATGGTGTTTATTGTCATTATTTTACATTTATTTATCGCCCTCAACAACATAGAGGCAGAGTTAAATGAGGTGATTCATAATGTACCACTCTCATATCTGTTCATTAAATATGAAGCTATAACCAGCAGCCGTTTAGCTTAGCATAAAGACTGGAAACAGGAAAACAGCTAAACTGGCTCTGTCCAAAGGTAACACGATCTGCCTACCAGCACCTCTAAAGTAAAATCTAAAGCTTATTAACCTGTTATATCTTTAAACCAAAAAAAGCGTTGATTAGTGAGCTCTAGAGCAGCTTTTTTTAACCTTTTGACAGCACCAGTCTAGCTGTTTCCTTGCTTCCAGTCTTTGTGCTAAGCTAAGCTAACTGGCTGCTCGCTGTAGCCTTATATTTAGCATACAAGGACCATAAGAATGGTATTGATCTTCTCATCTAACTGTCTGCCAAAATGTTAATGTCTTTCAAAAAATAATTCCAACATAGATTCAAAACACTGATCATCCAGACACATTAAACGGGAATATAACTGTTTACATGTGAATACTATCAAAGAGATTGTTGATAGCCAGCTTGAGTTTGTTGTGAAGTTTGATAAATTCTGTCAAGCAGAACTTGTGAAATTGAACAACAGCCAGAAAACAACATTATAAATCATGACAGGATCCCAGTATGAACACCTTTGAGCTGTTTCGGTCCTAATTAATGGGATACTTGCGCTAAAAACAGTTTCAACAATGTCAAAACTTTTCCATTTGATTGAGATTTATTTTCAGGCGGCGCTATGAATTCCAAGCCATAAATGTGTCCTGATCCTAAGGAAATCATCCTGGATTACAGTCAAAGTCACATTTTCTATCATTTACCATTCATTTTCAATGGATCTGCTCAGTGCGAAGTCAGACTGACATTCCACATTACGGCACGGGACACATTTTTCTTTCTTGTTCCCGGTATAAGGAGACAGATGTGCATGTTCACTCAGGATTTGAAGCTAAATATAATATGAAGAAGTCTGCCGGAAATTTGACAAGTTGAGACATACAGTGCTGTGTCTTTCAAAAATGCTGTTGTCAGTGCGCTGTCACTGTTTACAGTGCAAGAATTTTTAAATCCTTCACATCTATGGTATATTCTGTCAGTGTTACTGTATATGTAGTATCATAGGGTTATATAAAATACTGGCAGCATGTTGTTTGGTCACAATTCCTCCACTATATATTAAGGCCTTCAAAATAATCCCTCAGGATGTTCCTATTTAGTCGGCCTTTTCAAACAGCTGCTGCCTTATTGTCCTGACATTTCCAGGGAATTAGTTATTAATCAGACGTGTTTATTGAGACTTATTGTCTGATCTTGTATTATTAAACTCCCTCTCTATCCACTCTGTGAGCCAACTGGATATTCCACTTCACTAAAGTGCTTTGCCTTTGACTCAGATTGAAGTGAAATGTGAATAGTAAACAATCAGCCTCAGTACATGAGATGACGGCTTATACGTGCATAATTTATGAATTAAAAACAGTAAAAATTAAAAGTATTCTTATGTACATCTAGATTGTTATCTGTAAAAAAAAAGTACTGCATAAAAATGGTGAAAAGATCACATTAAGTTTAACAGTAATAATTCTATGTAGTTAAAAAATATGAAGGGTAATAATCTGCCCTCATCACAGGAAAGCATCATTACAAAATAACAGGAAGTATCATTACAAGGCAAGACACAGAAGGTGCCTATGAGCGTTAACTTACCAAATGTTAACAAGTGTTAACTGTTCAACTATGGCTTTATCAACTGTATGTAGCAAAAAAAAAAAAAAACCTCCCATTAAACAGCTTGTGAATCACCCTCAAAGTCTCCAGTCTAGACTTTCATAAGGCCAAAGAGACTGTTCCTTTGAACTCTTCAAAATCGAAAGTTAAAAGCAAAGGAGATGTAAACTGCGGTGATATTGGAGGATGGCGGTGTCTTGTTAACAAGGTCCATCATGTGTGGGGAGAAACTTTCAGACTGTCTTCTCATGTCCCATTTAGAGCTGAATTACTGAAAACCAGAAGGGAGGTTTATTTTGCAACTCAGAAAGGTCAGGAGTAATTTTTGACTAATGTTGTTTTTATTTTTGAATTGCCGTCTTTCTGATTAATTATGTTCAAGATGAACATACAAAGAGACTCACTGTGGCATGATGTGTGGGTGTGCAAGGCACTGATACCCTCAGTTTTACCAGGTTATGACATAATGAGTTGTTGAAACTCAAAACACAGCCTGTTGCTGTGGATTTGTCTGCAGTAATAGGTCAAAGATTTGGCCATGGTGAAACTGAAATAAAATTATATTCCAGATAGATGAGCTAATTTATGCTACACAAACTACTGTACGTTCAGTTATTGTTTAATTGCAGAAAGAACCATCCTCCCATGACCTGCCACCCCATCACCTTTTACCATCGTACACTTCCAAAAATGTTCTTTTCACTTATGTACATTATGGTTGCAATGGCAACTGTGGCAAGAAAAACCCTCAGGCCAATCATTAAGTAAACTTTTATGTACATTGAATAATAATACACACATGAATATAAAAGGAACTGATGAAAATGAACAAACGACTGAATAAAGAATAACTGAAAATGGCAATAAACTCAATGAACTCTTTCAATAAAAAGAAAAAAGAAAAATATTTGTTTTACTATGCTTTTTTGAAAGGTTCTAAGTGGAGTTTCAGGCGTGACAGAAAGGAAACATTATTATGTTGTAATGCGTAGTCTCCTCTTGATCTTAGCTTGGAGTCAAGAAGGATAGTAGCTCCATCTAAGCACCTGAGTGGCCACACAATGTTCAGCGGTGTTTAACAATTGCTAATGCAGCTTGGATCAAAGCCATTTCACAACCTTGTACATAGTTAAAAGCATTTTCAAAACAATTCTGTCAATGTTAGACTACAAGCGCAAAGAGGAGCTGGAGTAATATGAAATCTGCATGGGATTCTGTGTGATCTGCAGTGATTCAGCATGTCATTGGTGTTCATGGAAATACAGCAAATATATGATGGTTACACATCCAGCAGGAGGTGTCCAGAACATCTAAATTATCTAGCTCCCCTTAATATGGAGTAGCAGAATACAGTCATTTTGACTGATATTGCCCTGGCCACTGAGCTTGTCACCATGTCAAAAAGAGCAGAGTACCACCATCATTATCATCATTCTTTTGATCCCTAAATATAACAGACAAAGAATGACTGTTAAATAAAAAAAAAAGAGTTTCTTTGTTGCACAGCTCTATCTATCACCACACTGTTAAATTACATTACTGCAGACACTACAGCAAACATTTTACATGCAATAAATCTCCACCCTCACAGCTAAAGAGGACCCAACGATACATGAACCATTTTGGGCAGCTGCTCACTCCTCATCTGAGTGGGACCGGACACTTTCTTTTCAGATATAGATGTAGGTGCTGATCCTCATCCTGACAACATCACATCGAGCAGCAAACCACAGTGAGGTAAATTGAATGAGGTCAAAGAATGACACTCTCTGAAGATGTACTGCCCAAATATCAAGGCTCAGCAGAGGCCTGGACACTCTCCAGATCTCTCGATCTCTCTCCTGTCCATGAGTATAACAAACACTCACTAGGACAATGTGCCTCTTTGCTGGAGACTAACCTCTACCTTGAATGAACAAGAATGCAGACATCCTGCAGAGTATCTGTCACTCTTTGTGAGAGCTGTATATTAATGTTCATAAGAATGAATGACTTGCAGCAGCAGCAGTCCCAATTCCCCAATGCTCCCACATTGCGCATTCCCACAGGATCCCTTGGGGAACATAGACTTTTTTTAAGACCATAAAATACACAAAGACAAGAGTAGCACTCTCTTCTGACCCCACAGTTATTTGAAAAGAGGTTACAGGCTGGTCTATTTTTCTGTGACCTGGATGAATCCCCATTTTTGGTACTAAACTGGACTAAATCATCAGCCATTGTTTCCCTTACAGTCCCTAAGCACTTCTAAAGAGGCTATGTGATGGCTACAACATACCCCCAGGGCTCTTCTTTGAAGACAAAGACCACCAACGTCATTTTTTTCCCGACCCGCATTCCTCGAAGGCCTGCCCTACTCTGCCTCTGATTGGCTAGTACTCGTTGCCTTTGTTGGTTAGGTTGGTTAGGTTTAGGCATGAGGAGTGAGATGGTTAGGGTTAGGGTAAGAATATCAAGGTCAGAGCCAATCACAGGCAGAGTAGGGGCAGGTCTTAACAGAATGCAGGTGGGAAAAAAAAATAATGCAGACCACCACTCAGGCCTCCGGTCCAATGTCACTGTTCCTGAAATCTCAGTGTCATTTGAGAGATGTATCAACCATGACACCCTGATATCCAGAGACCTCATTATTTCAGCACCGATCTTGTCCACCCCTGGCATCTTCCTACTGTGGAGACCACTTGAGTGACCTCTGCCAAAGAGATGAGCATGAACTGTCCAGAATCTTACACTAATACCTGAAAGAGGGTGTTACTGTTGAGTTTAGGATCTGGTCAGAGTGTTCCTTTCATCTTCTATCTCCTGGGTGTTTCAAGGAGTTGTTTGCCTGAAGCTCTTGGAGGTCATCTAAAATTGGATCTTCATAGCTTCCCTGCATTAAGGAGTCAGTGTGCTTCATCCAAAGTGCTTGTTAAGTGGAAACTATTCCAAAGTTTTCCTTTCCTAAAATTGTGGCAATTCAGAACAGTTATGAGCAATTTTTCCTTGGTTGGACGACACATTGTACGAACTTTTTCATTTTGAGTATACACCAGCCTTTACTTAAGGGTTTCATATTCTGCAGACTTCCTGACCTTATGTCCACGAGCTAGTTCTTGACTTGCCTATGAGACTAGGTACCAAAAAACTTTTATCCAACTCTAAGCAGCTAGCCAATACAGTTTTTGCTCCTCAACTCCTTGAAAGTTTACCTCACTTTAGGATTAACAATACAAATCATAGGAACACACAACCAATACATACCATGAGATGTAACAGATCCATGTGTCACATCTTTCCTTTCCATTACTCATCCACAGCTATGAAAGATCTTTCCCCTTTACTGCGGTGGCTCAGTGACAAGCTAGTGGCGCACTGTGTGGCTAGGGATGCAGATGGCCAGAACAGGGTAATTGCTCTGGTATCAGGGGGACGGCACCAAATTGGAATGAGTCTTGGAGGTTGGAGCCACACTGATTGAGAAGCAGCCGTGATGGTGAGAAGGGGCAGGCTTCCTCCATGGCAGCACAGATAAGGAGGACACAGACAAAAAGACTGGGGAGACCCAGGCATCTATTAGAGATGTGTGTGTGTGTGTGTGTGTGTGTGGGCTGCTAGCAGGGACACACAAGTAAGCAAGGGAGTCAGAAAAGCGCTTGTTTCCTCTGTAATGAGCTGAATGAGTGTAATATTCTATGGCGGCAAGTCTAGTTTGGCCTTGGCGTGGGAGGCTTCTTCCACCTCACCTTGGGGTCTGCCATTGTTTCATCAAAACTTAATGATCCTGTATGCACTGTGACAAGCACAGGGGTATATTAGTGACACAGTGTATTCATACAAAGCATCATTATAACAAATATGCTACACAGACTGATATACTGTATTAGAAAGCATTTCGACAGTTGGCTACAAGTCAAGAATAAGCAAGTGTTGGTCTACCGTTAGTCTCAACAAGCACTCAAAGGTCATTTCTCCTCAGGGTTGGCTGTATATAATTAGTTAGTTATATCTGAGGTACTGGGAAAGGTATATTTAATGCAAGCAGACTTACAAGTACATATAATAACCACATGTCAAAGAGAGACGTTACATCTACTAAGTCCAAGAACAATAGCTACTTCTCTCTCTGTTGCCAGCTGTGGAGTGTAGGAACTCTTCTTTGTGTCTAGCACTTTGTGAATAGGAGTTTCTAAGTAGCACTATAGTGACAGCTGTGTAACTATAAGGGTAATTTCAGATTTTTTTTCCACAGATAAAGCTGAATGGGAGGGTCCTTTGCACGCAGGCCCATTCTCCTGAAGACCCCAAGATAATTAAAAGGAGAGTAGGGGCTCGGGGTGATCTTTGGATCCTGATGCACAGCCATGGAGCTTGCCATTCAAGCACCACTTGTGATCTCTCCAGGACTCTATTGGGGGACAGGAGAGGTCATGACACTGCCCAGCTTGATCAAGGATTCCTCAGTCTTTTGTTCCCCACAGTTTTCCTCTCTGGTGTGCTTTCTTGCTATCGGCAGTCTCTGCGATGTTGTGTACCAGCCTTTGAAGATAATGAAAATAATTCTACATCTTTTAATACACTGACAGAGGAAATTGGCAATACAAGTTAGTATGATAATTAATATCCTCTGCATTTTTAATCACAGATTCTCTATATTGAAAATTCTGCACTATTCCAACTCTACAAAGCGCACGTAGGGACGCACAGATGTCAGTGTCTCTATGATGCATGGTAGCCAGCCTGTTTTCTTTATCAGTGCAGCATACTGTACTCTTCGGCTCGCTCCCAGCAACATACCTCCCCTGACTCTGAGATAAAACATGGGATCTGTCACACAGACTTGTGCTGAGGCCCGGCAGGGGAGCCCTAATGATTGCAATAAAAAACAAATGCAAATGATTACCTTGGGGTTCCCTCTTGTGTGGAATCTGTCGCTCAGCCTCTGGCTGTCAGGATGGATCACTGCCATCGTCTGTGGACATGGAGCGTTAGGAAAATAAACACCAACTGGGCCAACACAGGCAGCAACAATGCAATAACAATAATACTATTATCTGTTACACAGTAGTGTGGCAAGCTAAGACCATTTTTGGTGAAGAATGATAGGTCACAGCTGAGCAGAATCACACTCTGCCGATCCCAGCAATCAAATTAGCTCATGTTCATCTGTAACTTTTGATATTAGTGCAATATCAAGAGTTACAAGCGAACATGAGGTAATTTTACAGCCTCACAAGCAGCCAGAAAATTATTTCTACAATTTGCGTGAATTCATAATACTCTTTATCATGTTTCATTATGTCCTGTGAAAACCACACATCTCCCAATATATCGACTTTTCACAAAGTAAGAATTACAGCCCCGTTTTCAGCCTGGTTACAATGCCTCGTTCAGATAATCAAACTGTTATCTGGCTTAAAAAGAAGAATTTTCTCAACTTATAAAGGAACCTCTGTTTATCTAAAAAAAAAAATCAAGATCAGCACATTTTGATATACACGGTTTTCACTGGACATCAATCATACATAAGGTGGGCATTCTGGACCTCTGACTATCTTTGATCAATGCAATGCAGATCAGTTTAATAATCATAATAACAGAGGTACATCTCTGCATGATCAAACATATTTATAGCACTACAAATATTGAATTGCCTTTTTATACTTATCTTTTAATAGAATTAAGTTAAAGTTGTATTGTGGAAACAAAAGGACATAAAAGTAATTAAATTCAAATTATATAAAATGTTTTAATGTAACTATGCAAGAGTAAGTGTGGCTAAATATTTATACTTCCTTGACAACATATACACATTGTCTTGACATTTTATCTAACACAACTGAGTGAAAGGTTTCTTTTAATTATAATATAAGCATATCATAATAATTGCTACATTATCCAAAGAATAGATAAAGGCAGAGTTGTTTTTTTCATATTTCATTCCCAGGTTAGTCTGAGAATGAAACAAATGCATCCTCTCCCATCCACTTTGTCAACTTTAGGATCATCAGCAGTTACATTTCTTTCACTGCAGGCAGAGAAAATGGAAATTAGTCCTGTGTCTGCTGTCGAATGGCCAGAGTTCAATTTGAAAATGTTTTGGCTCTAGTAGGTCATAACTAAAGAGACGCGTCAACACAAATGAGAGGCTCATATTAAAGGATTTTATGAATTATTTCTTAAAGTGTGTCAGTTTTTTGGATTTAGAGGACAAGAGAGGTCAAACCAAACAAGAGCACAGATGCACAGTGCTGTAGATCACTCTGTAATTAAAAAACATGGCTGTCTGAAATTAGGCCTCAGGGGCTGCATGTTCCATGTGAAATCTCCTTCGTTGGTCCTTGGTGAATGGAGCGGAGATGGGATGTTCGACTCAAGGGGAAAAATCTGCCTGCAGTTCTCCGTCAACAGGTGAATTGAGACTTGTGGTTATAGCGATGTGAGATTAGTTCAGGGAAGGGCAGGGAAGACTTTTTCTTCAGACAGATGGATCAGGCATTGTCTCTGGTAAGCATTCCACAGTGTAAGCTGGACTAATCCTCCAGGCAAGATGTATAGCTTTGCTTGCATGTGTCTCAAAATAGACAGTTTTGCAAGGAAAGAGAATGTACTCAGAGATTCAGTATACAATGATTCAAGGTCAACAAGAGCTGCCACTGATGTTAGTACAAACCTATAAAATATAAAATAGTAAGATTACAAGCTTGAGATCCCATTACAGCAATGAAATAAAAACATACCTGCAGCCGTAATGCTACAGCTAGAAATGCCTGCTTTTCTATTTCAGCTATTTTTATGGTGTGTTGTAGTTATTTGGTTGTTTGGGTCCTCCAGGGCTCAAGGTGCCTATCGGTCAAAACAATCTAAACAACAATTTTATGATTGATTTGTCATGCAGTTGTATAAGAGGTGATATGAAGTACACACTGTGTCCTGGAAGACCTGAGAGAAATATATTGTATTGAGAGTAATGATGATTCATTTGTTGTACAAAGGGAAAACAATATTAGGGGCTTTTGTTTTAGCTCATTTTGCTAATGATGTCTTCATGGTTAAAGTGTTTTCAGATGAACAGGAAGATACCTCAAGTACTTCTTAAAGTGTTCAAATATTAGAAACTCCCTTTTCTTACACAGAAAAAAGGCAAAGAAAAGATTTTTAACTTCACATGCCTCCCTTTATATTGTGGGAATGTATATGGCATTATATATTATGGTGAGTACAATATCCCCACTGCAAGGGAAGAGAATTACAATGAAACATAATGTCATTAAGGCCATTCTCCAAGTTCTAGGTGGACTTAACTATCAGCTGAAATGACTTTTCTAATGAACTAAATTTGAATAATGTATTCACAGACAGATTTGGAACGCTGATATGGTGATGATTAGGATATATGACTAAAGACCAGATGCGGCAAACCACCTCTGTGTGATGCATGACACATTCACATGATTAATGATGACTTGTGACGTTTGCGCTGGGTTACTCAAACAGCGACTTGTCATCTCCGAGACAGCTTCTCTTACAGACATAAACCACAGGCTCAAGTATTCTGTGAGAGCATGTGAGATGAGAATCTTTATCCAGCTCATACATTCTCCTCAGCGCTGGGAGCCAGAAAAGACAAATTTAAGGCGCATGATGCTCTAAATTTTTGCTTACCGATAAACAATTGTGGGATTTCTGAGCACGTACTTTCCTCATTCAAGAAACATTAGCATACATATGTATGGGGTCTGTTTTGGTGCTGTACACATGCATGTGTTGAATCCACAGAAATGCGGCACAGAGTCAGTGATGTACAATTTATGAGGCCGTAGTCAAAGAAAACAAAGTGAGTGTACTTGATACAAAATGACCTACAACTTTTTTTTCTCTCAACTGAAGCTCAAAAAAGACCCAGAAAGCTTCACCTCTATTTAGGCCTGCATGCACAGGACCTCACCTCAGTGGAAAAGGTTGCATCGCCACTCAATATCTGAGATGCTCCTGCTGCTTAATCAGTTGTGAAAGAATAGCGAGATATGGGCAGCACACAAATCAGGGTCCTTTCATTGCTGATAATGTCCTTGAGGACTTTGTGGTGACTATAGACAGCAAGAGATTAACCCAACGCATAACAGCATCTCTCAGCCACCTGCAATGAGATGCTCCATACTGGCTTCTTTGTTACTGTCATCTTGAGATGTGGATCACACTTCTAGCAACCAATTAACAAAGGGCATTACACTTGAACCCGGTGTTAAGTTGTATTTTCAGCTTTTCCGAGAATGCATACATACACACAAAATGGAGATCAATATGATGTGGCATTCAATGAAGCACTTGTCTAATAACACAGCATTTGTTTGTGTTACAGAGACACCTACTGGTGTGGACCTCCTGTGGGTTTTAGTGGCTTGTGCAGCAGGCAAGGACCTGTGGACGGAGAACATAAAGAGTCTACATCTGTAGAGTCGTGTCCTCAGTTGTCCACATCTAGAAGACAGACAGACAGACAGAGTAGTGTGTTTTGTGTGAGTGCAGCTCATTTGTGCTTTTTACTCTGCAAACAAAGGCAGATGTGTGTAGATTGGGATTTAAGATTCTGATTTAATTAGCTTTGACTCTTGGGGCTGCCTCTAAGGTAGTTGCTCCTACATGCTGCAAAACTCATTATGGATGAATTAATGAAGTGGGACGTACACTTGGCATCATCCATGTGGCATGCACTGATGCATTATGAATTATTATTATTATTATTTTAGGGCATGAGCAGATCAAGTTTGTCTGTCGGGTGCATATCAGGGACAGCTACGGAAAGCCATTCTGATTCTAAAACAATTTTATATAAAAATGAAGTGTTATGTCCTTTAGCATTTCACTTTCTAACATCGTATTCATATCCCAGATCATTTTTAAAGATATATATCCCCTGAACACTTTCAATATTGACTTCTTTTGATAACATAACAATGTTGTATGCCACTCTGCATCTTTCTAGTGTCTGTATTACATAAAAAGATATTCACTTCAGATTTCATCTATTCAACTAAGGAAGCTTTACAGTCCATTTCCTTTGATTAGAAGTGGTTGCAGCATGAAAGAATAAAACGTCTTGAGATGTTTCTGAAAGGAGGATACGTTGTAGCACATCTTATGCTTAAAATCCAAAGGAATCATACTGTATATGAAATTACAGCTTGTACAGCTTAGTTTAAGAAATGTGTTGGACTCAACATAAATACCTGATGTGTGGTTGTATGTTCTGCCCAGCACAAGGAGGGAATATAAAAACTCTGTGGAACTGTTATTGTGTACTTAAAGCTGTTCTAATCAATACTTTTATTTAACAATGGATCAAATCAATATGTGTGTATGTAAAAGGAGTTATCGTGGTGATGAACCCACAGAGAATTATTACCTGACTGTGCAGTTCCCCTCAGTTCTATTGAGCATTTTAGCATCTTTCAGCTCATTGTTTTGGTTGTCTGGCAACTTAACTGTTTTGATTCAGTTATCAATCTAATTTTCAGTTGCAGCAGGAAGCTGTTTGCTAAAAAAAAAGCCCTGATAAACCCACTGTATGCTACCTGCCCAGCTCCAAAAGGCAAACAGACAAATTTAGTAATTAGCTGGTGAACATAGTGGAGCATTAAGCCGCTAAAGGGCCAGATATTTTGGAGTTGGTGAAGACCAAAACAAACAAAAAATAAAGTGAACTTTGGGCTTATATTTGTCCCAAAATAATGCTGATGTGTCTGTTGAATGCTTAAATGTGCAACTGTTTGTCACGTTTGCCACAACAGCTTTATAAGGTGATAATATGTCAATTTTGTGTTTACAGCTTGTTCGGCTTCCCCACGTGGCCGAAAAATAAAATAAAAATGCTGCTTTAAAGACATTTCATAAAATAAACAATGTAAACAAATTAATGGCAAAGTGGTGCACTGATATGGCATGTTGGGTAGGCTTTTACCAGAACATCATGTAGGGCCAGATACTAAGTATATGATAATA
Organism: Thunnus albacares; assembly: GCF_914725855.1. NCBI lineage: Eukaryota > Metazoa > Chordata > Actinopteri > Scombriformes > Scombridae > Thunnus > Thunnus albacares. The sequence continues at coordinate 8,884,991 of NC_058126.1, forward strand.
TTGTATGGAGTCAGATTTGTATGTATGTATAACCATAGCTTGTCTTACCTATATACTGTGCATATGAGCCCTGCGCACATGACATGAGCTCCACTGTAGGTGATAAACCTCACCTCAGCATCATAAATATCCTTGGCTTGTTTATTGCATCTTATGGCACAGCGTGGTCGACAATGCATCATTAATTTAAGAACCTTTCTAATGAATGTGAAATGAAAGACTCTCAAGCAAGCAATTTCTCTGTACTTATTATACGAGGAGAGACTGTGGTCGCTGTATTTTCAGAGTCCTTACCTGAGTGCTTGTGAAACTAGTGAGCTCATCTTTCACCCAAGACAGAAATTACATGATTCAGTGGTCCTGTGGAAGAGCTGATGGACAGCCAGCTCTAAAATGTTAATAAACACACTGTTTTATATAGCAGCCTTTCATTTTTCACCAACAAATACAGCTTTAACCTTGTCTGTTGCCCCCCGCCCCCCCCCCCTTCAGTTGGTGAGGTTATGGGCATACAGACATCTGCAATTCAATTCCCACCCACCTGCTAAAAAAAAAAGACATATGTGAAAATAGTTCCAAATTAGATTCAAACACACCGAGTTCTTGTCCTTGTCACTTTTGATCTCATCGATACGGGCAGAGTATGAAAGCAAATAAAAGAATGGTTAATGATTTTCTAGTGGCGCGCTTGACCTTCCAACTACACTAGTGCTTGTCCTCAAGGAAACGCTCCACTGCTGCCCGAGGCTACGTCCACAGGGTAGAACACATATAGGATCCCAGACAAATGCTCCCATAAAGAGCTTGTTTTCAGCATCACTCAATGTACTGGGACAAATATGGTGTGCATGTGCAATGAGGGCATGTTCATGTGTGTGTGAGAGAGAGAGAGACAGAGACAGAGACAGAGGAGTGCATGAAGTTCATTGATCACTGACATTTGCATCAATATGAGGTAGTGATCTGTCTGTAGAAATGCAAAAGCATACAAGTGATTTTTATGGTCACCATTTTATCTCAAATAATTATATTATTATACTATATTTTGTACAGCAGCTTGTTCAGATCAATGAATGATGTGCAGCCACGGTTTCAATATCCTCTCTTGCAGCACATCAAATGACAAATTTGCTCTGAATATTGTTATGGGTCTTTTCATAGAGTATTGACCTTTCACAATGATGGATGCTATTAACTACTGTAATAAGACTTTCACAGTGTGTGGGAGGTGAGTCAGAGCTTATTCTTCTTAAAAGGTAAAAACAGTTTTGATTAGAGACAGACGTAGCGTGGCACACAAAGACATTGTGAATTATTTATTCATCTTAAAAAGACCTCTGAAAATATTATATTTTCTACTTGTTCAACACAAACTGATCTCATCACATAACATAAAACAAGGATATTTACAGTCCGTCTACAATATGTGATGGATTGTGCTCATGCCTGCCATGAGAAAGAAAGGTAAGGAAGTGATTATCTTAAGAGCAGTGAATGTATATTGTAATTTAATTATTGCTTTGATTAATGGACACTGCAAGTAGGAGGTCATTAACTTGCTGTCTGCATCAGTTTGCTAAGTAGGAGATTACTGTACCAAAACCCACCACTCACACACAACCTATTTGAAAGCAGTGTCATCTAGTGGAAGTTATATGCAAGTACAATGATCAATTGCTCTGGGTCTCCTTTCCATGGAGTAAGAAGAAACAGATATGTAGGCATATTAAAAGAAATAAAGAGAGTTACATGTTTAAAATGTTTAATTTGATGCAATTTTAAAAGTGTATATGTGTCCCTTTCTGAATATACAGTACTGTGCAAAGGTTTTAGGTACTTTTGATGTTTAGATTCTCACCCATCATGCAATACCATCAGGGAGGGGTCTGATCGGTCCCAAATTTATTCTGCAGCAGCATGGCAGTGACACCAAACATACAGCCAGAGTCATAAAGAACTATCCTCAGTGACAAGAAGATCAAGGAGTCCTGCAGCAGATGGTTTGGACCCCACAGAACCCTGATCTCAACATCATCAAGTCAGTCTGGGATTACATGAAGAGACAGAAGCAGCTGATACGCCTAAATTCACAGAAAAACTGTGGCAACTTGTCCAAGATACTTGGAACAACCTATAAGTACCTGAAAAACTGTGTGCAGGTGTACGGAGGAGAACTGCTGCTGTTTTAAAGACAAAACTGCTCACACCAAATACTGATTTAATTTAAATGCATTCTGTTTATGGCATTATTTTTGAAAGCATCCTCGCTTTACTTTTAGTGCCTAAAACTTGTGTCTCGATGTGATTGTGTGCATGCAGTGGTATTTCAAATGGCTCTAAGGGGCCACAGATACACTAAAAATATCATATAAAATGTATGAATTTAGAGCTATAATCCAACATGTACTGTATTATGGATTTGTGACCACTAGGTGGAGCTCATCCCCCTGTTTTTTTCTGATTTAGCCTGCAGAGTGACTGCATGTGCCTTGAGATTGCATGTCATTTTCTAACCATTGCTTTAATTAAAGGCCCCACAGACCCACACTGGTGTTTTCAATTATTCTGTCTGATTTGACCTTGGGTTGAAGTCGGGCAGAGCTTTACTGAAAATTGAAAATTAGTAAATGAAATTCAACAAAAGTGACAGAAAATTGAGGCAGATGTCAAACACAATCTGCACATGCCAGAGTCCCAAAAAGATCAATCAAGAAAAATAAATGAAAACAGCTGCATGGGTCTACCATGATACAACTCATTTCAAGGGATATTAATATAAAATGTTTTTTTTTTTTCTATAAACTTTACTGATGTACACATCAAGAGTCCTTTGAATGATTTATTTGCTATCAATTTTAATGGGCTTTATAAGAAACAAGTGAAATAAATTACCGCAAATGAGATTCAGTGAATGAATCCTAATCAGTGATTCAGCGTAGTGGAATAGTAGAGTACAGCATGTTGGTCTCAATAAGATTGATCTGATCTGAGAGAGGAACAAACATAGTTTGCATAATAAGCTATATTTTAAAACTGTCAGAGTTGAGTTTATTGTGTCTGACATTTAAAATCTGCCTGTAAATGCAAATGAGGTGACTAAGTGGTTCCAAGCCACAATTTCATATTACCAATCAGAAAATACATTTGCAAAGAAGAGACAAACAGGACAGACTGCAGACCTACTGGAATTAATTTTCAAGGCTCTGCCCAATCTCTGCTGTTAGAAAATGAACAGCATTTATTTCAAGTCATCCACAACTAGTTACTTTCATGTCGTCCATCATTTAAGACCTATTTAGGTGCTGTGCACAATAGCCTATACTAATATAATGTATCTTTGAATAAAGGATAAAGATTCATATAAATAAACAATAAGTAGTGCTGGATGGGAAAACACTTTAAGTTCAAGGAATAGTTAGACATTTTGGAAATACACTTATTTGCTATCTAAGTGTCAGTTGAGAAGATTGATACCATTGAATATATAAAGCTACTGCTAGCAGCCAATTAGCCTAGCTTAGCATAAAGACTGGAAACAGGGGGAAACAGTTAACCTGGCTCTTTCTAAATGTAATAAAATCTACTCATTAATTAACACATTGAATGCATGTGTTGCACTATTTATTGGCTGGGAGTGGTAACTTCTGGCACATAATAGTGTAAACCACTATTAAAGGACTATCACACTTAAGTTTTTGTAATGAAGACAATGTGTTAATTAATGAGTTTAAGAGGTCTTGGTAGGTGAATTTTGTTACCTTTAGGCAGAGCCTGGCAAGCTGTTACCCCCTGTTTCCACTCTGCGTGCTAAGCCAAGCTAACCATCTGCTGGTGATAACTTCATATGTGCCATACAGGTGTGAATGAATGAATGAATGAATGAATGAATGAATGAATGAATAGTTTATTTTGTTCATACATTATAAGGAACAAAACATCAGTTTGTGTGGGGATGCACTGGCAATATCATCTTATACATGTTTACACCAATCCATTTCACATAATAAAAATTCACATAATCATGTCTGTCTCTTCATGAGAGTGATATCACTCTTCTCATCTAACTCTCAGCAAAGTATCTAAAAAGCTTCATTTTAAATCCTGCTGGATCACATTCATTCTATGAAACTGCATCACTTAGTTGCTCTCATGATTTACTATTTATCCATTGTGGCCTGCCATATGTGGCGTTCTTGTACTATATTAATCAGACAAGCCGAAATTGCCAGTAATATAAAAATCAGATGTGGCTTCTGAAATGGAAAAAAGAGTTTAGTAGGTTGCTGTGTGTGTGGTCTCCTTAGAGATAAAGGGGAAGTGCTTGTAATGGATACTCAGCCTTGAATGAGTTATTGGCAGTTTGTTATTCTCTGTTGAGAGAACCAATTTGAGGGTTACAGAGTAATTAGCTATTTATGCATAGTGCCTGGAGAGTGTAGAGTGTGAAGACATCTAAGTGAGACCATCCAAGAGTCAAAATCCCTACAGCTCCAATCCTAAAAAAAAAAATTATTTTGAGTTTAGCCTGACTGTAAAGTTTCATCAGTGGATTAAATAGTGTGTAAAGTGGTGAGTGCCTCATATTATCTAGTTAATACAATATAATACCCGTCCACTTAAAGAGGTACCATTAAAACTAAAGCCAGGTTATGTTATGGCGCCATGAGGGGAAACGGTATGATTCAAGTTCCCATAAAGTATCAGATTGAGTTTCATGATGAATATTCATAAATTGCTTTAATGAAGACCTCACATTGATTAAGCTTTTTCTAATGGGCTGTATCATAGTGAATGCCAGAATGTAATTGGATTACGGTGACTTTGGGAAGTACTTTGAGACAGTGCCCACATTAGAAATGAAGATGTGCAGCCTGCTAACGGCATAATTGACAAGGATGAAGATGGATGGATCCCGGCAACTCCCAAGCTCTCCCTGCCCAAAGCAGAGGAGCCTACAGCTGTGCCCCGAGCACATCAAGGAAAGATTTAATTAGCTTTAAAGGCCCTTTTTAGAAAAAACCTGATACAAAAAGGTCTGTATGGTGTTTTGTTTCAGACAGAACTAACATAAATTTTAAAGCTTCATTTTAAAAGATGTCTCATAGATTAATAATTAGGCCTTTAGAAGCATAATTCATAAGCTCGTAATATGTTATGATATAGCTTTCACTCATCTGTGAGCAGTTATGGATCGGATATTCTCTGAATTTTCATGCAAATTGTGTTCAAGAGTATTAAGTTCAAAAGGACTTTCTATCGACCTCTCAAAATTGAATTATGTAATCTTCTGATCTGCTTATAATGTTTTTATTTTATTAAAATGCATATAATGTTTGTCAATAATTAACTGGACTGGCCTAGTCCTTCCAAATCAATACCTACAGTATACCAATGCATTCATACTTCATTTGTATTCTAGCAGAGCATTAGCCAATGTCAAATATCATCTCTGTTCAGATTTCAAAAAATGTCTTTAGGGTAAGCTCATTATGATTTAAGAACCCCTCTGTGTGTTTCTGAAGGTCTACATAAATAAAGCACATGTTTTAAAACACACCAAATTATGCAAAGCTTTTCTTTTTTAATCAAGTCTACATCCCATTGAGATTGGAAAGCCTGTATGAGTTCTTTAGTGGTGCATTAAAACTGGTTGGCCGGCCGTCAAGACGCATCACAGTGAGGCAAAGAAATTACTGTTGTCATGTATATCTGCTTTATGCTATGCAGCGAGCATGGACTGGGACATCACTTACTTGTTATTTTATCACTGGGAGAGGCAGGAACACAGCTGTAACATGTGGTCGCAGAATTGTGCTCTAATGAATCAGATGATAGGCAAGCTGCAGAAGCAAAGCTGACGTCTCCCGGGTCTGATTAGACTCTTGGTTTAATAAGATTTTTTGGTGGAGCCACAGAAATGTGTCCCCATACTTGTCTTTGTGTAGATAAGTGTGCTGCCTGCATGAAAATTTTCATTCTCTTTTTGTGAAACCACAGTGAGATGAAAGACATAGTACTTGTTTAAGTTTTTCCTGTCTTGGAGATCCAGGTGAATATAATGCACCAGTGAATACATAGATTCAGTAATGGATGTCATCTGCTATTTCCTGGTGCTTCTTAATGCACAGTCGAATACAACAGAAGAGGGTAGAATTTTTATTTCCCCTTTTTAAAAAACACATGTGACATACTCTTCATTGTGCAATCAGTTACGTAAAATCTTGGCTTGAAAGAGATGCTTGCATGTTGTAATGGGCACCTTCTTTTATGGGTGTTGGTGAATTACCTTAAGCCTATACAATCTGAGAGTCTTAGCAAAGCTTTTGTAAACTGCAGCACTGGAGAATTTTCCCATCTGTACCTGCTGTTGGCACCAAATGGGAACATTATGCAATTCTCTAACATCTGCATCAACAATTTCAGTTGTCACATGGTTGAACCTTTTGACTGGAAAACATGTGCAAACATGAATTGTTATAGATGAAACAGATACTTATGAACATGTTATACAACAAACCTTTGTGGGAAAGTGTGGGGACATCATTGGGCAGAAAGCAGGAGGAACAGACTTGTTTTTAATGATCAGTCCCTGTCAAGAGGATGGAATTTTTTGGTGTGTGCACTCCAAGAGATCTTAATTTATTATTTTACATATGGGGTTTGGTCATGTACATTTAAGTATCCATATAATCCTACAATATATATCATTTCCTTTGCCTCTGGATTCTTGATATGGTCATCTCAGCTGAAAAAAATAAACAGTAACAATAGGCTGATGGGAATAAGGAGCTGCAGTTATCTGATACAGCCAGAAGATGGCAGTCATCACAACTACTAGCACTGAAGTGGTGTCTTACTGCCTTATTGATTGTCTCATATTGTTTTCTTTACCTGCAACAGACAGGTGCTCTATCAAACTGTTATTAGATGCTTCATGAAAACTGATTGTTTGGAAGTGTGAGCTAAGCTTCAGTTCTGCTTGCTATCGACAGATGAGTACATAATCAATCACTGTTCGGAGAGACCTTGAGCGTCATGATGCCACTTCAAAACAAATAACATCTGCCAGAATTTATAACAGTAAAAATCAGTTAGGCTACTTTTCTACCAAGCTTGATCTACTCTGTCCAAGTGTTTCTCTATTTAGTTTGATGTGGAGAATCCTATCATGCACTGTGCTCATCTCACAAAATCAACCCTGATCAGGATAATTACGGAAGCGCTCATCCAACATGGCGAGAGCAAACTCAGCCTCAGTCCTAAGTCCCAAGCTGCCTCCAGCCAGCCAATTGTTTTTTTTTTTCCTAGGTTGTCGAAGTCATGACCTGCCCTACTCTGCCTCTAATTGGCTAGTACTTGTTGCCTTTGTTGGTTGGGTTGGATAGGTTTAGGCATGAGGAGTGAGACTGTTTAGGGTTAGGGTAAGTATATCAGGACAAGCCAATCAGAGGCAGAGTAGGGCAGGTCATGACTTCGCCATCCCAGGAAAAAAAAAAAATCACCCCCAGTCACCACCATGTGTTGTAAAGGATCACCTAGCATCTAGTGGTGAGGTCACAGACCAACCAACTAAATGAAGAGCCTCCCTCCAACCTGCCTTCCAAGCATGTACAGTAGGAGAATCTTCAGTGGCCACAAAACTCAAGAAAAACGCGAAAGGCCCTCTCTAGAGCCAGTGTTTGGTTTGTCCATTCTGGGCTACTGTAGAAACATTGTGGTGCAACATGGTAGGCTCCGCAGAAGAGGACCCACTCCCTATGTAGATATAAAGGGCTCATTCTAAGCTAACAAAAACATAACAATTCTTATTTTCATGTGATTATGCCCCAATTAAAACATACTTATGAATATTATATTCCATTTCTGCCAAGTCCGTTCTGCTAGATGCCAGTAAGTTCTACACACTGCACCTTTAACTGCACGGTTACTGTGCGTGACGGAGAAAGGTAAGGGTGTCCTAACTGCTCCTCTCATTCATCAAAAGTTGCAGCAGCACATACGTGGAGAAAAACATGATAAATGGGTCGGCAACTGCTGCCCACTCCTTGCCATTCTCAGCCGGATCCCTCTGGGCCATAGAGGGTCATAAACCAGGGAGGGCAGAGCAGGGAGTGTGGCGGTGTCTTCTAAAACAAAGTGAGGGAAAATACACAGTATGGTTCTGAACCATGACCTTGTGTCTGTCGTGGCTTCTGAGCTAGTTCCTGTCTTACAGTCAGTCTAACCCCAGGCAGTGATTCACCCACACACACATACACACACACACACACACGCACACACACACACACACACACACCCCTCTCTCCAGACTGACATATCACTCTAACAGACGATGCTTTAAACAATCCGTTTGAGTGACCCTCCGTGCAGTGTAAATTTGTTAGATCTATTGTCAAAATCTCCTCACAAAATCCAATCAAAAGCCTAAAACTAAACTGAAATAATTTCTGTGCAAGTGTGGATTCTCAGCGTTGGTCAATAACTCTCTAACAGATGTCAATATACATTTAACCTCAGCTGAGAAGTGAGGGGGTGCAGTAAATTTGTGAGATATGTGCATCGGTCTAGTCATCTTTTAGCACCATGCGGGCAGAAACATGCAGCTCCTCACTATACAACTGTGTCAGAGAACAGACCTTGTTAAACCCGTTATTCATACAAATTACCTAACATAAGTGTGTTGCAACCTCGCTTCTGTTACCACACAAGGTCTCGAGTACAGCAAAAATATCTTTCATGGGCTGTCATTAGAGCAAGATAGCCTAAATAAGGGATAAATGCTCCCTGTCACTTGCTCTTTGTTATTGTCCCTTTCAGAGGAGTCATTTGAAAGCTTTTTGTCATTGATGTTTTTCCAGGGGATGAAGCAAGGCTTTGTTTTCATCACCACCTCACTTTTGTAGTGTTTTGGTAACTTTTCCTTTTGAAGGATGTGAAAGAGCAAATGAGGTAGTCAGTGTTCTTTCAGAGAGGGGCCCTGGACAAGTGGCCATGAAATATTAATCCAATCTGCAGAGGTGGTTTGGCTTCCAGGCCGGCCCCTCCCGAGGGGACTTCTCCATTACCTCTCCCAGCTTATCTCCCATTCTTTGATACTCCATTAAAAAAAAAAAAAAAAAAAAAAAAAAGTCTCATCCAACTCAACCAAAAGTTATGCTGGTTTTGTTCTTTTGACTCATTGCTTTCTTCCTCTCTTGAGAATTGCAGATTTTCTGTTGTATTATTGATCAATCAGGCTGAAGCTATTTTAACAATGCATCATGAATAAATTGTATGTCATCAGTATAAGACAAAAGAATAAAAATGCAAAAATGTCTCAGTGAATATTAGGAGCGGGAAAAAATAACTCATGTGACATCTTTTTTTTTTCCGTATCTGAATAGTCGCATTAACTAATCTTTTATAGTGTTACACCAACTCTGTTAATTTGGAGGACGTGTTATCCAGGCAGGAAGACTCATGCAGAGTGAAAATAAAGGCTGTTTTATTGCAGCTGAAGAGTGTCTTCAAAAGCTTTGGATGGATTTCAGAAATAATCATGAAGAAATTTAAGAATTCATACTTACTTTTCATTATATCTGATTTACTCTATAGCTCTACATTACACTGACACATGATTAAAAAGGCAATTAAGCAGCTCTATAAGAAAATGAAAAGATCCAGTCTAGTATTTATTGCTACTGACAAGTGTCTAATCTGTCTAATCTGTTTAAAGTGTCAAGTTCCAGTCTTGGCAAACAAATTTAGAGTGTTTAGTTTAGCCAGACATGAAAAATTAGATTAAAGTGAAATTAGTTTTCAAAAGCCGATACCAGCAGGTTTGTGTTGAAGCTGTCAATAGCTTGCATTTCACGCCAACAGTGTCTTTAAATTTGAGGATTTTCATGCCAAGAAATAACACATTATGTGTAAGGCATCCCTGAAAAAAGCATTAACACCTGCAATAGGGGTTAGTTAGATAAGGATACCCTGGGATAGTGAAGAAAGGAATAATTGATTTATAGAAGAAAAACACTGAAAAGGTGTTGCTTTGAGATCAGTAATGACTGACTTGACGATTGACCGTTGATGTTTGTGGTCAAGAAGGAGAATGATCTGTAATATCAGCGGTGGATAACTCACTATAAAAGCTTACATGTCGGCTGGCGAACTGTAACAGATAGAGAGGTTGTAATGCTTTCATTAAGGCTTATTGTTTTACCACAGAAATGGTTGCTATAAAAAAAATAGTACCTAAAAATGCAGACATGACTTTGCCTTTGGACAATATAAACACTGAGTTAATTCAGCTTTTTATTCATTATGACTAGTTTAAGAAAATAAACTTTATATTGATAATTTACAGTCCACAGTTGTAGGAATAGCAATTAAATGCATCTCTGTTTTTCTATAAATCTGTCACCTTGTCTGTCAATAATGGTATTGAAATCAATATTAGTCTAAAAGCTAAATGAGTTCCACTACGCAAAAGTTGAAATGGCAGCTGCTACTCTGCTAAGCTACTTAGCATTAGCAGGTTTGGCTAGTGGGTTTTCTCCATCAGGACTGATTCAGCTACTGCTTCATTTAGTTACATTAAATTTTTAAAAAAAACTGAAGATGTAGGCTCATCAAAGTTGATGTTTTTAAAGTTTAGATCCAAGATTACAGCTTGGAAAAAACAAACTTTAAAACTACATTTAGTTTTACCTTTAGCCGAGGTAAGCTGTGGTGATTCTACAGCCAACCTTGGCTGATATTTCTCCTGCTTTATCTGTCCAGTTGGGTGTCTTTGTAAGGTAGAGAGTGCAATAATTGCATCAGTGGCTTTGGGAGAACAAAACCAAAATGCAGTGGCTGAAACTTGGGCAACAATACAGACCCAGAATGCATTAACTGCATGTCCAAAGTTTAGTTACTCCAGTTGGCTTCGTTTTGTACTCAAAAACTAAAAATTGTCCATGCAACAGGACTTTCATATGGTGAAAATGCCAAAAAAAAAAGCATTGTCTTACCTCAATTTTGACAACAACTGACAACTTTGTTTGAGCTTTGTAGGGCAGAACTGTCCAATATTTCATTAAATGCCAAAACCTGATAAATAATAATAATAATAATAATTGAATATTTTCAAAATCATCACACAGCCAACCATGCAATTTAAAACTAAAACCCAAACCATCTGAAAAAATCTTTAAACTTTCAACCATTCAGCATTTCATATAACTGTTACACAGATTGATGTTAGTTGGAGGTTGAAAGGGTTGATTTTGGTGCAGGCTGAGAAAACATTTCGAATATAATCTTATTCATATGAAGTAGTTCAAATGCAGAAACTGTCAAAGCTGACTGATACCCAAAAAACTTCATCATAAATGCAAGTCCGACATGTTTGCAGAGCAATGTAGACAGATGATTACCTGCCACCTGGCTTTACATTAATAACTCAATATCTTTTGACACACTGAAATTAGGGACAACATGCTTGAAAACAAAACTTTCAGTCTGTATTTGTATTGCTGACTGGCAGAGGATAATTAAATGTACACAGACTTCAGTCTCTCAGCGTGAAGATGCGAGATGTGGCAGAGAAAATTAACAGCTCTTGTCCACAAGGCCTCTTTAGAGTGACTGTATCCCAATAGCACAGGAACACTCTCCAGTTGCACTATCAACAGTTTTAAATATTTAATCACGTCTGTGACAGGATCTCACTTTTGACATTGACGTCAACCTCTACGCTATGAGCTGCCAAGTGTTTCCATTACACGGCCTCTTGTGCTCCTGCGCCCGCAAATCTTTCCCAACCACCTCACTTCACAGATCAAATGTTCTCGAGCTGAAATCATAGCAAAGCGTACAAATAAGAGCCCAACATCACTGTCTGCTGACTAATTTATCAGTGTTTCAGGGATGATCATGAGCAGGAAAGGCCAGTAAGTATGACAAAAGCACTGTTAAGGTGCTTGGAGATGGTCCTTTGGGTTCAGAGGGTTTCTTGCCTCATTGTCACCTGGACGACCGCCTCGGTGACAAACTCCATGCAGATCATGAGGGACTCCCAGTGGCAGCATCTCTGTAAATAGCGTGCTTTACTCCCATGTGCCCTTGCTCTTGTTGTTTTTTCTCTTTGAAAAAAGTAAAAAACAAAAAAGATTTCGACACAATCAGCAATCCACCGAGTAGAGTGAAAAAATAGCAAATACAGTATGTTAATCTCACTAGAAGGCATGGCAGCATTAAAATACAAGCCTCCCTGGAGTTAACCTGTTTGCACTGCTTCCTTGCTTCCCTTTAAAGCATACTAAAATGATATAAACATTCATTTCTGAATTCATGAACCCTTGTTTGGCCTATTTTATACTTGCCATTATTTTCTGGGCTTATCATGTTTTATTCAGTGGGTCAGATTTTGATTTCAATAATCCCATTGTTTTGCTCCAAAAAGTAATCTACATTGCAAATGAGGAATCCAGTGCGCTATTTTTTTCCTGTATTTGACAGTCCTGCCAATCCTGCCCCTCGTATATAGTGGTGCTTAATTCCTGCTCATTTTTTTAATTACAAGTCGAGCAGTTCAATATCACAGCCTGATTAAAACGTTATAGGACCTGGGTTCTGCAATAATTACAGATTGCCTGGCCGGAATGTGCAGAGTAAATTATTTTATTTGAGGAACATAATTACATCTACAAAATGCATCACTGTAAACGATTTAACAGCACCTATCAGTTCTAGGGGGGAGGTTTAATGGGTCATTTTAGTAAGCCCTACTGGACATTATATTGACTTGGAATGAGTTAGGATCTTCTGCTGAATTCAGCAGGAGCATCGCTGGTGCCTGCTGGAAAAGCAGTGAAACAAATGTATTCTTAAATAGAAGCAAATTGAAAGTTTTTTATGCAAAGAAACCACTGATATTGTCATAAATAGTAGCCCACGGCCTACATTTTGTGTTTTGATTCTGTTATCAAAAAGGTCACGGAAAATCTTAACTTTTTGGACACTGAAGAGTACGTTTTTTTTTCATCCTCGTCTCTCATTTACTTTGCAAAATGCAAATCCCCAAAATGCATTGTGTGTATCCTTGAGGTCCAGCAAAATATTGAATATATTTCCATTCTCATAAGATATCTGCAAAGCCATTTTTTTTTTTAAAAAAAAGCAATGAAAATTTTAAACCATGCATCGTCTTGCTAGCTTGAAGGTAGAATTTGCTAGCACATTGAAAGTTTCTCGGTGCATCATTGCCACTAGCTGTTCATCCATGGGATACATGTTACCAGCGGCAGGAAAATTTATCAGCTCATCCTTGTGCATAATGCAAACATAACTGGGACCCACTCATGAAAACATTGCTCCATAGCACTACTAGTGGTCAAAAACTCACACACGGTATCTCACAGTAGTCAAAGAGGTGAATTATCTTCACATATGTGTTTTATCAGATTTAGGAATCATGGGTTTATGTATTCTACTCTGAAGAAGAGTGATCAATCCAACAACTGATTGCGGTCTTCATTCAGCTGTGAACAAGGTCTGATTCTCATCAGTATTCTGTGTAGATGCTTTTCAATTGAGAGCTATACTTGTCTGATTTCTGCACACAGCAATGAAGGCCAAACAATGGTTGTGTACTACAAAAGAAAATTATTTGAATGACTAAAATTATGTGGTACCTTTTAAAGACTGATTTCATTATTTGTGTCCTTACAAAATAACTCATTCAGTCCAATATGAATCATAAGCTGGAGCCATACTGTGAAATTAGTTCAGCAAATGTTACCGCAGGAGAACAGTTGGGCAGCTGTTCTCCCCTATCTGCACAAATGTCAGGTTTAACACACATTTCTAAACACGACACCCGTGTAAAATGCACAGACAAGTTTAATATTATGGAGGAGGATGAAAAGGGAAATGCTGTTGACGTTTGGACTTATCATATTATGAAGCCATAATCATCCAGATTTCCGCCTGCCAATTTCTTATCTCTGTGGCGCCACAAAACTGGAGCACAACAAAAGCAGTGCATGGCAACATGTACATACATCATCAAAAAACAGTCAGAGATGAGAGGAGCCGCTTTGATCTCACTTTTTGGCACCGCACCTGCAGAAAGATGGGTTGACAAAAAAAAAAAAAAAAAGCCTCTTTCATATAAATACCACTTACTGTAAGAATCTTTTTAAATGCCCCCAACAAGACCTCAAACTGCTTTCAAAGTTTTCACAGCTCTTCTCACAAGACCTCACATAGAACGTAAACTTATGGCATTACATTATACCCCCTCCCTGCAGTATAATGGCTGTTTAAAAGCACACACATTTACCAAGCAGTCTTCTATCTTGAAGACCTAATAAAACCTGCATCTCTGCACGTGTTCTGTTCCCACAATTGCTAGAACTATTACCATACAAGGTCTGCAAGCTTTAAGGGCCAACTGCCTGTTGAACCACCTGAATGTTTATGAGCTACTGCAGTGTGTCTGCACCAGTTTGCACTTAATAAATGCATATCGAGACAAGTTGGCTTGACTATAAAAAAGGTATGTCTTTGTTTACTTGGAAGATGGAGGATTAAGTTAATTCTTAATAGAGCAAAAAAAGGAAGCACCAACCAAAACAAACTCTGCCAGGCTCAAGAGTACACACGACAATGAGCAGAATGAACATCTTATGTGGCTTGTAGTGCATGTTAATGCATTTTGGTTCACTTGGATCTTTCTGTGAGTGAAAAGAAACTCAACCGAGGGGAAAACACACTGAGTTTACCACCTCAACCACTGATTTGGACCGAAACAATCAAACTACAGGTTTGAAAATGCCCTTATAGGTGAGAGTGGTATTGATCTTCTCAGTTGCCTTTTTGCAAGAAAGCAAACAAAATGTCAAACTATCCCTTTAATTTGTAAACCTAATTGGAATGAGTGTGAACCGCACAAAAAAATCTAACTCAACCGAAACTATAAACCAAAGACAATGAGAGTGAAAGAAAAAAAAGTGGCTGATTAACTCCACCTGCTTTAACACTGAGGAGTCATTTAGCAAAGGTGTCAGTCATCCCGCTGATGGCTTTTCTGACGATCTCACACAAGACCAGTAAGAGGATCAGGCAACTCTAGACAGCTGTCACAATAGTGACAGAGAAAATGAAATTCTGAAATAGCACATATTGATTGCTTGTCACCCATTAATAGCGGCCTGTGGTCACAGTAGATAATATGAGAGAAAGATGACAAAACTTACTCTATTTTACAGGATTTTTACAGCAACTACAATTACTGGTATAAAGCAATAATTGTAGTTTGCCAAACATACTTAATTGTAAGATTTAAAATTCAACTCAGAAACTCAGAATTTAGATTAAAAGCTTGTTTTCTGTGCCTTTGGTTTACCTACAGCTCCACAGCTGCTACGTACTTGCACCACTGTTTTAGTGATTTTTAAAAGCAGAGGTTGTTCCAGTCATTATCAGAAACATGCTCTCAAAAAGCTTTTGAGTTTGAACTGCTTTTGGGATTGAACTAATGCAATTAAAAGTCACTATTTATCAAAGCTGTTCTGAACATTGATATGATTGTGTTTGATGTCTTGCTTTGAAGCCTCTCCGAAGCCCCTCTGCCAATACTAAACGTTTTACTTCTGCTTTAGATCTATAGCCACGTTTGTGCTTCTGGGATCATTGGGCACAAGAACGGTACTCATCAAGTGTTGATTATACGGACTGGAATATGGATAGTAAAAATAATAGGCACATGACTGTCTGGTGGACAGGAAAGGTACACATATCCCCTCTGAAGTAGTTTGAAGGGTTCCTAAAAATCAGTGTACCTTGGTATTTAGGAAATCCATCTGTGAGTTTGTACATGAAGCAGAAGTTTGTACTTAATGCTTCAGTTCATACCCTTCTATTCTGTTTAGATCCTGTTTGCACCCATAAAAAAAGGTACCATTGTATCTCTATTTCCAGAGACTCAAGGTGAAACAGTCAACCTGAAGGGAAAGAAAACAGCTAACAGTAGATTCCAAAGAATTTCAAAAGCATATTTCCTAAGCTCAGGGACAATGCACGAAACGACAACAACACACAAGCGGATAATACATACTGATTCTTAACAATAAGAAATCTGAAAGAGCAGTATTGAAGAGGTTTCGAAATAATTCAAAACAACACATATCATTGTACATCACATCAGTTACCTTGTCTTCTTTCCTTTAAAGGCTGCTGAAGTAAAACTAGGTTCTGTATATTGACTGATATTGATAATTTAAGCCGTTCCTTGTCCATCACTTGCAAAATATTGAATTCTGCTAATTAAAACTTTCTTGAAATAGCAAATGACCTCTTTTATTTTTTTCCTTCTTTACCCATCAAATATTAACCCAGCATCCTTGCCAATAACCCTGATGAAAGTCTGTAGTAAATTGGCATGGCAACCAAAGAAAACACAGCTACCGGGTTGATATTGACATTACATCTGCCAAACGCTGGGACTGCAATCAGCCTGGGCTGAAAAACCTTGATCAAAAATGACATCAAATCAAGAAATCTAATTTTCAGTCCTTCAAGTTTCTACATTGGCCGTGAGTGAAGGAGAAAATTATGTGAAGAAGAAAACGTTCAAGTGAAATTCTGAATTGTGCAAGTTTAGGTTACACAGCATTGAAATCAGTCTAATTTATTATAATGGCGTATTATTTTCCAATTACTTGGATCTCATTGGAAACAGGAAGTGAATTCTATTAGCAACATCATCCAGGCTTTGCTGAAAATGGAAAATGTTTTTCTGCTCTCCATTCACATTAAGTTGTCATTGAGAGAAAATACATCCAATGTCAAGAAGAGAATATATATGGATGGACGTTATCTAGCTACCTGATGCTCAAGGTTAGTAAATTAAAGTCGGTGAGTTTTCAGTGGAAGGGCACAATTCCCATTTAATATGAGCACAGTCTCAGCAGAGCAAACACCATTACGAGCAGCAAACCAACACGCTGCCCAACAATCTCTAAAGGGAATCTGATTGATTTTCTCAGGAATAAGCTATTATCTACAATCAGTGGTCTTCAGATGAGAAAGGGACATTTAAAAGGACACAGCAGAGGCGAATACACAAAACAAACAATGTGATGCGGTGAGTCTTACAAACAGCTTCAAGTGATGGTTTTGTTTTGTTTTTTTTCCTTTTTGTGGACATACAGTAGAGAGTAGAACACAAGCACGAGCATGTCAAAGAAGGACAAAGAAGTGATATACAGGCTCACCTTATACTTTGTGGTTCTGAGTCTCAGCAGCCGTAAAGTTTAATCACACAGACAATGACACAGCGAGGTGCAGACACATTGAAGTATGAGTTTCAATGAAAGTCCATCAGAATTAAAACACGTAGCACAACTATTGATCTGCTTTATTCATCAAACAATTTGACAGGATGAAAGCAAAATGGTCAAAAACATTTGCAGAATAAAGCAAAGTGTAATAAATTTTGAAAAACTGCTATTTTCTTAATCTCAGTTTCCCTATGTGTGTGTGTGTGTGTGTTTGTGGCAATCCAGGACACTGTTTGACCCTTGGTGACACTTGACACATATGGTTGTTTCCTGCTGATCTGTTATTTTCAAGGTTCATTAGATCATATTTGAGGTATGAACAGATTTTTTTCAAATTCTTTCTATACAAATCTCAAGAAACATCCATTACAGCATCATGAGTACTGGAGTGTGTAAAGGAACAGCAACATCTTCCTACAATTTGGAAATTATTACATTGCACAACTGGGAAAAACAAGTGTACCCTGTGTGTACCTACAAGGTGATTTAGAGGAATCCTGTAAAAACATGCTATAATCTTTTTGTTCTTTACGTCTGGCGCTGAAATAATTTCCTCATTTAGTTCCATTTCACAGCTAGTTAAGGATATTATGAAAAAAGGATTACATATCTACAGTGCAATTCCGATGTTCCTTTTCTTCTCTACGCTTACATAGTTGGGGTAGAATAGCCTTAAATGGTTTTACTATTAAGACACAATTGTTTTCATTTTTACTGCGTGAGCAAAGGTTCTATGTGGGGAAAATTTAACAGATGAAGCCATGAAGTTGTGAACATAAAAAACTGCTTTCAAGTTAACCCATGAAATCAAACACTGTCGGGCATTTCAGCAGTCATGGACATGTGGTTAATGAACTGCATTATGTGGGTATTGAAGTTGGTTAATGCCCCAAGGAGCAAAGAGGCTTTCTCTTCAGTGAGAGACGTAATGGATTATTTGGATTCTATAGCCTCAAAGGATCTAAATGAGGAATGATCTCCAAGTGTTTTTTTGGAGTTGATTGACTCCTTAACAGTATGTTGATGAAGCAGGCCAATTTGTTTACCGAGGTGGGATTTTGTAGAACATTGTAGGTTGAATAGACGACCCACTATCCTTTTTTTCATTGGGAGTAGTATTAATTGCATGCACCTGTTTGCCCTGCACACACCTGGTCTCAACGAGTTAATCAGTGCCAGCAAGGAGAGACGTTGGCCTGCAATCGTTGTGAGGCAAGTAAACATGTGAAACTGCTGTTGTGTAGTCCTCATTAGCACATGCTGATGGATTAGGCACCCAGTCATGACGGTAAACCAAGTGTACCGTGTTGTTTCGGTAGTTAAACTTTTCTGTTTATCTGTCATGTCTCCAGAGAGAGCCGAAAACTGCTGAAGACTCCAACCTTTAACATGAATCTAAACAGTGTGTGACTGTAGCTTCAGCCCTGGGACTCGTTATACCACACTCACTGCTACACAGCCAGACATTGTGGAAAAACAGCTCACAGTGTTTCTTTGCACTACACAGTCTCAACTCCTCATTTTGCTACCTTTTTTACAGTTTAAAATTTTAGACACATTTGTTTGTTTGCAGTACCCATGGACTAAGTGGTAACTTAGAAATGTAGTTCTAAGTTCTGTCTATCACATAATATTTTAGATTAACCCCAGGTTTACCTCACACTTATATGTATGGGTGATATGGAAACTATTGCTGCATGTGAAATTATGCTCACATTTGAGTCAGCAAATGTCACATGAAACTACGGGGTAAAAATGAGTTTATGTCCTTAAAGTGTTTTAAAAATCGAGCCAGTCTGTAATATATTCTGCTTTTATGATTTTCAAATGAATGTGGGTTTATATATTAGTCATTTGTTATTGGCAGCTTCCAAAAGGGCTTGTAATTTCCACCAGCATGACTTCTGACAGAATCCTGATGGCGGTCTTGATGGGTCTAAATGGGTCTAAATGGAAGTTCAGTGAGGAGAATTTACTTAATTTGCATATTGACAAAGGATGGGAAGGCAATAAGATAATAGAAGTACAGTAGCTGTCTTCCAAATCAGAGGGTGGAAGTCTCCCATTTCTAGACTGAATACGTCATACATAACAGGCTGATGAGATCTGTCCCATAAAGGTCCCTCTGAACAGAGCCAGAAAATTCAGCTTTATTCTGCCCAAATTTGGCAGAAACAATCCTTACACACTGTGCTGGGCATGATCAATTGTTAATGGAGTCTTCTGGTGTTCTTCATCAACTTTAGATTGTCTTCAATCACTGGTAAATACGGAGGTGTAAAATCAAATGAAAACCCTGAAGGAGTGGATAAAGCCAAAATTTGCGAATACTTCTAAGCACACAAACGTCTCAGTGAATAGTTTAAGCATGAAAATCATGTGAATCATATGCTGTGGCCTTCACAGTCACCAGATCTGAACTCAGTTGCGACATATGTTAGACGGCGTGCTCCACCACCATCATCAAAACACCAAATATGGGAATATCTTTTTGAAAGAATGGTGTTCACTCCTTAAGTAGAGTTCAAGAGACTTGTTGAACCTTTGAACTCCAGCCAAGGAGTGTTGAAACTGTTCTGGAAGCTCGGTAGCCTCACCCCTTGACTAAGACTTTGTGGCATTTCTGTCATTTTATTACTTTTATTCAATTTTTAATTTGTTACCCATCTGTTAACTGCATGAACTACATGTAGGCTAATAAAAAGCCTCTGCAGGATATACATAGAAGTCATCGAGTTTATACTATTTGCTCTTGATATTAGCATCTGTGTCAAAGGTTATTGCAAGAAAGTAGAGGTTATAAAACTGGATAGATTTACCACTAACCCGCTGCACCATCTGCCAGTTGCAAAACCTGTTGTAACCCACTTGTATTTACACTTAGACCATTTGAAGAGCCTTGCAGGTGATTAACTTGATAATGCCTGACTTGACGAGTTGACAAGGAGCACCCAGATGCATCAATAGTTTCATTCTGTGAGGATAAACTGTCTCATTTGAGGATGAGACGCAAGTTCAACCACGGCCCCTGAATTTGAACACCGCTTGTAAAACCCTCTATGGTGTTGTTAGCAAGTGATTACTTTTGCTAATTTGTTTTGGTCCTGTTGCTTATCTATTGACAGCGTCATCTTTTATTTACACAGCTCACCCCGTGTCGCAGGTGCAGGCAACCAACAGCGAGGGAGATGAACAATACACTCAATCCCCCAAACACAAATATCTGCTATTGTTTAATACCAACTGACATTCTGCAGATTGCTGAAGATTATTACTCCCACCTGGACTATATATGCTTATAAGAGAAACACAATTTACAATCTCTGTGTTTGTGATTGCTCATACCGTAAATGTTTGGCAGTGTGTGCCTGTGCAGAATAACAATCAAAAAACTGTGCTATGCATCAACTGATTAAGTTGTTCACACAAAATGAAGCCACTTTCTCCAACCGCACACATGCATACACCCACACACACACACATACATACACACACCCTCCCCTGCTGTGGAGGATATTTTCAATTAATCAGACTCTCTCATCAATAATGCATCGCCCCTGCAGCCAGTCACTCTTCTCCAGCCATTTAATGAGGCAGCTCAGCCAGAGGGACACCATCCACACATTACTCCTATTATAGTCAATGCTCAGGAGCAAAGCCGCTGTGACCACGGTCGGTTATTAAAGTAATGCCATCATTTGTGCCTTTAAGTCAAATCAAAACCTGTCATAGACTGTTTGCAAAAGGACACAAATGACAATAAGCAAACACCCCGGGAGCCAATGTGCAGCCGTGTCACCTCTCAATCACTGAAAAACCTCAGGTTGTTAAAAAAAATCTACTGCAGGAAAACAAGAGACCAGAGAGGGTTTGTCAGGAGTGATCAATAATTAAAACCAACTTTGCTGTGACAGAGGAAGATGTCCCGGTTTGATAACATTTTTTTTTTTTTGAAAAGTTAAATTGCAGTCCTGATTCAAGACATAACCCAGGAGTCACAAGAGCAGCTGTTGAAAATGAGCTCCAAATAGCTTAAACTTAAAGATTCTCTGAAGGCTAGGGGCTGTTCACTCTCTAAATTACATGTGGTGTTGTACAAAAGCCTTAGTTTTTACAGCGCCACACATCTTTTTGGCATTCTTGGCAGAAAGTGATTAAGTGAGAGAGAGGAATTGGTCTAGCTCTCCAGTAAACTTCAAATATTATTTTAGCATTGAAGTGACATCTATTAGGTTCCTGTTTCCCTTTATCTCAGTGATGCATTTTGTGATAAACAAACATCGCTTTGGTATTTTCCACTTAATTCCTCTGCTGTCATTATGCGAGAGTGTTACCTGCATTTAAAAGTCACTGGACTCGCTGTAGACTGTGTTAGATCTGCTGGAATTACCTGTAAGCTATTGTTAGTTAGCTATAGTACTACACCTAAGTTTAAGAAAAGAGCCACTGTGTCTCCTCTCATTCTCAGTCCCTTAATTCTCATCTTCGAGTGCTTTATCTTAGAAAGACACTGACATCTGCACTGTTTTTTGCTTCAAGGCTTTTCCTTTCTTTTGCAGCATACTTGCTTTCCCCCAAGCAATTCACTGCTCCTGCTAAATACCCAGTTCTTCAATTTACTCCAAACAAACTGCTGTGACTGCTTGTTTAAATTTAAACACACCAATTCCTGCACAACCGAGGATTTTGTGAATTAAATATATGATACCAGGTGTGTAGAATAGAAATGTGCCTTGTATAAAGCAGTGTAGTTTAGAATCAGGATTATTTGAGGAAAAGGTTTGGGATTTTTATATTAAGAAAAAGCACATAAAACTACCACATTTTCTTGTAAACAAGTTTTCTTGTAAACAAAGGTTATATTGACCTTTGCTGACTCACTCATAAAAACATTGCTACATAGCAGCGCAGTGGTCAAATAGAAAGGAGAAAATGTTGTAAACCAAGTGTTAATTGGTACATAAAGTGTCATCTGCTGTGTCTTTTTTCTGTTTTAATCAGTGACTCAAACTACATTCCTGGTATCCAAAAGTAGACAAGAAGGACAGGAAGTGTGGTGGTCAAGGCTGGATTATCAACTGGGCAAACTGGACAACTACCCAGGAGTTCCAAAAGCCCTTGGTTCACTTTGATTTTTAATGATATACACTTCTTAAAGTCCCCCTCCACTCAAAAATGTATTTTTCTTCTCATTCTTTCAGTTAGATATTTGAGCTTCACTGTGCAGAATGATGTATGTGCAAAGTTTGACAGTAATAGGCTATAATAAGTTTCTCTGTGTTCACCTTGAACCTACAGTATGAGCATGATTTGTGATATCACAGCTTGTTTGGAGCCAATCGTGGTCCAGTATGTGACTTACACACATGAAGCCTCCAGTGCACACACACACACACACACACAGATGATGGACTTTGAGGGCCCACCAGCTCTTTTTTCTGCCCGGGGCAGGTTAATCCATGCATGGTGATGGCGGACAAAGGGTCCTGTTTCCTGCTTGGAGAGATACACAGTTGAGCAGCACCATAAAACCAAGCTGAATGGCTCTTTCAGTTTGTCCTGTACCCTTTCGATCATGTTGTCCTGACAGAACAGGTCATTGAGGACAATTTAACAGTTGGTAAAACCTACTAAATCATCATCACTGTGTGGCAGCAAGGATGGCACCTCTTATTATCACCTCTTACAAGGTTACACCTTTTTGTGTTGTTGATTTTTTGTCTAATTCCCCCTTACAATTACTCTCCAGAATAAGGTGGTGTTGTCCTGCCCTTAATCAATTCTTAGCATTTCTTAGCATCTCCTCACTCTTATTATTATTGTTTTGTTTTTTTTGTTTTTTTTGCCAAGTAGGCCGAGAATGGTAATCTCATAGGAAAAGAACCATATGAGCAGAGAATCTGACCATCTGGCTTCCTCTGCAGCTAAAAATCACGCGGGATAAGAGAAGAGTGACGAATGTCCCTCATCTCCTGCCGCCTGTCAGTGTCAAGATGTCTCTTTTTAAAAATAAAACACTGTTGTCGGAGGCTGTGTCGAGCCAACAGTGTGATTGCAAAAAAAAAAAAAAAAATCTAAGGCCCCTCTCGAAAGTGAAGTTTCTCTCTGAAGAAAAAGAACAGAAAGTTACCACGAGGGAAAAACTCATTTTAAGTTAGGAATGCTTTCTTGGACTGATTGCAGAGGTGTAGATAGCCACACTAGGTGGGACAGCTACAGGAGGCGGATGATATAAAATCTGTGTAGAGTGTAATGATTGGCTTATCTCAGAAGCTCACACTGTATGAATCCCCCACCCAGTCAGGTCTCCTGTTATTTATTGTACATTTCTCCTCTATCAAAAAGCCTATGAGATGAGAATATGTAAGTGAGGACAGGCAGCAGAAATCCTGCATTAGTAATTGAATTTCTAGAGACTTTACACCAAGCTGTTGCTCTACTGTAGTTTCCAAGGCACACTGTGACCAATGTCATAGAGACCGTTACTCCTCCTCAAGACATAAATTCCACTAATTAGAGATCAATGACTCATGCTTGATGTAATTAGGCCGAATGAGACACCCCCACAAATACTCAAACATATATTCTTCTTCCTTTCTTCATCTCTCTGTATCTCCACAATCAGTTCTATTGTGTATAAAATAAAACATGAAAATGATCCCCTAGACAGACAAGCCCTGCCTAGACATGGTTCGGAAGAGTGGTGGCTGCAGCGACGCTTCGACAGCCGGGTTATGGTTTCTGGGTCCCAGTAATGAAGGACTACTGAGTGTGTCATCCAGGAAAAAGGGCCTCTCCCCCGTCTGTCTGTCGGCCAGCCAGCTGGATTCAATCCTACACCTCGGAATAACACAAGGCCTCAAACGCTGTAGCATGACCACCCTTTTGCTTTAATAAGCAGAAACAGCTCATTAAATCACAACAGCGGCTAACCCTTCCCATAACAGAATTAGTAAACTCACATTAGTCAGACAACAGTTAAATCATTTAGTCGATTTTGTGTTTTTCTTTCTTTTTATCTCTTTTTTTCTGGCTTTGCTGATTTTTGCATGGTTAGCAAACCACAAGGGTTGAAATAGGAGAAGGAAGATCTCTTCACAGAGTAACACTACAGTGGCTCAGTTTCCAAGAGCCAGAGAGCTCCGTCTGCCTTGCAAACTGTCCATGATATACAGAACAAGAGAGGGGATTATCTAAAATGTCAAGAGAGACGGGTTAAGCTGACAGGATATTGGTATATACTGAAGGGTCTCACTTTCAAAGTCAAGAAGTCAGAAACTTCTCAAAGTAAAGTCTCCTGTCATAACGCTGTGTCATATTGCTAAGCAGGGAAAAATTCAATTTCCACAGACTTTCATTTGACTTTCAGACTGGGGAATAGTCAGAGAAACTCTAAGCTTTCGGGAATGGAGCAGACGCCTCTAAAAATGTGTTTGTACAATGAGCAAATGGAAGAAAATAGACTTTGAAAGCGTAACATTTTATATACAAATCCTCAGAGAACACAATATTTCTATTAAATGTCTTGCTCAGCAATTAATGTTGCATTATCTCATTTCGACAAATTCAGCTGGCAATCATGTATTCAGTCATGCTAAAAAAAAAATTGGCAGTAATGACTGTTTAAAGCTGTAAGGAGCGTTTTGATATACAACTGTGAGCCTGCCTCGGCATAGAGATTTGCCTGAAGTGAAATTCAAAATGCCTCATCTGGTCTGATTTCCCTGCGCTAAGACCAGACTGGGTTTCATTAGCAGTTGCCGCTGTGCTTTATTGGCACGGAAGATCCCATTTTCACAACAGAAATGACTTGCCACCAGCTGCAAATTGACAACGCGCCATATTTCCTTGCAAGTCAACTCTTATTAATAGCAATTCCTGGGATGTACGCCTCCCCTTATCCAAACACAGCAGTGTCATCAGTAGGTAAATTTGAACAGTGGGATCTGAGGGACCTCATAGGTGTTGTTTACCAAAGTGAAAATTACTAAATATAGGAGAGTAGCATTGTCAGCTGCTTACACCTTGTCGGTAAAATCTGAATACATCCCGAGCCTCTCCTGTCATTTGAAGGGCAGACACACTCCACACATCAAGTCATGAACATCAAATTCATATTTAAATTTTGAAACTCTTAACAATGACGGTGTTGCTCCCCATTAGCAGGCTAATTCTCCAGCACAATAGCCTTATACAGTATCAATGATTACTCCTCTCCAGAATATCAGGCTGCTCTCTGACTGATGGTCGCTGCAGCAAAGGTTAATTAATGAGCAGTGGCAGGAGCGATGGCTGCCGGCGAGGGAGAGGCTCTCCTGGGACTTGGACTCACCAGTGGTGAAAGATAAAGGTGGAACAGGGAAGGGTATGACTACTCAGCTGAAATTGAGTCTCCTTTTCAATCTGGATAACCTCCATGTACGTAATAGTCTGAGAAAGCTACTTGATCACTTACCCAAGCTGCTACATGGAATTAGGTTATAATGCAGAGCCTCTGCATTTTCTCTGCAAAACCTTATTTCATGCAATGATCATGTATTGATGATCAAATATCAAAGATAATCTATGAGACAACCTTCTAGTTTAAATTAGTTCTGCAAATCTGATTCTTGCGATCAGATATCAAAAGGTTTACATAAAACATGAATGTCTTTCTGTGCAGCAGACATCTGCTGTGTTACAGTATTTTCAGATGAGAAATAAATTCTATGGAAACAGACTATAGCTTTATTTTCAGCCTGTCTCTAAGCTGCCGTTGAATTTCATTGGTGGAGATTAACATGACATGTGAACTAGCTTGATGCAGCAATTAGCAAGGTAATGAATGTTTTGTACCATCCTGTTAAGAAGTCCAGTGAGGAATTTTCAAATCAGGGTTTATAAGTTTTAACTAATATCTTTATTAATGGTTAATCATTGACTGATGTTTTAAAGATCAGTTATAAGCCATTTATAAGAGAGATTTGGGGGTTGCCAGGTTGTCGTGCTGGTGAGTGATTGATAATCAAGTGATTAATGAATGATGTGATTCTTACGTTCTAATAATCCAAGTCTGCAATTTTAAAATGCCAATAAGTTATTAATCAAGGTTTATGAGTTTTTCACTGTCTAATAAGCCATAAGCAAGAATTAGTAGGCAAACTGATCAATGTGCATCATGCTTTATAAATAAAGAAAGAAATAGAATGAAAATAAATGAAGTAATCTGCATTCATAAATGTAAAAAGAAAAAGTCATTAAAGGGTTTTTACAATAATCCATCAAGTCTGTTTTAAATGTTAAATAGTTAATACATAAAATGGATTGTGGTCCAGATTCCCTGTAGCTAAGATAAAGGAAATGTACTACTGGTGCTGGTGGGAAAGTTTTCAGATGAGATCCAACTGAAGTAAAGGTCAACACCAAAGTAAATAAAAGTATGAAAAGTCAAAGTATTCTGCAGGAAATGGTCCCTGTGACTAAATATGTTACATTATAATCCTAATGCATCAATACATAAGCAGGATTTTATTGTTGTAGCTGAATGAGATGCAGCTAGTTTTCTGTATAGTTACTGAGGGTAGTTTAGTCCAGGTGCCAGGCCCGCTCAAACGGTCACATGATAAATCTGATGAGCCGTGAGAGGATTAATGGGGTGAGAAAGAAGAAAAAAGCTACAAAAACCTGTATTCATTTTTTTGGACTTTGCTTCTTCATGACATATTGGATAATTTTGCCTCTTTTGACTTCAAATACTTATTTAAATGAAACCATCTGAAAAGTTTGGAGGGGGAAATCTCTCTTTGGTGGAACTGCTAACCGCTCATGGACATCTGAAGCGTGACCCAACCAGCAACTGCTTCTTGTAAGGGATCAAAAGCCAAAAGCCAATGAAGTATATTTAATAAACCCATCCTGTGTTAGTCTTATGTAAAATCTTAGTAACTAGTAAATATACTGTAGCTGTAAATAAACATAGATGGAAGATGGAAATACTTAAGTAAATTGCAAACATATTTACCTAAATAAATGTGCTGTAGCATCAGTAAATTATTAATTAACCCTCAGTAAAATAATTTATTACAACAAACACCATATACAGATGACTTACTTTATGAGCAAGTGGTACCATAAAATATATTTAGAGCTGCTGTAAAAGTAAGATGCATAATTTTAAGTATGTCAAGATGAGTGCTGATATTAAGATTGTTTCCAATCACTCCTAAATCCAGAGAGAATCAAAACAGGCCTCTTAACAGCCAGCGAGTGCAAGTCCAGACTTGTAGAAACCTCCCTTCCAAAACATTTGCCTGAGGTTTTTGCAGAGAATAATATGCCTCTGCATAGAGGGATTAGGCAAAGAGGACCCTGCCAAGCATTAGAGTGTTACAGGAGGGATCAAGAACAAATGAGTAATGAAATGACTGACTCACTGAGACCATTCTGAGACATGAGACACGGCATGCGCTCTTTCAAAGCCTGCTCCAGTTAAGGCATGTTTAATGCGCCTCAAGTTCCCATCTCAGTCAGAGCATGACATAAGAATTTCCTGACATGTTTTTAATTGTTAGCTCCTCCTTGTCATGCACGTCACCCATATAAGCAATTAGGCTTCTGCCATCCGTGTCTAATAAAATGGAGATTTCGCTGCTGCATAATTGTGGCAGCACAGAGACATCTGCATAAGTTGACATTTTACTAGTGGGTTAGCAGTAACCATAGTGAAAGAAACCGTGAACAAATTACAATGTATGTTCTGTCTTTTGTAGTGATAGATAATAGCTAGTTCAACACGGGTGTAATAACAATATCTGCAGCTAATGAGGATGGATGTTATGTAATCCTAGTACGAGATAATACACTGCATCGAGACTGGTTGCCAATATATTTATGAATTTATTATTTTCTTTACATTATCTCCACCTTCTGCTCCAGAGCCCACAGAAAACCGTTATAAAGAAAATGATTGTAATTCAAGGCCACAGAAGCAAGGAACCATATCCCCACGAGCAAATACAAAACAGAGTTGGTAACAGGATTGCAACACCAAAGTGAAAGCATGTCTGCCAAGTCTACACATTCAAAGACCACAAACATCAAACAGGTTTTCCAGGCAGTCAAGGGTTTCAGTGTTCATAGAGAAGAAAACAAACAGGACTGTTTCTAGCTGAGAAAAGATGGATATTTCCAAATGAGCACAATGCGTTTTTTTTTTTTTTTCCTGTGTACAGATGCGATTGAGAGTCTATAATAGAGTGTACCATCTTTATGTTAAATGTGATCCATTTACAGTACAAAAATGTTTAAGCGAGACAGCATTAAAGGTTAGTGAGGAGCATATATTTTTGCCCAGCTTGTTGGCCAAAAGAGCATAACATCACAGAGTAGAAATGGTCTCTGACTTGTTTTTTTAAAACTATACTTCATATTCAACCCCTGCTCGATCCACTTCTTTCTGAACGCTTTCAAGACAAACGCCCAAAAGATCATTTGATATCTGATCGACCAGGACAGGAAATAGAAACTTGTGCTGTTTGCATTTCCTCTGGGCCTTAGCACAGCAATAAAACACAGGGTAAGCCTCAGTTATGGCATTTTGCAGATTAATATGAGTAGCTGAGGGGGATGCTTTGGAAATTGCTTTGACTAGAAATGTGTCAAGGCTGACAGTTTTTTTTTTTTTTTAGTTTGATCCCTATTAAGCACTTCCCTCTGATCTAATTCAATAAATGCCAAAGGGAGTTATAATAATCATATTCATTCCTGATCCTTTGGGATATGTGTCTTTGGAACCCATAAATACTTCTAACTTTCTTTCTTCTAGACATAATAACTTCAGAGGTTTATATATCTTCAGATGTTTATGTTTCCAAGCTAATCGAGTACATACAGTAAAGTTAGCTTTGGAAAAATGCACTGAATCCCATATACAATCAAAACAGTCCCTGTGAAAGTGCTAAGCCACCAAACCGTCTTGACATCTTTTGAGCTTCAAATAAAATCCCTCTATTGGTGTACCCTTTATAATGAAAATACAATCCATTTCTTTTATATGTCTATATTACAGCAATAAAGCACTACCTCTACTGTCATCATTTTCTCTGCTTTGCAAGAGTCTATACAATGCAGCATTATTTTTCAACAGTTTTAAAGGGAAACAGCACTCAAAATTCAGATATTAAAATTTATGACAACCAAATTAGTCCTCATGAAAGCTCTCTCCCAAAGCTACAAATTAAGACTGTCAATAAATATGAGCCTTACTTCTTAATGAGCTTCATAACATATCTGTTCCAAAACCAGTAAATATCCCTTGATCTTGCTGAAATAATTCCAGTAATAACAGATATGAATTTTGCAGAAACAGCTTTCTGACATCACAGATTAGGGATGGGAGAAACTCCCATTTTTCATCTCTTACTAAGACACACAGAATATAATCTTCACAGAGAAACTGAGCTGTTCTAAGACGCTGTAAAAACACAAAATTTATGCTGAAATTCAGTGGCATTTCTCTTTAAGACACAGCTGCATGTAAGACAGCAAAGGTCTAGAGTATCACTCAATAAAAGAGTGCTACAAGTAAGTGTGAAGGGCTGCTGGGGGAAAAGAATATTAACAGAAGCTTCCTTCCACCCATTTTAATGTAAAATATTCCTCCATCACAAACATCTGTTGTTGTAGTTGGTACATCACCGTACACACACCCAAAAAAAATACAACTAACAGAAAAAGAAAAAAAAAACTTGAACACAGACAGTTTAGCCTAATGCTACCCAGTTTTTCCTCAATTTGTAACATCTTTTTAAAATTTAAGGTCAGTGCAAAAACAACTTTACAGAACTCAGTGAGACTGGCAGCTACAGTAAACAAGACAGCTCCGTATCAGCTGACCAGCAGCAGTAAGTTAACTGGCAAATCTGGTGTAACCCAGCCTCTTCATCACACTCCAACATATGTCCTCTGTTAATCTGATGTCCTTTCGTGGCATATTTTGCCTCCACATGTTAATATTGGCTGGTGAAATGTCTCCTTCATACATTAGATTGTACAGGTTTGTGGAGGTGGTAAATATAAGTTGGTTGAGGGCTGCGGGTGAGACGGGCACCCCTAGAAATGTGTGTATGCTCTCCGCGGTTTCCTGGGGGAAGTTGACCACGTCCTCAAACCTCACTTGGAGGTAGGACTCCTCGGGGAGGCTCTCGCTGACCCTCAGCACTGCTGCGGTGTGAGCCAGCCACAGATGAGCCAGTATCAGGACAGGGTTTGTCTCCGCACGGGACAGCAGCCTCTGTATTATTTTAAACTCTGGTGCCACAGTTGGGCAACCATCCCTGACAGCATCCTCCTTGAATATCAAGGAAAGGTGCTGTGGGATGTTCTTAAGCGAGTAAAGGCTGGGTTTACTGTTATATACCATGAGATAAATCCATGCTCGAGGGTCCCTGACCAAATAGATTGTCCTCAGTGAAGGTCCCACAACCTCCTGGATGAAAGGCAGTTTGAGCGCCCAGCTTCCACTTCGCATGTTGAGGACCACACGGGTGTTGGGATACTCAGCAACATGGCGTCTCATCTCCCTAACATACTCTGCATCTCTGTCCAGACTGGCTCTCAGTTTGCCCTTCAGCTCAGATGTTGGCTCCCTCCTCCTAGATCTTTTCTTTCTGTCCCTGGAGGGGCCAACTTTCTGGGGTTGTTTGACCCTGCTGCCCTCCACCAGCTGAATGTTTTGCAAATGCAGCTTGGTGTTGTGGACCAGCGAATGCAGCCAGCCCTGGATAATCTTAAATCGTCCATGCACAGCATCTGACCTTGACCACTCACAGGCATCAACAAGAGAGTCAAACTCAAACTCAGTCTCTGGAATGTCCACATGTTCGGTGGGAACCCTAATGTAAACAAAGTCAGAGATGTTGTAGAAAAGGTGCTTGAGTATTTCTGAGCCTGAACCGGGAAGGGTTGTTATGAGGACAGTAGGGAGGGGGAGCCGGCGCTGCTCATACAGTCTGATTTGTTTGTTTACTTCGCTTTTGGCACCTGCACCTTTCCATTTTACCCCACAGAGAAGCTGATCGCAGCTGTTAGACACAAACAGCAACTCGGCTATCCACAGGATGAGCACGGAGAGGAGGGCGTAACGCATCAGCCTGCTGAAGCAGACATAAAACTTTCTCTGCATGGTCAAAAATCCTATGGCCACACAGAGAACAACCCCTGCTATCACATTGACTGTAAATCCAAAGTCAAACAGCTGATTATCACTACTTATTTGTTTGGGGATGAGTTGTGTCCCAAGGCCATATCGTGTGATTTGATATCTGTCCTCCACTTTACAGTGACCTCCAAATCCTAAATAAGTCAGCCTTGCTCCTATGTCTTTGTAGTTTGTAGCTATAGAGACGATCTTCTCTGTGTTATTTATGGTTAAAGAAAGTCTCACGCCATTCTTGCTATTATCCATAAATCTACAGTTGGACACTTTGACATATGGTCCGTGTAGCACATAAGCCACTCTGCTGACGGTGCCTGTCATTGGAAAAGTGACATTGACATACTGTGTCCACCTCTTTTTAAACTCAGCCGCCTGCTCTGCCTCTTGTATCCTGGTATCAGGGCTGTGACCCTGGGTGTCGAACCAGAACATTTTATAATGAGCGTCCCACACGTCCATCATTGCACCGTTATATCTGTCCATAAATCTGAAAGGAACATATTTAAAATCAATGTCAAGGTTGTGGAAAAAAGCACTGAGTGACTTCACTGGTGAATCACCCCACTTCTCCACATGGTCAAGCACCAGCAGCGTTTGTGAGTTGAGCAAAACCAAAGCTCTGTACACACTCTTTAGTTTCATAGCGGGGGAGTAAGCCGATGCAGCTTCACCACTCACAAACATGGTGTCCCTGTGCGAGGAGGCGACTATCACCTCCCCCCTTGCATCACCCACCCCCTCATCAGTCCAGCGCAGCCACTTGGCGCATTCCCCCAACTGACCCTCCCAGGGAGTGTTACACTGACTGGTAGGAGACGGGCTGAACACCAGTACATTGTTAAGATAGCTGTATTTTGGGCCATAAAGTGCTTCAGACACAAATACTTGTCCATTAGGGGCAAATGTGAAAGAATTCTGGTCTGGGTGCTCATGACCTGGGTTAAAGCTGTTCCAGCCATCCACCCAGGAGTAAGGCTTGTCATGGACAATGTCATAGACTGCACGGCCACCCAGTTTGCCAGACTTAAAGGAGACAAAAGTATTACCCTGACCATTGGGCAGCCCAGCTCCGTAGGTAACCACACCCCAGTTTGAGAAAATATGCATCCAGGCTTTGCCAAAGTTGTGGGGAGGTTGTGGTGTGAGGTGGGAGTTGTACCAGATGTATTCTGTGTGAAGTGTAGCCCAGCGCTGGGCAGATGACTGCCCCATGGGACCATCCTTGGGCCGGTGCTTTCTAATCTGTTGAGCCAACCAGTTACCCGTTCCATTCCTCATGATGAATGTGTCGAGAAAGACAAGCTGGCTCTCTGGACCATAAAACCAGTTGTAGTTGGAGTCTGCTATGCCAACTGTTCTCTGAAACCCTGGCAACAGAGTAGCATAATAAAACCAGAAGTGTCCTCGCAGCCAGTTGTTCTGCATGTTGTCGATGTTGAAGTGGCGCTGAGCTAAGAAGACATACTGTGTGATGGACTTGGCTGTGTAGCTCCCGTAGGCTACTCCCTCGTCCAGCGACCCATCAACAATATGGTTTAGGAGAAACATTGTTTTCTCCATATAGTTCACCGACACTTGTTTCCAGATCATGGACTCTGGGTCATCATGCGAACCCACCACTATTGCACCAGTCATGATGGCTAATATATTAGTGGTTTGATGATTCTGGAGATACTGTTTCCCCCACCCCCTGTACTTAGAGAGCTCATACAGCTCCTCCGTCTCAGAGCGAATTTTCTTGAGGTAAACATCCTTCCGCCGTCCATCTAGGTAAGAGTAAATAAAGTCATAGGCAGTAGCAAACCCAGTGAGAGAGTGCGCCATGGGAACTTCGTCATTAGGGGCACTTGTCACCTTCCAGTCTGGGTATTCAGCCATCCTATCCATAAACTTGATAAGAAACTGCAGGGCAGCAGAGTCCTCTGGGCACAACAGGCAGTAGAGAGCCAAGGGAGGCAGGTTGTTCCCATAAATCTCATTCCACTTGCTTGTAAACTCCTCGTGTTTTGCAGGGGGCATATAAAAAGGAACATTAGACAACATGGTGAGCACCGCCGCCCGGATGACTTTGAATATGTGACTGTGGGTGGTGGAGGACCTTTGCCTCAAGTGCAACACATCCACTTGGTTAAAATACAGGTTGGGGTGAGAATCAGCAGAGTGGTGTTTCCACTGCTCGGTCGCTTTGTCATGTGTGAGCTTGACCTGCAGCAAATCATCTGTAAAAATGTCTCTGTCCGTGGCATTGAAGACCCCCGAGAAAGCCGCCCCCACTGCGAACAGCGGCAATAAAAAGACAGAATATACAACCCAGTTAACTGCCATGTTGCCCGGCATTTGTGAATACATTTTACTGGGTTTCAAAATTAGGGAGCTGGATGTTTTCCTCCATAAAAAATGTTGTTGTAATGTCCCATAACTTCAGTTGTGATTCAGTCAAAATCCAGGTAAATATATATTTGTTCGGGGTGCAATATAAAAAAAGTCCCATGCATGATAGTCAAGAGGAAGGAGAAAGAAAAAACTTTAGTGCAAGAACAAACACTTTCCATATCCACTTGTAACAATCTTGTAACAGTTTGCAAAGGCAGCAAAACACATCACATTAAATATCAATGTCTGGTGGAGAAAACATCGTTCAGTTCTCTTTTAAATTGCAATCCAAGACACACATATACACACACACACAGAAAAAAAAAATCTTTAGCTTATGTGTGCATGTTTTCCTCGGTCCTCATAGTAATATGGATGCTCCTGAAGACTGGCATGTCCCCCCTCGCGTGCGCCACTAACTCATATTGATCTCCTCCCCAAAACATTTCCTCTCGAACAAACATCAGTCAGCCCCAGTCTGTGTCAGGTCCAATCACAGCCACCCAAAGACTCCGTGTGCACCCCGACCGAGCTGCAACATCCATGGACATGAACCTCGGCAAACAACGCATCTCCGCAGACAACATCGCTTGGTATCCCGCTGCAGACACCCTTAACTGCCTGGTGCTTAAATCTGCAAATCCTGATCTGGAAATTGATCCCCTTGCATTGTCAAATCGGGTCCTCTCCTTTTCCCCCCCTCT
Organism: Thunnus albacares; assembly: GCF_914725855.1. Taxonomy (NCBI): domain Eukaryota; kingdom Metazoa; phylum Chordata; class Actinopteri; order Scombriformes; family Scombridae; genus Thunnus; species Thunnus albacares. Next base: position 8,919,571 of record NC_058126.1, read on the forward strand.
CCAGTTTCCACGCTTTATCCTCCGCGATTAGTCTGGTGAAGTCTGAAAACAGGAAAGTTGTCGTCACTCCTCAAGTATTCAAAGAATGAGACATTGTTCCGATTGTCCGAAGGGAAACAGTAAATAAGCCCCTCAAATGCTGGAGATCCCACATGTAAATCTACACCGGAGAGATATTTACGTGCCCGCTGCCTTTGGAGACACACATCTCAGAAGTAAAGGCTGTGTATGTGTGTGTTTCTCCGGACGCGTCTCCCGTTGTGTCCTCTCGACTGTTCAACACAGTCAGTTTGATTGTTTTCCTGCACTGGATGGAAAATTTCCACTGTACAAACTGTAGAGGGAGCCGTGACTTCAGAAGCCCAGCCTCATCTCTCATGTAGAGTGGGAAGGCTGAATATTCATTTCATAGATTTTTTTTTTTCTCTCTCTCTGTATTCCTAACGGGGTGGTTGACTTATTTTCCTGCTCAATATAAAGACTTTAGAGGGGGAAATCATACAAGTGATGAGTTTTTTTAATAGCCTACCAGCCCCCAAGTGTTATTTAATTTAACATTTTACACAAGTTAACGGGAATGACTTCTTATTTGCAAAAAAGTGACCCTTCAATGGGTAAATGAAAGTGCACAAAAACAAGAGGGAGGCTAAGACAACAGAAACAAGCAATGTAATAAAAAAACTAATATAGAGAGGGGTAGTATGTATTGACCCACACTTAAGAGACACTAAGTTCTTTCTGGCAATAAAGACTCAACTGATATTGCAGCCCTTTAAAGGAATAGTTTGACATTTTTGGAAATATGCTTATTTGCTTTCATGCAGAGAGTATATGAGAAAATCACTACCGTTGTTATATTTATCTGTTCAATGTAAGGTTTCAGCCAGCAGCTGATTAGCTTTGGGAAACAGCTAGCCTGGCGCTGTCCGAAGGTTAAAAAAAAGAAAAAAAACCCACCCACCAGCACTGCTATAGCTCACTAATTAACACATATCTCATTTGTTAAATCCATATAAAAACAGAAGTGTAGAAACATATGCTACTTAAGCTAAGCTGTTGTATAACTGGCTGCTGTAGCCTTATTGAGAGGACAAATAGAACAAACAGGGATATCAATCTGTCATTTAACATTCTGCAAGAAAGCAAATAAAATTTCATTTCCCAAAATGTCAAACTATTATCTTAAAATAAAACCAGAATTTTTGTGTTGACTATGAGTAGTTTTGCTCAAATTTTTGTTCCCTATTTGACATTTGCACCTTCATTTGTACCAATATCAGATGGATCCATATCATACAAATGATTTGCATTACAGGATAGATCTCTAAGATATTTAATTTGAAATGGCCTTTTTCTCCCCCCTAAATGTCTTATTACATCTTTTTATCCTCTGTTTCAGTTGCATGCCTTTGTAACGCATTTCCTGAGGCGACAGAAAGGCATCCAATAACCTCAAAAGCATCCCTCCTCCGAGAAATGTGTGACATTTGCCTGTCCTAACACGTGGCACCATGGACTCATTGATCAGCTCATTCTGTGTATATTAAGCTTCTGGGCAGCATCTTCATTTAATGATGGATCACTTTCTCTGTACTCAGCTCACATGTGTGTTCTGCAGCATGCTATCCCACAGGGACCACTGTTGCATGATGCTTTTTCTTTCCTCCCCACAGCTCAAAAGCACACGCTACAGGCACACAGTTGGCCTTATCAGCATCACTGCAGGAAACACGCACAATAATCTCTCTAAGGACAAAAATCTTCCATATGGAGAGAAGATACACTGCAAAAAAAAAAAAAAGCAGCTTCATTTTAAACAGTGATGATAATCTTGAAACGAGATCAATCAGATTGCTTCATAAACATTAAGATTGTATTTCTGGAATCAAGAAAAGGCTTGAGAACTCTGTAAACACCAGACAGATTTTTTAAAAACTTATTTTAAGAAAAAGAAAAACATCAGCATATGTTCCTCCACTGCTTCAACTGCCAACTCGGCAAAGCAGCAAATCCCCACTTAATTGCCCTTTTTTATCTTTATAATCTATTATAATTATGTAATATATATAATATATACATAATATTCATAATTATGAAATGATTACTGTACTTCTCTTGGCTTCCAGTCCTTTATGTAAATGTTGCCCCTGTTGTCAACAATTGTGGTAACTGCTTTTTTATAACATTCTCCAATATTGTGCTTCAATACATCAGAATGAAACCTGTAGGTTAGACTGTGGTTAGCAGCAAAATTACTTTCAGAATCTCTGTAGTCTGCTGGAAATTTACTGAAAGAAGACAAGACAGTGTGTTCAGCTACAACACATGGTTAAAAACCACAAGCTGAGACCAATGCAAAATTGTCTTAAGATACAGTATCACTAATCGCCACTAGGCTCCAAGAAAACCTAAGATTTTATATTAGTTTACTCTGAAAGTCTAAACTTATTTATCAAAATACAAAGACACTAATTTAGAACTTGTTTCAATAATTAATCTTAACTTATTTAACTGTGTCTTTAGCAGGAATTTAATAATTATTTTTCTATTCTGGAGATATTAGGGGACATCTCATGCACATTTCCAGGTCTATATTTTTATTCTGGAGCTCTACTGGTATATATAAAACTCCTTATTTATCTTACAGTGTTTTTTATGCAGCCCCTTAGTTCAGCCTCTGTTCTGATTGGTTAGCTTCCAGCTCCATAAGCTACATAAACAAACAGTAGTGGCCTAATAGGATTTCACCTCCTTTTCTCTTCCTTACTCAAAATGTCAACTTCTCAAATACATGCTCGAGCCCAAATCCAATCCAAAATATGCGTGTGGAAAATGCGATCCACCCATGGAAAAAATCTTAGCCACAAAGACTATGGAATGGATGGCCATCTATGTGCATGACAAGCTGCGCCAGCTCATCAGGAAAGAAGAAAAAACATTGCAAACAAAACATTCAGAGCAAAGTGAAGCCCTGGATTTTGTCTTGCAGGGATAGTTTTATCTTGCCATCTGTCAATCACAGCAGTCTTAGGACTTTCTCATTTTTACATATGTTCACTTCAAGTTTTGGAAGTTTGATTATGTTTAACATAGACATCATAACAGTATAAAAATAACAAAAAGCACAATATTTCCCCTTTAAGGCTTTACAAAAAATACTGTACCATATGTTGAATGACATGTGTCTCACACTATCAATTGTGATAGTTTCTGCATGTTTATCCTGCTTCACTACTTCTCCTTTGGCCAAATTTCAGGCAGTAAAGTGACAGATAGGCTACAGTAAACCCACGTTATTGAACATCCTTTCAAAAACCTATTGCTGACATCATGTATGCATTGTCTATTTTCTACTACTGATGCCCATGGGCTACATCCCTAAACAAACCAGTATGGTAGAACCACAACTATATGAAATGTTTTAGAGGATAATATAGCCGTGTATTTTAGGGGGAAAAAGATGATTGTTAGCCAATCTTCTCTTCTGTAATTGACATGCATCTGTCCTTTGTTAGTGCATTATTTTGCTTGAAAAATTGGACCCTCCATTCTGCATCCTGCGCCCACTATTCTGAGCAAAATTGTTGTTCATTATTCTTTATATAATTCATTATTGAGCCATTTCTGTGAGTTTCAACCCTAAACAACACATTGCCTTTGACTACACTTGACTCAGTGATGTCATTGTGGTGTTTCAGCTTTTCTTTGTGATCACAGAATTATTGGCTCACCCCAGTGGAGAGAGGTTAATTCAAGGAAACATATCCCTGTTCACTTTTTCCCCCCAATTTTCTGCATCTTTCAAAAGCAAATACCAGGTGGGAAATGACAGGAAATAATGTTGTAGTCAGTCTTACGGCAGCCAGAAGAAGCAGCAAGGATGCACATTTTAATTTTTAACATCAATGCTCCGTAATTGTGTTACATATTGTTAGTAATCAGGTCAGTCCTCTGATGTAAGTGTCATATTAGTCAGTGGATGTGTGTATGTGTGGATATGGTTCACAGCAAGTTCAATCCTCAGTGGTGAGAACTGACTAATTCCTCGTTGAACTTCTTTTCAGCTCCAATCTGTGATTAAGACTGAATGTTTTGTTCTCATTTAAAAAATCTATATCGTGTAGTTTTCCAAAAACACAAAAGGCAGTGGGCTGTGAAAATGAATTTTTTAATTACATTTTATTTAAAGTTGGTTAATATGTCCCAATGCAAGTAATCTTCAATCAGTTTCACAAACAAGTGTAGATATGTGTATTTTTAAAACTGAATTGAGTGACTAAATTATTCATTAATTTATTTATTTTTTGCAGTGTAAACCCCTCTGCTATATGCACTACCCAGAGTTTCACTTCCATTAGCCTAATTGTCCATCTGTTCAACCTCCACGTTTCTCAGCAGAGTACTTTTGACTAATTTGATCTCCATTTAGTCGCCTCCACTTGTATTATGTCCTGTCTTCGCTGGAAAATCGCTCCTCCAAGCGAGTGAGTGAGAGGGAAGGTTCATCTGTTGCACACAACCGTGATCCTTTTGAGGTTTCCCTCCAAAACTAACTGGAATAACTTCTAATCACCACAGCACTGCATGTCGATTCCTCCCCGTCAGATTTGTATTGGAGAGAACGAGTTCAACTGAGCATCCTAATTAGAGGAAGCTTCGGTGTGGTGAGATGATTGAATGATGTCAACTACAGTAAACTAACACTCTAATCACTCTCATCCACAGCTGCAGGGTCCTTGGGTTGAGCAGGAGGTCCTCAAGTTGTTGCTTGGCACTGGTTGCCTAGCGACTTTTCAAGCACATCTGATCAGAGAAAATAAATGGTAGATTGCAAAGAACATGTCAAACATGGATCCTGAGCACATCCTTGAGTGACAGGTGGCAACTAGTGTCCCCCAGATGCATAGTTGTGGGTGGGCCTGGCTGGACCTTAGCTGCCCACTTTTTGATTAGGCCCATTCAATCAAAGAGCTGCTTTTTTTGTAATAAATCTGCTATTTCTGTGGTTTGCATTCCTTATCTCTTTATATCTGTCTATTTATGTGATATTCAGCATTTCATACCATTGTAAAACATAATAACATAATAACATAACATAATAAAAATTCTTTGTACTTTAAATCATGTGTGACATGTGCTGTGATTGAACGTTTGAATGGCGTTACCAACTGAAATCTCCCACAGAGCGCCAAATTGGTTGTTTTTCAGAAACGATCTTGCTGCTGCTTTGCTAGCTAAATGTTATTGTAGCTTAAAAACAACTAGCCTGGTGACCAACAAAGTTAACCTAGCAATGGCAAAACAAATGTCCATTGCAAGGTTTTTCAAAAAATAAGATTGGAGGTGCCTGGTGCCACTGCTAACGTTACATGAATCCATTAACGTTACAGGGGAGAGGCGCACCGCGTTAGCGCCGCCAAACTCCACAACAGACAGGCTTTCACAGCCATTGCTGTCAACTGACACTGGAAGCAGCCCAGGGCCAGTGCCTGAAGAATGTGACCCAGCAGAGCTGTCAAGGACTCTGCCACCAGACCTGTCTGCAATCGATGAACCGGAGACCCAACCAGGAATGACAAGTTTTCCTAGAACTGTCATTTCAGGAAAATCCCACTGCTTACAGAGAAAGCCATGCACCAAATAGCCGCGGGACTGTGCTAAACTGAATGTATGGTAATGTTGCATTTGTTGAGAGAAGCCACCAACATGTGAAAGTGGTATTAGATATTGTCATGATGTGTACCAAACAGGACAATCCTCTCAAGGGGCAAAGAGAAACAGAGGAGACTCTAAATAGAGTAAACTTTGGAAATATAAGTTGATTTCGAAGTAGGACCCAGCAGCTTCCATGCAATGCTACACTGAGGAGCCCCAACATTCAGAATGAGCTACTGGAATGTCCAGCCCCATTATTACTATGAAAAGTTAAGGAAGAATTACACAAGTCTGAACATTTTGCTATACTAGCAGATGAGTACAAAGAGCAATCCAAATGTGAGCTGATAGCCATGTGTCTCCGTTTCATTCATGGTGGGGTGATTGCATTTGTGGAGTGGACATGGCTGATATGTCTGCAGACAGGATATCAAGGAAGATCCTGGAAGTACTGGAGCTGGATCCATCTCTTTGCGTGGGATTTTGTTTTGATGGTGCATCACTGATGTCAGGAAACAGTGCATGTTCTAAAACAAACCTTCCCACAAGCTATTTATGTACACTGCAACTCCCATTGATTGAACCTGGTGTTATGCACCGCCGCTGAAGTGTCAGGAAATATCTGCACCTTTTTTGACTCTGTGAATCAATTGCATAGCTTCATGTCTGGAGCCCACAGACACACACGATTCACGCAATAGAAAAAGGAAATACACCCCGATCGGAAACTTATTGAGCTAGAGAGAGCTACTGATGTATGATGGAGCTCCAAGTTAGGATCTGTAAGTGAAACACTGCAGCTACTTGACACAAGACTAGAGAGTCTGGCTGAGTTTTCAGAAAAACAAATTCAGACAAAGAAGTTTATCTTCTTCCTTGTGACATTTGGCAAACTATTTGACACCAGTGACTTTGCAACAAAAGGACTACAGAGTTCTACCATATGCATCTCAGACTGGATTGATCTGATGGAAATTAATGCAAAAAACAGCTTTTTCCAAGTTCAGAGAATACAGATGGTGATTTTGACAAAGTGCTCAAATTAATTGCAGAGTTGATGAGCAAGAAGGACATCAGTGATTGGGATGTCACCTCCTCATGACAGAGAGAAAATGCTGAGTGACACTGTGGCAACCACTTCTTTGGGGAAAACCTCAAGTATAAAGAGAAAGACAGATCTAAGGCAAATGTGGAATGCTATTCTGGTGCTTGACAACTGTCCAGCAGAGATTTTCCCCCAATGTCAGTGCACTGCCAAGAGTTATTATAACCCTGCCAATGATATCATGTACAGTGAAGAGACTTTTCTCAATGACAAATCAGATAAAAACAAGACTGAGAGCCTCAGCGTCAACACTTCACCTGAACGACTTCATCCTTTTGTCTTTTGAACGGGAACTGTCAGATTCATTGGACTACGATGAAATCATATCTACCTGCAACAGTAAACCTCAACGTCTACACTACACCTCGTCCGGTAGGCCTAATTATAGATTAATATGACTCTAGGAAGACATCAAAGTATAGGCCTAAAATTGTTTTTTTGTTTTTTTTGGCTGTAGTCAATTTGTCAGGCTGTTGCCTTTTTGCCTGTTTTGTGTCTCTACATCATGCCAAAATAGTGATGACATGGAATAATTAGCAAAGTTGGTTGTGTATGTTGTTGTTGTGTCTATGGCGTGCTTGTTCAGATTATGAATATAGTGTCTTGTTGTAGTGACTGAACAGAGTGGGTTTGTTTGATTGTTAGAGCTGTTGAGAGATGTCAGTATGATGACACAGCAGGCCAATGCATAGCAGAACACTTTTGCACTTGTACTGTAAATGCTACTGAGCAACTTATGGAATGAATTGTGTGGGCCATCCACTTTTATTCAAGCTCAGCTACAATTTCATTTCTGGCTACGCCACTGGTGTCCCCATGTCTACTGTAGCTCACCTGCTGTTTATGCTGGCTGTTTGAAGCTTAGCAAATCTGGGTTTTACTTGTTGAGTTAAACAAACCTCCAGCCATACACAGTGAAAGGAGAGGCGTGCATTGACAACCAGTGCCCTTATTAAAAATATGCCATGCTGGGAGCAAAGGTAGGAACGAGGCCCTTGAAAGACTCCCTTCTTTCCCTCCCTGCAGAGAATTTCAATTTTCCCCAAGAGTCTCAGGTTGCTCAGCATGCTTGTGTCCTGCATCCGGCCCTCTGGGTAGACGCAGAGGGAAAATTGGCTCCAACTGTTCAGGTTTCAAAGATGGTTTCTATGAGGCCATCTGTCAATCACAGCAGTCTTAGGATTTTCTCAAAACAAACCGTGAAGCTTCAGTATTCTGTAGGTACGTTCAGAATCATTGTGGTCTCTCAAAACCTTTAAATCTACTCATCCAGAGAGTAAGAAATTGTCATGCTGTCGGGACTGGAAGGAAAAACTATAGAAAGCATCTTCTATAATAAAAATACTTTATTTTACAGGTCCTTTAATTTTATACTAATTATCAGGATTTATTTTTAGGGCATTTTACAGAAAGGGTGGTGCAATTTGGTACAAATCATAAGAAAAAATAGAAAAAAGTGTACATTATATACATTATATTTGAGGTCAAATGTAGATGTTAATTTTCAAAACTTCTTTATAAATTAGAGTCTTGACGATTCTTTAACAGACAGAAAACATTTAGTTTTTAGTGTGTAGTTTTGTGTGTCAAACGATATATTAGCATATTAGATTCTTTCTTAAAAACTCTATAATGAGTGCATTTCCCATGTGCTAGCAAATTCAACAGTTACACAGCAACTACTTCTAGGAAATGATTGAAAACATTTCTTGGAAATTAGTGGGTTAAATACCTTCAAATTACTCTGAAAATTAGTATAAAATTAAAGGACCTGTGAAATAAAGGGTTACAAGTCCATACACACAGAGAGAGAAAGATTACTATGAAACTAGTGAATTTTGTTTATCAGACCACATAGTTTTTATCTCAGTAAACACAAGGGAGAAAGCGGTGAAGCTTGCAATTCTCAGGTCTTGAGTGCCTCATTGACAGTATTTGTGTTGTTGATCACACCTTCAGATGATCATGTTCCAAGGTTGTAAACATTTGTAGCCTTAGAAAAACATTCAGTGTAAAGTGAGCAAGTGTACAACATACACTGAAATACATTCAACCTTACTGCATTCACAGCCTAAGCTTGACTCAAGGTTATGTTTTCTTCTTCGTCCATTGTACCTATATATCTTCAACGTTCTGTTTTAGCCAAAAAAAAACGTCATGGTGTACAATTTTCAGATTTGAAAGCATATTACTCTTTATTACTCTTTGTTTACACATTTGCTTACTATTGTGTTGTTGTTTCACATTTGTTACGTGTTGCTAATGACTGCACTGTGTTACCTTTCACTGGCATTTGCATCTGTCTGATGTCCTTAATACCTGCTGCTTAATGTGGGCTGGCATCTGTTGTTGTTTCCGTTTACTGATGTCATTTCATCCCTTTCACTTCAGTTTGCAAATCGCCTTTTATCATTTCTGTTTGCACGTTACTTCAGTTGTTTGAGTTTGCATATCATTCCTGTCTTTGCGTTTTGCACATCACTTGTGACATTTGGCATTTTCTCCATAGCTTCTGTCGAAAGGGAACAACAAGAGACAGCAGTTGACATTCAGTTGTAGGTAAGAACATCAGACAGATGCAAATGTAAGGTGCTTATGTATGCTTTAAAATTCAAAATGAATATGCAGCATCACTGGAAACCTGCCTGTTCTGATTTTTCTTTATCTTGATAGAGTTGTGTGGATGACCTTGTAGCGCATTAAGATTATTTTATCTTAAAAAGGCAGGACGGGGGGGAAAAAAGGTAACAACACACCAGTTTGTAGATACAGAACATGTTCAGACAACCACATAAGTATATATGCTTAAATATCAACTAATAAAGGATAATTCCAGTATCATCAATCTATGTTTGAAAGTCCATTCCAATTTATTACATCCTTTATTTGCCGTGGTTGTGTGCAGTTTTCTTGTGCAATGAGGGATTTTTACTGAAAATTCCACTTTCAGTTTTACATCTAAATAAATTGGTTAAACAGTTGGCTGGTCATTAGATGATTAATGGGATAGGAAGAATCAAAAAACATGTTCTGCTACATAAAATCACATTTATTTTTCAGTCTTTTTTAATCATATTTTTCTTCAGATTTCAGCAGTTTCTTTGCATAACTACTAGAAATGATGGACAAAAGTATGCAAATAGGACCCAAGTTCTAATAAACTGGAATTATCCTTTAAACATAGATAATCAGCTTTAGGACACTGTGTAGCAGTACAAAGATATTCTGTTTTGATAAAGAATTAGTTTGACAGTGAAAGACAAAAATTAATGTATCTGACATGTGTGTAACATTGAGAGATTCACTGATCTGAGTTCTGCTGCACGCTGCCGATGAAAAATTTATGAACACAAGCTGTGTTGATACAGTACCTGTTCAACTCCTTGGAGGTGTACAATACAAGTTCTTAAACTTGCCATGAATATTTCAGGATGCTAATTTCAGCATCCCAGAGGATAATTTGAATTTTTAAAAGGCCTGCCTTTATGAGAGGTGACAAGAAAAGAGATGAAGATTGTAAAATCTATTTAAGAACAGCGTGAACCAAACACATGGCCAATTGACGCTCACAACGGTCCCTGTCACCACTCTGGTCATAATACAGTGCCTCTTCTGCTCGGCTTGATTTTGTTCTGTTTCTCCATTTGCTGATACAGCTATGCAGATTGGTTCGTGCGACAAGACTCTTTGACTCTGTAGAGAACCGCATAAACAGCCCTCAAAACTAATTCCGATCCCAAAGAGTGACGTGATTTTCTCCGTTGGTGCCAAATTAAACATCCCACTGTGACTGATACATCGCTTACTGCTAGGGTTGTGGTATAGCTCTTTGCAGGGAGAGATTACAACTCGGTGTTAGCTCCCCCCCCCACCCCCACCTCCCCCATCGTCCTCGCTACTTCCACAGAGTCTGGGGTTTAATGTGACGTTGTCAGGAGTCATCTTTTCACAGCAAACACATCAAAGAGTCTGGGAGAGAATCTGTGTTCTCCTAGGTGCATATTATTTAAATGGGCAAACTTGCTTCTCATAGTTTGGTTTCTACATCTCGTCAGCTTCTGCGGCTGACATGTCGCTGTGAAGCAGGGGAATAGGAGATGAGTTTCTAGTGTCACTCACGGCAGCATCCAGTGGGAAATTGCAGTGTCTCTGAAAAGGGACTAAAAGATGAGAAGCAGCACAGAGATAACTGTGGATTCCTCACATCATGCAATGTTTTGGCAGGAGAGCACAGACCTCTTCCCAGCCTGCACCACTGGCCCTATTCCCCCAGCTCTGTCTGTGATGTACACAGAGTGGTGTATGCGAGCTCTACATAAATTCATGAGACTATTTGGCCCTAATTAAAATCCATAAACAAGCGAAGTGCAAGTTCATCTGCAGTTCACAGCAAAATGTCTCATTGATTTCCTATGTTCTTGTAACAGCTGTGGAATTCTGAATGGTGGCCTTTTAGGGCAAATTCATTGCTTTATAAATAATCTTCCCCTCCAGAAAATTATTCTCTAAATGGATCATCATGCTGCAAAGATTTTATATCTCAACCTACGTTTTTTTGTATCTTGTTTTTTGGTGTTGCCTGTAGAGAGATACTCCAGATACTATGGTTCCTGCATCTACTTCCTCCTTTTTAGCCATGCTAGAGGCACTGATGTGTGGATGGCAATGTCGGTTGGTTGTTAGTTGAATATCCACCATTTTGGTCCAGACTGAAATATCTCAACAACTATGCCATGATTTTTTTTACAGACGTTCATGGTTCCCAGAGAATGAATCCCAATGACTTTGGTGACTTTTCCACGTGACCAGCTGGTTAAAGTTTTTTGCTTATCCTGTGAAATATTTCAACATCTACTGGATGGATTGGCACAAAATTATGTACGAACGTTCATAATTCCCAGATGATGATTACTTGTGACTTTTGTGATGCCCTGATTTTTTCCTCTAGTGCCGCCATGACATTTGTGGTTTTGAGTGAAATGTCTCAACCATTGGATTGATTGGCTGATATTTGAAGATTTTCGCCTTACTCATGATGAATCATAAAATATTTGGTGATCCCCTTTTTTCATCTGGCGCGAAGGATCAAGTCGTAAATTTTAATTTGTCCAGTACTTTATGACCAAATACTTGTAAAACTAACACACCCCCATCAGTCTCAGCTGTACTTTGTGTTTAGCACTAATTAGCTAAACATTATAAACATTATTTCTTCCAAACATCAGCATATACAGTATACTATGTGAGTACTACAATTTGGGTTTTGCTGGTTGACAAAAAAAAAATAAAATAAAATATGCCATTGACCTGTTTTCATTTCCATGTGTCCTCTGAGGTTTTCAGCGTGTCTTTATTGTCAGACTGCCATAATTTCCTGCCTGGCAGACACAGAATGGTGCTTGGAGGCCTGGCCTGAAGAAGCAGCTCTGCAGGCCACAGCGACTCTGACTTCAAAGGGAGTCAGTATTAGGAGTGACCAGTAGCTGAATGTTCCCCCCCTACATAATTCTCTAGTGAGGCTGAGCACTGCTCCTTTCTTTGTTTATGCTGCGAGCTTGACCCAAAGGCGGTGTGATTGTTGCCTGGAAAGACTTTCTACTAGTTTTCTCAAGAATACAGAATATTCCTCTTCAAGTGATACTCAACATACTTTAAATGCATTAGATTCTGTAGATAGAGGACGCTTCAACAGCCAAATGATAAAAATATGAACGTTTGAAAAATAATTACTATAAACATTTGAAATATAATTATGCACAGTAAGCAGTCTTGTCTGGGAATTGGTTGGAGGAAATCTATAATTTTTCAAGTTTTAAATTGCTTAGGCAAGACCAGTGGGGAATAAAATAAATGATAAGGACAGTGGATTCCCTGTTAAGATGTGTCTGCAGTGCACTGAGAATGTTGAGATTAAAACACACTTTGATGAAAAGTGGAATTATGAACACAGGCTTGTCCTCACTGAAGGATGCCTCACCAGAAAAAGGGCTGCCTTCCTGAGCCTTGAAGTAAATCCCTTGACATCTCCTGATGTGATTTTTAATTAATTCTGAAGTTTCTTTCAAATACATGGAAACTTTCCCCTCACAGGGAACATCCTCTTGACAGTGGGGTGAGACTTTAAAGGGCATGTCATCCACCAAATCAATTTAACTGCATTGTGGTAATCACACTTACATTTCTGTTATTCCAAATATAAGGCTAAACATTATACTGTAGCAAATGATCGGTGGCCACGGCTCTGCATTGAAAAAATAAAGCATCTGGTAGAATAAAAGTGTCATCTAATGATTTGTACTGCCAATGCCTTCAGTAGCTTTCGCTGCCATGGTTTGGATCCACTCTTCTCTGGCAGCAGAGCCAGTGCTAATTACAACTTATGTAATTATTTGGAGAGATAATCTAGACCTTCCATATTTATGATGACATTGGCTGAAAAATATTGCCTCAAGCACATTTTCAGACTCACAGATAAATGCACAAATGTTCAATCTGCATCAAGCCCGCTTACTGAAAAGTTCTTGGCAAATCCTGACAATTATTGCTGAGCTCTTCATTGGACGACCACTTGTGCCTTGTTGACAAGAAAAATGGTCATTCTGCAAGACATTTACTCCCATTAGGAGTGAAATGGAATCCAAAGTGACATATCTGATTGGATGTAATTGTAAGTGGTGAATAGAACGTGCTTTATTGTCTCTTTATAGATAAATAGATTAGAGAGTAACATTGCCTCCCACTAGTTGTCAGTTAGTGTTAAGTTGCTGGTTAATTTTTTTTTTTTTTTTAATATTAAGTTGCTCCAGCAAACATAAACTTTAAAGCCACAATGTGTAAAATTAGAAAATTTCTTACTTTGGTGCCCCCTAGTGTTGGTACCAAAAAAGACACATTGGCAGACCCTGCCGAGTGTTTTTGATGCGTAAAACTGAGTCGTCACTGTCAGTACATGACTGCTTGTCAGAATAATAGCTAATCCCCTCCGTCCCTGTCGTGGAGAAGGCGCGCTCTGTTTTTCCAGCCCGCCCTGAATATCTCTCCGCTCTCCTCTCATTCCTCTCCTCTGCCTTTCTTCCTGCTCCAGCATTTGTCGTTTTGCCTGCGCAGAGGTGAGTTAAAGAACCAGCCAGTCATGCATCTCTATCCCAGCCTTGCAAACTGTTGGCTAGTTGGTTGGTTTACAACGTGCAGAGCTGACCGTAAACAGACACGAGGCCACGTGTCAGAAACTGCAGTAAAAACCCAACTGAAACGCATATTCCAAATGCGCTGTATACATGTCCAAAGAAGGCAACTAAACTCGAATAATATCGGCATATCCCACATCTTAATCGGAAAATGCTACATTCGGAATAAGGCCTAACTTGGAATATCCAAATGGGATATGCTGTTTACATGACCCGTATCAAATTGAAAATAATGGAATATTAACATCAGAGAATGATTGTACCAGTGTTTCAAACTTTAGCTGTATACTTTTGTTGAAACCGACATTGACTTCTAATTGGGTTCTGCATAAAAAAACCACAGCAACGTGATTACATTTTCTCACCAAACAAACAGTCCCTGGTCTCATTCAAACAGACAGTGATGTTGTTAGGTTAATAAGAGCCCATGTTTATCATTTACTTATCATTTTTATGTAAATTTGGCAGCAGCAGTGAGACGGTCTTTTAAACAGAGCCTGCTAGAGACATTTACATGTGTTGTAATAGCTCTGTGATTTACGCACACCGCAGGAGGTGAGTGAATCCAACCATCCAACAGGCTGTCAGCCTGCTCAACCCTTGACAAGGAAAAAATCACATCATGGCCTGCTTGGATTGATTAGCTTCAGGCTTCTGCCTCTTGATTGGCAGCTTCAATTCTGCGCCACTCAGCAGGGTAACATAGTATCATGTGTCAAAGTGCTCGGCTGATTGAGCTCCACAGACCACAGTGATGACAGGGAAAAGTTGGACAAAATTTTGAAATGCATGCAGTCGGCTAGGGATATAACTCTGAACATTTCCATATCATCAGCTGCCATGGAGTGGCCTATGTATTTCCCCTGGGAATATGGGGGTTTCAGCAGCCTTGCAGCATCCTACAGTTAAAAACCTACATTTCTTAAGGCTGATTGCAGTACTTGTAGATTCATTTAAATTTAAAAAAAATTAGACCAATTCATAAATAAAAGATTTGGTATTTCTCCTGTCAGTGTGGAAATGGCTTTGAAACATGTTTAAGACCTTCATGATGGGAAATAAAACTGTTTTTTTAAAACGCTCTATTTACCAGTCTTTAATTTCCTAATAATTCTGAGACATTACCTGGAAAGAATTGTGTATTCTGGTATTAACTGTAGAGAAAATGGAGACAAAGTTGCAACAAAGTGGGGGTTGTTGAGGGGACTTCGAGTCATGCCATCACCATGTCAAAACTCCTGGCTACGACTATACATCAGAAATCAAAGGGATTGAAATGGCTGAAATGTTTATAAAGATAAAAAACGTTATAACAAATAAAACTGAAGATGCTCTAATATGGTTGCACTGACAAGGAAATTTCCAGCATTGCACACAATTACAAATATTTGTGTCATTCCTTTTTTTTCATATGGAAACGTCACACAAATAATTTGAGCCTTGATGCTTTTCATGCTTTAACCTTAACTGAAACAGCCCCCTGCGTTGAGTTTGTGTGCCTTTCTGCCTGGTTTGATCATTTCAGAATTCAGAGAACAAACTAATTTCATGGTTCTCAAATGATAAACAAGGCTGCATTTTTTAGACATTGAAAGATTTACAGTTCGGAGACAAATACATCTCTAAACTGGAGAGGTTTTCACCTGTGCAAAAAGGCAGATCATTGAATACAACTGTTTGGAGCTGGATATGTCATTTGCCATATACATCTATGATAAAAACAAGACTACTGTTTACAGCCATGGTAGCTGTTCTGTGAGGCTGTGCTTTGATACAGTGGTGTATTGAACTAAATGCTAATGTCATCAGGCTAACATGCAGACAGACACAATGCTAATATGCTGATGTTTAGCAGGTACAATGTTCACCATCTTAGTTAAGCATGCTAGCAGTATTTAGTCATAGATTGACATTTTGACCCGATAATGGCACTAGATTAGAAGTCAGGAAATCACCAAACGTGTTACACTTCACCCTGTAGGATACATAAATGTCTGTAGCTTGAGGAAAAGTCAGGGGATTACCAAATTTATCATCTGTGAACCATGAATGTCAGTATAAAATTTTGTGCCCATCCATCCAATAGTTGAGATATTTCAGTCAAGACCAGGTGGACTGAACAACTGTAAACAACCGACATTACCATCCCTATACAGAGCCTCGCTGCTAATGTGGCTAAAAAGAATCTGCACTGGTAATTAGCAACATCAATAATCTCTTTTAAGAAAAAAGAGTGTAATTTGCATGGCGGTACCTATTGATTGCATTTAACATCAATTAACATTTTTGTTGTGTTTTGCAGTTCAACTCACTTAGCATATATAGCTTGCTTACCCCAGCATATCTGTTGTCTTTTTTTATTCATTAGGCTGCTCTATACCATAGAGGTCACAGCTCCTGGTTGATAAGGTTGTCCTTCTACCCTCTCTACAGCTGATTTGATTAATCAACATCAATTAGAGCAGCTTAGGGCGGCCTGCAGGGAGAGCACAGCAAATGCCCTCTTCACTGTATATCTGGATGACTATTCACTCATACATACGAGGATAAAAGCACTTTCCTGTTCTGCCTCAAATCCCCCATTACCAAATCAGATGTCAGACGGACATGGCCGCTCATACATTAAGAGTATCTGGGTAGTTCTGTTATGATGGCATTTGTCTGAGGGCAGCGTAATTTATCTTGGCAAGAATGACTTCTAGCCAAAGATCAGTTGAAGAAAAGCATGCTTTCTTGTTTTCGCAATTTCACATTCTTGAATAAATGGCACTAGCAGTAAGCATTTGCATGGTTAGGCAGAGAAGACACATTTATCTTAATCAGGACTAATATCGCCATCAGGGAGATAGAGGGGCCTGAGCTATCTATCACATACCTCCCTGCTCTTCTTGGGGCAAAAAATTACTTTCGATCAATCTCCAGAAGCAGATAAGTCTACCGCAGAGACCTGGAGCTTCATCACTTCAAAGGAGGGTATTTTTGGGGGGAGCTGCCAGGTCAAATTCCATCTGGGATGAGCTATTAGCTGTTAGAGACCACACAGTCCGTGCTGAATCAAAATGATCGCTGATGGTAATGTTCCCCAAAACATCAGGATTGCTATTTTTTTCTGTTTATTCTGCAGGTTGCTCTCATGACCTTACACTATTGATTTCAAATACCATGAAATTGTGCAAGGCTGAGTCTATCCTTATATCATAGCATACCATTCAATAATCATCTAAAGAAGGTCCATTTACTATTTGGGAGACATTGGTACTCTGCAAATAAGCTATTGAGTGCAATATGCTGAAGCCAGAAAATCAACATTTTGGAGCTGTTCATATTTCATTCTCAGTGACAACACTTTAATTTAGCTGGTAACTTAAGAGCACTTCTAAAGCAGTTCATTTGGAAGTTATTCGAAACTACTATGGTGTCACTTTGTTCCCTCATTTTTTAGATGAAAATTCATTTTAAACTATATTAAAACCACCCATGTTTTGAGTGACAATCTTTTTTAGAGCACCAGAAAAAGCTTTTCGAAGCTTTCATTACAGAAACAGTGAATGTGCTGTCAAAATGAGTGTCATGCCTCACAGGATATGACAGATAGATGCTTTTTATTGTCTCATAAATGTATATTTTCCCAAAAGCCTTATACACAAATCAGCTCACACATTTCCCCATCAATCGGTGCGGAGAACGCAGCAGAGCGGATGGCATATGTCAACACGGCGACGCTCCACCGTCCAGGAAAAGTGGAGGAGTCGCTGTGACCGAGACAGGAGATCAACCGTGCGCTTGACACAGCAGAGTGGCTCGGCAAACCCGGTCTGCACCCAGCTCTCTGGAGCCTCTCATCCCTCGTCACAATCAATCCACCGCAGACCAACCGTAATCCTATTTGTTCAAATAAATAATGAAATAGCTGCAGCCCCACACGGAGGCACACAGAGGGTGGTAATTGCTGCGTTTCAGGCTGGATCAGATGGGCTCTGTGGGAGGCTGGCTCGGCTCCACTGTGACCTTGTGTGTGTTTGTAATTTTCCACAAGCTTAGTGGATATGCAGCAAACAGGGGCCCTCAGTGGGTGCACAGGAATCCTAGCACCTAGGGAGTCTGCCAAGGCCATCTGAGTGAATGGTTTGGTGTGATGGAGCCTTTCTCGTGAGTAAAAAAAAAAAAGGAAAAACACACACCCACTAAGGAGGTAAAGATGACATGACAGTCATTAGGCAAGTGCAAGGCTGTAGAGCGAGTGTTATGTCCTTTGCTGTGCTCTGATGCACTGTAATGTGTCTTGTTCAATGTTTGCGTGTAATGCCTCAGTGCATTACAAGGACTTGTGAGAGGGCAAAAAAAAAAAGATTTCTAAAGCTCTATCCTCCAATTGAACTTGGACTTCACTCTTCTGCAGATTAACCTGTAATACCAGACCTTCAAGTTTTACAATTAATGTTTATCCTACCCTGCCAGGCTGTGTTTGCCCTCATAATCCCATTATCCCCAACAAAATATTCCATTATCCGGAATATTCCGGATGCCGTCCTAACCAGCCAGGCTGTGGGTCGTGCATTGTTCATCTCAGCAGCAATCTGTGCTGTTCAGCATCGGCAGCAACATCCATTTGCGAGGAGAAATATTGCACTGAGGTAGGTTTTCCCTACTGGTCCAAATGGCTGGTCATTTTGTGAAGTTATGGCCCGTTGTTGTCAGTAAGGTGTGATTGCGGTGACTCTTATGGCCCATCTCTCTATATTGTTCAGACGTTAAGCAGAGTCAGGGAAGGGTCAAGCCACAAAATGCTGTTAGAAAATGAATATGACTGATCTAGCGCCATAGCTTTCCTCAATGAACATTTCAGGTTCCCAGTTCTTTAAAATTAGATGTCTATAGCAGTATAAGAGCACTATGAAATGTGAAATATCCAGCTATAAAAGGTACGTGACCACAGTAAAATCAGCACCTTGCATTGCTTGTGAAGTCTGACATTTGGAAACACCTGTCTATTAATGCACATTAAAATAAACACGCTCTTTAGAGCAATAATTCGACATTTTGGGAAATGTGCTTATCGGCTTTCTTGCTGAGAGTTATGAGACGATTGACACCACTCTTATATCTTAAATATGTAGCAGGAGCCAGCAGCTAGTCTCTTAAGTCAATGTCAGTTAGGGCTGAAGACTGAAAATATGAAAATGAAAAAAAATCTGCTGGTGTTGAGTTAGAAAGTAGTGAGGTTACTAGACCTTTGCAGCCTGTTCCTCATCTCTGCTTGAGGCTAGCGGCTCAAGGCTACATTAGCCAATATAAATGCAACGGTCGAGTAGCTGAGTTTAAAGTAAAGGTCTGTGGGTTTGAATAGTGTTTGGTTGTGTGGCATGTAATAACTAGCCCAATGTTATGGGGTTAAAAAATTGCAGGGAAATGTGTATAAAATGGAGACATCTAGAATATTTTCTTTGGTACAGTAGTCTGGCAACAGGATGAAGTGATTTTTCATTTGAGGTGAAACATTGGGTTTATCAATTACAGTTGCACCCACTGAAACTAAAAGAAACACAAGTTGACATTTACAGTTTTAATACAGTTAGTGTGCACTGTATTACGACGATGAAGATAAAAAACAAGATAGAGAAAATATGATATCAGAAAAAATTCAGCAACTGCAAAACTTCTCAAAATGAGTAAACAGCAAAGTGAAAGCTGAGGAGAGGACAGAAGGTGGTGGTTAAAAGATTAAAATATAATTACATTGCTAGGCTGTCTCTCCTATTTCAACATATGGGTGAATTTAAAGACAGATGAAGGGCCAAGTTTATTAGAAGGGGAGTACTTCACTGGGCAACTGATCAAAAACAGGAACAGGCATTTATTTCCTAATTAAAACGCTCAAGACCAAGAGAAACTGAAGATTCTCTATAAGTATTTGTGACCCATTCTAAGTGACTTTTAGTCTAAGAAAAGCAAATGATTATGAAACTCACCTTTTTTTGACAAAAGAAGTACTGTCTAACTACAACAAGCAACAACTGTGTTTGATTCAGTCAGACTTGTGCCGGTCTTGAACCCATGAATCCTCTGCCCAGCAGCAGGATAGAAGGTAAAGGCCACAAATCCAAACACTTCAAAAACATACATTTCATTTACATGAAGGGTAAGTGAGTTTAACCACAATCCAACCGCCATTTATCAGAACAAAAACCTGGGATGTGGCTCAGTGGATACCAGTAACATGATGGTCAGTCAGTCACACTAACTAGAGAAAAGTGAAAACACAAAGTATTGAATGCTGACTATCATGCAGACTAGAGCTCTTCTTACTTCAAGAGTCACATAGATTATCTAGCAATTGATCTGGAATCTTTGTTTCACCAATAGGTTTGTTTCATATTAAAGTATTTATGTAGAAGTAACCTTTTCCAAAGAGAAATGAAATAGAAGTCTTGGTGCCCAAACTGTGATTGCAGGTATGTGATGCCAAGTGTTCACAACTTAAAAGCCCCTGTACAAGGTGAAGCCAGGGTCAAACAGATCACCTCTCACTACTTGCAAAGAGCGTTTGTGGGGAAAATAATTTGCAAGTAATTGCTTGTTGTGATGTCTTTGCGAGAAGCCCACTACTCCTGAGAGGACATGTTACAGAGGAGCAATTGTGTGCCATGGTTTTATTAGATTTCTAATTCCATCATTCAGGCAGGGATGTCCAGTTCAATCTGGAGATAAAAGAGAAATCGGGCAAGGATGATAGTGAAGTTCTGGTACTGCTAAGGCCACTCTTTTAGCTGTTGACTCGAAAATCAATAAACAACAGCAATTTTGGTTTGTCTTGTCACAAAGTATAGACTTGGCGCAGCAATCCAAGATCAAAGTTCTCCAATCCCTACAAACCCTAACCTGTAATCTTTGATTCATTGCTGCCTTTTACTTCTCATTCCTTGTCACAGCTCAGCTTTCCACTATCATCAATCATTCATTGCTTTACCAATGTCTCCCTAGTATTCCAAGGCCCAAGATCTCCAATAGCCACACAGTCAAAAAAGCAAAATGCAAATCGATTTAACAGATAGAAACCAAATGTAACCTGTCACATAGAAGAATGGTGGTTGCACCACAAGAATTTTTTCCTTTTGTCTAAACCGTTTTTGCTGTTAAAAGGAACAAAACTATGTTTGACCATAAAGGTTGTTGTGTGCCAGCTACGAGTAATTGTTGTCTTAAAGGAAATTGTCTCAGAACAGCAGTGAAAGAAATTCCACCCAGTGTCATCATCCCAAGCCATTAGTGAGGCTATTTGATCAGTGCAAAAGCAGAGCGTGGTCATGGATGCCGGCCAAGCAGCAAATCACAGTCACACCAGAGAGTGAATGAAATGTGATGTGCAGACACATGTACAGCAAAGTGTCCAAGGTTCACCGCAGCTCTATGGGTTAGAGATGAATGTGTGGGGTTTATTTAACCATGCAGTGCTTTGAGAGGTTCATGGTTCAGTAACTGGCAATGACCTGAGGGGTGCCGAGCCAGCTGAATGTGCAGAGCTCTGCGCTCACTGCAAGGCAAGAGATAAGCATCCAGGCTACGGCCTGTGGACAGGAAATGGTCAAAAGTGCAGAAAGTTGGCCAGAAAGGTTTGGATTTGATGCTTCGTGGTCACTGTGCATTCGGAGGCTAGCGTTTCCATTCCAACCATTCTAGCTCTATTAATGGCATTCTGAACATTATCTTATTGAAGCATTGCCATGCTCACTTTTGCATGAGCTGTAGCTATTTCATTTGCATTTTATGTGACCTAAGGCCTTTGTGCCAAAAGACATTTTGTTGTCACAAACACACCCATCGCTGCTACACAGAAACTCCTCTCCAGACTGTTGTCAATCCAGCTGCGCTAGAGTGCCCTCAGAGAGTCATGCTCATTTCAATATTTATTGAAATGTTATCAAAACCACTCAGAGCGACTCACGGCAATCAATGCTGTTTAGGCTCCGTGCTGCAGAGGCAGGTCCCCTCGCTCTTGCTACTATTGTTTGTCTTCATGCCATTCACCCTCATCCCTCTGAAGAGAAGATGGTAGAGTCACACTTCCGTAACTCCTGCCTCAAAGGGGTGGTTTAGTTTAGATTGAATGCTGACTGATGTATATTTTTTCACATTAGAGAGACGCGTAGGAACATGGTAAAGGGCAGCGAGCACTATGTTGCACAGAAGGCCTACCCTGCAGGGTTCCTTTATATTTCCAGCAATGTAATAATTTGCCAATACAATTTTCCCTCATGCTACTTAGAACCAGCAGTTGGCCTAAAGAACATCCTCTGGTAAACTGAATGATGATTGTTCCTGCTCCAAAGAATGCAACCCGCTGACAGATACCAACAAACTGTTACACTGATAGCAATAAAGTGATACAGGAGATAATAAATGATAAATGAAACAGTATTCCACAGGGTGAGAGTATTCATGGGAAAAGGAAACAAGAGCACTTAGTCCCCGTGTTGCAGCGTCATCACTGAGACCGAGATAGAAATTTGTCACGATGGACTGAGCTTTATGTTCTCAACAGCCGAAATATCTGTGTGTCTCTCGTTGCACTTATAAAGGGCAAGGAGAGAGAATGGATTTGCCTTTTGGGCTTAAGTGGTCTGAGAGAGGAGGGATTAAAGAATCATGAGATAAACAACTGACAAACTCAAACCTGTAGACCACATTGTTCAGGTCACGCCAGACCTGCATCAGCAGCTGTACAAAAATACGTTTGTGTTGCATCCACACGGATTGTTTTATTTCCACTTTTAGCATGCATTAAAACAGTTAAATCAGTGTATAATACACTGGTATAAAAATATTTAGTCATGAAATATTTATAAAATTCATATAATTGCTGAAGTCACTGAAGATCTTTAGGGCAAGACTTTACAATATAGCACAACATATATTTTTCTAGTATGAAGTGCTCTCCCATAGAAGTGCCATGTTTTTTCTAAAAAGAAATGACTGTAACTGTCTTGTTATCCAAGGACATTTTTATTGTATTGTAGCTCTGTATATGAGAAAATGCTAAAGTTGCAGTTACCTTGTGAATGTAATCAAAGTAGACTCAAAAAGAAGACCAGGGAAGTTCAACATCAAGAGCAAGAAATGGGATTATTCACAATAATTGTCTGGAAAAATAAACTCAAACCTTCATTCACTTCTCTGCTTTTGAGAAGGTGCCCACAATATGCTCTTAGCTAGAAAGAGAAACTAACGCAGTGATAAATAGATGAATGTTGGCAGTCGATGTATTTTGAAAGGAAAGCTCCAGTCATTTTCAAACTGTAGAGAAACTACAGTTCCTTACTGCAGTTTCTAGAGTTTGTTGTCTCTCTCTAACTTTCACCACAAGGTCACTATGACTCACTATTCTTACATTTGATAAGCACTCAATATATCTTGTGGCTGCATTGTATTGGGGTCTGTTTTGGTCTATTGGTCTATATATCACTGTTGGCAATGAAATTGGTATCTCTTTCCCTTCTATGATAGATATCCCCCAAAATAATGGAAATACATTCATTTTTTTCTGAGAGAAATCCACCAAAAATCATCTTTTTTTACTGAGCTTTAAAATAGCTTGAAATATTTTCTACTGTGGCTGTGTAGGAAATACGTTTATGTGGTGTAGCCTGGCTAGCCTAGTACATGAATAAGGTATTACACAATGGAAATGCAGAGAGTATTTTCTTATAACCAGAGAGATCCACCTTCATCTTCCACTTCACTACGAAAATAAAACCCAAACTCAGAAAGATGCTGAAAGACGTCATACACTTTCATATAAACAAGTTAGTGAAGAGCCTAAATTGTGCATATTGGACCATTTTTAGTTGAGTGCACTTGACTGCCTGTAGAGTGCTTGAGGCATTCTTTGGCTGCCACAAATACTGATCCAGGTGTGTGCAGGTACTGTCCTATTCAGCGATAAGAGAAGGTCCTTCATATTGAAAGGACAAACAGAGTGTATCCATCTGGTTCTTCACCTTTTGACTCATTATCCTGCCAAAACACAGATTTCTCTGGAGCGGAGCCAAGCATAACCAGTGACCTATTATACCAAAGTCTCAGCAGTACATCTACAGAGGGTTTTTTTTTTTTTTTTAATCTATCCTTCATTTTTCTCATAACGCCCAACACTTATGGATTGTTTTTCTTCCTGCACAGTATATTATATATTTACTGCAGAGGTCAAGCTGGAAGTATATCACTGCATCCCACAGATTCACTCCAGCCAGACAGCCGATGTATGAACAACCCAGGGATCTCACAGGACACTGAGCAGATGGCAAAACCACACAGTGTCAGCAGTTTCCCCCCAGCAACCTGAGAGACTCACTATGGTCAAATGAAACACGAGACATAGCAGACACCTTCAAACTCTATTTATATTGCTTTTTGCAGACGTGCTGTTGCTTTTGAAGGAGAATGGGAAAACATACTAATCGGTCCTCTGAAATAGATTCCCTCCAGTTCCTTAAAACATAAACTACCCAAAAATGTCAATATTGTAGAGTCATAGGCCACTGTATGATCAGTGAGGTTTGTTATGTTATAGGACTGGTCCAATATTTTAGGAAATGCACTTATTTGTTGTCTTGCCAAGAGTTAAATGAGAAGATTGATACCAAACTCTGTAACAGTTTTCATTACAAAATTTGAGTGTAAAATTAGTTTCTTTGTGTGTTTTTACTAACAAAACCTTGTAAAAAATACAGTCATGTTGTAGAATAATGAGTGTTGACCTTATTTTTAAAAGAAAGATTGACTGTTTTGGGGAATTGTATAATTTGATTGTAAATTGATGGCAGAGAAATCTAAAAACAGCCATTAAGTGTAAATTTATGGACACTTAGCAATATTCTTCAAAAATGTGAAATGCGTGTAAAATGATGTGAAATTTTACCGCAAATTGTATGTAAATGTACTTTTTTTTTCAGTGTATACATGAATTCAAATTGAACAAATGCTTGTGTAGAGATAGGAAGCTAAACACACACACACAGACCTCTCCTAAAACCTCAAGATCAGATAAACAGAATTACAATAAATACAAATAATGAAGGGTCTTTAAACTTCATATGTTAGCTTGTGAGCCTTGGTGGTCCTGGTAGGCGGGTTTTGTTACATTTGGACAGAGCCAGGCTAGCGTTTTCCCCTTGTTTCCACTCTTTATACTAAGTTAAACTAACTAGCTGCTGGCTCCAGCTACATGTTTACCGTACATGAAAGTGGCATCAATCTTCTCTCTTAACTCACAGCAAAAAAGCAAATAAGCATATTTCCCAAAGTATTGATTTATTCTTTTAAAATAACTGTAATGTAAAGCTCCATTTCTTTTTCATTTGAAGTTTTTATTACACCAGACGTTTTAGTAGTGTAAAGGTACAATTACACTTAATGGCAGCTTCTGAAAAAAAAAAAAAAAAAAGATGCTCCAAGAGGGGCTGTAAACTATTCACCCATAATGTATGAGAGATGAGGTTTCAATGCATGATATGTGGTTGGCCTAGTCAGTGGTAGAACACAGTGTAGAGAGGGATTGTCCTCTGACCAGTGCATCGATTGTCTCCCACTCTAATTCCGTCTTGTCTCCAATATCCCAGTGAAAGGTGGCCAGCCACTGTCAAGATCCATCACATGCAGCAAATGTATTGTTGGATGTGAAACAATTGTTTATTGTTTTTCAGCTTAACTTGCTTCCTGATGAAGTTCATTGATCTCTAAAGCAATCCATGGTTCCTGGCTCTACATCATTTGTTCCTCTGTTGAAATGATTTGTTTGATCTCGAGGCCAGGCATCAGCTGTAATTACGGAGATGGGATTTCAACTGTCAGCATGATAAATGGCCATTTGACTTTATTTGTCTTAGCCTGCCATTGGCTTGCAGTGTTACCTGTCACTGAGGTATTCTATTTCCTTTAGTCAGCATCATACACACAGAAACATATTGAATACCTCTTCCATCACTTCAACAGAAAATCTTTCAATAATAACATAGATAATTTGCTGAACAAAATGCCCTCGGTGAGCAAAATGGCTTGACAAGTCAACTTCTTGTTTTTCTGGAAAGGCCTTTTGTTTGTTTTTGCTTTTTTTTTCACTGCTGTCAGAAACTAAATTTACCTAACTTTGCCTCTCTGGTACTCGACACACACATCGCCTGAGACCGACTGACTTTCTGTTTTTTTTTTTTTCATTTTGTTACAAATCATTAAGCTGGGTTGCAGCAGGAATTCACAAGGGGCGAGATGCTTACAGGTGCAGATCTCTGGAGGTGTTTTTGTGCATCAATGAATACAGCTTCTGGACCTGGATGACCTTAGCCCTTATCCCCGTGAAAGAATCAATTGTGTTTCCAGGCTGCCTGTGTTGGCTGCTAGAATAGGTGCACAGAGATAACAATAACAGTGAATACCATGAACAAGGGTTATTCACAGTACTGAATAACCAAATTTTTTTGTGTAATATTGGTAAATATTTGTCTAAATGGACAGGAAATGCTGTTGGCCAAATAAATCAGCTATGTTTGTCAGAGTCTAAAATAAACATGGCAAGGTTTCTGATAAAATTAACAGCCTCTCCACAGCTGCACACAAAGGCCAGAATACACCTTTAGAAGCGACCTATCCATTAGCTGTTAAACAAGCTGTGGAACATTTTGTCTTTCTGAATGTAGCTACACTTCAGAGTGCATTCTCTCCTCAACAAATCAGAAACTGAAGTTGAAGCCATTCAATTTGGCGGTGTACTGCCAGGAAGCACCAAACAAAACAAAACAAAAAAAAAAAAAGCTGCAGAATCTCCAGTCGTCAAAACCATAATAGAACTTTCTTTTCTGCCTTTCATTTCTGCGCAGCAGTGCTCTTTCCATATCAATTATTCCCACTAAAATAAGTAAGAGGAGGTCATGAAATATTAAAGCGGAGGCTGAGCAGGGGTTGAAAGCTTCCCTAACGCGGGGGTGTTGTATCTGTTTTATATTTTATGACGATGGAGGGACTGTGGCGAGGAGGAGGTGCTCCAGTCGCTTGGGGCCATTTTCGTGGTAGCTAATTTAGTCGGCAGCCCAAACCTACTAGATGAAGAGCGCATCCAGAGTTGAAAAAAGGCTAAAGCTTATGGCTAGGACCTCCCTCTTCCCCCTGCCCACATCACAAGCCTGCTGTTACCTATTAACCCCATACCTACTCTATATCAATTAAGAGTGCAGCAATTACAACTGCTGACTCAAACTGGGTCTCCACACATGCAAAATTAGACCTGAGACAGTTACGTGTTTACTCCGTGTGCCTCACAGCATCATTAGTGTTTACCTGATTGACTGATTGAAATGCAGATCAAACTTCCACCACAGTATTTGCACTGGGCTTGATAAATGTATTATTACCCTTATATGTGTTTTGCACGCCACAGTGTTATGAATGCATGACTTTTAACCCCCAGCAAATTTCGGAGCTTCCATATTTTGCTTCAAACTCACCAGGCTGACATACTGTCCACACCACTAAGTTCAGCATGTTTATTACCTTGTTTAAAGTGTTGCATAAAAAAGTCATGAGCATCAGCTTATTCTCAGAACTGTTACTGTTCTACTTACTGTAATACCTTATACAAGTCACTGTTTTCACAGCTGCCATGTTTTATGTATTTAACTTATTTTTTTCACTGCTTCTATCCCCTCTGCATTATGGAAATGTGGTATTAGCTTTGTAGCTGTCAAAGAAGCACATGCTACAGTACCTACAGTATATTGTGTGTGTGAGTGCTTGTCTGGGAAATGGGGTAGCAGTGACTCGGCACATCTCACTGATGGGGCTTCAAAGCTTATTGTTATCACTGTATGCAAGCAAAGCATCAGTCTGTTCCAGATCAAACAGTACATTTGTCACTCTGAAACTGACATTGAGAAGGATGGGATTTTCATTCATCAAACCTACAGAGCACTTCTCAAACGGCACGGTTCGACGGTTCTGTGGAAATGCTTTGCTGGAATTCAACGATGTAAATTCACTCTTTTGTCTTTATTATGAATAATACAAATTTCATCGTGGTGACTTTGCTTGAATCACGCTGAAGGTGAGATAAGGTTATGCAGGACACAGACAGAAAATTAATGCTGGCTCATAGGCCTCATTTTTCACAGGCTTTAAAATTTCGCTTGTGTCTGTTCTTTATCTACACTGGCGTATATGATTAAATGATCAGCTCATCCAAATTACAAAAGGCATATTTTATCGCCTAGTAGTATTTAGCAATGCAGACAGTTTGGGGGTTTCTTGTTCAGGTTTCGTGTTACGTGTTTCTAAGTTTTCTGCTGTCACCCCAATATCATGGAGGTCAATGCTCATTATGGAAATTATGTTCCACCAAAGAAATAGTCTCTTAGAAAACTGATTGCGGTGAGGTAATGGGGACACTGTCTGTGCAAAGAGATGGATTTTTTTCTATAATGTGTAACTGTTAGTATGATTTTTATCTGACCCTATGTATTTTACTGATTTTGGATGTTGGACGTGTGACAGAAACATTCCCTAGTCTGTATGACACCTTGGGTAATATGGCATAGCCCTTCTGGGGGGCCTTTTAGATACAAACAATGGATCCATGGTTAAGTTTGGAACGGTTCCAGATGTGGGCATGTGATGACACATACTATGTTGTGAGATAGCTGTCAATCTCTTGATGGATGGCTCCCAATGGAGGTAGTGCCCCTGGAAAACATGTTATTCATATGATAAGATACAGATGTGTAACCCTATATAAGCTGTGCACCGACAGTGGTACATTGCCCAGACCATCTTTGTATATGGAATGGACCCGATGGCCATCGTCTAATAAACGTCTACAAAATAAGAACTTCGCCAGCTCTTCCTTTGAACGATATCATCACACATCCTTCCTTTCAGTAACAAATTGCAGAGGGGGGGAAAAAGAACTATATCCTTTTTTTCTTTTTTGAGTATAAGCATAATGCAGAGAACATTTACTGCAAGTAGTTAAGCCACAGACACAGACTCCATGGAACTGGATGTGTGCACTGTGGGAGGGTGTCTCAACCTGTCAAAGCAAACGGATGCATATTAAACTACCTGTTTAAGTGAGTCAGTGGGCCTTTGATTCTGTTCTTCTTCCTGTGTTTATTTTCTTGCACCCGCCCCAGACACATCTGACCAATGAGATCGTGGCTCACGTGGCTTCTAGTGACGCATTTTGAGTCACTTGGATTTTCCTCTCTGTGAAAATAAACCGAACCAATGGGAAAACACACCAACTTCAACAATTCATCTACTGATTCAGAACATAGCAAACAAACTATAAGTTTAAAAACGCCCTAAAATTATTTTTTCAATGCTGTGAGCACAACAAATAAAATTCCATTCTCCTCCGTTGTATTTGGGTGGAGGCCTAAGTCTCGAAATGGATTTCTCAGAACTTCATATAGAGCTACATGACTAGATACCACAAGTTTTGTGTTTCTTTTCTGTAAACTGACCCTTTAAAATATGTAAAAATCTGCTGTGTCATTCACTCATAAACCACAGATTGCCACGTACAAAGTGTCACAGCTCAGCTTGCATCTCTGCTACATTTCAACTTGGATTTCATGTGCAAATGTTCTGTCCAATAATCTAAAATTATCATCTGATTACTAAAATCACTAACATTCTTTGCTTTAAGCAATGCCAGGTCCGATCCTGCATGCTAACATTCATTTCCATGAAAAGGTAATGAGCTGAAAATTGTTTATAAAAACCTTTGATGACTTGAAATAACACCTGCCAACCACACACATTTTCCGACTAACGAAGGCTCAACAGGTAGTTTCCTGTTTTGAACCCAAGTTTAATGCTGCAAATCTAAGTTCTTTCGACTTTGTGAAAATTTAATTTGCTGTTATTTCCAGTTCAATGACTTTAGGTGAACTGTAGCAGGGAGCTGTAAACAAACACCCAAGAGAAAGGTTTGTGGAATACGACATCGAGATCCAGAGCTGAAGTCAGCCTGAGGAGGAAACAAGGCATTAGCTGTTGCAGTGTGTGAATTACACCAGCAGCACATGAATATTTAAAGTGTGATCAGGAGAGACCTCCATTATGTGAGCTACTGAGCTGTAATGTGATGGCTGATTATGAGAGCAGGAGCGGTTCATGTGTTGCTGTTGAGCTGCCAGAATCAATCGCCTTGTGCTGTGAACGAACACGCAAACAGGTACCCGTCGGTTCACGCTTAACTGCACGCCCGCTCGTGTGCAGCTTTCCCCTCCACACATAAACATGCACAGACACAAACAGTGCACGACTCTCAGAAGAATAGATTTGAAAAACATATTGGAAAATCAATTTTGATAACTTCAAATGTGATTTCATTTTCTCTTTTCACAGAAATCCCATCTACTATAACAGCATACTTATCCATAGTCAAGCCTGTCATCATAGCATAGAGCACAGTGCTGCTAGAATCAGTGCTACTGCCTTTACTTCTCTGCTAATCTCAGAGGCACTGCTGCAAATTAGAAATTAGAATTGATGAATTAAGGCATCCGTCCACACCGGGTGCTCCTCTGCCCCGAATCATTTTAAGTGACTTTCCCCCCTACAGTGAGAATGGACTTTTTGTTAAATGACTTCATGAGAAAAAATTATAGCCATAAATCTGAAACCAACACCAGCTGTTATGAAGATGTATTGCCTTACTTAATGTTAATACACCATCCTGCCTCATCATATCAAATGCTAAGGCCGCTGTAGGTCACTCAGTGGGGTTCTTGGTTACCCTTGTTATTTCATTGGTCAAGTATGAAACTAGTTTGATAGTAAAATACTCAAGAAATATCAAGAATTTAGCCTTTTCAGAATAGCAAGCTTCACTCTACAGTTTATGGAATCTTCTGATGTCTCATAACCTGTTTGTCTGTTTCATAGCAGTGAAACAAAAGGGTTCAAACACATTCAATGAAAACAAGACAATTATAAAAGATGCAGAATACGCTATGGGTGCCAATATTTGGCCTTTTGGTCATTGAGAACAGCCTCAATCACTGTATCGTTCCCTATGTTTCTCCTATATTCTGTCAATGGATCATTTTCATTATCACACATGTTGTTATTACTGACAGGTGCACATTGTTAGCAGAAAGTAAAGTACATGCCATGAACGCTATGTTTTTCATCCTATTGCTGGAAGGCACTGAAGGCACTGTATCTTGCATAATTTTCACACATTTACTGGATTCAATATGTTTATTAATGTTTATTTCATAAATGTGGACTAAACATGAAACATTTTCATCTCAAGAGTTTGGCATCAGCTCACAGTGGGAAGTTAAACTGTAAATTAGGTCAGGAAACTAGAAACAAATGTATAATGCAGGAGTATGAGGAACGATTTTCTCCTGTTCCATTCACAGCTTGCGAGACATCTGACCACAAACTTGAATTGGACGGCGGCTTCAAAGCGTGAGTCAACAATAGTTGTCCCACGCAAATCGAATGTTTTTCCTTCCACGTGTCGCCACTTCAGCACCCTGAGTTCAGTGCAGCAGAGCAATGATGTTTATCAGTAATACCTCTGATAGAGTTGATGGAGTTTAAACGTATGTGCAGCAGATGGTTATGTGACCTTGATTTAAATGTATCTTACAATCTTTATACACTGAGAGAAAATGAAAGAAAAATATTGTAACACTGGTATATTTCTTTCACATATTTGTTTAGGCCAAAGGGTCTAACAATGAATACTCAACTGACCGGGATCATTTCTTGGGGCTACACTCAAGTCTTCCAGTTGTTTTTTTTTATAAAAACCCTTAACCACAGTCACAGCCCCGAAGGACTTCTACACGCCAGATTAGGAAAAAGAAAAGAAAATAATATATGAAAATGACACCCCCAACCTTCGACCCTCACAGCGAACAAGAAAAAAAAACTCATTAAGAGGTTCAAATACGCAAAACAAAGTGAAAACAATTAGCAAGCTGTTCCACGGTGGGCTTTAATATCAGCATTTAAACAGCATGCTCCTCTTATTGCTTACAAGGCGGTGAGGGGATATTATTGAGATTTGGCTTTACAGGGGGCTTGTCATTATAAAAACTCAAGACATTTCATCCTGGCACATGGAGCAGTCAGACAGAGCCAGAAGCAACAGTATGGAAGCCTAATTGAACTCTCTGTGATTCCCTGTCAAGGGCTATTCTCAGTGCTCATTATCTTACCCTTGTCCCCGTAAAGACCAGATGAGTTCGCTTTGACTTTGAACCTCCTTCTCCAAACAGGTCACTCAAGCTCCCTTTGTCCTTTCATCTTCCTTTTGGCTTTCATAAATAAGCGGGTCTGCGTTTGTCTCCAGAGGCGCGATTGCATCACCCCAGACAGCTGCCAGCAGTGGCTCTACATGTAGTTAGAACAAAGTGGATCCAGGCAACTCTGCTCTAATCACTTTTGTCATATGTGTGCTGACTATGCCAGCAGACTGAAAAAATATATATAAAAAGGGGGAAACACAGAATTTCCAGTACACTATTATCTTTCTTTTCTTTACACTTGTCATTTTTACGGCTGACTGTGTTCAACATTCTGCCACTTATTTCACCGAAAGCTTCATCTTCTGCTCTCCACGTCCCATCGAAGGGGGGCAAAGAAAGCAGACTTGAAGCCGCTGAAACACATTTTTTTCAACACAATAACACTCAACAGCCATGATCGTGTGGAATCATCATTTATCACGTTTTTTTATCCTTGCTCACACATCACTGTTTACTTTATATCGGCATGGGAGCTTAGCACATACTCTGCACAGCTCTTTTTTTTGTAGCATAACTTGTACATGTGGCTCCATTCAAACGTCTGAGTTGTTGCACTCACTACTTGATCGGTGGTGAAGTTCATGTAATGTAATGTTTTCAATCTTAAAAACCTGTAAGCACCAGTAATACTCTATGCATTCCAAAATAATAATAAGTCGTACACAAATAAATTGTGAGATGGAAAATGCAATAACATTTAAAAAGCTTTTTTCAGTTTTTTTTTAAAAAAAAAAATATGAATTCCTAATTTAACCACATAATAATTACTTAATTAATTGACAAATTTAATGGATTTCCAATTATATAATGCATCATTTAAATGCAAATTTAATTAATCAATTTATAGCTTTTTGAGATTAATAAATTAATTTGCTTATAATTAAACACTGAAAATGTCTATAATTATTGTGCTGGCAAACCTCAGACTCCATAGTACTGTGTCGCTATACCACTGCCGAACATTTCATATATCAAACCTCTGCTGGAGTATAAACTGTGTGACTCTTTCCCCAGTTATTCTCAATTAAAAATACCTAAACTTCATGAACGCTTAACCTTAAAGGTCATTTTCAGGACAGCAATATCAAAAGCATTGCCTAAACGACATTTACGTAAAGGATTTTTTTTTACTAAAGTGTGTGTGCGGTTGTCTTACATGCATATTCCAAAAATATACACCTGTGTGTGTGTGTGTGAGACTAGTTGTCCGTGTCTTCCAGCCTCCTGTGACCTTGAACACAAATAAGGCCAAATACTCCCCAAGTTATTTTTCATTTATAGCAACACATGGGTCATTTGTTGAAAATGTACCCTCCTTTTAACTCTGTGACCGAGGCTGCCCCGCAGATTCTTCTTCAGCCCCCCGATGAAAGCCTTCATATCTTCCTCTATACCAGCACACCCTTCATGCCCTCTGTAAGACATCAGTACAAACCAGCGCTGGTCCCTGAGCTTTGAAGTTTGTTTCAAAGGTACATCAAAGGCAGCTGGAGTACAGATACATGAATGACATACCTCATTTAGTTACGCAGCATTTCACACAGAATTTCAAAAATCAATTTAATTGTTGTGATGGATATATAGTAACAGTGACATCACTATGCCCTTAATAGCATCAGAGCTGCAGACGTACGCGCTATGTCGGCTATTGACAAATGCACACAGTGAAAGGTTGTTACACAGACATCACAGAGATAATTTGACATTCTGAGAACATACCAGTACATTTAACACGAATCCTTCTCATTTTATATATCTCCACTCATGATATACAGTACGACACTTCGCACCATCTGCAGCGCACTCCAGTCTGTCACTCACCTGTCAGGTATGTCATCACGCACCTCTCTCTCTCACACATACACACACGCACGCACACACACAGATGGTAATTAACTCAGCTTCTGAATACTTTGACAGGCAATTATAGTGTTTAAACATGTATGAACACACATTCCAAAAGCAGACTATGTGTCTTACAACTGTGTGTTTAATGGACCGAAAGGAAGTCGGATGCAATGTTTGTTTGCTGGGAAAGTGACTCATCAATTATAAATGTTTCTGTATTTATATATGAATTTGTAGAAGTGGTCGAGGCATATGGAGCTGACCTTTCACAGCTGCAGATACAAGACTCGAGACCTCAGACTAAAAAAAAACCACAGAGAGATTCATATTGACTGAATTTTAAACGATTTTCACATATTATAAACTTGAAATTTGATCTTTTGACCCAACAGTATATCAGATATTAGTTAGCAGGTTGAACTTTGAGTGTAAAGTTTGATATATTCAGTGTACTTCTAGCTTCCTCTAGTTCCAATAATGTATCTGTAATCTTGGATTTAAGGGACAGACAAAAGAGGGATCTTGAAAAATACAATGACCGCCTTTACAGATACTTAACACTTAACAGTAAAGACTAAATATCCTCACCACTACGTCATTTTTCTTTGTCAGTTTTTCAGCAAATTACTAAGTCAATTCAATAATCCAATAAAACAATCCAGTTTTGTTTAAATAACCAAATATCACTAATATACCTCAGGGGGCTTTACAATCTATACAGTGTATAACCTCCTCTCTTATTTTACCCTCAATTACAATGAGGAAAAAACTCCTCAAAAACCCTTTAACAGGGAAAAAAATTGAGTCTCCTGGGAAATTTTGTCCCAATTTGCATGAAGTTAAAAATTTTCAACTTTATGCAAATTACATTTTTCACATCGCTGGTCAGCCCTGCTTCACCTGGAATCCCACAATGCCTTTCAAAGCGAAACACTCGCTCCCAGGGGCGAACTCCGTGCCACCTCAAGCCATGTTTTGTGGTTCTTTACTATAATGAGTAAATAGTGATGGTTAGCTAAAAGTAATGTATAAGCAGTTAATATAATTAGCTAAAAGTAATGTCAAGATAGTTGAAACTTCCTATTCTGCTACTCCAAGTGGTAGCAAACCTTAATACAGACAGTTCAATTATATGAAAAAAATTAAAACAATATCCACTTGTATATGATTAGTAGCGTTTAATAACATCCAGTTTATAATCCATTCATAAGAATATATATTTGGGGGATGACGTGTCAATGAAGGGGTACTTGAGCTCATATGGCTGTGGCAGGATATAAAAAAGGTTGGGATCCAGGTTTAGAGGATTTAACCAGATTAGCAAATATAGTTCCCCTGTAATCCCATGGATACTAAAGTTAATACCAGCATGGCAAATAAGATTAGGTCAGTATTAAAAAATGTGTTATATTAATCTGAGACTCATGTCAAATTGTGTTTCTTTATTAAGTCTGATTTGTGACATTGTTCATGGGATTAAAAAAATAATAACTCACAAAGTGGCAGATGTGAACATCATGAATACACCTTTGAAACATGATACAAATCGAAGTGATCTCATCTTTTTTTTAAGCCTTATTCCTGACTTAATCTACTGTATTTCTTCAAACCCAACTGATACTGAGAAAATGGATTTTTGTCCTGGTTACTAAGATCATCTACCAGCTGGCGGCTAGAAAACGCAGTGTTTAATTTTCAGAAAATATGTATTTCACATAAGCGTTATCCAACATTCACCACTTCTAGAAGCTTCCTTCAAGGTCTACTTAATGTTGTAAACAGGCTTAAAGGGAGATTAAGAAAATGACTCTGCGGTCACAGGAGCAGTGTAGGCTCCCAAAACTTCTATGTTGACTTTTGCATGGAATATAGACCTTGGAAATCTTAAATAAACGAAATGAAAGTGTAGAAAATACATGGACCCTACATCCCAGAGAGCTCTTATGTCCTTGCACACTACTTTGATCTGATTTAAATGAAGGCTACCCTCAACAAAATGGCCTCTAATTATTTTGTCTTTGAATCTCAAATGAGAATACCCACGAGACTCTGGCGGAGGTCTGACAGAGCCGCAGCTGAAACTCATTTTCTCATTTCCCCGTGCTCCATAAGCTCGCCCTCCACCAAACACAGCGACAATGAGAATCAAGAGAATTGGATGCTAGATTAAATCGTGCATTGCAGGCTTGGATTCAGAGAAAGTCAACTTGTTATTTTGAAAAGTTCTTAAGAGTTTATCAGCAGTTGTTCCAAATGGTCCCCACCTATTGAAAGTTTAATCTGCTTTCTTCCTAAACACATCACCACTGTGTTGTAAATGAAAATAAAAAAAATGGAAAAAAAAAAACCAAACTGGCACACAGTCTCATCAACACTTCTCTCTGAGAGAAAACACCATGGCGGTCTGCCATGTCTCTGCTGAATCATTATATTCATTGCCATAACTGGAGTGGAAGTGTATGGCGGGAGGACAGCAGACAGAAATACCTTTCCCTCTTTACTCCAGAGGCCAACTCAAGCCCTGTGATTCTCACCCCTCAGATTCAGAGCTCACCTTGACATTTCCAGCTAATGACACTGACTGAAGGCTTTGGATTTTTCATGGCTCTGTACGTGTGCGTGCCATTTTTGTGATTGAAGTAATAAGGGATTCCTAGATGTAATTCTGCTAGTCAGCTCAGGATTGCTGTCCAAGAGGTCTCTGTGCAGAATAGCATTGTGTCTCTTTGTGTCTTTTTGATACTATATATATAGTCAATAGACATGAATATATTATTCAGCAATTACATTTCTATATAATAGTTTTTATTATCATAACTGTCAGAGTCTACCATTCCAAAGTACTTACACATGCACAAGTGATTCACAGGACTGCATGTGTTACTGTTCATAATTTTATCTCACTGATAGCCTTCCTGTGTACTAATCACTCCCTACAGTCAGAGCAGAGCAGGATTAAGTTACTACAAATGCAAAATGAACATTTCCTGCCGCTGCTCCTTGACATTAAACATCTGACCAACCGTGAGGTTGCTGTTATTGAGAAGCAACATCTGACTCTTTACAAGAGAGAAAATAAGTGTATTTCACAAATGTTGAACTATTCATTTAAGGATTATTGTTTTAGATCTTTGATACATGTTTTCTACTATAGATAGATACATTTTTTGACTTTGAATTTATAAGCATTAAATCTGCATTTCAAGTCATTTATAAGCAGATTTGTAAGAGTGAAATTGGTCATTTTAGACGTTACTAGATTATGTTGTTGTCATATCAGATGCATACTGTGCTTCATCCCCACACATTTGTATAGCACTGAAGCTATAAAAGTAGTGTTCCAGGGAGTGTGGTGGAGTGTTTTCTCATTTGCACTCTCTCCTGGGGTTATTCTCAATAGAGTGCATGAAGCCTGTAAATGTGTCATCTGAACAGCAGGAGATAACTGCTGTGCTTTCTTGGTTTTCGAGCCTCTCAAGCCTACCTTTGATTTTCCTCTGCTCTCAGCTTTGCATTGATACCATCTGGCAGGAATAAAGAGCTTGCGAGTTGGGGAGGGGAATCATGGAGTATTCCACTGTCTGATTAATCATGCTAATCAGTGATGAGGGGTTAGAAGTCCATTAACCTGTTCGGTAGCCTCGCATAGCCAGACCTATCTCCAAAGCATTGAGCCAGTAATGGAGAAAAGTCTGGCTGCACCCACTATCAATTCTGCTATAGGGGATTGTTTGTATTTCTTTAAACCAATCACAAATCACTAATCTCAGGTTCTGGTGACGGTGCCCTTGCTAAAATTGTGTTGGGGGGGGGGGACCTGTTTGAGCCCTGGCATTAAAATGGCTAAATCCCCACAAAAGAAAGCACCACATAAAACAGTAAAAGACATACATGTCGACAAACGTAACTTGTCATTTTCAGCGTGTAGGCGAGCAAAAAACTGGAGCCACACGGAAGCAACCTCTCAAGCGAAACACCTGTGCTAATGACAGGATGAGGAGAGTTGACAAAATATGGATTCAGTTCTCCCCCTCTGCACCACAAATACACCCTCAGCCCTCCCACCCATCCCTAGACTGTAAAGAAACCTGCTTCTGAAGGGTCAGCTGTGTCTACAAAACAGAATTGGGGAAACAAGGATAAAAAGGATAATCCCATGCTTGGTAAATGTGTGGGCTAAAATCACTAAAATAGCAGCTGAGGTGGTCTGTGTTTCTATTTAAATCATAATGAGCTGTGAGATTACAGAGGCAGTTCTCTATGATAGTGGTTCCTAGTTTTCTTCCTGTCAGAGGCTTGATTTCTGTTCTATAGCCAGAGCAAAGTAATGAATATCAAGCAAAATAGCACTGATATTTCTAACAGACAGGCATCATAATTACTTCCACTACATCTTTGTAAATCAAAATATAGATTTTTTTTTCTTTCGTTTTTGCAATTGTTTCTTTGTTGTGTCTCATCCAAAGGTTACGGTGTAGGTCAAGGGAAATTCAACTGAAAGGCTATTCATTTCTGATGTTTTCATTCAGACCTTATGAAGGAAAAATGCATTAAAAAGTGCTAAAGAGCTGTGGTTTCACTTTTGTAAAACTCAGTGTGAAGGAAAATGTCACAGCTATCAATTCAGGGGAGGGGAAAATTCTGTTGTTCTTATATTTCAATTTGATTCTTTTGAACAAGTGAGAATGCTGTTTTTGTGACCACTACCATTTACCAAAGCTACTCCCTGAAAAGAACATAGTAGCAGTAGAGGAGTATTTTTTTTCCCCCTCAGCACAAAAGCAGCACTGCAGAGTATACAGTGGGGGAGTTTGCCTTCAGACTGCCATGGATTTCTTTCATGGGTATATGTGAGTTTTTGTGTGTAGATACAAAAAAAACCTTGGAAATGTAAAGAGCAGTAGCAGAAGGTAATGCAATGCAACTTTGAATCAGATATCTCTTGAGTATCTAAATGTGGATTAAACCACAAATAAAAAGCAAAAATCCAATCCTCCAAACACAATGCAAGTTGTATCCTTGAAATATGAGAAAGCTCAATATTGTGAACATTTCTCTTGCACAGCCAGGACCCAGATTATCACGATTTACAATGTACAAAGCCTTCAAGTAGCACAATGTATCCACAGGCAATAACCTCAAGATTTCTTCAAGTTAAAGTTTTTCTGGTTGGTATCAAGAGACACTGTCCTCCGTACTGTTGTTTCCACCTTTGGGAGAACTGATTTGTTCGTGTTCACAAATCCAAATTGGGGAGAAGAAGCACTATAAATGCACTATGGCCCCCTGACCAACAGTCTGTGAGGACATTTTAAGTCTATCTCTCCCTCTGTCTCTCTTTTGGGAAATACAGACTCTACAGATGATGGATCTTTCAGGAGTGATGAGCAATTTCAAAAATAAACCACTACAGCTCAGTATGAGCAGTTACTGAGTGTGGAGCATGGAGCAGGCACCACTGTCTTCACCCATAATGGCAACCCAGGTTCCAGTAGCCTACTTTGATTTATTCTGCTTTCACATGAATGTACTGAGACCCACTGGATGGCTTCAATCAAGTATTATTTATATGTTGATATGCAATGTGAGCATACCGTATTTACAGTAGAAATTGTTGTAAAAATGTTCAATGCAAAGTCAGTTTTGGAAGTGGTGTGACTGTGTATAAAGTCAATGACAGGATACAAGTGTGGACACAAAAAAGATAGCATTAGTTCAGGCAGAGGCACATTCATGCAAATTGGAAACATTTTAAATGGGGTGAAAATGTTGCACTTACATGTATTCCAGAGCTGTAGAACACTATTTCATGAATGTATAGAGAGGCTATGACTTGCGAGTATTCACGTCATCGGACAACTCAAGGCTGTTGTGTATTTGCAGAGTTGGTTGTGAAATAACATTTCCATGAAATTTGGGTTTACCTTGACCAAAAAACTTTGGATAACGCAAGGCATCCATGTTTATTTGGTTTTACAGGTGCTTCAGTGTTATTTAAGTTAGATACAAAAAAATTGTAGTTATGACTGGATGTCGATGTGAACCCATTTTTATGGTAATTATGATTACTCAGATATGAACATAACCCTAACCCTAACCCAGCATCAGCTGTTACAAACTAATCTATACAAAAAATGCAGTGGCTGTTTGAATAAAGTAAACACAGGCTGACATAAATCACTCAAGTGTTAAAATTTGTGGAAATAAGGTGAATATATTCAGTCTGAATGCACCATAAAAGATATCTATAGGACCTTTTTGGTAGCTTTGTGAATATCAGAACCAACATATAAAATGTTGGGTGACAATTTGGGGTATTTTTAATCTGTTTGCAACAAGTGTTTCCAGGTAAACAATAAAGTAAATTGGATGTTCTGTATTATAGACTAGCTTATAATGGCTTTACCAGACAGAAGCAGTGAACCCATTTACATAACCTCAATAACTTGTGTTGTAATTTAATGTAATGTTTGGGGTCACAGCTCCAGCTAGGGCTAATGGTTAAGTTGTACTTTATTAATGCCTGTGGGAAAAACTGGTCCTTTTCTTTTAAGCCATGCTAACAATTTAAGAGCATTGTGCTGCCACAGTGCAGCACCAGGGGACCAACTCTACTGTAGCTCTGAGGAAAGTGCTTTGGTCAAGGGCAACTGTAGTAGAGTTTCTTTTGTAGAGATTCTTTTGCTTTGAAAGGAAACCAAAGCATCTGGAGAAAACGGTGATAACTTGCAAATTCAACACAGAAGGTGCCAGGGCTAAGCTTTGAGACCAAGACCTTGGAGTAGAGAATTTAAGATTCAGATTTAAATTTATATTCAGTGAAGTTCACTTTAGTACAACTAATCTTATTACAAAACCCAGAATTGAGTGTTCTTTAGTGTGTATTCGTATTAAGTGTGCTTTGGTTTTGTAAATTTAGAGATTTCCTATAGCTGTGTAAGTGAGATGCTATCACCAGTCTCAATAAGCTAACTTTCCACCTCTGTTCTTTTGATAAGAAACAAAACATCTCACGACACACAGTCTTAATGTTGGTGCAGATTAAGAGGAGCTTTCCAGTGACTCATTTGTACATATGGCTATGAATAGAATACCCCGCCTGTGAACCTACCACAGCACTGATCTGTATCTGGATGTAACAAAAGCCTCACAATGCAAAACCCCCCCATAAAATTAAAGGGCATAAAGATCCCTCTGTTGGTCATTACTACTGTGTGGACTAATCATTTAGCCCACTAAACCAAGCTATTTATAAATGCCAGGACTCTGTTAAACAAAGTTCTTATCTTTCCTCTGCAGATCTGAGGAGTCTTATATTACTGTATCTGATTCTGGCCAAACAGTGACCTCCTTTAAGGCCATTTAGGATACTTTAATCTCTTGCTTAAATTTAAGGAAACAGGGTTTGGTTTAATGACCCCATTGTATGCTTGTTTTTTTCTCTTTTCGTCTTCCATTTTTGCTATGCATCTCCTCATACTCACTTTTTGATCAGGCTCTGAAAATGTATTCCTTTGTTTAGTCCCCTGTATTAATTCTTTAATGGTGGTTCAGAGCACAAAGTAAACATAACATACCACACAGAGGGAGTGCTTAATGGCAGCCCAAAAGCCCTAACATTAGAAAAACCTGTCACAAACCCAACATGGTCAATATATCACTCAATGCACTATGTTTCTGGTCCAACCCTGATAGGACACAGGCCAGGAAATCTGGGCTTGGACGGAGGGGGCTGTTATTTATCACTATAACCGTAAAACATAGGAGGCAGACCAGGGAGGAAAGAGAAGAGGGATTGTGGGAGTAGTCATGTTAGGAAGAAGCCCATATCTCCATAGGAGTGATTGATGGGGATGAGGAATCAGTCCTGTCATGGTGCAATTACACCAGTCCGACAGGATGTGTTTGAAGGACAGAGCTGGAGAGTAGCCTACAGACTGGGAAGATCAAGTGATTCATGCTGATGGAAAGCACAGCAGAACAAATGATTTCACGGTCTTGACCTTGTGATAGTGACGAGATATCATCTCTCTTGTTAATTTTAAATGATTTCCTGCCTGAGACCCCTCATGGCCACTTATATGTGTCACAAATTGCTGTGAGTGGTTCAGTCTGTAAGCATAGCCCTTTTTGCCTGTTTTATTTCCCTCTTACTTTTTATATTCCTTACTCTTCATATCTCTTTACACACTTTGTGCCAATTTTAATGACACATTTTCCTTTTTGTAAACAAACCTAGTGTTGGTTATAAACCGTTTTAGTGATTTATCTTGTCTGTCCTTTTACATCATTAAACATTTGGGAGGACATTCTGCTGAAAAGTTTGTATTCCACCCAGAAAGTAGAAGCTAGCAAGCTAGGCTAACTAGATGTCACTTTCACTGGTTAGCCTATAGCTTGCTAACGTTAGCACTGATTCTCACAAGACATTTCTTTTCATTCAGGTTATTTCAACACCTACTGAGTCATTAGCAGTTCCTGCATATTCATATTCAGAGTTTGTCCCACATTATAGAAAGCAGGGGTTCTAGTTAGATTCAGTGGTTTCATTTTTTGTCTCTCCAGCTGTGAATATGGCAGACTGTCAAAACTCACAGCAACAGGTAACCTGTAATCTCAATGCTCTGATCCAAAACACGAAACCGGTAACATTCGGGCAAATTAAGTAATTTAAGGAGTGCTGAAATCACAGATGGGACTAAGCAACAGCTAGCGGTGGCCTTCGGCCGGTTAACTGCCTGTGTGGTTATTTGAATTTA
This sequence comes from Thunnus albacares, assembly GCF_914725855.1. Classification (NCBI taxonomy): domain Eukaryota; kingdom Metazoa; phylum Chordata; class Actinopteri; order Scombriformes; family Scombridae; genus Thunnus; species Thunnus albacares. The sequence continues at coordinate 8,962,442 of NC_058126.1, forward strand.
AGTTATATTACAAACAATTTTTAGTGCCCATCCTCACAGGTACTGTAACTATCGAATTACAATACTGACAGCCTGGACTATGGGGCAGATGCCAGAAAGCTGTGATATTCCAATTCAACCCTCTCTGCACTGTCAGCTGCCACAACACAGTGTCAGATTTTGTCGGTGAGTCCATCACCATTCATATTTCCCACAAAAGTTGAGCCGGGTGAGCCAGGCCATAGAATCCTTAACAGAGCTGGCTGACTGATTTTGGTGGGATGGAGGGGGGGCAAAGGGAGCCCAACACATTCTGTCGCCATGGCCATAACCTTTGAGAAACTGTGGCGAACTGAAGTCAGCAGCACAGTACGTTCCGAAGTTCAGTGAAGTTGCAGAGACAGATGAAAGATTGTCAACCTCTAAAGTAAGATCAGTGAGCTCAGATTTGCCCTTGCTGAAGAAAAGAGGATAGTGAGCAGCAGTGAGACACTGATTGGCCTGCTACGTACCTGCAAATTTCAGTGGGTGATTGTATGCATGTGATTGGAAGAGAGTATTCTCCACAGTCCAGTAGAGGGTGGAGCGTGTGTGAGATAGAACTACTATCACAAAAAACTTGAACTATCCATTCTAATTTGGACATAAATGGGGTTTAAATAAATGGTATTGTGTTTCAAATGGGTTTTGAAACACAATAGTAAAATCATTGAAGCTTGAATTTTATTTAGGCACTGTTTCAATACAATAAACTCAATGTAAGCTAGGACTAATAGGGTAGAGAGGCCAAAAAAGTCTTCCAAAGAGGAAAACAGCTTTGTCTGCATCTCTGCACAATCTTTTATTTCCACAGCTTTTAGACTGAGGCAAAGCTGATGTTTACACTGGTTTTGGCTCATAGACAGAGAACAGCAAATGTAGCTTTCACAAAATGCAATGCAAAAGCTTTCATGATGTGATGATTTCAAATTGAGTCACATTTTGTATATGAGTTGGCAACAGGGAGTAGTATTAAATGACATGTTATCGTTTCAGTACCTAGCCAGTGCTCTCCAACTTTCCCAATACTTTATAAACTCGCTGATGATCTCATCAGCAGTGGCCAAAGGGACAGCTGACCCTGCTGACTTGAGGAGCACACTCAGCAATTCTGCATGGATAACAGAGTTGGAAGTGACCTTGAGATGAGCTCAGTTCCCCAAGTGATTTGGGGAATTGGTGGTGGATTTACAATATCCTGCCTTCCCTTCAAATCTGCTCAATACCAGGTGCTTCTTTCTTTCTCTCTTTTTTTCTTCTTTCTATCTTCTTTCTTCCTCCATGTGACACACAGCACCTATCAATTCTCTCTCCTCCAGCTTTACCTTTCTCCTGTCTCAAAAGTCTCAAAGTTTTTTGTCTAAATAAGCAGCTCTGGTATCTTGATCAGCATCTCTGTGCTCTCACCTGGACTCAGTCCAGTCAAACTTATCATTGTCAGTAGAAAAATGACAAATTATAAATTAATGAATATTGATCCCAATAAAGATCTACACCCCTGGTTCAATTAGCTTTGAAGGTTTTATAATTTTTCAGAGCATTTTAACATGTGCCACCGGTATCACATCAGTGACATTGTGATGAAATGAGAAAATTATCCAAATTATGAGGGTTTATATGAGGGAAACAGTAATTTCATCATGCATTGAATTAAAATGATGTATGGCATTCTTTAGAGAAAACATCAATCTATCAAACTATCGATGTTTGCATTAGAAAAAACATCAATCGTTTAAGTCTCCAAGCTTCTGCTGGATTCTTGTCCCACCACCTGTCCGATACCGGACAGTATGGTCCCCCCCCCCCCCCCCCGCCCCCACTTAACCCCGCAGTCACACACAATCATCATCAACTCCTCGCTTACAACGGGTGTGTTCCCCACTGCATTTAGGCAAGCTCGAGTCACCCCACTACTCAAAAAAACTACAGTCAACCCAGCCCAGGTTGAAAACTACAGGCCGCTTTCCCTCCTCCCCTTCCTATCAAAAATACTTGAGTGCACAGTTTATAATAAAGTCTCTGAATTCCATTCTGAGAACAACCTGTACGATCTGAATCAGTCTGGCTTTAAGCAGGGTCACTCTACCGAGACCGCACTCCTCTTGGTTACGGAATCACTGCCTTCAACTAGAGCTGCTGGTCAGTCCTCAGCTCTATTGCTGTTAGATCTGTCAGCAGCCCTCGACACGGTTAACCACCAAATCCTCCTCTCCACACTCTCTGAGCTTGGTGTCTCAGGATCTGCCCTCTGCTGGTTCATGTCCTACCTCTCAGGGAGATCTTTTAGTATCTTGGAGGGGAGAAGTGTCAAAACCGCACGGCTTATCCATAGGGGTTCCTCAAGGGTCAGTGCTCCGTCTCTTTCTCTTCTCAATATACACCACCTCACTAGGTGCAGTCATCTGCTCCCATGGTTTCTCATACCATTGCTATGCTGACGATAATTTACTTATCAGCACAGATCTCGTCATGCCTTGCTGATATCTCAGGATGGATGAAAGAATGCTACCTTCAGCTTAACTTCTCCAAGACTGAGCTCCATGTCATCCCAGCCAGTCCCTGTATAAAACAACAGATCAATATCCAGCTCGAATCAACCCAACTCATGCCCACAAAGTCTGCCCCAAATTTGGGTGTCATGATTGATGACCAACTAACCTTTAAGGTTCATGTGGCCTTGACTGCTCTGTCATGTCAATTTGCCCTTACAACATCAGGAAGATTAAACCCTAACTGTCTGAGTATGCAGCACAACTCCTGGTCAGGCTCTCTTAATATCATGCATTGACTACTGCAAATCTTTACTGGCTGGTCTCCCCAGATGCACATTCAAACCTATGCAGATGATCCAGAACACAGCAGCGCATGTGGTCTTCAACCAGCCCAAAACAGCATGCCACCCTGTTGTTATATCCCTCCACTGGCTCCCAGTTGCTGCTCACATCAAATTCAAAATGCTGACACTCGCTGACAAAACCGCAACTAAAACTACTCCTGCCTACTCCAGCTCACTACACTCTGCCAATGAAGGGTGTCTGGTACCACCAATACAACAGGGCCTTAAGTCGCTAGCTAGACTCTTCTCTTCTGTAGTTCTCCGGTGGTGGAACAAGGCACCAAACTCCATTCGATCCACAGAATCCCTCTCAATCTTTTTGTTTAGAAAAAGCTAAAGGCCCAGCTCTTTAGCAAACACCTCCACACCTGATGGACTGGAGAAAGAAAAAAAAAATCTGCTTGTATGCGCTCTATGAATTCTGTGCACTGCCTGTTGGTACCCACATTCTGTCGGACTTGAAGTTAGCTTTATGGCACTTACTCACATTGTTCTATCCTGACTAGATCCTTGCTTGTGTTGTATTAACTCTCAGATGTACATCGCTTTGGATAAAAGCATCTGCTGAATGAAACTGTAACACTGTAATATTGTAACAAATTTAACATCACCAGTGGCACAGACACAGAGAGGATGTGTGCAGCCTGATATGCAAAGCTGTAATGAAATTTTAAAAATCTGGATAAGAGATGCTTCTCTCAAGTAGTACAACCTCCACAAGCTCTTTAAATGTGCATTAGTTGAAATATTAAAACACACAATGATCTCTCAGATAGAACCAGTGGCCACAATCTTTTAGGACACATGTAACATTGAAGTGTGTTTATTTAATGAAAAAACTTCCACATGGTATCATCTTTTTAATGTATTGGCATTTGTATTGACTTTATTGAAATTATAAATATTGACATCTGACGGAAGGAAAGGGTGTTTTGAAAATGAAAGACATGAAAATAGAAACATAAAACTAATTTCATTAGACATGGTTGTCTCATGGTTATGCAGTATAATTACACACACTAACATCTGGAGGTATTACTGGAATATAAATCCCATTTTTTACCCAAGTGGCCAAATTCTCACAGACCAGACAATTCATTTTAGTCTTTTGACAAACATGTATATTCATTTTAGTCACATTTTAGTCATTTTAATTATCATTAGTTTGAGTCTAGTTTTAGTCACTAAAAACTTAGGACATTTTTGGTCAGTAAAAGATAAGTCTTGTTTTCATTTTCATGGCTGTGTTTGAAATCACTACCAATTTATAGTGCACTATACAGTATTTACCATCCAAAAAACTAGTGTCTATACCTTGTACACTACTTTCTACTAACAATCCCACAATGCAGTGCACCTCATTTTATAAATGCAAAAATTACTGTTGTGACACTACAGCTGTCAGTCATGATGCAAAATGATGATGATTAGTGAGTGTCAGAAATCACTATAGAGTGTCTCACTATAGAGTAAACTATTGAGTGTCTATTAAATGAGGAGTAGTGAATGAGGGCTTGATTTCCGTCAAGCATTTTGAAGCTACCCATCTTTTATGTGTATAGTTACCATGGTTACAGGTGTTGCTCTCCTCTATCATACAGTTAGTGGCACAGTTTACTTGTGTAAGGAAGACAGTAATAGTTGTCACACACAGTGCCAATGTCACTCTATTCTCTTCAATAAATACAGCTTTCATACCCAAACTCTTGCTGTTTGCCCCAGATGCTTTACTGCTACTTATTGTCTAACATTTAATAGAATTGCAGATACATTTAGTCCATAAATCTGTTTTCCTTTCAAGAACTGCTTGCAAACCTTATTTTCAAATGCATAATGTTACTGATTTTAACAATATCCATTTGGTAAATACTGTATAGTATGCAGGAAACAAAGTGAAAAACCTTCCTCAATGTAGATTAAAATGAATTGGATACTAATTGAAGAAAATGTCAAAACAATTGTGGGTCTTCCTCAAAGAGCACGAACAGTATCTTGTAAATAGAGAAAAAGAAAGTAATTTGCATGAGTCATTTGCATGAGTAATGCTCTTGACAGCTCCTTGAATAAGACACGGAATATTGAACATCTGTACCAACCATACAGTAGATCAGTAAATGATGTTTAATTTACAGCGAGTCATCCTGGATAAATGAAGACTAATTAGAGAAAAAATAAAAGTTAACTTCATAAAAGAATAACTACAGCAGCAAGGTTGTCTTCAGTGATGCAGTTCTTGTTTTCGGAGCACTCAGCTTATAAAACTGTGATTTTGAAATAAAATCACATATTTTTGTGTGTTATCATTCTTGCCTATAATTTCAAATGAGAACTTTCCTGAATGCCATTGTGATTCCAGCCAAGCATGGAATGGGCCAACATGTCGCGCGTATTAATTATTGTAAGACAGCAGTCCCATTGAAGGACAGTTATTGCTCTGCTGTATGGCTCAATAGATTTTAGCATTAATATGCAACACTCTTTTAACTTTCATTATTAACCTCTGGGCAAGACCAGTGTGTGGATGACACATAACAAAGAAAAGAAACCCCATCACCCATGTTGAGCTTGAGTGAGAAAATTCAATAGTGAGCTTAGGAAATGAAAAGAGCGGTTTGATAAGAGAAATGACTGGGAATGATTATTTTTTTTCTATCCCTTTTTGTGAGCCGTCTCTATGAAAGGCCACGAGTGTCTGTCACGAGTGATTCTGTTTTCATAGAGTGGTCTAATCCAGGCTCTCCATGCTGTCAGGTCCACTGCCTCTCATTGTGTTCCTTGCCTATCTGATTATCTACAGCATTACAAGTGGCCAGAACCACATCACCTCATTGTTAAGAGTATAATACATTTTGGCCAGATCTAAGCTTTTCAGAACCATGACTATGAACTACTTTGAATAGTTCACCACAAAGTCCGTGGAGGACTGTAATGACATGCATAACCTTTCCTATGTCCCTCAAGCAGCCACTGATTATATATTTCCCTTTGGGTTGCTAACATTAAAGGCCTCAGCTAAGTTAAAAATGTTGGTGTGTACACTTGAAGCTATACGACGCTCTGAGTACTGCTGAATGAATACTGAACACCACATTTATTCTATGGTTTTATAATTAGGACTGATTGTGAATAATTTACCTTAAATAGCTAGCATGGTATGAATGATGGTAAAAATATTTTTGGAGATATGTGAAGAAACATCTACCCTCAAGCCTCTGGATGGGAATGTCTGACTGGCATTTGAAGGCCAGCATTGCTAGGAGACACAACTCAACTTCAGTGGTGCGCTTCTAATGTAGATATAGTCCCCCCCCTCCCCCCCTTTTTCTTTTTTCAACAAGCCCACATAGCGTTGGTTATGTGCCTATGTGCCTTTAGCAATTTAAACTGCCTCTGTGTAGATTAAACATTGGGAAGGAGCTGTTGTGCTGTTCAGTTTGTATTCACTTGGAAAGCCACCCTACCCCAAAAAAGACAGAAAGTAAGACAGAAAGAAAGAAAGAAAAAAAACAAGATAGCAGGCGGAAAATGGGGTGAGGCTGGGGAAAATAATATCTTCATTGAGGCCAAGATATACTGTGGCATTCAGCTTAAAAATCTAAAAAGCTCTCCATTAAATTTCATCTTTTGAACCTTTCACCACCCTTACAGGGTTACAGATGGCCTGAAAGGTGTTTTCAACTATTCCAGCTTATTGGACCTCCTAACAGGTGCAACAAAGAGTCAGGCACATGTTTGTACATGCCAAAACAGTCCTGAGAAGAGCCAAAATAGTGGTATGGTATACCTGTGTGTAAAGCCTTTGTAGTCCAACTGAAATCACAGGTACATTAACATGCTGTTTAATGTGCTGCAGTGGAGCAGCTAATTAGGTAACTAACTGACATTAGCACTGCTTTTTTTCCCCTGTGAATGTCTGTATGGTGGCTTGTTCAACAAGCTAATGTGCAGGACAAGATGTGTGTTCGTGTTTGTAGGTTAGATAAGAAGGAGACTTTAGCAGGAGAGCTAATGTGAGTGTTCAGAGTTTGTGGCTCTTGTGTTGTGTAGCAGGATGCAATCAGGCTCAGTGTGACCATTGAAATAATGTAAAACTAGAGGGCACATCATAAAATCAAAGAATTTAAAGTTTAAATTTCTCCCTTTGGTTTCAGATTTTTTTTTATCAAAGGAGATTTACAAAAGTGATTTACAAAACCGTTTTGTATGTTGTAGTACACAAAAAAAGGCAGTTCAATTTCAGTTGGACTTTTAAGAGACGCAGGATTACCTTTACAGATTTTCCTCTTTTTGATAATTAAATTTTTGACAAAGTAAGTACACACATCAGAACAACAGAAAATCCAAAACACTTACATCACATTTTTCATGTCTTGTTACTCACACACCAGGGTTGATTCAGTTGATCTCGTTGCCATAACAACCCGTGTTATTCAGCCTGATCAGCACAGAGTGCACAATAGGCTCTGCATCAGTGGCAGCCAAAACATCACTCTGCAATCAGCCCAATCGCTGTACAAGCCTCTTATCAGGCTGCATGCATTGACAGGGCCTGAAGCGCAATCAGATCCACCTCATGAATGAACAAACCCAGACGCTGACTGCCACTTTTAATTTGATTGGGCAAACAGTGAATTAATGGGGGCACACTGGCAGTTAGACTAGTTTGGAACAGGCGAGCATTAGGAAACCTCATACTAAGTGTATTATGAATGATGCCTTTCCCCCTTAAAGGCTATCATTAGAGCACTTAATCATAAAATATTGCTTCTTGGATACACAGCAAGTCCTGCTGCATTGGAGCAAAATTTGCTCCCTGGTGCACTTCATAACTGAGTATGCATTTTTCACAGTATCAGACCTACTTAAAGAACAATATCCCCATTTTTTTTTTTTTTACCCTCGGGTCATTTGTCATTCTTGCTTTGCCTGAATCATGGAATCGCTGTTCTGCATACTTTCTAGATTATTTAAAGTATTTGCTTTACACTGCTTGCATAACTATGGCGAGTGAGAAAAATCACATCTGATTCATTGTCCACATTGTGACATGTTATTTCTGATAATGACTTAAATACATCATAAATATGCAGAATGGATCATATTTTGACTAAACTTTCTGTCTCGGAGACACCTGGTGTATTTTTCCATCTCTGTTCATTTATATGCACACGTATTAATTCCGTCTTTGATGTCACCTCAGTCTATCTTGATAATTGTTGAGACTTCCTGCTTCCTGTTATGGTCGCTGCTGTGCTTCTATGGTTGAATTCAGACTCTCTGAATCTTAATTAAAACTTCTTCAGTCTTCTCTCTTGTGGGTACCGCATTTAGCTGCATATTCATCATGCAGTGTATTGTGGTTGATTGATCATATCAAAGTAACTTCCTGTGCACTCCTCTCCAGAACTTCCTGATTGCTAATACAGCTTGGAGAGTCATGCAAATGAAAGATGGGGTTTTCTTTGTTGCCTTGCAGCTGTCTCTTCTGCATCCAAAAGAAGATTCTGGTTAATATACTGCATGTTCTTGTGGCACTTTTAGAATATTGTGGTTTACATTTTAGCCTTAGGAAACAATACTGTATAATTGAAATGACAAAGTAGCCGACAGCAAAATAAAGTTTTTAATTTTTGTTTCACATTAATCATAAAGTCGCTCGAGGCAGCATTTTAAAATAACAATACACTTGTCTTATCAGTGTAAATCACAGAGTGCAGCGGTGTTGACAACATCATATCACTTATTTAAAAACACAAAGTTGTTCTATTCACCCAAAATGAAATTACGTGAAAATTTCAAATTGTCCTTTAAACAGCAGTAGTCAAGCCATTCATGCAGAGACCTTTTTGCTTCTGTTATCTCTTTTTTTGTTGCTTTTGTATCCATTGATCACAGCTCATCCATGCTGGTACATGTGTATGTGTGTGATGAGTGCAGTTTATTGTTGTCATGAAACATGTGCACACACAGTCGAAAAATATTTTATTTTAGACAAATAAATATGTATACAAGTAGAGATGAATAAATAATCTTAAATGTTTAAAAAGTATTACATTAAAACCAGTTAATTGGATTATTTAATACAGTTCATAGTGAATTAAAAGTTGCTACAGGCCGATAAACAAATCTTTGTCATTGCGTTAATAAAGTTAATTGAAATACAAATACAAACTGTACACATAAGAGTAGCATGGTTAGCTCACAGCCTAGTCTCCCGCTCAGCTATCACTTTGTCTGAACTGTTGCCGCTCATCGTTTCTCTCGTCATGCATCACCCAGTTCCTCATTCTTCACCACGTTTCAGATGACAACTCAGGGATATATGAGTAATAACTAACCTCTGTACATGCTTTTTTCTCTGGTAGTTTGCACTAGCAAGTGAAGCAGCCATTTGTTTTAGGCCACTACATCATAGTGAGTCGATGCATCGTTTTGTTTTTGGTTTAAAGGACACTGTTTTATTTTAGTTGCAGAGTAAGTGTGTGCCTATGTGTGTGTGTGTGTGTGTGTGCCCTTTAGTTAGGAGCTTTTGAATTGGTAAATAAGATAGAAAAAGGTCATATTTAAGAACTGAATTTAAAGGAACAGATCAATGTAATTTGACTGTAAATTAAAACTTTTGAGAAAAGTTTGAATTCAAAAAGGAAATTAATTTTAGAAGTTTTGGTGCACTATTTTTATACCTATTTTTTTCATTTTAAATATTTGTTTTTCATTTAACTTTATTCATTATTTGTGATTAAAGTACTGTGTATTAAAAAGGGAATAATTAAATTAAAAAAACATATTTCTTAGTAGGATTTCAAATTAGTGACTCATATATTCCTGCTAAGTGGAGGCACGGTCATTTATTTGCAATTCATAAATAGATGAAGTTTAAAAGCTGGTAATTCAAATTCTGTTAAACAGATTAGCACAGCCAGCCACAAGTACCAAGGACCCCACCCATAGTGCTACAACACCGTTTAGGCAGTTCATAACTATATCGCTGGGTCGGGTGCTGCACAGGATTCTAATCAAAAATTGAATTCAAGCTTGTATGTTTAAATAACATAAAGTAAATAAATAACTTTGAGTATAAATCAGTCAGGAGAAAGAGGCAAATAAATGTAAAACAGTAATTAAGAAAATCTGCCCCCAAAAAAGCTCATCTTCCTGTCTATGAATAGAGCTGCAGAGCTTTGCTTATTTCACCTTGGTGATGGTTGGTGATTGACATCTCCGTGCAGCGCTGCTAGGTGTTGTGCTGGAAGCTCATTTCCAAGGTAACAACATTCTGTTGAATCGTCTGCAGAATGATGTATGTGCACATTTTGACACTAGAAGGCTGTTTTCACATTCATCTGTTGAAAGTGGAAAGTTTCCCTGAGCTAATTGAAAATCAGATTTTTAAAGGGCGGGGCTACAATGCATGATTTGTGACATCACAACTAGTTTGGGAGCCAATCCTGGTCCGATATTCAGCTTACACGAGTGTGATGTGGAAACTTCAATCTTGCGGTGCACATACACAGAGAATGGACTTAATAGTGAAGTAGGAGCCATCCTGTGTCAATAGTTATACTTTTGAAAGGAAATATATCTGCATATTCTGGAATTTTTAATGAGGGAGAAGGAGTAGATGCCATTTTAAGGATTTTAAAGTGATAATTATACTTTTTTTGTGGAAAAACCACATCAGACACACATTATTGCTCCAAGCAAAGTATTTTTATGTCTTAATACATGTCTTGAGGGGATCTTTAAGTTTTGTGGTGTGACCACCTTAATAATTTTAAGTGACTACAATATTTTGGTCATTTTTGTTCATTTATAAAGTTCTGTGCAGTATTGTGTGATGCAGTATGTCCAGACACTTAACCTGCATGATTTCAAACTACTAAATATGTTTTTCATGAATTCTTAAATCCGATCATAAACTGTCATGTTGTATTATCCTGTTTCATGCAAAATCTTGTATTTATATTTTATAAAATCAGGCGAGCTGATATGTATCAAGGCATTCTGAAATATTAATGCCGTGACACTATTTTTGGGTGAGAGAGGGTGAATGAATCAGCAGGCCCTTGCCTGGAAGGGCTCCAAAATGCAGGGATTAATTGCTGCAGTGTGGGTGATTCAGCACCTGCGGGTAAACCATCTACAATTTTAGCACGCACCTGTATTATGCAAGTATTTGGTATCAGGCCTAAAATAATCTCATGTTAACCTAGTTTCACGGGTGCTGCAATAATGAGAAATTTGCTGGACTTGGTTTCATTCCTTCTGCTGTATCAGCTCTTTTCTCGGTAGGATATGAAGTAGTGGTGTAACAAAGAAAAGAGCTGGTGGCCACAAGGTTGCAAGTTTACATCCTTGGACAGTCTTTGAAAATGTTGCTGTTCGATTGTTTTAACCTGAAAAAATGCAAAGTAAGAAACTGCTGTGTTCACTCAAAACTTTGCTTCTCTCTTTAGTGGAGCATGGTGAAAATCTGAGTGAATCTCAACCAACGATTTGCCCACCAAAAAATGGACATACTCCAGGCTCTAATAGATCATAAAGCCACCACCTGCATGTTTAAAGGAGAAATGTAGCTTATTTGTATTGATGCCTTTTTAAGTCATATTGGGCAAAATAAAAGTTTTTAAGCTGTTGTGCAGGATTGCCAAATATGAAGTCTGCCTTGCTCTATGCACTTTTGGTGGCCTGAGCAATCAGGCAGTGTAACCATATATCCAGAGTAAATGTTATGGAGATTGTTTTCACCAAAATTGCACTCTACAGTTTGATTGTTAGTAAAACTAACACTTCTGTGTCCCTCCTTCCACATAGTTGCAGTCACAGGGCAACACAAAAAACACCCAACAGGAACTGGTAAGAAAACAACCTGTGTGCAGTGGATGAAAATGCCACTTTAGCAGCATAAAAGTACCAACATCCTCTGTGCAATGTCAAAAATAGAGTGCTTGGTCCCTTCAGAGATGTTTTGAAACATGCTCCCTGGATAAATACAATTAAAGCTGCAGTTGGAGAAAAGATACCTTCCTCACATACTCACAGAACCAGTAGCAGTCATTACACACAACAATGATTCAGAGCAAATATCTGCCTCATGCAATCATATTTTCTAAATTCAAACGAGATGCCAGATTAAAAACCTTTTTTTTTTCTTGTCTGGTAAAAAATACTGTATTTTACAGCATGATGTAGATTTTTCCATAAAAAAGAAAACAGATTTTCAGCAACTCTGGACTTTATTCTAGCACAGTACAAGCACTGCACAGTACAGTGCATTTTATATTTGAGAACTGTATGTCTGTGATACATGCATTACAGGTTCCTGTGCCCTTACCTTCCAATTCAGCCCCAGCTTTGTCTTCGCTGTTTCAATCCTGTGTAATCCTTGCACTGGGTCACTCACTGCAGGCCACTCAATCACTCCCTCACTCGCCGTGTTTTCCATGACAAATAGATGTGTTCCTGCCAAGCTCTTCTTAAACAAATGAATGTGTTTTCTACAGTATACTGCCAGACCAGACCTGTGTTTTTGCTGAACCTGGCAAACCACCTTGTTGTTTGTCACTTCAGAGGTCTATATCTCACTCCTCTGGCGATAGGTATTTTTCAGGAAGACAGATTGATACATCAGTTGCCTATTCACTACTCACTGCACTACAAATAACCTGCCTATATCTATACATAGCCTGCCTTATGTACTTGTTTCAGAAGATAAACCACACCTAAGCACAGTTCTTCCTGACATCCTTAAATTTGTTATATTTGTTATATTGCTATTTCATTTCCCAGATATTACACAGGCAGAAAAACACCTGAGTCTCAGGTTGCATGACAAAAACACCTCTATTATAGATGTCACATGTAAAACAGCAGAGAACAAAAGAGGCTGCAGTGGTGAAACCAAACATCTTGTCAACAAGTCCTCACTTCTAAACCGCAAATTCTTATCACACTCCAAAATGATCCATACAAGCTAGTTTGCTGACCTACCGCTCAACAGTTCTTTTTTCAAGTTCAGGCAACTACAACTACTTCATGGTTACGTAAAAAATTGTAGGAAACATAATCTACCAACCAGCACCTCTGAAGCTGACTAAATAACACAACTGTCTACTCCGTACAATAACCAAAGTCCAAAAACAACAAGTTGTGTTTTTAGGGGTGATGCCAGTGCCACATGCCAGACAACGTCCTAGAAATTTCTTGTCTTGAGGTTGCCAGGCAACTAGTTGAGATTTTTTTTTTACCTTTAGACACAGCAAAGCTAGCTGTGTCCCATTACTAAATTGTGTGCTAAGCGAAAGTAACCAGCTGCTGGCTCTAGCTAGTCAGCATACAGATATGAGAGTGGTATTAATCTTCTCATATAACTCTCTGCAAGAAAGTTGAGAGTAGTCCTTAGTGGATGAACCATAGACTGTAAAAAAATATGGATGTAGTCACCGTGACGTCACCCATTGATATGTGGACTGCCATTTTGAAGCCTCGAGTTTGGCAATTTGACCGTCGCCATCTTGGATTTGACAGTCACGGTCTTTGATTTTTGGAGCTTTCAGACCAGGAGGTACTTACTTGGGATGAACATAGATGTACTCTAGGCAGCACATATTAAGACAAAGATGCCTCCATGCAAGTTGAGAATATTTTAACTCAAACGAAGACTTTTCTTGAGGATGTGTGACTCCACGAAATTATTGTACAAAGACAAGAGGAATCCTGGTTAGTTTAGACATCAGTACAGTCAGTATATGTGTTGCTAGCAGTGTTGGGCAGTAACACATTATCCTGGTAACTCCACTGTGAGCCTACATTTAGGAATCGGCATGTTTTGTTGCAAGTTGGAAGGTGTGTGAACCCCACAGCTTCTTTGAGGACGGCACTTCTGTTATGCGGATAATGTTAAGATAGCTGTTGACGTTAATGCCTCCAAAACACAGGTTGGCTGCTTAAACCCATCTGTTTCTACTTTTCTACAGATGTTAAACAATACAGAATATGTGACGTGTGGGTGCAGTGGCTTTGACATTATATAAAGTCACCTTTGACTGAGCTGTGCTGAGTGAAAAATGTAACAAGTAAACATTACTTTTGCTGTTGAGTAAGTGACAAATGCTGTAGTTTGTTTGGTGAAAACAGTCTTGATTTTTATAATATTTTTGAGACCATTTTTAGTCCAGATTCTTATTTTGTATAATCCCTTACAATACTGTAACTGAATACAGCAGGCAAGATAAAAAATGATTTATTTATTATCTGTACAGTGAGGGTATTACCTATTTGCATGAGAAAGACACCATTTCCTAATTACCTCCAACTGGGGAAGGAAGTCTATGTATACAACTATTTGTCAGCACTGTATGTTTTATGTATGTTTTCCCACTGCACCTGGATTATCAAAGATTGTCCTCAAAAGCTATGAAAAATGCTATAGTGGAATTTTTAAATTAGAATGCATGGTTGCTTTTTTCGTGTATCAAATAGACCTTGAAATTGTATTTCCAGTGGGAGATGTTATTGATAATATAGAGCCTTTGATTGTGTTCAGGTGGGAAAGGAGGAGACTGGCTTAATGTAGTAAAAACAATCTCCATCATTGTGTCCTCTCAAGCTGTTCCTAAAAGGGCCATCTGTGTTCCAGCACTACAAAGGTGTCATCGGTTTATTCTCCAAGAGAGCCGGATATTTTTATCTGTGAAATTGGTAAAGAGGTGCAATTTCACTCTTTGTAAGTCCCAAGACACATAAGAGTACATAGATACGGTGCTATGTGGAATTCTACAAGTACTTCAGTGAACACTTTTACACAGCTCTGATATCATTGAAAAACCCTACTGTTGTTTAACTTGTCTAACAGCTTGATAATGACTTTCTCTAATGTATGATGATTATAAACATAATTTTGAAAACTAATGAACTAATGTTTCAGAAGTCTGCTACAGAAAATTGCACACTACTTCTGTTTGAGACCCCAGCTGTAAAACAATTAAATACAATGGAATAATCTATATGGGTGCTTGGCATTTACTATAGACTGTATGTTAAGCAAATTTACCCTCTGGGAATCAATTGTCTTATTTTATATAAAGATGAATGTAGAGAGTTGTTCACGCTCTGGAAAGATGTCCCACTACCTCAGACCGAAGTGAAGTCTAGCTTACTGGGAACACCAAGCATTGCACACTTGGGCTAATGTTAGCTAATTTAGCTAAATTGTACTAAGAGGGCGGGTATAATATCAAGTAACATTAAATTTATCGAAATATTATGAAACATAGTCCAACTCAGTGCGAGTCCTGGAGCCCAAAAGAAGGCATTTGTGACCATAATGACTTGTTGAAAAAAATTAGTGACGTAGTATTTCTAGAGAGAAGTTGAAGTTTTTTTTAATGGGAGTCTATTGGAGTCAGGGAGCCTGCATCTAGCAGCCATCACTGCCATTGTGCTTTAACATACATCTGCGCTGGCTTCAGCCTCAAGCTGTGGTGGTTGCTGCTCAGTACTGACAGCACTTTTCACGCAAAACTCCCCCTCCTAAATCCCCAAATAAGTCTATTTGGATTTATGTTATTGGAGTTTTTATAACTCATAACTCATATTTGTTCATAAGAGGTTTGATGGGGATTTTACTCTGACTTGTGAATGACCTATTGGCAAACTAAATTAATATCTTCATGCATAGCCCGTATAACACATAACACATAAAACATTTCTTATTTGGAGTAATAACAATGCTTTATTGTTATTATTACTATTTTATTTTTATTTACACAGACAGCAGTGGGCTCTGTGGGACCCCAAACAATGAGCAGATAAAGCCAGTGTCAACACAACACAGGGATTAGGGTTTTTTCGCACAATATTTCCATCAATCTGTTTTTATACATGTATCTTATACATAAAATGCTTATCTGTGGCGATAAAATGACACATTGATAAACAGAAGATGGGATTACAGTCTGACTGATTTTGATAACGTGGTGGAGACTGCCTCCACTTTTTTTTCTTGTTTCTGGCACTCGACACACAGCATCTGCATACATCTGCCATCCTGCCACTGCTCTACGAGGAAGACAAATAAAAACGACATCAAAGGCGTCGCTGTGAAAATGCCATGACGTACCAGTGATTACAGAAGAGCAGAAGACATCCTTCTGATTACATAATCCTGATCCTCCCTCAGAAAAGGAACACTGTAGATGAAGGAAAAGCATGGTGATTTACCTGTTTTGCCAGTTTTACCAATGTTTTACAAAATCCATTAAATTTAATATTATGATATCAGAAGAACAGTACAACCACAGATGACAAATCAACAAAGGAAACTAGAAGGAGCACTAGAGATATAAACTTCACTATATTGCAGGAAATGTATATTTGTCCAAAATTGTAATTGTGAGGTTCTGGTAGTCAGACGTACTGTTGGGCTCTCCATGTCTCAGCTGGAACTACATTGTACATCATAAATAATCTAATAATATATCTCAACAAGCTAGCAAACTGTGGTGTCTATCTCACACAAAACTTGTCTACTTTTGGGAGATTTAAAATGTGATCACTGTTATAAGTCATTAATGTGCCTATACTCTTCATGGCAAAGGATCGCCAGCCATGTCCTTTAAGTTAATGTATTCATTCATTCATGTACAATGTCATCACTCAATTCTTGCTTTTTTTTCCCACTGGCACACTTTCTTTGGACACACTTTCTCATTCAAGGGAATGTATTCACATAATACACCAATAAGAATCTAATGTGATTACATGTGCTGCTCCAATAAAATAATTTAGTGTGGAGTTCCTCTTTAAGGGGGTTTCATCATGACAAACAATGATTGTAAAGCTAAACTTTACTGCCTCTATTTGAATCAACCATGTCCACTCCAATTGTCATGTTCTAATGGAAACCTCTTAGCATCAAAAACACCAGGGCAGGTGATAAATGGAGGTGTCAAAGGCCCCAGCATTACCAGAACTAGGTGAGTGTTTTGTTGATGCCTGGCAGCTTCAAGTATCGTTTAATAAATGACTTGTTCTCTTTTTTACTGGCAGTAATCTGTCTGGCTCTTGGCGTCTTCCTCTCTATCCGATAATGAGGTGCCTCTAACCTCGCCCAGGGGCTTTTATGTAGCTGCTCTGCCAAATGTACACTTCTGAACAACTTTTAATTATACTCGGTGGTATGAAAATACACCAGTGGTGGTCTACAGCATTGGTAGGGCGAGTGCCATTTAAAAATAATGGCTATGTGCTTTTTTCACATTTCTTCATTCATGTCTTTATGGTGTAAGATCCTTTAAAAATGCATATTTTCCATTTTTAAAAAGGTGGAGGTGGTTTTTGCTGCTTACAGCTAATCTAGCTACCATTTCAGAATAATTAAGTGAAAAATAGTGGAGTCAATGATAAATAGCATATCAATAGAGAAAGAATGACTGATGATAATTATAGGTTCATGACAAGACTTTGTCATTAGGAGATTTCTCCTATTGATTTTAGAGAGGTCGCTGACATTTATTATGCCAAAGAAAATCTGATGATTAAATCATACCGCCAAGCATGATAGAATTTGAATTATAAGTATGTCAGTGAGATTAAAAGCAGTCCAGCAACTAATGAAGAATACCCAGTGTCAAGACTCAGAGTAGTCTATATAGAAATGAATGATATGGATAACCTTTAAGGTTCATGAAGATATTATATGGTGAAATAGGTTTCATATGCCCTTAATTATGTTCCCTCTCTGCCTACACCTGAAAATGATCATCTCTGAGCTGTCATGAACATCTGAGCTATATTTGCTTTTCAGTAACATGTGTTTTGCTGTCAAGAGTGCACTCCCCATATGGTGTGTTATAGACATTTAAATGTGAACACTGCCTTCATAAAGACATGGATCATAAAACTTAAGATTCCCCTAAAAATGTGGCTGTGATTTAATTAAGACAAAAAAACCGCAGCAACGCTTCACCAGCCACTTCGGTACAAGAACATTGCTGCTGACTCCAGCTATTCCAGACAGTTTTACCGCAGTTGCACTACATTGCCGTTTGTTGTCTGTAATTGTTTTTAACATTCAGGGAATGGTACACTGAGTGGGTGTTGGAGAGCAATGGCAGCAGGAAGAGGCACAGGGCTTTTGGAGCTGTTTGAGTTACAACTCAAGGTATTTCACTTTTTTTTTGCAATTTTCTTGGCGAGAGAAAACATTTTCACAAATTAGCATACCATCACCACTGTGAACTACATTATATAGCCTATCAGGAGAATTGTACTGGTTTATTAGAGGCGGATGATAAAATTGTGTCATCTGAAATTACTTTGCAGTCTGGGTGTCATTATGCTCTGAATGATGAAAACAAAAGACAATATAACTATTTAAATTTGACTATTTATCAATGGGGGGTTTTTTTTGGAGTTTCAGAAACTATACAAAGGAAAACATTATTATGGGTTTTGAGAAGATTATTTTGTAAAGAAATACAATGTCTTTATTCATTTCTCCAATGTTGTGATCCAGACTCAGATGAGTTCACTGTTAAATCATCAACTATGTGGGATTGAGACATGAAAACAACTTGTAAAACTTGCATTGATATGTTTAATATGTTCTATTGCTCTCATCAAGTAGTTTAAAGGAATAATTTGACATTTTGAGAAATACTAACTCAAATTGTTCCTGCCGTGAGTGAGATGAGAAGATACCATAGATATGAAGCTACCACCAGCAGCCAGCTAACTTCACTTAGCACAAAGAATGAAAATGTAACCCCTCATAAAACAGCAATTTGTAATTTTTACACTTCGGTTTTTGTACGGATTAGCCAAATTAGATATATTTACATGTTAATTTTTGAGCTAAATAGAGTTGCTAGTAGGTAGATTTTGTTGATTCCCTTGGACAGAGTCAAGCAAGATGTTTTTGTGCTAAGCTAAGTTAGTTGGCTCCTGGTGATAGCTTCATATTTCTCATCTTACTCTCATACAAACGTATCTCCAAAAAATGTAGAACTTTTCCTTTAAGTTAGTTATATATTTGTTAATTACATATTTTTAAATCAATCTTTTATTTAAAGCCATAATGTATCCCAGAGTTTCCTTTGCAACTGAATGTCTGGGAGGGGTCACTCTGCTTAGAGGAGCTACTAACCCATCCAAGACACTCATTACCCAAGAATTAATGGAGCGTTTTAATGTCTGAAGTTATGGTCTAAATGAGGCCTTTCCAGTCTGCTAAGAATAAAGCTTTCAGGGGAAAACAGAGCAGTTGTAATTTTACAGGGTTAAAATGATAAAAATGTGAAAATATTGAATACAGTTTCAGTCTGCACATACTGTTGCTTCTATGGACTTTCAGAAACCCATAAAGGTCGAACCATAACTTTTGAATTCAGTCAGCGGTACACTTCTTGACTGTGTATAACACGGACACACACATGATTCTCTTATCAGACTCAGTATGCAGAACTATATCCAACAGTGGGAAGCTTCCTCCCTCCTCGGAGATCAAACAGGATGCTTCCATTCCTCTATTCTTGCCTTCTGTCAGAAGGGCACAGTCTGCCTAGACGGCCTCTTTATCTTCCCCCTCAGCCACCCAGACAAGGCGATGGGCTGTGTCTGTTGACAAATGCTTCACTTGTTACAGATAACAGAATAATGTAAACAGGAAATGGCCAGTGGGCCAGCCATAGAAATGTTGCAAAACTTAGATTCATTCATAGTGTGATCATAGTGTGATCACATACTATTTCACAATATATTTCCCACCAATAGCACAATCTGCCTTTTGTTTAGAGGTACACAAGTCACAATTTTGGTATTTTATTGATAATTTTAGTCATTTATCAAGCTAAAATGCCACATGCTTGTTGCTTCCAACTTCCCGAATGTGTGAATTTTACAGCATTGTAAATTGAATGCTTTTGGAGTTTGAACTGTTGGTCAGACAAAACAAACAATCTGAAGACATCACCTTGGCTTTTTCAGAAATTGTGATGGGCATTATTTCATCATGTTTTAAAGACTAAACAATTAATTGACTAGTTCAAAAAAGTCAGAGGTCAGATCTTTTATTTAACTAAAAGCACCAATACTATTATCAGAAAAATGCACTTAAAAGTATCTAAAACAAAAATACACATTATGCAGAGAAATGACCCCAAAATGAATTAAATTATTATTATTATTATTATTATTAGTGGTAGTAGTAGTAGTAGTATTACTACTACTGTATTTTCAATACTGATGCATCAGTGTGTAAGTAGCATTTTACTGTTTTAGCTAGTCAAGAGGAGCTAGTGTTAACTACTTTATATACAGTTTAATAGTTCAGCCCCATAACCAAGGGTCAGAAGATAAATCTGCAGGCTGATGAGATCATTAATGAGATACAAAAGAAGAAAAGTTCTTCTATACAAATCTGTATTCACTTTTTGGACTTTTTCATAATCTTTGCTTGTTTTGTGAAATTAAGTTATTATACTTAACTTAAAATACATAATAACTTTATGTAAAATCTTAACTGCAAAGCAACCAGCAGCTATCAGATAATAAATTGTACAATATTTCCCTCAGAAATGTAGTGGAGTAGAAGTATAAAGTAGCAAGAAATTAAAATACTCAAGTGCCAGATACAAATAGTCAACTTGCAGCCTCATTGCACCTCAAACCACCTTCTGACTCGGTTCAATCAATATTAGCCTGTTTCTTACACCAGGATTGACTCCAGGATTTCAATGCTAGCAATGAAATGTAAGTAAGATCTTTATATTCTTACAGAAATCCCCAAGGTACCCTTTACATTTCAGACAGATATGTTGCTATGTATCTTGGTAATACTAAAGCATGTCTTCAGGTGGCCCCTGTATTGTCTTCTATTCAGTGTTTCATGAGATGAAAGGAAACTGTCACACAGTAATGACATTGCTACAGTGAATCCTGAGAGCACGCTCTGTTGTTGATGGTGATTGTGATCGTTGCTGGTATGATGCAGGCAGAACAATGATGGCACCCAAGCACATTAACCTTCATTAGTGGGTTGACCAGGGCTGGTCTGTTTCAATGGAGTAATTACTGATGACACAGTGATGATTAATGGTAACGAATGGTACTAATGTGTGCATCTGTCAAATATATGTGAAGATCTGAGCAACCTTTCCTCTCTGACTCTTTGTTGACACCTGATCACTTATTGATGAATGCACCTGTTTAAATTTGAGGCCCCGACTACTATAAATTACATTTATATACTAGTAATATGAAACAACAAGTATGTTTTAAGAGAAGCATAATGTCACCTAAATTACATTTTCCATCAACATATTTAGCAAATATTTTTAAAGAACTTATCTGTCAAGTGGCAAATTGTTCATTCAGAACATCTGAGACTTTACATTGTTCACTGACAATATAAAGTACCAGTCGAAAGTTTGGACACACCTTCCCATTCCTTTGAAAGAGATTGTTTCCAAACCTTTAACTGGTACTGTATATAATTTGTTTGTCCTACAATTTCCACCCAGAGACAAGACAGTATCTGCTCATACAACAAATCATCATCTTCTTTATGTATTGAATCAACAGTGACTTGAAGGACAAGACAATACGAGTTTACCTCATTAAAGTACTATGTGTATAGTAGTGTCTCAGCTTCTTTCAGCTCATTCCTTTGATTTTCCAGGCCTACAACATTACTGTTTTGGTTCATTCTTGCTGCTCTCATAGTGTGGCAGAAGGCATCTGTTTTCAGCCAAAAAGCTCTAAAAATCTACTGTACACTGCCTGCTCAGCCCCAGCAAACAGACAGTTAGCGACTAGCTGGTGAACATATTGGAACATTTAGCAACTTAAGAAGCAGATATTTCCTGGAGGAGTTAGTGGAGAAAAAGCTGGACTGAAATTCATTTGCTAATAATTTTACAACTGAAATAGTTATAATATATCAGTGTTGTGTTCACAGCTTCTTTCCACTGCCCCAAAGTGGCCAAAAGAAAAGAAAAACAGCTTTAGCAGGTTTAACCTCGAACCACGAAAAAAACTTAAGTGCTAATGTCGACTAAACCTTACCACACCCAGGACTCAGAATGTGCAATCCTGCTGTCGCTAGAGATTTTTTATCTTCTATCCTTTCTCAACACATAAAAAAGAATGATGTAAATTTGAAATTCTGCACTCACTGCAGAGAGAAAAGAAGTTAATGCCAAATTGTATCCAGATACGCAAGCAAAATGCTTGTGAATTGCTTGTGTATTTTCCCTGTGTGCAATAGTGATGAAACATCGCCAGTCGTGGCCGTGGTGGGTGGTTGACAGTTATGTCCATATTGACTTATGGTGCCATTAAGAACAAAAGCTCCACTCTGCCAGAAGAGACATGACAACAGTATCGCCACAGATCTGACGGGAGCACACATCTTTCCAGTGTCATCTCTGACCTCTATATCTCTTAGCTCAAGATAGATGCATTTTCATGCCTGGCTTCAGGCTCTAATAGTCCATTGATTCATTCGCAATATGGCCCAGAGTCAGCCAGGTCTCTGATTATTTATTTTCCTCTCGAAAACACTCTCCCCTCTCTCTCTCATCTGTCTTATTAAAATGTAATGGCAAACAAAACCCCAGTCTCTCACTATCTGATGGTGCAGAGAAAAACAATTTTAAGGGATTCGCGACGGTTTATAACCCATGGCTCCAAGAGGAGAAAACACACAGGTCTTAGATGAGATAGACCTCCAAATCAATCACTACCACCAGTGGATTCCTCACATTGATGCTGATGCTGATTGACAGACCTCAGATCTTCTCGGTGACTGTCAAACAGTGCCAACCCTGACCACCTGCTTTGGCTAGACTTCATGTCCTGCTGGGATGAGGTCAGTGTGAAATTTAGGGTTTTATGCTTTGTCTACAAGGATAATTATGAAGAAAAAAGAGGATGTTTGATGTGTACCAGGAATTAATTGATGTCTTGGATCAGTTTAACCTGTTTTTTAAATCCTTGTTGGAGAAAACATAAGCCAGCAGCCTCTGAATCTGTCATATGGATTTTTTTTTTTTTTTTTGCCAACGTCAGTTTAGCCGACTGGCATATGAAATTCTTACACATAGATGGTTTTTCCAGACTACGCTTTGCAGCTGGCAGTGTAGGGGTTTGGCCTCTTTACATTCTATGGGGGGAGATAGTTGACCACATTGTTTGGGGCGCGTCCTGCCAGTCCTGAAATGACAGATGAGAGAAACCTGTGTCCCTAATGCCCATCTATCAGTGCGGGAGTTCACTGGAGGGTAGAATAGTTAACTTAATTGAAACCTTTAATTTGCAGACAGAAAAAGTTAGAATGGATGTGGCAGCATCGACTTGAAAGTCTGCTCTTTATATAGACTAAGTAGCAGTGAGGAGTGGAATCTGATCGTTTGCCGTCAGTGGCATTAGATGCGGTAGACAGAAAGCAAAATAAATATTCTAAAAATTCATGCAGGAAAGATTAATAGCTTATGTTTTTTTTTTTTTTGTAAATACATTTCCATAATGAAATTTCATTGATCAAATGTTTGTTGAGATTGTTTTCCAATCATAAAAAGTGCTCTTTAATGTGAAGTCATGTGAGTGTATTATTATTGCAAGCCCTCCCCAGTGAATTAAGAGCAAATAGAACTGCTAAAAATATCCTCATTTTTGTTTTTGGCGTGTTAACAGAAGTATGTTGTATTGTGTGTTTTCACATCTAATTAAGGCTGGTTTCAAGACAATTTTATCTAACCCTTGTAACGTTCAATAAATGCTGTCAGACCATTCCCCACAGTCCATAACCGCTACGTTGATATTGCTGCTGTTTGAATAACAACCAGAAGATTTGTTTTCCAAATGTAGAATTCATGTGAGTGAACGTCTCATGCCAAGCATAACATCCACATGTAATAATCCCAGACTGTGCACCAGCAAAATAATAAACAAAAATAGATCACAATTTCTACAAAGAAACATCTGATGTTTTGAAATGCAGATGGTTGCTACTGGCAACATAGCAATGGATACTGCAGAAAAGCCTTTTGAGGGTGGTTTATTTCTCTTCCAAGAGCTGTTTATGATTATTTTATATGTAATTGTTAAGCAAGTCACAGGAAAAGATGTTTTTTGCATTAAATCCATTCCCTATAGTCTTTAAAATGTTTAGTTGAATTATGCACAAAACAATACAGCCTGCAGCAAGATAAATCCATGACATTATGCTATAGTCACATATTCTGTATCCAAGTTCAGACCACGCTTAAACCACAGTTGTGTGAGTGCTGAGTTTGGCACACAATGAAACACTTCACTGCCCACATCTAACCTACATCTGTGCGGTATAATCTGCTGATAACCACAGCTTCCCAATATCCCTGTCAGATGAACCTGACATAATGCTTTGCTGAATTATACTCTGCAGTGTTCATGCGAAGGACAGGGGCAAAGTAATCACTGTATTCCAACAGGCCATGTATTTTAGGGATTTTTGTGTGTTTTTTTGTTCTCAGTCTCATCTATGACCCCTGTGACAACAAAGGTTAATTGCCATCCCTGTGAACAAGTCAAAGAAGGTTAAGTTGGCCAAACACGCCCACAGCAGAATCTTCCCCGAGGCTAGACCTGAATTAAGAAAGAGCAAAACAACAAGAGAGCTGTGGATGAGACAGGATACTGTATGTTATACAAGTGTTTGTTTGCTCGGCTGCTCTTTTCTTCCTCCTGCTTTTAATATACATCAGTAGCACAAGGTCAAACCTTTTAAGCTGGCAGAGATAACCTGCCTTAATAGGGATACTCAGAATTACAGAGGGAGACTCCGTAGAAATACCAAGTATATTATACTATTCTTGGCATACCACACTCTCCAGTTAGGCCCTACAGTTTATTGTAGGAACAATAAACTGGCAACCCATTCAAGGTTATGTTTGGTTAGCTTATATTATTTTACGTTTGTTTAGGTGAAGTTACGTTGGGTCAATGTAAAAATAATATATGGAAATTAAAAAATGAAGAAACATAAAATTACCTGCAGTCAACAACTGAAAGTAGCATTAGGTTTTTGTTATCAGTCTGGCTGCCAGTGTCTGAAATTACTGCTGTTGCTCTGAGGCATGCTGCCTGAGGCAAATTAGGTCTCCAGGACAGTGTTGTGGAACACAATAGACACAATACATCCATCACTGTAGGCACTGACTCCAAATCCAAATTGCAATGGTGTAGCCACAGTAAGAGGCACCTGTTGCTAAGGCCACTGTCCTGCCTTGCAGAGAGCTGACATGAAACAACTGCCTTCTATAATGGGACTAAAAGAACCAGCAAGAAGAAGCACTTTCACCTGGGGCTTACTGGGACACCCAGTTCCCAGCAGAAGCTGTACTGCCAATGGCATTTTTCTGTCCCAATCAATTCTGCAAATACTCAGGTGGCCAACAACTGGGCTGAAAATTTCCCCGGGCTTTTCTGAGTATGTGTTTACAAATTTAGAAAAGAGGTTCTAACCCTGAGGATAATTTATTGTGTACAGTAAAAAAGAGGGCAGTAAATTTAAAGGACCTAATAGTCGGCCATTTATCAAAGGTACACTTGACTGCTCTGCCAGACCTTCCATTAGTGTTAGCCTGAAGCTCATTCCTGTCAAGGATATTGTTGGATATTCAGACTTAAACTTGTTTAGGTTTTTGAACCCTGCTGAGAGTTATAATTACTATGGCATCATCTCCATAGGAGGTAAATGGGAAGTAACTGAAGGTTAAATGTGTTTCCACATGGGTATTCATCGGCTAAAAGGTAGAGTTTAAGACTAAAAATAACCTGAATACTGTATGAAGAGTTTTAAAGATTGAGTTATTCACACTCATATTCACTATTCTCAAATCCTAGTCACCTCCCAACATGGCTGAGGGAATGACATATCACCACATTTAACAAAAGACACTCAGATCCTTTCAAATGGAAATAACAGTGCCTTTCTCTTGGGATCAATTCTCTCTCTGCACCTCTGTTTTACATTATCCATAAGCTAATTCCTGGTGGATGGATTTAGGCAGTCACTTCAACTGAAAGGAAACTCATTTAATGACATCATGGGTAAACATAATCTAAAACACCAAGCACAGTACATCCCTAACATAAACAGTCTGGTTGGAATAAAAGCACCCAATTTAACTGTTATCAGCTGCTACAAAACTCATGTTGTTTCCAATGTGTACATTCATTAAAATGTTCCATATCAAAGAACTTACTGTCACTGATATCAAATTTATCCCCCGAAAAATTAAAGCTTTTGCCTACAGAAAGCGTTCATTTGCAGTGATGGATTATGAATGGATGGCTAAACCTTTAAGCAGTGAATGCTAATGACATACACTGTGTATATATTAAACACTGTAGAAAAAGCTATTTAAAAAGTCATTTCAGGAAGTCATTGCTGTTGTAGAGATTCATATGATAGGTAATGGTTAAAAAGTCACTCTGTCACAGTATCATACATCTGTTATATGTTGTCTGACTGTTCAGTGCAGTTAGGAACTACTAAATTCTGGTACTTGTACGACAATGCACAGTACAAAACAAAACTGCAAAAGTTCAGAAGTGATGACACAATCCTTAAACATTGTGAGGCAGAAGGGTCCCAAAACAAATTTGCACCCAAAGAGATTTTATATACTGTCATTTTTTCTTCTTACATGTACAGGTAGACAAAGGTTTACCTTCTTACACGCAACATAGGCATCCCAGTAGAGACATGTTTCTGGCCTCCCAATCAATTAAAGCCTAATAACATCCTGGTTCATTCAGAGAGACCTGTCTGGGTATCTTTGGTTTTCTAGATGTTTAAGTTTCTTTCCAAGTCCAGAAACAGAACAATGAGTTGAAAAAGGCTAAAATGCTTTATAGGGCTATAGACTGGGCTGTTGATCCTCAGTGTGATCAGCAGTACTCGCAACCATTCCACATTACTGGAAGTGATTTATGTCAGTGTTAACGTTAAAGATTTGATGCACCTTTAAATCACAATCAAATCATCTTTTGTATTTTCATAAGCTGCATGCTGTATACCACAATATTCTGAACAGAGCAGTTCTGGCACAAAAGGTTAAACAATGAAAATGATATCCTATCTAAACTGAGGTGCACAGATGAATATACAGCACCCGAAATAACCGACTGAGGGCAGATGCTATATTTGGCTGTCATGTTGCTCTGGTTCTAAGTCAACTAACGTAAGAAGCACATGAATGACATTTAGACAACAGACCTCTCAATCATCATCTCCTGAACCAAGAAAACATGTGCACAATCATATCAGAGAGGGAGAGAGAGAAAGAGAGAGAGAGAGCAGTGGTGGTTAAGCGATGTGGAGAGTGAATGAAGAGAGGGAGCGGCGGTAGCGAGAACAAAGCAGTCCATCAGATAAATAAAACGTTATTTTCTGACTGTTTCGCAGCAGTTACATTCGAAAACACAACACGCTTCATCCTGTCCACTGTGGCCTCTCTGCTCTGCATGTGTGTGTAGCTCAGCCCCGCCCTCAGTCAAACAGACCTGTTCTCTTTAGAGCAGAGGAAAGACATGGAGACAGCGATGGTTGATGTGTTTTTATAGCGTGCCGACCTTGCACCCTGCATGCTGTTATTGGCTGGGGGTTTCACACCAACTGCCCAAAGGTTGATGCCCAGAAATGTCCTGAACACAGCAAAATAATAAGAAAATACAGGCAAGAGGGCAAGGTCTCTGTAGATAAATACACCACCACACACTTCTATTGGGTCATACTTGAGAGATGATTGAGAGGGATTATTTTTGTACTGTTTTTTAGGAAAATCTTGCATAGTATTCCTTTAAGAAAAGTTCCTTGATGAGAAAAGCTGTTACAGGATGCACCACTTTTTATTTGTGTCTAATAGTATTGTATTGTATTAATTTGTAAAACTCATGCAACAGCGAGTGGACAGAGTGACACTGACCTGGACGTACATGTGGCATATATCTCATTTTAGCTTTATTGGGAATTCAAGTAATGTGTTTTGGCACTTTTCAAAGCACCCGGTCTCCTCTGCCATCCTGAATGTACTTGTGTTTTAAAAACTCTTTCCATCTGTCCTTTCAAGTGTGGGACCCACAGTAATGTTCTCATGTCTTTTATTGTTTTGGTTCATTATTTTGTTCATTCATAATCTGATATATGTTCATTTGCAATAGCAACTGTAATATTTTAGTAGGTTAATTTATGGTTACAATGAGTAAAGCTCACACAGGCACTTTGGGCAGCTTAGCAATTTGGGTAAGGTGCAGGAGGGCATTCATGCATCATTCAGTAGACCTAGAGAGCCTGCAGTATTCAGCCACGTTAAGCTGATTTGCTTGTGTTTCTGTGAATCCAGGTGAGCAAAAGTCATGAAAAGATGTATAAAAGTCTTGACATAGATGTACAATGAATGTGTAACAGTAATGGACTATTGGTAGAGAGATTTATATTGGAGTTTTGCAAGTTAATTGAAGGACCATGTTGTGTGAAACAGTGTGTCACCTAGTAATTCCCTAATGAGGAAATCAGTAGTGTAACTGCCTGTAGCCTGCTGGAATACAAGTTGTGTGAGTGTGCAGAATATTGTCAGTGTGACTGACTGTGTTTTGAGGGTTATAGTGAAAGCAGACATTTTATGTTTCACATAAGTTCAAGAGTGAAAGTGAATGATTATAGTGCCATTCATTCAATAGACCTAGACAGCCTGCAGTATGGAGCCACGTTAGGCTGATGTGCATGTGTTTCTGTATTTTCAGACAATAATGAAAGAAAAGAAGTAAAGAAATTATTTTCAACTTACGCACGCCTGGAAGTCCTTTTTGTGTCCAAGTGTGCATCAAATATTGGAGACACCGCTGGGATGATTAACGTTGTGCTCAGTGTGACAAGAACGTGGACGGGGATTGTCTTTGATTGAAGACGGGAGCACAGGGCCTCGGGAGCGCGGCTACATCAAACACAATGGATCTGGAGGAGTTGGCAGAGACCGTGTGTCAGAGACTATGGCTTTTGCAACTGGATCACCTCAAAGAGGTGTGTGTTGAAGCTAAAATCCTAAGTGGAAATGAACAATATTGTGATACACTATATTGGGAGAAATGAATGTGCTCTCCAATTCAATCATGACACTCTTTTGCTGCAACAAATTGCAACCAAAGACTGTTGAATTTGGCTGTGTAAATCAGCTTCCAGTATCTTCAAAGAACCAGTGTAAGAAAACATGACAGACTGGCTCTCTGCTGTATGTGACAGAGACTGAAAAATGCACATTACCTTATTGTAATGACAATATAACAAATGGAGGCCTTATGTTTACAGCATGAATTTATGGCACACCAAAGTAGTATGACTTCATAAATACTAATGCGGGTGGAGGCTGAAGTGGTGGGGAAGATTTACAGCAAAAAAGAGCATGCTTTAGTGCTGGCTGGCATAGGTGTATTTTACAGATGTTTATGGACCGCCTAGTAATTGTACAGTATTGGATTGGTGGACATCTAGAATCAGTCAGAACTACTGCAAAGCCTCATTCTATCTGCTATTTGAGAAGAAATATATCAAAGAGAACCCAATCTGCCAAAAAGATTCTAGTAAATTCTGCAAATCTTTGACACCAAAATTGTTCTGAGTCACCAAAACAAATTGGTAGATGCAGGAAGTGCCATCAGTCCACCCAAGAAAAATGCCACTTCCCTGGCAATAATACTATCATGCACCACTGTTAAATGGAGCCCCCCTAGGTACAGCTATTGTCCTGCAAATACACTTTGATGGCGGATAATGTGTTTCAGTCAATGTGCTTTGACACTGACATAAAATGAAAAAGCACCGTCCTCCACATAATGGTGAAGACTTACAGGCAAGAGCTGCAACAGAATAGAATGAAACTATAGCAGCTCCCTATTCACATTGTAGTCATTCTGGGGTTATGTGGTGCCACATTATATCCAAAAGAAATTTTACAACATATGTGAAATGCAACAGTCATTTCTGTGAATCATTTTCATCAGTTATGTCAATTAAGACATACTCTCTCAGAAGTCTTTTTCTGATTCTCAAGGGGTGGCAATGTTGGTCGGTTGGTCCATTTTGGTCCTGACTGAAATAATTCAACAACTTTTGGATCAATTGCCATGAAATTTAGTACAGATGGTTCCCAGAAGATGAATCATAACTTTGGTTATCCTTTGACTTGACTCAACATTTATATATTTATCATATTCACTGTGGTCTAGTGCCACCATGAGTTGGACTTTGGGCGTGTGAGTAAAATGTGTCCACAATTTGGCATAGACATTCATATCCCCTTTTGGATACAGTGTACTGTAATCACTTCAGCATGTTAGCATTGCCATTTTGAGCATGTTAGCATGCTGATGATGCTCAGCCTCATGGTGTGCTCAGACCAAACACAAAGCGAAATTTCACCTGCCGTTACTCACGTGAGTTTGATTGCTAGACCATTTGTGTTGATTTCCCCCAGACAGCCAGAATATATTATTGTACATTAGCTATAAGCTAGCTAGCAACAGAAGGCACCAACCATGTCTTAGGGAGTGTGTCTGTGTGTTTGTGTTCAGTTCAGCCTTTGACTGAACTCAGCAGTCACTAGAGACTCTGGTTCTTTCTGTTATTTCCCTCCAGTCTCTGTACATCCATGAAGTACATTCATAAAGCCTTGCAATATGTGCAAATTTTTTACTCAAGTTGAAACATTTTCAAATTGTGCAGATGCATATTTGCGTCAATTTGCGTTGCCTGGCATGAATTTGTGTCTATTTACACCTTTGCATTGACTTTGCATGTAATTGTGCCATGTGAAATATTTGCTTTGCATTTTGTCTGAGCACACCATCACAGAGCCGGCTGTAGACTCAAATTCTGGAAAGAATCTTCATAAAAAAACATGTCAAACCTTTTCACACACATATTTGTTTAACTCTTTAATTCTAAAAATTCTCAGTTGTGTTACTCCACTCTGCTGAACATAAAGAGGCAACTGTAATGAGCCTTTGGCATCAGTAGAACACTAATTACTGGTAATCAATTTTTTTCTGTGATATCTTGCCAATGACGCTGAGCATTATGTATATATCACAAGCAAACAGTGGGGAAACAAAACCAAAATGATACCTAAAGAACTTTGAATTATAGCCTTTCACTACAATTCTGTCAGCTCCTGTTTGACAACTCTCCTTTGAAGAGGCACTTTAAAAAAAGAATCTCCCAGGTTTGTTACAACAGTTTCATTTGGCTTTACACCGCATACTAGTTCAGACATAATTGCAAGGACCTGAAGGAAACCACATTCCTGTGTCATTTTATTTGCGAGTTAGTATTTCCAGTGAACCAAATAGGATGAAAAGAATGTGTCTGGTACATTGGTTTACTAATGAATCTTTAATGGGTGTTATATTTGCTGCGAATAACTGTACTCAGACACACTGTTTGCTGCAAATAACTGTGCTGGGTGGTTTTCACATATTCAGCCTGAACAAAAGGAAGGCTGTTACAGGCACATCACAGGGTCCCTCTCATCTAATGCATGGTGATTCATCACACTGAGTAATATAATACTCGCTCATTTGCATATTTGATGCTAATGTGGTGTTTGTTTACGGTAATGAGCACTTGTAATTGGATTTTAATTCATTAAACAAGGAACAGCCTATTGGTGGAAAAGATTTTTGCTGTATTTATGTCAGCAAAGGCATCAATCTTAATGTCAGTATATTTCTTGTGATGAAAGGTGTCTCTCGTTTCCAGCGAGGGCCCAAACTAATCTGATTTCAGCAAATGCAGTACCTCTTTAACTAGCTGTTTAAATGTTGTTTGTGACTCAGTTCAATCAAATCACATTGTTCACTCCCCACTTTAAGCATCTCCCATTTTGTGTTGCAATTCATGCATCATTTGTATGTACAATGAATCCTCCTGTGCCGCTCAATCGATGCAGCCACACAGCTTCCAGCGGCTGTTAGATGAATATCTCACACCCCTCCCTTCACCGCCACTCGAGAGTTTCAGCAACATCAATGAAACACAACCAGAAGAGCCACATTGTGCCATTTAAATGAAATCATTGTCTACTGCTCCTGTAGTCACAAAAGAGATTGTATTTAGACCTACTGGGACACTCTAGACTGAGATAACCAAAATTAGTTGCCAGCGATGGTAAGAACACATAGTGTTGTGTTATATTGGAGGGAATGAACAAGTGGAATTTCATTTGGTCGTAATTATGTGATACAAGTTTTAATTGGGAACAACACATGAATTTAGGGACTTGCATTGTTACACAGCACTATTTATAATAACTATTCCTTTAGCTTTATGTATTTTGACTATGCATCATCAGAATTAGCCTTTAAATTTCACACTCCTGTCTGATAGATACTTTTTAAAAGCTTGTTGACAACCCATTCTTAATTATAAGCGTCTTATCCTGGCATGTTACCTCCTTTTGTGATCATTTACTGGACATTTTTCAAAATTCTTTTGCAAAGTGAATCCAAATATAGCAATATAATCTACTTGAAATGTGCACAAGCACCAGTAGCCTCAAGCTACAGGAGATTAGTCCCTGAAATACCCTGAATGGAGCTTGACAAGACCTCAATTTCTAAGAACCATACATTGTTACGATCAATGACTTGACACTCAGGGTCCACAACTAGAGCTGAAACAATCATTTGCTTTAAAGCAAAGCTTTTATTTGATGTCACTGAGTCATTGTAGGAGTTTTGTCAAAGAAATTTTCTTGTACTTTAATGATTCTTGGCACAAAAAAAAAAAGTGATGAAGCGATTAAAGATATACTTAAAAGGAGAACACTCCAATCAGAAAGGCAGCAACACCAGTCAAAAACCTGACAATTTACATAAATCATCTTATCTCGGCACATTACCACCTTTTACTCCTTGTTACTACCTTTCCTTATGCTTTTCATTTTTATTGTGTGTATGCATAAGACACAAATCTTTTAAAAAGACAGTAATGTATATTCCAATGCAAGGTGAATTTTCCCAAAGCATAGATGACATAATATATCAAGGCTGAAATCCTGCAGTATACCCCTTTAAAACACCTCTAAAACCCTTTTTTTCATTGTTGGATTCATATTTGGAAAACCTTGCCACCTCTCATAGTTCAGATCATATCTCCTGCAGGCTTGCACACAGAAAGAGGCAATGCTTTTACCCCCCCTCCCCATTTTCTAGAGAACACAATAGTCTGAACTCCCATCCTCTTAACAAGAGTGAGCTGAAGCTCAGAGTGCAATATCAAACCAGCTCCCAGCTCATGTTGCCATGGCGATAATGGTAGAATCCATAGTCTCCTCTTTGCCATGGCGGTAATTCGGTTATTTTAGTGTGAGTGATAGACCTCATCAGTAATACAGCCGAGCTGCACAGACCTCAATGAAACGGGGAATTAAATTCTAATGATAAATGTGTTCACTCACTACATTCAACATGATTGAAAGATACAGAGAGTGTGAGGAAGTGTAAATGGAAGGGCTTAGGAATAACAAATTTAAAACTCCATAAATCACTTTCATATCTTCTCATTATCTACGCCCATGCCACATTCATTGCAAACACAAACGGCGCACCTCTTTACCTCAAACATTTACAGAAGCTGTTGCTTGAGATATTCTGACAAAATTTCACTGCCAGAAATATCTTATATAATGTCAGCAACTCATTCCTCTTGTTACAAATGCTTGTGTTTATTATGAACATACTCTACTTTCCTTATCCACATACCATGAAAATAAAAATCATAGAGAAAGACTGACGGTACCATATGTTTATGAACCTTTCTTAATAAATCATGTTGTCACTAAGCACACAAATAATCTATTTTTACCCCAATTACATCAAATTAGCTTACCTGTATCTAATTACAGCTCCTTAATGAGTAAGATCATAATCAACACCACCTGATAAACACCTACGTGCAGGATAGCCATTCGGTTTCTGATGTTTTCTTTGATTTGACATATTGTGGAGGTCATCACACGCACTGTTCAAGATCTTGTGCTTTAATTTTTGCATCATGTTGCTGTAGGAAAAACTGCAATCATGTTGTTTTCATGATTTAATTGCTGCAGTATTATCTTTCATTTTAAGAAATAATTGCAGATAAATATGCTCTTTTAGAAAGCTGAATTATTCTGCAATTATGCAGAAATATATTGATGGAATGCAACATTAATGTTTCAAAAGGGAAGAAATGCTGGTTCTAACATATGTTCCTTTGGTCTGCTTTGCTTATTTATTCAAACTGTATATGGTATTAATATATGATGTACTATATGTCTACATAATTAATGAATACACTAACAAATCAGTACAGATCAGTTATTGTAGTTATTGTCTTAACATAAAGATATTTACTCACTAGTACAATCCAATAGTGAAAGTTGTTTCAATCTATAGTTGCAGCTGAGTCAATACTTTGTGAAATAATGAACTATTCAGGAGTGTATGCCCGTTCATGCTTAGGCTGCGGATGACGGAGTGATACTCCATCACCTACATCAGCGCGATGATGTTAACTGTTCAACTGCATGTTCTCCTGGGCGGCATGGCATATGGGATGAAGAGCCCCAGTGGAGCACCATATGCTTGGAAAACAAGGAATGCTCATAAATGTTGAATCTGTGAACGCAAAACTTCAATTTAGAATAAATCCAGCAGCACTGGAGGTCCACAACTGTCTCTGTCTTATTGTGCAACACACTGTGCAACATATATACATGTTTAGCTTTATGACCGTTGGTCTGAATATTGTCAAGAAATGTCAAAATATTACTAATACCATAATACGCTCTGCTAATATTGCCTTGGGTCTTCCTCAGGAGACATGCTGGTCTTAAGCGACTTCAGCTCTACAGATTGATTCATTAAAATCAGTGTACCATGTAAACAAAATCCTTCATTACAAACTAGTTGTACAAAGTGCAAATTAAGTGTATAATGTTCAACAAGTTAAGTATGTGTCACAATTCATACACAAAGACAATTTCAAAGTCCTCTACAAAAAAGAAATTATTCTTGAAGCATGCAGTTATTTTATTGGCATCACAGTCATATAATGAACATTTGAACAAGGGAACTGCTTATGTACGGCAAATGGAAATACAGTAACCAATCCAAATAGTTGTCAAAACAGTGAGAAAAATGTACCACCAAGTTCTTCACGTTTCATATCCTCCAAATAATTGCGTATACTTAATTAATAAAATCACTCTCTCTAAAGCCAACAACCATTTCTGAGCAGCTCTTGCTAATGACAAGGTCCATTAATCTCCCTTCTCCTTTCCAAAACTGTCTGGATGATTTAAATATATACTGACTGCAAATATTACAGTCAAAATTAGTATTCAGACACTTTGCTGTTAAAAAAAGTTTTGCTGTACATGCAGTGTTGTGGTCAGTGGTCAGATGGGCGCTTCATATCCTTAAATTGAATGATAATATATCAAAAAATACAACGTAGATGTTGATATTAAGGAAAGCTACAACAACTTTTGAGAAGTGATTCCTTTAAAAAGTGAGAGTCCTTGAAAAAGGCTGTCATGATGGCACTCCAAGGAGGCTGAAATTATGGATCAAAAGCTAAGAATGCATGATTGCATCATGACCTCGGTCTTTGGAGACTGTGTGTTCTCAAAGGCCAGTGAGGAGGCTTGAAGATGAAGCGCACTTCATACTGGCCCCCCGCTGCATACAATGCCTGCCCTATGAAGGAGGCAACGATGGCAGTCTGCTGCTCCCTGGGTGCACTTAAATCATCCAGCCTGATAAAGACAGCGCTGGATGGAGCCTCATTGGAATTTTAAAACTGCAAGCTCCACAACCATAAACAAGGAGTATGCTACTTTTAGAGGTGGCAGTGGAGACATAGCATGAGCTATTACTCTAGGGCCCACCACTAACTGGCCAGCAGTCCTGTTTCTCCTCAATTATGTTCAACCCTGCACCCCACACTACCAGCTGGGAAATAGCACAGAGGATTTCACACCATGAGGTTGTGCTGTACAATACTCCACTTGCATACATTACCACAGCATTCTTACTTCAAAAGTTGGGTTCTAGCACGAGAATACAAATGCTCCTCAGAAAACTGCTGCACTTTTGATACAAGGTGTAACATTGTGATAGCAAAGAGAGGCGGACGAAGATACCGCAAACATGACAATCTCCATATGCAGCTGCCACCTTGACTGTGTGGGATTAATGAGAAATAAATAAATAAAGTGGGTGTTTCGCCCATAACCTCACCCCAAGGGACGTTATCAGTGTGACAAGCCTTGCTTCATGTCGCTCTGAAATGTCAGACATGCAGACACCAGTGCTGTGGTCCATTCTTAATGATTCAAGACACCAATCAGGTTTGCTCAGTACCTGCCAACTTTATAATTTTCCTCTGAAAACACACAATGGATAGAGAACGGATTGCTGCGAGTGGAGGATAAAAGGAGAAGGAGTGCTAGGTTCAGAGCTGACATGAAATATCTAGGAAATTGCTTCCATCTCAGAGATACAGAGCAAGGAGGTGCAGATGCGAAGACTAGCACTGTCACATGTTTATGGTAAAAGTCTGCCTTCTTTCGACATGATATACTTTTACAGCCCAGCCGGTGTGGTTTGAATGTATAAACAGACAGCATGATGTAGGACTGCTAATTCGGGCAGTGTGTGGCACGTCTGGGACAAAGCGCCATTGCAGGGACGGTAATGAAAACTGTCATAAATTGACTGAAACTAGGGGATGAAACATTGGTTTCTGGGTGCTTTAATCATTCCGTTTTGTCTAGAACGAGGTGCATCCTGTCTCCCTTCCCCTGCTGGCTTCATGGCTTGTCTCTAATTCAGGCCTATTGAAGGAAGTACTGTTGGTTGCTATTTCCAGCACACAAAAGGAGAGAGACCGCGGCAAGCCTCTCTGGTTGAAAAACAGCTGGATGAAATTATGTCAGAGTGTCATCAAAGAGCGGAAATTACCAAACTGGAGTCTTGTATCTTAAAGGGCTTTGATGACGTGTTCTTCACTCACACCCACATGATAATGTATGCTCCCGGAGGATGTGAAGCATGGTGAGAGGGTTGAATATGTAAGTGGATGGTGGCAAACATGGTGGCAGAGTGACCAAGTGTTAAATTCTACAATCCATAATCCAAAAAAAGGTTGCTTTGCCACCAAAATTCAACAATTAAATTGGTATCTGCGATAACTCCAAAATGATTGACAAGTCTTACAAAACAAGTACTGACACTTTAATTTTATGAAAGTGGTACAATTTAATGTGGCGCTTCCATTGATGCAACTGAGGCCAAGATATCCTGAGTTTTGGTCATGTGGATTCTGTTCCACACGTAAAGAAACGTCTTTCAAAATCACATTTACAGTTGCAATATAATGTAATATATAATTTTTAGAAAGAAGGTAACTAAAAAGTTGGGAAAATGGATCAATCCAAGTTGCAATGAGTCCCCGCTGTCGTTACAGACATGTCTGAGCTAGCCACAGACACTCAACTCGACCATGGATTTGCCTCTTCAGTTGTGACGTTTAACCTATGATAGAGCATATGGGAAATGGCGTCCATTGAAGGCCTGCTAAAAACTGAAAATTATGCAGTGAACCGCATGACATACTGGTGAGTAAGTTTATGTTCCAAGGCTACATTTCTCTGTAACCGAAAGTGGAAGTTCCGGTTTCACTTCAACTCAATTGTTCAGGATGGTAACAGTTAAAGTCCATATCTTTTAGACTCCACAAGCTTTCTGTTAAAAATTTGCCACCCCAGGCCAACATAACTCAACGAGTAAGCTAATGTTAATGTGTTGGATTGGTGGGATGCCCTTCAAATGTTTTCTGATGCTAAACGTTAAAGGGGTGTTTCTAACAGTAAATCTTTGCAGGCTTATGTTTTCAGTTATGATCATTTAAGAAACACACAAAATGCAACATTTTTTCTAATCTATAAGTAAAATTCCTTTGATAGAATATATTTGTGAATTTTCTTCAAAATAATGTGATTAAAAAGGAGCTTTAGATTCCTTTTTGACGAGTATCTACCCTGCCAAAGTGCTCCCAAGCAAGACATTCCCCCGAGTGGATTCAAGGTTACTGTTCTGTAGCTGACTTTTACCTCTGATCTCTCTGAGAATGGAAATGTTTGACTTCTCTGCAACAGATAATTGATCTGACAAGGCGAATTGAGTTCAACTGACTCAGCTGTTTTTAATGTTTTAAGTATAAGGCCATTTTACTTACCAGAGAATTTATCCTTACTGACGTGATGATGCTACATGTGTCAGATTGGCATTCAGATATTCGTGCAGTTCCTTGTTATTATCCGAGGCAACGCCACATCTCGTTTCAAGCCAACCGCTCAGGAATATATATATATATATATATATATATATATATATACTGAGATAAAGCGATATCTGAATCTTTGAACATACGATATAAATAAGCAGACTATTTTTGGAGGCCTCCTTCCTCACATCACCCTTTCAGGTGCCCTCAAACAAGAATTACTTGTGAGGTACAGAAGTACAAGGTGCAACGTTCAATGTGCGAGAAGGCAAATGTCAGACATTTCTGGGAGCGCCGTGCTGCTGTTGGGATCAAATGAAACCCTCTTTAACATGCATTGTGAATGGCGTATTAGTGACACTTTGTGATCACACACACCTGAGATGCAAAAGACATGAGAGCCCTTGACGTTCTTGCCAAGTTTTTCCTCAAGTGTATTTTCTACATGAGGAGTCATTTCAAACGTTTATCCCCCAACAAAACAAAGTTTGAATTGTGTTAGTTGTCTGTGTTGTTTTGAATAAATGCATAATTTAAAAGTCTACCACGATAGCGTCGCCGTTTGTCTTTAAAAATGACATTTTCAGCTGCAGTACATCCTTTTTTGTCAATTAAACTAATTTTGAGCATGTATCACTATTTGAATTGTCAGCTATACTAAGGTTTAGGTGTTTTTAATTGGTCTCACTGCAATTAGTGGTCATGTCAACTGTGAACTTAACTCTGACAGTAAACATGCATGCACATTGTAACACGATGTAAAGTGTAATACCGACAAGCTTGTTTATATTCTGTCAATTAGAGGCAAGAGATAAGAATGCATGACTTCTCTTCCTCACTGTGGTCTTCTCACTAATCACTGATCATCCCAGATCAAAGGACGAGACAGACATTTGTTCAAATTACCAGTGAATCTCCAGCATTGGGACAGCAAGAGTTACGTGGGCGTGTTCAGAAACGAGAAAAACCTCTCTCTCATACATAACCTTATGCATCTGCACACTGTCAAATGCACTTTCTGCAGATAACATTTTCCTTCTGGAAAATATGTAAATGTGTGCATTTACTCAAAAACTACAACCAGAGATCTTACATTTCATCTGCCTAAGGTATGTCTATCAAATTCTGCCTCCGTGCTGTAGGTCTATCAGCAGATGAACACATGGGAAAAAGAGGATGTTGAATCTGCCTCTCGTAGTATGCAAGACTGGAAATAGCTGACATTTCAAGTGCTGTGTTTGGTGTGAATGTGACATACTGATATAAACATGGGAGGGTAAATACTTTCCAAGCGCAGAAAGAAATACGTGAAGAAAATATTGTTTTTCTTTCCCAGCACTCTAAATTTGCTTGGTTATTATTTCTATTGCTGCCACAGACGCTGTTGTCATCATGTCCTGAGGCACTGAATCCACACTTCACCCTCTAATATACACTACAGTTAACCAGCTGGCCGCAAGATTGTTAGACTCACTTTTTTGGCCAAACAAGACTGCACTTCCCTCTAATCCTCCTGGCCCTTGTGTGTGCTCCTTGGCCTGAAAACTGGGTATGTTATCATTTCTCCTCAGACCGCTGACTAGGTCTGCCTTCCAATTGGTGCAGGATCCCTGGGCCCTACAGTACTCCAAGTAATGCTACTAATGAGTGCTAGGAGGCTTGGTAGCAAGGATCAATGTTCTGAGCTGTGTGTCGGAGAACCAGCTGCCCTTGCCTGACCGGCTGCTGCCCTGCATGCACCAAAGCCCTGCTGACACCAGCACTGCTGAGACTTTCAGGGTGACGCCGGGCCTACGGGTGTGGATGTTGCCATAATCACCTGTTATCTCTCTCACACCAGCACCTGAGCCACTGATACTGTTCACCACTGTACAGGTAGTGCAGCAGACTTCATAGAGTATACATCCTTCATACACACTCCTGTCATTATACAGTGTACAATACATATTGTGGCACAGGATTGCTGCAGATCGATTTATGATATGATGACTATGTAGAGCTTACAAACCTGTGCAGTGTCTTAGATTGTATTGATGATGGTTTGTCTGACTTGATTGATAATTTACCAACTCAAATCTGCCACAACATTTACGTGGCATAAACTCCTTTCACTGCAACATATGTCCAACACTCCCCATTTTGCAGTATACAACATTTTGACAAGTACGCTTCTTCACTTTCTGATGGAGAGTTAGACACCACACTCATGTCTGTCTGTTTAAATATAGCTATTGCCAGAGGCTTAGCGGCTTAAAGACTGGAAACAGTTAGCCTGGCTCTGTCCGAAGGTAACACAACTCACATATCAGCGCCTCTAAAGCTCAATAATTAACAACTTTGCACATTATTTGTTTAATCTGTACAAAAAATGAAGTGTAAAATCAACTATTCACCATTCTGAGCAGTTGCCAGGCAACCAGCAGCAATTCCAGCAGATTATTGTAACTGTTTCCAGTGTTTGTGCTAAGCTAATTAGCTGCTGGCTGTAGCTTTATGTCTAACCGACAAATATGAGAGCGGTATCAATCTTCTCATCTAACTCTCCACCAGACAGCAAATAAATGTATTTCCCAAAATGTTGAAGTATTCCCTTGAGCTGTCAGCACTCTGCTCACCCTTTTGCTGTCATGCCTGCTGCCACAACTCTCACCTTAAACCTGTGCTGAAACTGTTGCTGTTCATTAAGCTTTTAAAAAGCTTCACCTCCACTACAGCATGAGCCCCCCCATAGGGTAGTTATCATCGTCACTCCCTGCTGTGCTGAGCCTGGTGTTTGCTACATATTTTTTATGATTACTGAGAATTTCAAAGAACAAGGGACTTTTTTCTTTATTTGCTGATTTTGTAATTTGAATATTTTTCTCAAGGCTTAATTTTTTTCACAAGAAAGCAAAGACAAAATTATTGTCTTAAACAAACTTCATTTTCTTCAGCTGAAATATATTTTTTCTTATTTTCTAACTTGTTAATCAGTTCGTGATTTCAAAGTGGGGTTTTTATTACAAACCAGTTTTGGAACCACCAGGTTATTATTACATGGTCATCTTTTATACACTTTGAAGCTGCAATAAAAACCTACTTAACCACATAGCTTAATATTCCAGCATTTTTGTCCTCATGAGTATTCCCCTTAATGTTTGCAATTGATGTTTTGAAAAAAATCAGTTATGTTTTAAATATGAAAACCTCATCAGTTCATTTCTACTGACATAGAATCCACAAGCAAAACACGAGGAAGAACAATAACCTTTTAATAAATACAGTTGATACATTTTTCCTCATAGTTGCATCATTTTGCTACCCAGGAGTATTTTTGTGCGAAACAAATAACTGACTTTGAACACAGTTAGAAACCATAAACAATTTGTTATACCACCAATATAAAAACAGCTACTTGCATCAGGACCAATTTCAGAATGGATTAAGGATCTTTAAGTACCTCTCAAAAACAGATTGTGATTTCACTGTGTAATGCTGCTGAGTCATCGAGCAGTTCAAGCGGCTCACATAAGTGGGTGGATGTGCGCTCCATGAGTGGACTCTCATGGAAATGAGAGAGCAAGAGAGCGAAGCTTGAAACAGTGTGGAGTGATAATTGGGCTGTCAGGTCACCTTTGTTCAAAACATTTGTTTAATTTGTGTGATATGTTGTGCTTTAACATTTCATGAATGCATTGGTCAGATATGTTACTCATCAGAGCACGGAGATCATTAGGGAAATTACAAAAGTTAACAGCTGATCTGAATACACTGTTCAACTTGACAATGCCAAAAAATAGTTTTTTTCAGTCAACATACTGGACATATTGTTGACAATAAAGTAGTTTACTCATGATTTGTATAGAAATATTTATGTGTAAATCTGCAGAGGTATGATTGCTTGACTTTCATACACAATACTGTGTTTATATGCATTACTCAAAAAATGTGCAAATACAGATCAATATTTGTATATTAACAATGGATGAAATCACTATATATAATATGTGAAAGGGCTCAATCACAGAGCACTATCACCTGACTCAGTAGTTCCCCTCAACTCTATGGAGCATTTTAGTGTCTTTCAGCTCTTTGTTTTGGTTTGGTTGCAACTTTACTGTTTTGCTTAGCTCTCACTGCTCTGGCCACTGGTTTCAGCAAAAAACATAAACCAACTGTACCCTAACTGCCTAGCATCACATAGCAGACAAAGTTAGCAACTAGCCGAGGAACACAGTGGAGCATTTAGCAGCTAAATAGGCTGATATTTTTCTCAGGAGTTGGTGGAGACCAAAACATAGCTAAAAGGAGAGTGAATATTGAACTTACATTGAGGTGGGCAGACACATGACTTCAAATTAATTCTAATGTTGGATTAATGCAGGTTTAATATAGTAATACAATAATCTTTTATATATATATATGCAACACAATGTATTATGAAATGGCTTAACAGAATAGTAAATACAAATGATCAAAAATTGAAATCAGTTTTTGATTTTGTCATGCTTTAAGTTAGTTCAGAAAGAAGGCAAGATGGAGTTTTTTATTTTATCATATTCATTTATCTTGTACAGCTGGTTGAGATTACATATGCTTTACTGGTAATTTGTGAACTTTACTGAGGGCATTAAGGTATAAAAATCTCATTATGTATGAAGTGGTATTCTTTGTTTGTGGATGTTTTGTGGTATCTTTTGAAAATATATTTGCACTGCATTCTGGATCTGCTTTATACATTATTTTGTGGTGTTTTGTAAACCC
Source organism: Thunnus albacares (assembly GCF_914725855.1). Lineage (NCBI taxonomy): Eukaryota > Metazoa > Chordata > Actinopteri > Scombriformes > Scombridae > Thunnus > Thunnus albacares. The sequence continues at coordinate 9,005,413 of NC_058126.1, forward strand.
ATGTGGATTATTCATGTGCACGTGTGAAAAAGTGGGTGAGAGATCACACTATTTGTCTCGTTTGCACCTTTAAATACAGTATATCTAATAATGCTTGTTGTTTATTTGTTTAGCCAGTATTTCATCTAAATCTGCAGCATTGCAAATACTCACCGGGTTTGTTTGTGTTTAGCACTGTATTTAGTCACAATCAGCATTTTCTGATTAAATAAAAACACAGACAAGTAAGTTCAGTGAATGTTCATTGATTTAGTCAATTTAATAATTAGCTTTCTTTGTTCTAACTTAACATACTCACCATAATTTGAAGGGCCTATTTAAGGGCTTTGTCAGTCAACAGAGAGAAGGATGTGACACAGAATAAGTAATCACCATCATTATTGTGCCTCAGAACAAGTATTTATCCATTTTAAATAAAATCAGAACCATAACAAAATAGCAAATACCAGCTATCAAATGTTGAGCCAGTTGGCGACATAAACAAACCAACAAAACATTCCTCTCTACATAGGTTGGAAATGTCACAACTATTTGCTCTCTTTAGCCAGCAGTGCCAGTTTATATCTACCAGAGGTTTAAAAGGATGAAAACTATAAATGAGGTTTAGACATCAGTTCACATGAAACAATATGTATCTAGAAGGTGTCCTCCAGTGTGGTAAACAGCTATGTTAGTTGACATTTCCCAACCATTGATTCCCATCATTGGTTCAACCTTTCAGAGTGCTTTGGTCTGACCTACACGGGGCTCCACGGGGAGGCACAATGCCACAGAGACTCTCACAAAGCGGACTCCTATCGATCAGCCCGAGCCTAAAAATAAAGTCAGGGCCCAGCAATGACAGAGAGGCGGGCAAAAAGCCTGTGTCTGCTAATCAATGGTGACCTAGAATTTTATGTCCCGAATCGATACATCATGCTTTTCTCCCATGATCTAATGATCTCTAGGATGTGTCTGTCGCTGACACTCTTGAGGAGCACAGGGACAAAATGTCAGGTGGAAAATAATTAATAATTATTCTTGTAGTTTTGCTGCATGTGAGGATTGCTTGTTTTTCAAAATGTGAGTCGCCGTTGGACCCAAATATAAATGTGCAAGGAATGTTGTCATTATATGTCATGTGTGCTTCGGGGAAGTGTTCCTTTCTGAACTTTAAAACAAATTGCAAACAGATGTGACCTTTCCTGGCAAAGGAAAATTTAACAGGCACTGAGTCAGATGTACAGTTTTGAGATGTTAATTGCTTATGGGTCATTCTGTGACCTATTCTTTCTTTATCTGGTCTTCAGTAAATCTTTTTTTACATTCCCTCCCACTTTCCATTTTCCCCAAGTTCTCCCCAGCTTCCTCTCCATCGTCCTCCTCCTCCGTCTCCTTCTCTCTCCCTGCATCAGCAGGAGCCCTGCTTGCTCAAGGCTATGCGCTATCTCCCCATATTTCTCTCTGGTGAATATTTTATCTCGCCTTTCAAGTATCATTTTCATACCGAAAGAGTGCCTGTGTCCTGCAGTGGTTCTACCTGCACTCTTCATTGTGAAACATCTCTGTTTCAGACAAGGTGACAATCTGTTTGCACATTTCAGGAGGGCTTTTGATCAGAGAATGCAGATCAGGATTATGAATTTTTATCAACAGGGGCTCATGAAAAAGGCATGAAGCCAAACTGTGGTCATCTGGCATAGAGCCACAGATGACAAGCTTAAATTTAAATGCTGTTCATATTTACTGTGGCCTTTGTGGGTCTACAGATAGACCACTACGGAAAAACTCATTATTTCTTCCTCTGTTTCTGACTTTCTTTTTCTATCTCTTGTTCGCTCTGCGTCATTGCCCAGAGTGACAGTGATTTAAGCTGTCAGACATTTCAAGGCCCAAAATTCTCGACTTAGTGACTCACATTTAGGATCAGCGGATCCCACTTGTTTGCATTTTACCAATTTATATCCCCAGGCTGCATTTCCTGAATGCATGATGGTAATAGTCCAATTCATTTTTTGTAGATAGTAAAGGGGTGAAATGGAAAAAGAGAGATGGAGAAATATGCTAGCGTCAGTGAATGGGGAATAATGGGTAAAATCAGGGGACAAAATCTCAAGAGCAATCTATAGTGTATTCATAGAGTAATATTTAAATCAACATATGTGTTTATTCATAAATGTTTTATTCATTGGGCACATTCTCTATGCAAGAGAGAATAAGCAATAACTTGCATTTGCAATTATTCGGCCCATGTATCCATTCAGTTTGACACTATCTTGTGCATGTGTGTTTCTGTCCATGTGTGTACTTCAGCACATGTTCATGTTCATCCCACCATGAATACATGCTTGGATTGACGTGTGTCAGTATTGTGAGAGAGTATACGTCACATACTTCTAGCTTCTGATCAATCATAAGTGCTGGTTGGGATCACATGGGGATTCCCAGAACCTCAGCATATATTAGGATTACCCATCAGGCTTAAAGTTACACCTCACTGGCATGACTTCTAAAGGGAAAGAGACAGAAAGCAAAAGAGACAAGAGGAGGGAGAGACGGCAGCAGTGATGTGACAGTAACAGAAGCAGTGACATAAATAAGATTTGGGTTAAAAAAAAAAATAAAAGAGCAGCACCATAAATCATTTAGTTTCACACTACTCCAAGAACTGATAAATCACCATTCAGTGTTCTGTGGAGTGACTAGCCAAGACACTAGATCTGGGTTGGGTTTCAGCAGAGACACAATCTGGGTTAGCAAGTGATTTAAAATTGTCTGGAAATGGGTCTTTGATAGAATCACATGTTCAGCACTTGCTGTTGGAAATTGGGATACAAACACAAGAGTCTTACCGAGATTGGTCCTAAAATGTTTTAATTTACTTTTTAGCAGGATGAAATTTTTGGCTTCCATGACTACACTCAGAGGAGTCTATAAAATACTGTCTGTATATTATATGGACAACATCATAAGTAACCTATGCTCCAGTATATAACCTAAATATCAGTGGTGGAAGAATTCAGATCATTTAGTTAACTTAAAGTAGGAATGCACTGAACGTTTTACTCAAGTAAAACCACATAAATATTGTCAGCAAATGTAAGTTTCACAAGTAAAAATACTCATTATGCAGCATGACCCCTTTCAGAGTTGTTATATACTGTGTTAACATATAAGCAACATTTGAATGCTTCTAATTATACCAACTTTGTATAGTTTGATCATTGTGGTTTTGAGTGAAATGTCTCTGCAAATATTGAATGGATGTCAAGGGATCAAACTTGGTACAGTCACAGAATGAATTGTAAAACCTTTGGTGACCCTTAACGCGTTATCTCGCACCATTATCAGGTTAAATTTTAATTAGTCCATATCTAATGACATTCACATTAGCGTCAGTTGTATGAGGTAGAGATGTGTAAGGAATTTACCATTTATAGCAAATGGTTATACAGTTAGATTTGGCAGAAAAGGCTCAGCTCATTGAGCTAAACTCCCCTAATGAACATACATTAAAATAAATCTGAATAAATAAACAATACAAAAAATACCACATAAGGTGGAGGTTGTGTTGATGGAGAGAGCTACGCAAGCAAATGGCATGGACGTATCAGCAGAGTAAGAGTGATGAGTGTCAAGTAGTAATTTACATGCTGTACACCTGCATGGGTATGATTGAATGTTACTATTAACACTGTTGTGAGCGAGTTAATTGTGATTGTGAAACATATGGGAAACAGCTGATGTCAATCAATCAATACAAGCACAGCTTCAGTGCTCTGCCTGAATTAAGGCTTCATTCAGCAAATGTTAGCATGCTAACACACTAAACTATGATGATGAACATGGTAAACATCAGCATGTTATCATTGTCACTGGGAGCATGTTAGCTACTGATACTAGCATTTAGCTTAAAGCAGCGCTGTATAAACGGATCATGTTTTTTATGGAAAATCTGCAACTTAGCTAGAAACTATAACTGTCATATTATTGTTGTAGAGAAAAAAGGATTTCCCTTTTGAAATGGAGTAGAGGTACAAGGTAACTAAAAGCTGAAGTAAAGTATATGTGCCCCAAAATTGTACCCACAGTACTTGAGTAAATGCACTTAGTGACTTTCTAACACTGTTAAATATTAGGGACATCTTTCTTATGATGGCACTTTGTGCTCCTTTTCAGAATAAGTATTTCAAAAAAAATTTTTGACTTTTTTTTTAAGTACTTAAATGTAATAAAGGAAAGCAACAAAAGGATAATGTTGCCAGGATTCACTGTACTCCATGAAATCAGTTAGCATCCAGAAATAATTTCTAAATATAGTGTCCATATACAGTCCAGTAGTCATTCTGTCATGAGACCATCACATTTTGTTGTCATACAAATGTCCTCCGTCCCATTGTATCATGCAGTACGTAATAACTGCTGAGACTGTGAAAACAATCAACAGTTACCCCACATGGACACACAAAGATTACATCTGATATCTGCTAAAACCTGCTGGTTGACTTGACACAAATCCAATCTCTGGGCAGTTCTGTAACTGTGAGCATGCACTGAAGTCATCAAGCCACCCGGCGGGGCGGCCAGCCCACGCCTGATGTTCCCTGGAAACAGTGTGGAACCAGGCTGACCAGCGATGACAGATGGGCACTGAGATACCGGAGACCTGTGTGGCAGTCACTTTCCCCCACAGACAGTGTGTGGTGACAGCAATGAGCCACCTATAAAGTAGGGGGAAGGGGAAGACAGAGGGACATGTGAAAGAATGATGGGTAGGAGATACAGCGCTAGGCAACAGGCTTACAATTCACTCAGGGGTATCAGTGACATAAGTCAGAGAGACAGAAGCTCTGGATGAGAGACCCTGCCAGTGTACCGGCGTATCCTGACATGAGAATTCCAAATTGATGCCATTTCCAGTTTTGACTCCATTTAACCATCTTTTCAATCTCATCAGATCTGACAAAATCATGCCAGCTGTTTCACTGTAAAGCTACTTCTGTCAGGGTTTGCACTGCTCAAAAATTGGGAAGGTCATCAAATCTTTTACCTAAAATTTGTATCTATACAGTTCTTACATTTGTAACATATATGGTCTACCATATACCTTATCTTATATTGTAAAACACAAAAATCAGTATGTTTATCAATGGTTGGACTGTCCAACTGTGGTAAAAAAAAACCACACCAAATAGATGAAAATAATAGTAGTTTGGGGTGTATGGAGTAGTGTGTGTTTACATAGTAGACATATGTGCAAGTGTGTAAAATGTCAATAATGGACAATTCTGCAAAACCTTAAGAAATGTTTTGACATGATTGCTTTGTGAACTCTTTCTCTGAAGCTGCCTCTGCGTGATACCTGTCACACAGTGCAAAATAAATATATAAAGTTATCACGCCATGTGAAATGTAAAATTAAATATGTATGTTATTTGTTATATCCTTTGGGTGTTTCGGGGTTTAATAAAAGTATCCGGTGGCTCTGAAGAAATATACTTTAAGATGAATGACGGGAAAAAGAGGAAGTGCAGTGCATCCTAACTCTGCCATTGCAGCTTTTCCCATTCCGAGTGTCAGCATATTCACAGTCCTAACTCTATCAGTGTGTTTTATTGCTACAAAAGCTAGAAAAGATCTGTGATAGCTCATCATTACACCCCTTGAATAATTTCACAGCTCATAGATTCATTTGGTCCAGTGAATAATGCTATGCTATTGCAGTAGTGCCAATAAAATTCCTGCTGAGGCACACAATCCGACATTAGTGAAGCCGACAAAGTGGATACAGAAGTCACGCTGTAACAGTATCCCGTGTGAGAGTGTGTTTGTGTGTAGAAGAAAGACGGAGGGAGGGAGAGCGTGTGTAGTCGCCTGCTATGATCACAGAAGTGTCATGGCATGAGTGTTGCCAATGAGTCATTATTCACATAACAAGCAAACATGGAGGCCTTCTGATCATGTGCTGTTAAGGATTTCTGTGAGAGAGCAGGGCGCACGGCGGCGGTTAGAGAGTGCTTGTTAGCCAAGACAACAACACTTCATTATCAGTAGCTGAGACCACAACCCAGACACTTCAGTGTTTGACACTGGGGAAGCAGTCATCATCATGTTTATCTCTCCCAGGCATACTGATGTCTGAATTTTTGAATTCAGAGCAGCAGACATATTGGAGGGGAGATCTCTCAACTTCATGTCTGACTAAAAGCTGGGCAGTTTACCAGGGCTGCTGCCTCAAGTCTTTCCATCATCAGTATTTCCTCAATTTTTGACAAGACACTGTCTAAAACCAGACAAAAGCTTCACTTGCTTTACCTCTCTGACAGCTCAGTTATGAGTAACAGTTTCTCAGCTCACGGAGCTGTGTAAGGACAAAAGATTTACACATAACTGTAATTCTTCAACTCAGCTTCACAGTAATAAAACACTTGCTAAGCCTCCATTCAAAATATGTACAAGCTAACAATTCTTATGAAAAGCACAATACTCTATCTATTGCTACTACTGCTATTACTATAATCTATTGTTATCTAATATTTTTCTAAGTAACACATTTAGATGCCCCACATATACTGCATTAAAGCTGCACTCTTGTTTCCTTTCACAAATAATTATTTGGAAATTAATCATGTAGCTAATCAGGATTAAAAAAAACTAATTGTCTGATAACAAGCTTGTTGAGTTCAGAATTTCGGATAACACTTCACACAACAAGTCCTCCAAGTTAAACCACAAAATCCATTGTCTGTCCATGCCTTCCAGAATAATACAGTTTTTAGAGTCACTAAGTCAATCATTTTTTTTCAACGTGTCATTATGGTCTCAATCGCTATAAATTCAGGCCCTCTAATGAGAGTGCTACTGCTCATTTTGGAAATTATTGCTCTGTTAATAAGATTTGAACACCTATAGCAGCTTTGATGCCGTGAGGGCGTTGATTGACAGCTGTGATTGACAGTTTGCTCACCTGCTGCTCTCCCCGGCTCCGAGACTCACACTGAGCCAGACTATTGTTGCAATATTTCAGTCAGTAAGTACACACCCAAATTCCTCTAGCTCCCTCCATCCTAGCATATTTTTAAAAATGCAGCAGAGGACTGCACAGGACGACGACTGTAGGCTTCGTGGCCTCATGGCTACGTGGTGTGTGACGCCGGGGGTCAGGGGACACCAACTGACCACCAGCATTGATGTGTTTCATCACAGTACAGTCATATCATTTAGTTTACAGCTCAAAAAAACACATTTAAGTGTGCAGTACCTCTTTAATGTTACTTGATTATGATACCTTCCCTGTTAGCAAAATTTAGCTAAAGTAACATTAGCCTAAGTGTGCACCGCTCGGTGTTCCCAGTAAGCTAACGCTCACTTTAGTCCAATGTAGCGGAGCATGTGAAGGTCCTGGCTCCAAACGAAATGCAATGCAAACCAATGGATGACGTCGCTACATCTATCTTTATATACAATCTATGGTAAATATAATTGTTATTTGGACATTTGCTAAAATGATTAATGCTTTTGTTTTTCTTGTAAGGACGCTCTCACTTTACTGTTTACAATTTAACTCACTCTTCAACTCCTGTCAGTATTTACACATCAACTTATTCTTTGTGTATGATTTTATTCACTTAAGTTAACTCACCTGCCTGCAGTTCATTGTGCCTGCAGCGTTTCAAGTAATGTCCTACAGCTCTGAGCTATCACACTGCATTTTCTCCAGCAAATGCACTTTCTAGTCTGTATTGATGTTTTTATTAATGTTGATGAATTATTGAATAATGCTTTATAATTCAGTGAAAATGCATTCATAAAACATGACATTATTAAGTGAAGCATCTCTTTGGTTGGTGTGTGCACTCTGTCTTTTTTAGCTAGAAACAAACAAGAATCTGACAGAAATATCTGCCTGCACCTACATAACATGATAGTCAGACCCGAAGTTCTAAATATTAATAACAGAAAGTAATAGAAAGAGCTGGTCGCTTTCTAAGAAAAAAAGCTAAAAAAAAAAAATGACAGCTTACAGCATCTAGAATTTGAATATTTTCTGGTTTCTTTAGTCTTCTGTGATCGTAAACTGAATCTCTTTGGGCTGCGGACTGTTAGTCGGGACTAAACAAAACATTTAAGGTTGCATTTTGAGCTTTGGGAAACAGTGATCAACCTTTTTCACCATTTTCTGACATTTCATAGACCAGACGACTAACTGATGGATCGAGAAAATAATCGACAGATTAATTGATAATGAATATAACTGTTAGTTGCAGCCCTATTTTACAGTCTTCTTACGTCAACTATTAGTCTACAAACAGTAAATTGCAGTGTGGACAACAGATGAATGAATAAATAAATGAGTGAACATGGATTCTCTACAGCAATGCTGAAGCTAGTGTTTAAGGTTTGCCAACATGAGTAGCCACATGTGAGTCATCCTGTCGAAGGTTATCACTATACAGTATGTCACTCTGCTGTCACGAAGCGAGAGTAAACACTGGGTTATTCAAATGTGTGTTCCCTCTCTTTACAATGGGATCAGAAAGTGTCACTCACAGTAACCATTTAATCTTTGATCCTCTTGAGATTCAAACTCATTTTAATAACTGTTTATTCACATGCAAAAAGATGGTGTGTCTCCTGCATGCTAATAGATGAAGAATAACAACTTTTCACATCCATTCTGGTATCAGAGAGTGTTGACAGAGGGGGTGCAGAAGCACAAAAGAGAGAGGGGGAAATAAATTATAGAGATGAGTGCATGAGTGCATGATGAGTGAGTTTAAATACAGTTTTTGATTCCTACGTATTTGTGAAGTTAAAGAAGACAAGGTTGTTTCGGCATGGTTAGCAGGAAACTCTGTGTTTATGTGTGTGTCAGTCATGGGGGAATATCATGTAATAAAAAATTGAGGTTTTGTCAGTTGATGTGGATGTGCCATCTACCATAAACCAAAGAGAAGTCTCAGCTGCTCGATTTGCTTGAACCCATGTGAATAAGGAAGTTAAGGTGCTTTCTGATACCTGCACAGACCATGAAATTTGACAATTTTGTTTGTGCCACATTCGTTTTAGGAAGTCATAAATCGTATTTGTCGGTTATATGTTTGTTATGTGACATAAAAATTTGTTCTGCTCTCTTCTATTTTCCATCCACAGTGGCCTCACTGACTTTACTGTTGAAGCGGTGTGCACAAGGTTCCAGTGAGAGCGATACACTGAATTTTAAGAATTTATAAAGAAGAAATTCTTTTTGTAGCCTTTACAAAACCAAAAACACAAAGTTAAGGAATGGATTAAATGGTTTGTTCTCCTCTAACGTTAGCTACAAACATTAGCATGCCCGGCTAGCTAATTTACTACCTAACCTGGTGTTATTTCCAAAGATTACAGGCATGTTATTTCTTAACTGCAATATTTAGTGAGGTTACAGGTTCCTGTTCAGGACTGGTACAATAACCAGCGAAGATATTATATCTAACATATCAGAGTTTAGCCAACAGCTGTGATGCTTTTCCATGTAGGTTTTTCTATAGCATGTAATCCAAAACAGCTGAAATGCAAGAACAAACAAAATTTGAATTACATTTGTATTATAATAATGTACAATAATACTAGAGCTAACTAGTTCTATACAGAAATAATGCTCTCTATTAAACAATTTACCCTTTAGTGTGCAGAAAATTTAGATTTTTGACACTTACTATCATTGTCATCTGATTTCATCACTGACAACGGTAAAGTCGCTGGTAATATTCACATCTATAAAATGCTACACATTTCATTGTGAGTTTGGTAGCAGAAAGTAGTGTATATGCCATGTACTACTTGGCACTACTAAGTGGCATACAGTAAATATAGTGTACTATATAGTGAATAGGAGTGATTTCATACACCGCCCATGTCTTTTACATGGATTATAAACTGGTGAGGATGCTGACATTTGCTTTTGCCTGGGACATCTTCGTTTTTAAAGAAACATAACTGATAACAAATTACATATCAACATTTGTAATTTTCAGCTAACACGATCTACAGTCATCAGGAAGACATGAGAAGTCTGCTCTTGTTTACTTCTGCATGAAATCAAAGAGCCATTGTTTCAAGAAATAATAGGGCTTTTCGATTTCTGACGCAGGATAAAAATTTCAAGTGGTAATCTGCCATTACATGTATAATTGTGATTATATAATGAAGAGTCAATTATTTGAGAAGTTCTATGTCTGTAAAAAAAAAAAATCCTCCCAATATGGAGTGCTTTAGAAATATCTATTCTTACAAGTCAGCTAGTTCCTATTGATTCTGAATGTTTTTCCAAGGGGCATTAATCAGCATGTTGTCATATTTATGTATATATGATATATTGCACTGAATCCCGCCAGCTGATTCCCATCAGCAGTAGCTGAGTGGTTTAAAGCTGAACCAAAACTCAGTGAAGAAAAAAAACAAAACAGAACAAATAGCGCCTGTGTCCTCCAGTTCCATTTGATGGAGAGAGGTGAGAAAATCAGTACATAAAATGTGTAATTTACAAAGAAAGATAAATGGATAAAGCAATGGAGCATTCATCATTTTGAACATTGTCCTCTTAATTGTATTGTGCTTTATTCACACATAACAGAGAGACGTGCAGCTCGGCTACACCAGGCACTGCATTTTGTTTTATGTCTTTTATGTTGCCTGCCTGCTCCCCGTTCTTTCCTTGTGACAAATGTAGCCTCTAAGTGGCTGTGGCAGGCTGTGATCCTGTAGGACCTTTCATGTTGTGTATGAGCGTTAAATTATTTTCATTAACTCCAGGTGCGCCATCCCATCTCTTCCCCCTCCGTCATCGTCGGCCAAAGCTGAACAGCCCACACCGAGCCGCGCTTTCACTTTCCGCTCTGTTTAAACCAAGTCCAGATAGGCGGAAAACGCATGACAGACAATCTCTGCCCTATATGCAGCAACAGCACATGGGCACGCACATCATACAGAGAGACACATAGAATTGGAGCCACAGAGGACAACCCACTTTGGGGAAAAACAGGGCTGAGGGCCAGTCCTGAATCTGCCTCTGGCTGTCCTTGACGAACCTCCTGTGTGGTCTAAGCAGCGTGGAGCTCTGAGAAGATTTATCTGGATGGTTGACAACTTCTGCACCATTCATCCAGGCTGCTGGTGTCCCCATGGAGAGCATATGTCACTGCCTTAAAAGCAATGCTGGTTGACAATGACATTGTGGGGTTGTTTTTATCTGGTATTCACTTTATTTTGCGAAAGTCACTGGAGTGTTGTTTTGAGGAAGTTTTGAGGAAGTAGGCCTACACTTTTGAGTTTTCACATTTGTTTGACAGTTTGTTTTTTTTCCATTTAAACGTACTGTTTTTTATTTAGATCCCCATTAGCTGCTGTATCCAATAAGTCCTCCAAATTAAGAGATCACATAGGTCATTTGACCATGCACTCCAGAACAACCCATAGGAGCGTTTTTTCATCCGGCGCGTCGGCAGGACGACATCATTTGTCAAATTACTGTTAAAAACTACTTGGACAAGGTTAGGGACAGATCATGGTTTGGGTCAAAATGATCACTTGAAACGTAATGTGGGTTAAAGTTACTACTTCCTTAAAATAAAATTAAAATAAATTGTCCTGACTCGTGGTTGGAAACGTGACACCTGCAGTTGAAAGCGGGAAGCAAACAAACGGTCTCCTACAGCTAAGTCCACTTTTTGAAAGTTAGGATCTAACCAGCCACCCAACCCACCACCTTCAACTATGGAAATGTAACTATAGGTTGTTTTTGGTGACATTACAACCTATGGTGTCGTTTTTTTTATGAGGACAGGCTCGCTGTATCACATACAAACATAGAGACAACTCACAATTTCATGAAAATCAAAAATCAAATTCAATGAAAATGACAATACAACACTCAACGTCTACACTCATATTGATATTGACTCAACAAATTAGAATGACATAATATCCATACAATATAAATACACTTTAGCATTACATACAACATTAAATACAAGACAAGACGAGTCTGGGAAAACAAATAGTACTGTAATGATCTGTATTATGATAGTATCAAGAGTAAAAGTCAAATAATGGTTTAACTTCATTATTATAAAATGCCCTTCTATCACTATGTCTATAGTGTCTGAATACTAAAAATTAAATTTTTGTACAAACTATGTGAGGTCTTTGTCATTAAGATATCTGATAAAAAGAAGTAATTAATGAAGTGTTTTTTTTTTTAACATCATCTGGGCTCTTACTGCATAAAGAATTTAAAAGTGCCAGTCTTGCTCAGATCCATGCCACCTTGTGTCATTTCAGTAATTAATACATTTCTGTAATTACAAATATATAAATCCCTCCTGGGTGCCACTATGGGTAAAAAAAAAAAGGTAGTGTAGCAGGATGATAAACTGGCTAATTAGCACTGACCAGTGTGTAATTCACATTGCTAACAAAAATTTGTCAGGTTTGATTGTCAACAGAGTACAGCCACTTCAAGAGGAACAAATTGCATTTCAATCAGGAGAGACTCAATTGAAGGACAGGCTTAGTGAATAATTCAATTAAATTTATTTGATGTAGTTTAGGGAAAGGTTGAAGAAACCTCACTGTGACATCATCATTTTCAGAGATCATGCCATATCCCCCTGATGGAATCTAGACACTGGTGGTGGTGGTGGTGGTGGTGGTGGTGGTGAAGGGGTAAGAGCAGTGGCTGAAGAGCTGGATGGATGAGATGTGCAGCCCTGTTTTTGCCTGAACTTGTGACTTTCCTGTAGTGGCAGCAGATGTTGGAAACAGGAAAATTACATTTAGCTGTCTCTATAAATGTCTGTTTTCATTAAAATTTCAAAAATTACCCATTGCTTTTTTTAGATTATCTGTAGAGTCTTAAGACTTGAATGAAGCTGTTCAGTTGCATTTTTGATGTGAACAAATTCAGCATGTGATTAAAGACTGCATCACTGTACAAAAATAATTAACACTATAAATCAAGGTACTAGTCCATTTCACCACAAACATCTTACGTTAGGTGTGTGTATACAAGGCGTACAGGCACCTGTGTTGTTTAAACAGTGCATTATCAACTTGTGACCACTTTATTCATGCACCTGCACTCAATCATTTGGGCTTTTTGGCATTTTTCTACTATTTTTCTAAGTTTAAGTATTAAAGACACCATTCAGTTTATGCAATAACAATGATTGAGTGCAACAATCAGAAAAACCCTATGTATTATTGCAACCTACAAGGTTTCTATCAGAACTATTAACAGAAAGCCCAGAGGAGTCCGTTAGAATTGGTTGTTACGGTCCTTATAAACAGTAATAGGCCTCCAGCCTCATTATTGTGTGTTTTTAAATGTGTACCTAAGACATCTACCATCAACAAGAATGCATTTTAAGACATTAGTTTGCACCTCTGGGTCATTTTAAACCAAATAACTGCTCACAATTATGTTTTCCTAATTATGATTATTTCATGATTACATTACAGCACTCCCTTGCCATAGTAAACACAACATGGTCTCCAGGCTATTGAGGGAGAGAGGTGACAGTGTCACTGAAAGCAATTAAAAAGCTATCAGAGGGAGGTGAAAAGAAAACATTTCCTATTAGATTGCGAAGTTAACCACTGGCCTGAGCAAAATATGGCCACAGGAGCACTAAGATGTTATTACTCTCTGCAGGCGCTGTGTTGTTATTCCTCATGGTGTTAGATGCTAAAGGCAAGGTAAGGCAGCTTTATTTATAGAGCACATTTCATTACAAAGAAACTCAAAGAGCTTTTAAAAAGAGACAAAAACATCAAGCATATACAATGCAGTGGTATAACAATGATAATATTAATAATAATAATAATAATAAAGAATAAAGAAGAAGAAGAAGAAGAATGATTATAATAGTAAAGACACAACATATATTTATACATACCCACAATACCTACACACACTAACACTGTTCATAGGCCTGAGAAAACAGGAAGGTTTTGAGCTTAGTTTTAAATTTACATACAGTTTTTATGGATCGCAGCTCATCGGGCAGAGCAGTCCAGAGGGCAGGTCCACAGTAACTAAATGCACCTTTACCAGCTCCTGATCTTATTCTGGGTACAACCAGAAAGCCACTGTCTGAAGACTTGAGAGGTCTGATGGGGGTATAGTCAGTGAGCAGGTCATAAATATACTGAGGAGCTGAACCATGTAGTGCCTTAAAAACCAACAGAAGGATTTTAAAGTGAATTCTCTGTTGAATGGGAAGCCAGTGAAGTGATTTAAGTATTGGAGTGATGTGATGATATTTTCTTGTACTGGTAAGAACTCCGGCAGCTGAATTCTGTATGAGTTGAAATTTTTTATTGAATGTTTTGATAATCAAGTGAAAAGAGCATTGAAGTAATCTAATCGAAATGAATACATAGACCAGTTTCTCAGAATTGGTATGTGATATGAATCTTTCTACTTTTGATTTATTTCTCAGGTGGTAGAATGATGATCTTGTTATATTTGATATGTGATTTTTGAAGTTAAGGTCAGCGACCAGGATGACGCCCAGGTTTCTGACCTGTTCACTGGCTTTTAGGGCGCCAGATAAAAGGTATGAAGTTATTTCCTGCTGTTGTTTTTTGGGGCCAACAATAAAAATTTTAGTTTTATTCATGTTTAGCAGTTAAGAAGTTTTTTGCCATCCGATAATCTATGTCTGTAATGCATTTTATCAGGTTGTCAGTCGGGCTACGGTCATTGGGAGAAAAGTGTCATGAAGCCTGTGAATTAAGATTTCATGGTCTAAGGCAGCTGTGAGGACCACTAATACAAGAACTGAGAGTTTCTCAGCATCCGTGTTTAATTTAAGGTCACTGACTACTTTAACTAGAGCGGTTTCAGTGCTATGATGTTTGAATAAGTGTTTATACCCAACTTTTTCAAGGATTTTACCTAAAAAAGGAAGGTTTGACACTGGCCTATAGTTACTTATTACAGATGCATCAAGATTGTTATTCTTAAGTAGGGGGGACATGGCCACACACTTGAGAGAGGCCGGAAAAGTCCCAGATATAGTATAGATAAGTTTATGATGTCAACCAGGTCATTCAAAAAGCAATGAACAACAAATTTAAACAGTTTGGTGGGGATGCAGTCAAGAGAGCAGGTAGAGGATTTGAGCTCATACATTGTTTAAGAGGTGAAGATAGTGTAGATGAAATGTTGTGAGAAGTTAAAGTACTATTTCTCATCTGAGATACTTTGTGATGAAAGAGAACTGCAAACTCCTTACATTTGTTTGGGGAAGCAAATTCTAAGGGAAGTGAACTTGTGGGATTAATCAGTTTATCAATAGTGAGGAACAGGAGAGAAGTCCTATTTTGATTATTGGCAATTAACTGTGAGATGTAAGACTGTCTGGAGCATTTTATTTAATTGTTTTAAGAGCAGATTGCATTTTTATAAATTTGAAGATCAACTTGCAGATTGGTTTTTCACCACTTGCGCTCAGCTCTCTGACAGATCCTTACATTCGTCATATATCCAGTCGTCATTTATGGGGCCTATATATCCATTTAGCTTTCACTGGTGCAACTTGGTCCAAAATTTGAGATAGTGTAGCAGAAAAAGAGTTTGACATGTCATCACAAGATGACAAGGGGGGTAAGGTAGACTGGGAATACTCCTGATAAACATATTAGCAGTGTTTTCATTAATGTGACACTGAACCAATTTCTTAATTTTGTCTCGTTCCCAGTTACAGCACGGGTTTAAAAAAGACACATTAATGATCAGAGATTGCAACATCAAGCACAGTTGTTATAGCAACATCAGAACTTTTGGAAAGCACTAAATCTAATGTATGACCCAATTTGTGAGCAGAACAGGAGACATGTTGTTTTAAATCAAAAGAATCAACCAACTCTAAAAACTGTTTAATTACATAGTTGATGCTATTGTCAATATGTATGTTCAAGTCACCTGTGATAACTATGCTGTCATAGTCATTTGTGATTTTAGATAGCAGCTCCCCTAGTTCTTCTAAAAAACCCTGCCTCAGTTTAGGAGGGTGGTATACCGTGAGAATGAGAATTACAGGAGATGTAGAAGTTACAGCCAGTGCATTCAAAAGATGGCAGATATTCAACGGATGGATAGTGCCTCTAACCCCTTTACCTTTCCCAGTGGACCTAGGGCAATGCAGGAAGCTGTAGTTAGAGGGTGAGGCCTCAATAAATTCCTTACACCCAGATTGAGCCAAGTTTCTGTTAGTAGGACACAATCCAATTTATGAGCGGTAATCATATCGTTTATAATGAAAGGGTTTTTTTAGCTAATGATCTAATATTTAATAAGGCCATCTTTAAAGTAGGAGAAGTCAAAGTGGTGGGCTGAAATCTAGAGGGCTTTATGTCTATAAGACATCTGGCCGGTCTCTTAAGTTTAATTATATGTGCGGTGTAACTAGATCTATGATTCACTGCTACACTAATGGGAAGTGTTAATGAGCTTTTGATATCAATAGGGGTTGAACTCACAGTCTGTTAGGAGATGATGCCTTTGCAGGATTGAAGAGTCAGTTATATGTTCATGGATAATGGGTGTAATCCCGCAATGTTTGGATTAAGAAAGGGCTCAGTAATGACCACTAACAGCACTTTGCACCGCTGTTCCCAAGAATAGCACATCAGGAGCAGTCGTCTCTACTCAACTTGTCACTGTTTACATAAATTCTCAAAGGCATCTGGTGAATTTTAAATGCATTATTGTTCTCCAGTGTTGTAAGGGATGCAGGGGCATGTGCAGTGGGGGTAAAGGGTGTGATCATCTCACACTGGAATCTGTTTGATTATGCCATAATACAGTACAATATAGTCTTTGTTGTACCTGTCTATCAAAAATGTTCCTGCTTTTTATCGAGTTAATCAATAATTGTTACATTATGTTGTTTATCGGCAAGTTTTGCACTATTGAGCTACCTTTTTGAGCGTTTGAGTGGGCAAACTACACAATAGATTAGTAATTACAAGTGATGCCGGTCATCTGATTCTCTCTACGAGAGAAGTCAGTCAAGTCAATTTTATTTCTATAGCGACATATCACAACAAGAGTTATCTCAGGGCAGTTTTCATATAAGGCAGGTCTAGACCATACTCTTAAATATACAGAGACCCAACATTCCCCCATGAGCAAGCACATGGCGACAGCAGCGAAAAAAACTCCTCTTTAACAGGAAGAAACCTCGAGCAGAACCAGGCTCTAGGTGGGCGGATATCTGCCTTGACTGGTTGGGGTGAGAGAGAAAGAGGGAGAGGGGAGAGAGAGACACAGAGAAGCACAGCAACAATGATAATAAAAAAAACAACAACAATAATAATAATAGAAATATGACTGATAACAATAGTAGTAGTAGTGGGCATCAAGCTGGACCACAGGGACAGAAGGTGGTCCACAACCAAAGGTCCACACCTGCAATACAAAAAAGCACAAAACTACAGGGAAAATGCCAAGTTAGTAACATGTTTTAATGAGACATGAATGCATACAGATGGAGAGGGAGAGGAGGAGGGAGGAGCTCAGTGCATCATGGGAAGTCCCCCAACAGTCTAGGCCTATAGCAGCATAACTAGGGGCTGGTCCAAGACAAGCCTGGACAGCCCTAACTATAAGCTTTATCAAAAAGGAAGGTTTTTAGCCTACTCATAAATGTAGAGAGGGTGTCTGCCTCCTGGACCCAAACTGGAAGATGGTTCCACAGGAGAGGAGCCTGATAGTTGAAGACTGTGCTTCCCATTCTACTTTTGGAGACTCTTGGAACCACACATAAGCCTGTTTTATGGGAATACATCATTCTAGTGGGGTAATAGGGTACTATGAGCTCTTTAAGATGTGATGGTGCCTGACAATTAAGGGCTTTGTGGGTGAGGAGAAGGATTTTAAATTCTATTCTGGATTACAGGGAGCCAGTGCAGAGAAGCTAAAATGGGAGAAATATGATCTCTTTTTCCAGTTCTTGTCAGTATTGGTGCAGCTGCATTCTGGATCAGCTGGAGAGTTTTTAGAGAATAGTTGGGGCAGCTTGATAATAAGGAATTGCAATAATCCAGTTTAGAAATAACAAATGCGTGGACTAGTTTTTCTGCATCTTTTTGAGACAGGATGTGCCTGAAAATTATAATGTTACATAGGTGAAAAAAGGCAGTCCTTGACATTTGTTTTATGTGGGAGTTGAAAAACATATCCTGATCAAAGATAACTCCCAAGTTCCTTACAGTGGTGCTGGAGGCCAGGGTAATTCCATCTAGAGTAGCTATATCATTAGATAATGTGTTTCTAAGGTGTTTAGGGCCAAGCACAATAATCTCAGTTTTGTCTGAGTTCAATAGCATCTGCATAACAATGAAAATTTATGGAGTGTTACCTCATAATATTATCTAAAGGAAGCATGTATAAGGTGAATAGTATTTGTCCAAGCACAGAACTTTGTGGAACTCTGTGTCTAACTTTTATGTGCATAGAGGATTCATTGTTAACGTGTACAAACTGAAATCGCTCTGATAAATAGGATTTAAACCAGCTTAGTGAGCTTCCTTTAATGCCATTTAAATGTTCCAGTCTCTGTAATAGGATGTGATTGTCAATGGTGTCAATTGCAGCACTAAGATCTAACAAGACAAGTACAGAGTGAAGTCCTTTGTCCGATGCAGTTAGGAGGTCATTTGTGACTTTCAATAGTGCTGTCTCTGTGCTATAATGCACTCTGAATCCTGACTGAAAATCCTCAAATAAAGTTTTTATGTAGAAAGTCACACAACTGATTGGTGACTGCTTTCTCAAGGATCTTAGAGAGAAAGGAAAGATTAGATATATAGGCCTATAGTTGGCTAAAACACCTGGATCAAGAGTAGGCTTTTTAAGAAGAGGTTTAATTACAGCTGCTTTAAAGAACTGTGGTACATAGCCTGTTAATAAAGACAGATTGATAATATCTACTAAAGAAGTGCTCACTAAGGGTAAAACTTCCTTAAGCAGCCCAGTTGGGATGGGGTCTAAAAAACAGATTGATGGTTTGGACAAGAAGATGTTTAAGTTAGTTCAGGAAGGTCGATTGGAGAAAAATAGTCTAAATATATATCAGGTTTTACAGCTGTTTCTAAGGTTCCTGTGTTTGGGTGCCTGTTGAGGGCAGGAGGTGATGAATTTTGTCTCTAATAGTAGGATTTTACCATTAAAGACGCTCATGAAGTCATTACTACCAAGAGCTATAGGAATACATGGATCAATAGAGTTATGACTCTTTGTCAGCCTGGCCAAAGAGCTGAAAAGGAACCTAGGACTGTTTTTATTCTCCTCTATTAATGATGAGTAATAGGAGGCTCTAGCATTACAGAGGGCCTTCCTATATGTTTTAAGACTATCTTGCCACACAAGCGAGATTCTTCCAGTTTGGTAGTACAACATATCCTTTCAAATTTTCATGATGTTTGCTTTAATTTGTTGATTTGGGAGTTATACCATGGAGCTAACCTCTTTTGTTTTATTATCTTCTTTTTTAAATGAGCAATGGAGTCAAGTGTCATTCACAGTGAGCCTGCAGTGCTATCGACAAGATTATCAATTTGGGAGGGACTAAAGTTAGCATAGGAGTCCTCTGCTGTATCGAGACATGGCATTGATGGCATGAATTAAATGCTGATAGAATCGCTTCCTTAAATTTAGCTACAGCGCTATCAGATAGACATCTAGAGAAGACTTTTGTCTAATGGTGTGAAGTCCAGTAATAGGACTTCAAAAGTAATGGTCTGATAAAATAGGATTCTGTGGAAAGACTTTTAAATGTTCAATTTCAATGCCATATGTTAGAACAATGTTGAGGATTCAGTTAAAACAGTGGGTGGGTTTATTTACAGAAAAGCCAATTGTGTGTAATAATGAGAAAAACGCAGTGCTAAGGATATCATTATCATTATAAGGCTACTTTATCTGTACTAAGAACTAAACTTGATAAAAACTCTGAGAATTCAGATAAAAATTTTACTGGCCAGGAGGGCAGTACACTATAATAAATACAGTTGGCTGTTAGGTTTTCCAGGTTGGGTGTGAAAGACTGAGAATGAGGCTTTTGAATCAGTTATAATTAGATTTAAGTCTAGGGTTGATTATTAGGCTTGAGTTGAAAATGGCTGCAACTCCACCTCCTCAGCCAGTGTCTTGAAGAACGTGAGTATTAATATGACTGGGGGGAGTGGATTCATTTAGGCTGACATATTCTTCATGACAGCCAGGTTTCTGTAAGACAAAAGAAATCAATATGATGGTCTAATATTAGATCATTTACTAATACAGTTTTAGATGACAGATCTAATGTTTAAGAGTCCACATGTAATTCTCCTATTTTGTTGTACTATTGCAGTGGTGATGTCAATTTTTTATTACATTTTTATGTATAGCTCCACTTCTGTTTACTTTAGATTTAATTGATTTAAGTGGTCAGGGAGCAGACACAGTTTGTATGTGGTTTTGGGTGGGTAACTGCTCTAATGGAAGCGCAGAGAAGCGTGTAGGACTGCAGCTCTGCCTCCTGATTTCAACTCTGGGTTGTCATGGTTTTGGTCTAATAAACTTGGCCATATTTCCAGATATGAGAGCAGCTCCATCGAAAGTGGGATGTATGCTGTCTCTCCTAATCAGACCAGGTCTTTCCCAGAAAGTCCACCAATTATCTATAAAGCCCACATCATTTGCTGGACACCACCTCAACAGCCAGCTGAGTGATGACATGAGCCTATACGTCTCATCACTGGTCAGATTAGGCAGGGGCCCAGAGAAAACTACAGAGTCTGACATTGTCCTTGATTATGTAGACACTCAACATTAATTTTAGGGACCTCCGATTAGCGTAATCGGGAGTCATTATCACCAACGTGAATAATTATTTTACCATATTAATGCTTATTCTTAGCCAGCCATTTTAAATACATACATACAATTTCACTATGGTCACCGGTATTGCTAATTTCACGTTTCTCATGATAGAACTGCCAATAATCAGAGTTGGTTTCTCAGTGGGTGTGTTGCTCAGTGGGGAGAACCTGTTAGAAACATGAACTGGTTGGTAGTGAACCGTAGTCTTTTGCTTAGGGATATGCTTCCTTTGGACGGTCACCAAGCCACCCTGGCTCCCCAGCTGCCGGGGGGATAGGAGCTATGCTGGGGGCCACACTGGGTTGGTCTGCACTGGCTACTGGGGGCTGGCTAACAGCTGGCTACAGTAGTTAGCGATTGAGTTTCCATGGTGAGGAGCCATACTTCCAATTCACTGAGCCTCACCTCCAACACTGCAAATAAACTACATTTATTACATGTACCAAAGGAGGCAGAGGAAGCATACTGATATGGCAATAATGCATGCTTCTGCCATACATCAATCAATCAAGTCAGGTTTAGTACAGGTTAGTGCAATTCAAAGTACTTTACAGATGACTGACAAGCTGATAATGAGACAGAACAGTAAACACTATTTGAGACTAATGCACACAAAAGATTGAAATGTAATAAAACCAATAAAAGAAGAACTAGATAAAACAGATAAAGGACGATGACAAATAAAATAGATTAGAGGGAATAAAACATTTTCAAACTTAATACAATAAAATAAATGATGCTCATAAAATATTCTAATCAAAAGCCAGGCTAAGGGGGGAGGTCCTTTAAAGATATCAACACTTTCAGCTGCTCTCAGTTCTTCAGGCAGACCAAACAGCATGGGGCATAAAAGCTAAAGGCTGCCTCACCAAAAGGTTTTTGCAGCCACTTAAGTTTTTAATGAATGTATTTAATCCTCAGAGTGGTCCGGTCAGAGTTGTTAACTCTCTACACAAGTAAAAAAAGATACACGAATCACATGTTACAGTTATAAATTTTTGTTTTTGTCCAGTCCAGTATCCTACAGTAGGAATTATGTCCGTATTGGATGATTCCACACCTCAGGTTTTACATCCAGTGCCAATGCAGGATGCAGCATAGAGTATAACGAGGCAGAATGTAAGGGTGTTGAGGTCAGGGAGGTGAAAGGGCACTTACTTCCTGTTACAGACCTGCAATTAATGTTTGTCTTTTTATTAACCATAACTACAATCTTTTTCTAACCTAAAGCGTTTAATTAGCCTAACCCAGCCATATCTCAATCACAGTTTGTTTGCCGTAACAACCTTGACCATAAAGTGTTGCCATGCACAGACAATGTAGAAAGGGAGAATTTGAAAAATGTAATCTAAGGTTTTTCTACAATCGTCCAATATAATATATATATGTTCTTGTCTGGTGATACAGTTGGTATGTCCCATGTTGGATTGAATCTGTATTTTTGTTTTGGTTTTCTTCTTGTCTTCTTTTGTGAATATTTGGGTGTATTATGTTGTTAACAACAGAATCAGATCAAGTACTAGCAAGATAAGAAATCTGACACTAAAATGTACAAGGGTGCAATTTATATAAAAGATAAAAGGGATAAAAGGGTCAAATCATACATCAAACCAGCAATAAATCATTTAATACATCACTTCAGGTCCAAAGCCTACATAAACCTATAATGCATCTCAAACACACCATTGCAGGTTCAGGTTTATTAATTGGACTCAATTAATATTTTAAGATCCCCATGAGAAATAAATTGATCCAATTCCATATACTGATATAATTTATTTATTCTGAGTTATTTAAAGGTTTGTGTGGTTCAGTTTTGCAATTAGAACCTGTGCAACAAACCAGCCTTGGATCTTGTGAATCAGCTTATGTTCCTTTAATGTAGCAATGATATAAAATGTATACTGTTTTTCTATAAGGGCTTTATGAATACATGTCACTATACAACATATATAAACAGACAGACCATAGCCTTTGAGATGTCCCACCCAAACCCCTCCTCATTCCAAATGTTCAAGACACTACCCGGAAAGGATTATTGTGCAAAAGCTCTTAACTTAAATAAATCCCACTTTCTTCTCAGAATACAGCATTCAGCTCCTCATGCCCCAGTAGAATTGAGATATCCAGTTTAAAGGGTTAAAAGGATTCAGAGACTGTTCCCACAAGCTCTCCTATTTCTACAGTTTACTGCTTGAGCAGCAAAAGGTGCTCATATCAACTGTGTGTATGTGTGTGTGTGTATATATATATATGCGTGTGTATATAAGTGTTGTGACTGTACCATCATTAAAACCCAGCTGGCTACAGTCACTAAGGGGGCTTGGAAGTAAGCTCTGAACCCAGCAGGCGAGTCACGTAACGTCCCTGAACATCTGTGTGAAGGGACTAAGGATCAGATTAAACACAGGCCGCAGAGGCTGTGACACATACACACACTGCAAACACTCATGCATGTGTTGATGAACCTGTTCCTTTTCTTAACGGGAAAAGCTGATTTTTAAGCTCTTTGGATAATCAGGTTGAGGATGGAAATAGCCCGTGGCAACGGTGGGAGTGACGGCGTCAGCATCTGTGCTCGGACACATGTCACATCCTCCAGAAACAGTTACATTTCAGGTACTGTAAGTCACTCTGAATACCCTGAGGGGACAGGTCCGTTCAGTAAATGATCACGACCCGGGCAACATCATTAGGCAACTGCTGTGTGGCAGCAGCTTCTTGGCAGAGTGATAAGCAGAAACACTCCACTGGGAAATGCTGCAGTGCACTTAGAAGTGACAGGGATAATGTGGGCCGTGCACTTGTTTTTCTTAGCTGAGTTGTGCATCATTTGTACATTTCAGTTAAAAATAAAGATTTGTTATAAACCAAGATGAGGTGCTGAGGTGCAATTATACTTAATTTTACAATTTCAAATTGACCGTTCACTAGAGCCCTCCCCTGAACAGCGAATGTCCAGTCATAGCTTAGCAACTGTAACCAGGCACAGAATATGTCAAGCTTTGGATTTGATTTGGACTGAAGCAGCAAACATGTAGCTCTAGTAACAGAGATACTTGGTATATAAAAAGTTTGGAGGATGATGTCTTTTTTTTAGCTTGTCAGAAACAAAAAAAACACAAGTGGAAATGTGTAAGGAGTCGATTGAACTGCAGGTTTTGTGCTCTAACTTAAACTACAAACATTGTGTCCAGTTTACCTGGTTTACTTAATCTAATAGTAAATGAGACCCGATAGTCCCTGTTTAGTAATTTGGCCCTGTGTGGAAGCTGGTCCTGGATGCTACTATATCATAGTTTAGGCTTCACGGTAACTTTTAGTGGCATTGTTCTTATTGTTTACTCTCTAGCAACTCTAGCCAACATTACACAAGATAGCGTTACATTCAGCAAACACATTAGTCAGTCCTCATTTATATATTTATTAACTTACACATACTTTTTGAAAATATGAATAATAAAACTAACTTCTAAACTCCTAAATCTACCTCCATCTTACTTGTCCAAGGGGGCTTTGTTAGAATGAAGTAGCAGTCTGATCTTCTGACATTTTTTCTTATATAGGACTTAGTAGCCCTGTAATATGAGAACAATACTGTGTTTTCTTTATGTTTTCTATATGGATCCCCAACTTGTGAGAATGCTAACATTTTGTCCAGAACACGCAGCTTTCAGCATGATATCATGTGTGGCGCCATAAAGTGCATCTCTAAGACCCTTTCCTAAGTTCTCATTTTACAATTTGAAACATGTCAGCTTGAAACATTACAAAGCCAGTTGGAGGTGACATTAAAAAACCAACTCAGCTAACATTAGCTTAATTAGTTAACTGATCCCAACTGCTAACGACGTTTATCGTTTTCAGCCTGCAAAGCCTGCCTGGCCTATTGTTGAGTGCTAGATCTGCCTCATTGTCATGTAGATTAGATGTGCCATGAAAGGATGGAAGATTTGACAGGTAAGGGAGGTGGGAGTTGGGCAAATGATCAGATGAAATAGATGTAGGTTTGTGACAAAAAGCAACCAGTGTATATGTGTTTTAACCATTTTTGTGGTGACACATAATTAGAAAAAAAAAAAAAACCCCATCGGCAATCCACAATAGTATGATCACAGGGGAGTACTAATGGAGAGTTCACGTTTAGGCTACATAACACTGCAGCAAAACACAAATTACATTAAAATTGCAATAAATAGTACCACACCATGATAGTTTTCTCTTTCAATAACTCAAAATAATTCAGTTTCAATACATAATTTATTCAAGCGTAGTTGTTTGCCATGTAGCCGACCATATTTGTCTTTCTAAAACAGGGTGTATTTTGGACTCTGTATTGGTCTTATCTTCTTTTCCACTGGCAGTTACTGTCCTCCGCCGGAGATTGTGTGTGTGTGTTTGATGATTTCTGATGCAGTAGAAGTTGTAACAGCTATGATGGGCAGCAGGCATCTTCACACAGTCATTTTCACACAGCCCTGAAGAAAAGTTTTTCAAAATGTCAAGCCGCTCAGAAGAAAACAACCACAACAAGCACCATCTATCGACTGACAAGCTGACAAGTGGCTATTAAACTCAGTTGAACTGTTGATGTGAAGTCACAGCACCAAAAATAGTCAGACAGGGCCAGGAGAAATGATCTAACTGCCGATGATGGAAACAAAAACACGTGAAAGAGCCATCTTCTGAAGGGAGGTGATATCTCAAAAGGGCAAATTTGGCAACTTTTTTGTGTTACTATGCTGTGTAGTATTGAGGTATTTTTTTAAGTGGCAGGAAACAGATGGCCTTAAACAGCTGCAGCCATCTATCAGCCATAAATGCAAATAATACTGCATTCCTGACAGGATCAGCAAAGACTCACAGAGAACAAGAGTGGGTTGGTTTCCATGGTGAGCAAAGCTAATCAGCCTTTTCACATCTTGTTGATTGACACCAACCGAACTCAGAATACCCTTGAAACTCAGGCTCAAAGCATTAACTGAAATAACCATCTATCTTTCTACCTTGACCGTGCATGCGACCCTCAACTATTAAATCCCCCCCCTGTCCCCGTGTGAGTCAGAAATGAGATGATTACTATCTTGCCTTAATTTGCCATTTCAACATAAGACAGATGTCAGAATGAGCAGCAAAGTGTAATTGCCCTTGTCTAGGGCTCGAGATTGTTGGTTCTCCAACAGAAAAGAGACAGCCTCCTCCTTCATTTGCCACGCGATGAAACTCATTCTCAGAATATATAGCGAGGTAATTGAGCGATGAATTACTTTTTGCATCAGCACCACTCAATGACACTGATTCTGATGTAGTAATATATTATCTCCCCCTTTGTGGTAATTTATCCACAAAATGACATCCAAAGAAAAATGAACATTCCTCCTCCTTTACCAGACCTGAAAATCAACCATTCAAACTTCACAACAAGCAACAACACAACACCGGGTCAGGTTTCGGAAAGTACATCCTGACGTAGTGCATTTTTATTTATGTAAAGTCACGTCTGAAAGTTTGACTCGCGAGCGCCGTCATTCCCTAAAGAGAAGAAATAAATGAGTTTCACATCAAGTAATGCAATCTTCAGCAGTTAAACCTAGATCTCTAAAAATTTGATTATATCTGCCATAATTGAGTAGACACCTCTACCTAGAATTATACTGGTGGAAGAAAAAAAACACATTAATATATGTGATAATTGGAAATAGATTGGAGAAATAGCTGTCTAAACAGAAGACAGGCAGATAATTTAAAAAGAGCGAAAGAAAAACAGATGGAGTTTGTGTATATGAGATGCAAGGAAAGATACCAGTCAACAAGAAAAAGAGGACAATCTTTATTTCAATCTTTCAAACCTGTAATAAAGTGTGACAATCTCAATTCAAACCCAAAGAGGAAGTTTGGCAGAGAATGGTAGGCAACTACAAAGACCAGAAGGCAAGGCGAGGGCATGGTTTCCTTTAGTGCAGTTTCACAGTAATAATACAGATTACCTCTGTATGTAAAAACAACAGGTGTGCTTAGGTTGAGGTGCCTAAGTTGATCAAGGTACGAGATTTACTGAGCTACAAACGCACAATAAAAATCAACAACAAAACCCGAAGCCATCTTATTACTCAGCTACACTTTTTTTTTTTTTTTTTTTTTTTTAAAGGTTACAGATTGGGGATAAGGATTGGGGTTATCTTTACACAACATAAACAGCTTAAAACATTCATTGAAAATATCATTGTAATTAAGGGTCCACTTTGTTTGCTCAGAAGTCCGGGAGTTGGTTCAGTGAATTGCGGTTGAAAGCTCAGGAAAAAGCTGGTAAGATTACTTTGTTAAACTACTGTTCCCAAAGTAAAGTTTTATGCCCGTTGGCTGTTTGCAGTTTTCAGAAAGCTTGACATTCATTTCTCATTTCAAACTTTACATTTCTTTTAATTTCTTCTAATTTTCTTTGCGGCTCTGTGCGTTAGACACAATATAAATGCATGAATGTTTTGGATGAATAAAAAAAAAAAAAAAAAGATACAGAGCAAGAATTAATCCATTGTACCCCTTTGAATTTAATATCTTCCTAATGAGCTTCTCACTATGAGCAATGGGGTTCTGCATGACTGCCAAATGTGTAACCATCATGGTGATATTACGTGAGAAGTTTCTGTATTTCTTTTTTTCCTCTGAAGCCTTGTCACTGGTTTAATGTAGGTGGGGCTCAGCTGGAAAAACGGTGAGAAGTGTGAAGAGCTATTTCAGGCATTAGGAATGATTTTCTCCGTAGGCAATGTAAGGTGACTTAATAGTTGGAGCACTTTTATGGCTTGGATGCTCGTGAATCTCTCCTGCTTGAATCATCAGTGCAAAGGATTAACAAGTGTGTCAGAAAATATCTGGTTCTTTGAGAAAACGTCACAGGTATGATCCAGACACGGCTTAAAATTCTGCTACGTGTACCGCTAACAGCGAGTGGAAGCTAAAGATTATGCTGTTGAGA
Source organism: Thunnus albacares (assembly GCF_914725855.1). NCBI lineage: Eukaryota > Metazoa > Chordata > Actinopteri > Scombriformes > Scombridae > Thunnus > Thunnus albacares. Next base: position 9,033,282 of record NC_058126.1, read on the forward strand.
AAACTTTAAACAATAATCTGCAGTTCATATCAATTTGCTTTTGAATTCTGGGTCAATTTTGGATAAATTCAGCTACATGGGGCTGGCTTTTTGTTCTCAACTGCAACAACAAAGTTTTTAAATTTGCTACAGCTCTAAATTCTCACCACTGACTGGCTTATTCTCCTTAGAAATTGTGACGGAGACTCATGGGAAAACACATGATCTCTTAGAAATTAAGTTTAAATGATTAAAACTGGTGGCCATAACATAAACTTCTAGGATCATAACATTATCCAGGAGCCTCTCATGTTTCTATGTTAAAAAATATGTCGGACATCATTAAAAGGATAATTTGGGTTAACTAAGGATGTTTTGTCTAACTCTACCTTTTATTTTACCATTATGTAGTCGCAAATATTCAGTTTTAAAGACAGCTACAAAAGATAATATAATATGTTTCAGCCATGATTAAACTGTCTCCACAAAGCATCACTGGGTTACTATAAATCCAACCGGTTGGAGTGTACTGTGCGTTTCTCATAAAAATGGTATTATACTGGTCGTAGCAGATATTAGGAATACTTGCTCTTTTCATGAAGTGGCTGGTTGGGTGAATTCAGGAGGAAGCCAAAACCTTTGCTTGATTTCAGCTATTATATAAAGTTCAGTCACAAGGGTAAGAGAATAGGATAAAAAAAATGGACTTTTAAACCTTAAAACAACTTAACATAGTGAACTGTGCTGAAAACGTGGTGAAACTCAGTAGTAGGAAGACTGTCCTAATATTCTGTACGCTCAGTGTGTATCTCAGCGGACCTGGATGTAAACATCTTGCTGACTGAATTCAATATAGCAACCGATGATGGAGGACAGATTGAAATATGGAAACAGACAGAGCCAGTCTATCTGAGGAATACAAGTTGTTAAATGCAGCAGGAGTTACTGATGCATGTTATGGGTGTCTGCTATACAGGTAGAACCCATCTACACGAGGAATTTTTAGCAGGTTGTTAAAATTGTGCATTTGCCATATTGTAGTATCAGACAAGACTGATACCAATTACCAATCCAGCTTTTTTCATCAACTCTCCGACTCTCGACATAAATAGATACTAACAGGCAGCTGGCATGGGAAATAAGTTGAAATGCATGACTGTCTCGGCACTTTGCACCCCTAAAACAAGAAGAAATATTTTCAGGCAATGACGTACAATACAAAAAGCACAATTAATTTATGGCAGATTTTCCTTCTTGGGCACTTCCTATGCTTTCTACACATGGCAATTACTATACATGATAAACCTACACTTTGGGTTGGGGGGTAAAGGTAGACAAAATGTCTCAGAGTATTTAGATTCTATTCAGTTTCAAGGCAAGTTTGACCTGTTTCTACTATTGTAAGCTATTATCTTACATTTGAAACACAAAAAAACTGTAACAGAAGAACAGAAGGATTGGAAAATGACGAAAAGACGATAGGATTTGAGTGTTTAAGTGGTTACAAAACGACTATCTAACAACGTCAGAGAAAAGGTCACACATCACATGGAATAAACCACTGGTTGGTCGAATCATAATAAATAAGCGGTATGTTTGGTTCACAGCCGTCCCTTCTTCTCTTGAACATTATGTGTTTAGACTCCGGCATTAAAAAGGCTGTTAGATTTAAATATGATTCAGATGGCTTCACTGAGCGGCTGACCTTACATACTGACACACAGAACTCAAAGATGGGAGAACAGTCTGTGCTAGAGGGGCATGACGGGGAAGTGAGATGAAAAACAAAGAAGCAGAACAGTAATACATTGATATGTCTTTGAGTTTCATGTCACTGCATTTCACTAGGCCTATCATCCTCTATCCGGCGGGAGCCCCTGTGTTAATCGGTTTTCTTCTCTTCGGGATCCTTCTCTCCTACTTCTGGCTCCTCTTCCTCGTTCTCTCCTTCTTCGGGGCCCTCAAGCTCAGCGGCGCGTTGCCTCTCCTCCTCTTCTTCCTCCTCTTCGTCAGTCAGACCCTCCCTCTTGAGCGCGTCTATGTCATCCGAACCGTCATCCGACTCAGCTGTGCAGATGCCATAGCACATCAGGCTAATTACACCCAGTGGTAGGCCGAACAGGAAGCAGCCCAGCAGTGGAGAGCTGCGAAACACTGACTAATGTAGGAAGGCAGACATCGAAAAATGAAAGGTGAAGGAGGGAGAATATGGAGAAAAATGTAAGGTTTAAAAAAAGATGTGAAATATAGAAAAGGCAAAAAGAGAATAGCAAGAAAGGAAAGAAGAGAGAACAATATATTAACATTCTTTTACAATTCACTATTTCACACAAGATATTAGGAGATAAGATATTTAAGATGAGTTACTCTAACCACTATAAGAACATCAACTCCACTTTTCTTAATGTCAGTATGCTCTCCATATAAGTATGAACAAACATGCAAAAAGCCTATCCATCTATTAACATCACTCAGAATCTATCCCTAAACTTTTTTCTTAGTAGGTAACCTTTTTTTAGTGATATGCACCTCTAAAGCACAATATCATCTGAACTGATAATGGAGTGCACTATGCACTGTGGAGCAGTGATTTATGAGTGGGTCCCCCGACCACGTGCGACCACACAGGTGACACAAATCACGCTTTCCTATCAGTGGCTGTGATGCAGCAAGACACTTAGCGATGCGATACCGATTTTTTTTGGCAGCAACACAACAAGCTGTAAACACAACACTGATCAATGATATGGCAAACAGTCGCCTATTTACACATTCAGCAGATATAGAGCAACATAAGCATGTATTATGAGTCATGTTTCTGTTCCCGATGAATTCAATTTAAATATTCACACTTTTAGCTCTGTTTTGGTCTCCACCAATTCCTGAGGGTTTTATCTGTTGCATAAGCTGCTAAACACTCCACTGTGTTGCCTGTCTGCCATATGGGGAAGGCAGGTAATATACTATGGGTTCAGAGCTCTTTCCCCTGAAAACAGCTGCCTGCTATGGCTGGAAAAGACGCTGATGAGAGTAGTAGAACAACCAAAACAATGAGCTGAACGACACCGAAATGCTCTGTAGAGCAGAGAGGAAATGCAGAGTCATGTGATGATTCTCTGTGGGGTTGTCACTACTTGCATTCACTCACTGGGAATGTCTGGGAAGAAACTATTGGAGAAATTTACATTTTTGACCACACACACAAAATTTAATCTCAATCTGTCTACTGCTATTTCAGTCTGGACTAAAGTGGTGCAACAACCAACACTGCCATGCCGCTTGTTTGTTTGGTTAGAAGTATTGATCAGTGGAGCTTTCATATTCAGGCCCTGTCTTGTAGAGAGACCTCATGTCAAAATCTTGTTTTATTGTCTCATTAAAATAAATCTAATTATTTGGTGTTGGAGGTAGTGTTCTAAAATAGTACTGTTTGGGTTCTGGGCAAAATATGATTAAGTTGCCATGTAAAGTCTGCTGTCTGCACTGTGGCTGATGGGTACATAAAGGCAACAGGATACCCAAATGTACAGTAGGGACAGAGTTTTGCCCGATGGCCCCCTAATGGGTCAATTCGGGGCTGGCCTTATCTCACATTCACACATGTGACAACAAACACGCTAATAATTTATCTCGATTTCTTTCATTCCTCTTAGAAGCTGTTCAGGACAGCGGAGCACAATTGTGAAAGTGAGTATCTGACATTTTAGAAAAGTGTCTCTTAAAACAGCCAGTGTTTGTAATGGTAAGGAGACTCCCATTAGATATTAAGTAGAGTGAATTCAAAATCCTATTTAAAGCGCTGATCAAAATATATTTGTTGAAAATCACAGAGGCTTTTATGTTTAGTAGAGTTACTACGTTTTTATTCATTCATTTATTCATTCATTTGCATTACGCCATTAAGCTCCGACGAGTGTGCTCAGAAGGCAGGTCACAAATCATTTGCAGAAACTCAGACAGCCTTTAATATTTTAGCATTAATTACATTTTTGTCATGCAATTTCAAGATGTCTGTATTATGTTATACTGTTTGTGTCGCTATCTCGTACTGACTGTCTTGTTTTACACCGATGACCATATTGGAGAGTTCTACCCTTTTATCTATAATCCTTTGAGTGTATTGTACGTTTTAGATTGTGCAATTTGAACTGAAATAAATAAATACATCTCAAACTTCAAACACAAGCAGGTCCACCATTATACACAAGTCCGCCTGAAGACATTTTAAGTAAACATAACATGACCACACACATTCACACAGTAACTTTAGTAAGTTACGTTTGTCTAGACTTACTTTTTGTTGTTGTTTCTCTTTAATTTACTATCCGTACATTGTAAATTTAACACACTTTGGAGACTGACCCTTAGAAGCCCTTAAGGGTCAAAATGTGGTAAATGAAAGTGTCACTGCATTTATCCCTGAGGATCAGTTAGATACAGCGATCGCCAACAAGTGGCTGGAGTTGTTTTGCTCACCGGCCGTGAACAAAACATCTCATTCACATCCTTGTCCTGAACCTGCATATAAAATTAAACCTTTTTTCCTTGACGTTGTAATTTACCACTCCGCTCCTATAACACGCACAACCCCTCATCTCCTGCGGGCACGACCATGTAGTCACTGAAGGACAACCTCTTCTGCAAGTTCTTCTTTAAATGATCTCGATGACATATGAGTCATTTGGCCTTAATATAGAAGGATACATCAGAGACAATGTACCTCGAAGGGAGTATTCAGTCACAAATTCTGCCAGCCACTGAGCTGAGAAGAAGAGAAATATCCATGTTGCCTCCAGTCATTGCCACTGGAAGAGGGATAGTAATTGCAAATGCACTGTGTTGCTAGATGAGGTAGGGATGGGTATGCTATGCTAACACAGCTGGCTGAGTCATTGCGCCTAATGTGGCTGCTTCCTCATGCTCCTGTCAGCCGTGCATTTAGATAGGCTCTCTGGGGGAAAGGTGATGGCTGCTGCCTATCTGCTTTCCATCATATCATGTCACTGTGAGCAAGACTAGCCGGAGTGATACAAGCAGCTCACTAAAATTAGAGAAGCAAGAGGAGAAATTCACTTCCTTTCTATTACAGGTGTAAGACAAGACCTTCACACATGGATTCTTACTTTTGTGCGGCTACTAATGGGAGACAAATAAAATCTTGCACACTATGCTCTCACACAGCCCACAGAAATCTAATATTGTTTTTGTATTAAAACCTTGCCCTGTTTCTGGCAGGTGTAATTCTTCCGCTGATCCCATTTAGGAACCCGACTGTCAAACCTGACCTGACAGCTAAAGAATTAAACCTTCCATAACATTTCCAGAGGCATTTCTTTGTGCTTTGAGACAAAGCTCCAGAAGTCACAATACCTTCTATTTCGGCAATTTTCCCAATAAAATCTATAATTTTCCTTTAGGAGTCCTCTACATCCCTTTAAGGACATTGTTAAGGGCAGTGTTAAGCTCACCCGTGGTTACAGTACAACCGTGCCAACCGAGCAGCATTACAACACAGCTGTATTTACATTCCTAACACACCCTTGGTAAAATAAACACCAGTTCTCCCAAAAGAACCAACTACTTAGGGTAAAAAGTAGGAGGAGAAGGCAGTTCAGCCTCCTGACCGTGTCTCTCCACCCTCATCGCTCCACCTCCTCCTGCTCCGCTGCCTTTTTCCCTCTTTCCCCACTCTGTGTTTACTGCCTGCGTTGCATATTGCTCGGTTGTACGCCCAGTCTTGTCCTCTGAATTATGTTTTTTCTCCCAGTGGAAAAGTGTGAAACAGCGTGGCATTTGTTCTACAGCGTTACTGAACTTTGAGCAGGTTGCATATATACAATATTCACCTCAAATTAGCAAATCCAGTCAAGGTGAGGCGCAGTGTGAAGCGTTTCGACAAGTACAAGGTGTTCATTAGTATCATAATAATGAATGGTTTAATTGTAGAGGTATAGCGAGACAAGTATTTCAGCAGAGTTAGAAGAGAGGTATCCCAGTTGGATAACAGATAATTGCAGCTAATTAAAACTAGCACGAAATAATAATATGAGCCTAAAATTGATACATAAAAAAGCTTGAAGTTGCTGTAATCAAGATTTTTAGTCAAATCTATATGAATGTCTTTCAGCTCATTATTACGCTCCTACAGTTTCAACTGCCTGCACCAACTCAACCTTGCACACTATATTCTTTTATTTATAATTTTTAAACCTTAAATTTTAATTCTTCTTAAATTTAAATTCTTCTAAAGTTTAAATACCTCTGTTGTATAAAGCTACTTTCTAACCAAAGCTCTGGCAAACGCAATTTTATGTCACAATATGTAGCAATGAACTGGAAAGTATGAATGAGATGATAATAATAGTCCTTGTATACTTGTACATTACTATTTTTACTTTAATTTGCAACCTTTCTGTTTTCATTTCACTCTCACCACCCTCATCAGTGTCATTTCGAGAAGCAGTAAGCATATGTTTTCAGCTAAAAAAAAAAAAAACCCCTCTGATTAACCCACTCTACACTTACCTGCCCAGCAAATGACAGACAATGTCTCCAACTAGCTAGTGAACATAGAAGAGCATTTAGCAGCTAGAAAAACACATATTTCCCTTGTTAGTGGACACCAAAACAGAGCGACAGTAAAAGTAGACTATGAATAGAATATGGGATTTACAGTTGTCATATAGCCAGACACACAACTCCAGTGATTGCTGATGTTGCTCTATATCTGGTGGATGTGTAAACAGGCAACTGTTGGCTAACAGATTCTCTACAACTTCAGCGGTTTATGTGGCAGGTTGTTGTGCTGCAGAAAATGTCACCAAAAAAAAAAAATCAATTAACGCAAGTGAAACTGAAACTACAATATTGTGTTTGTTTTAACTTCCCTAACTATCTAAAATTGAATATATCTGTATATATTAGACATATCTGTGATTGATGTAGTCAGAGACTGCATAAAAAGAGATATATAACGGTAACAGACTGACTCCATGAGCATCTTCTTGGAAGAAGTGTGAGCACTGTAGATGTGATTTAATTATGTAGCGCTAATGTGCATCTCCTTTAAGACTTCACATTAAAAAAGAGTACTTATAACTCTACACTCCTGACTTGCAGTGCTAACAGATTCATCCAATTAAAAAAAAAAAAAAGCATATGTTAATATTACAACAGCAGTGTTGCAAACATTTATAAAATAACCATTTTGACATTCAACATTCAAGTTGTGAGCTGAAGTTCAAGCTAAATCAAAATCAATCAAAAGCTATATAACCCTGCTTGGCAAATACTTTCTGTGTACATGAAGCTCATACCAACTTACCATAATGGTGGATCTGGCATCAAAGGCCACACGTTTGATCCTCTGAATGATGCCGTCACCTCCGTATGCCTGCAGGGAGACACATTATTTCATGGAGACAGAGGAGAGCTAGTGGGGAGGAAATAGTTTATATGCTAATTTTACAATCCCCGCTCATGTAGTTCATATGCAGGTTTCATCTGTTATTTAGCTCGGTATCAACAATTTGATGCAATTACTTGGTGACAACTCCGCAATCCTTAAACAGCAAAACATTTATCAATACGTCAATATGAACTAAACACACAGTTTCAGCTATTTGTTTAAATGCTCGGTACATCCCAGACATTTAAAATATTGTCTAATTAAGCGCTTCCCTGCACGAAATTATCTGATGTACCTGAATTAAACCTGTTCACTGTCCAGCAGTTCTGCTCTGCCTGAGCTTACTTATTGACGACTACAACCAGGGAGCCAAAGAGTGATCTGTCCCGACGCTAATTCATCAGCATGGCCAATTAGCGAGCTCTGACTAAGGAGGACTTCTGTGAACGAGGTAAGACGATTTGGTGGAAGCAGCTGTTGCATTGCATTTGCTTACGCTGTGTGAGGACTACACAAGCAGTTACAGACGTTTTGATGAAGGTTTTTATAGCGTGTTATTAAAGTTGTCCCTCTGTAATTGCATCAAATTCTGGATGGCAACCAGAAACTGCACGACCAGTGTGAAGCAAAGGATAGAAGACAGAAACTGAATCCTCTAAAAGCAACTCTATGTACTCCAAGAGCAGAGAATTGGGACACACTTCAAAAATGTTAACTATTGGTTTAAAACCTACGAGAAGAGATGACACAGCCTGTCAGCTCTCTCTACTCATGGTTGGCTCATGCGTCATGGAAGACTAAGAATTCCCTTCATGCATTTAATGTTTGTTATGAAAAACTAGAGCCCGACCAATAAATCGACCGGGCCGATGTTGCAGATGTATCGACGTTTATGTCAACCGATAAATGACAGGAAATTGAAGTACAGAAATGAAACTGTCATCATTCTATAGTTTGTCCACCAGAGAGTAGTGACAAGTTTATTTTTTCACTGTAAAACATCCTGCCCAGTGCATTTATTGGGCATAATTATTGAAAAAAATAATTTAAGGGAACCTTTACAATAACGTTTATTTACATTATGGGTTTTATATTATTATCTGATTTTTTTTAACTCTCAATTTTGGTATTGGCCTCAAAAATTCTGTATAATCAAGTAGGAAATGTAGGTAATTTTTTGCATAATCTCACTTTAATGCACTTACTGCCCTTGGTGTATTTCTACATGAAGCATGAACCAACCTTGAGACACCTCATGGCAATTATTACCAGCATGACACGAGGAAGCTGAGACTGTCCAGGCTTTGGCTGGAAGTGGAGAAACATGGAGGTTTCTTTTGCTGTGTATTTGGTGGGAGGTGGTTTGTTTTGCCAAGCAAAAAATAGCCCAGACCTTTCTTGGGGAAAAAAGGAGAGGACCTCTGGCTGTTTGGCTTATGGTTTCATACATCTGGTGACTTTAGAGTAGTACAGGGAAAATGACGACATTTCGTTCCAAACAGCATGCAGATTAGTGTACACACTACAATACAAAGTCATGTAGTAATCTCAGTGTTTGACTAGGAAGACAAAATTATTGTAGATAATCTATTCAGGAGGGACAGAAATATCAAATCTAAACATGCAAAAGGAGATTGCAGAAATACCTCATCTGGTGAAATTTTCCAGGGAGGACTTAAAATGCAAGGCAACATGCTTGATTAATGAAGACTACTGGTGTGATTACAATGGTACAACACAAGGGGAATAGGGGGGCTACACTGAGCTGAATGCATAAACAGAGAGTAGCAGAGGGAGGAAGGGGGGGGAGGGAAAAGGAGAAGATTTGGACCTGTGCAGAACCGTTCAAAACACCGCTGATGAATTGGACCAGCTGCTCCATGGTCTCAATCGGCTCACTGGGCAGGAAGTACTGCTCATTGGATGTGTTGAGGATGATAACGGAGGGCACTGTCACCTCGCTGAAAAAAAAACACAAAAAAAAAAACAGGAAATGCAGCTTTTAATCTCCTTAACCTCAGCACCTTGGACTGCCATTATCAAAGTGCATCATTAGATGGGAGCAAATTGTGGTTGCTTAAAGAACAAACTGTTACACTGTGGATGTAATAGTGAGATAAACAAACCTTTTGTACTGAGAGCAACATAACTTTTCCCATGGGCGTTCTTTCAAAGAGAGGGGTTTTTTTTTTCAGAAGGAAAAAGACGATGCAGCCTGGCCTATTTCAGAGTGGCGTTTCTTCTATCTTTTATGCAAACTGTGTGCAACTCAGGGGCTTTATGGGTTTGTGCCGGTCACAGTTAAAGAGACCTTTACAAATTACAGCTGACAAGTGAATCGCATGGAGTTCAGAGGAAAGTAACTGCTGAGACACATATAAAACATATACAAAGAAGAGCCAAGCAAGCCAGTGATCTTAGATGCTTTGTTTCAGCAGAAAACACAGAAACTGAAAGACATACACACTGCACACTCTCAAGCCATCTTGTATAGACAAATCAGCAGAGGAATTACAAAACTCAAGTCAGATAACGAACAAGGTCATATAAACAAGCAATCCCTCTTTCAAACGTCTTGCGCAACACCAAAGCCAGGCTTAGATAAGGTCTCCTAGTGCTTAGACACACACGCACACACATACATACACACACAAGCACACGAACAGTCCATCACGGTGCTGCCACCTCACATCCCTGCGGTGTTACTCAACCCGGCAACAAATTGCACACACACGCACACGTATCCATCACTGTCCCAATCCACCACCCAGCTGAGATCAGGAGTGCAAACACACATGCCCATGCGGTAGAGTCATCAACGCCTCACTACTCTGTCCAGATGAGATCTCCAAGCACATATAGACACACACACACATGCACACATTATGAATGTGTATTCCATCTGATATCCAGCCTACTCAACAGATGGCACCCATTTAAAATAAATATGGATTAGCCTATTCACCTCTGTGAGTGGAGACTACTGGGGGTTTGCTGCCCATAATGAAGGCTTATATACTGTACACTATACAATTACAACTGGCAGAAAAGACACATCCTCTACCAAAAATGGAAGATTTCTGCTTTTTTGGCTGGACTGCAACAGCGGGGTCAGCTCTATAAATGTAATAGTATGTGACCGACTGACTGAGTGATAAAGTTACACCATTGGTCGCTCTAGCGTTTCATACACAGTCCAGCCATATGCTAGGTTTTGACCTACTCTTGTTATTTTAAAAACATACAAGGATTTTAACCATGTTTATTTTTATTATTAAACGAATATTTGACATTTTGTGATTTTGTGATTTATTGACTTTGGTGATCGATGCCACCCTGATCTTTGTTAACTATTGAACTAGAGCCAGGACATGGTTAGCTTACGTTAAAATAAAGACTGGTAGCAGGAGGAACAGTTAGCCTGGCTCTCTCCAAAGTTAAAAATACACCTACCACCACCTCTAAAGCTCACTAAATAACTAGTATCTCTTAAGTTTACACAGCAGAAATGTAAAAAACAACAATTTGTGGTTTTACAGGAAGTTATCTGCTGTAGCAATGTCTGGGCTAACACGCTATGTGAAGCTACTGTAAGCTAACCGTGTCCTGGCTTTTGCTCTTGATGCACAAACATGAGGGGGGTATCAATCTTCTCTCAGCAAGAAAGGAAATAAGACTATTTCCCAAAATCCTTAAAAAACCCCCACCCACTCAAAAATGTGTTTTTCTTCTTGTTCCTTCAGTCGGATGTTTGAGCTTCACTGTGCAGAATGATATATGTGCAGAGTTTGACACTAGAAGGCTGTTTTCACTTTCATCTGCTGAAAGTGGAAAGTTTGTCTGTGCTCATTCAAAATCTAATCTTAAGAGGTGGGCCTATGAGCATGATTTGACATGACATCAAAACTAGTTTGGAGCCAATCGTGGTCTAGTATGCAACTTGTACAAGTGTGATTTGGAAACTTGAAGCCTCCAGTGCACAAACACTGTGAATGGACTTTATAGTGAAGTAGGAGATATCTTGAGTCCAGATTCTGTAATTTTTAATGAGGGAGAAGGAATAGATTTTATTTTAAGGATTTCAACATGGCAATTATACTTTTCTGTGGGAAAAAACATATCAGACACACATTATTGTTCCAAGCAGAGTATTTTCACACATGTCTGGAGGGGATCTTTAACTTTTCCTTTAGAAAACAAGTGAAATTAGATTTTAAATAACTAAAAATCTAAAAGTATCATTTACAGTTTACAATCTTTAGTGTAACTTACTGCATTTTCTTTGCCGTCATTCGACTTGCAGCTATAAATATTAGTATAACATACCTAAGTGAGTGGACTTAAAATCTGCATGAAAACTGGTTTAGACTGATCAACCCCTTTTTCAAAAAAAAATCCTGGATATCTTTAAGTAAGTAATATTAAAAAATGAAAAAAGAAGCATGGAAGTTCATGACCTTCATTTCATGTATGAGCTGAGACTTTGGTCTTCAAGTCAAATGACTACTGGTTTGGTGGTTTTGACCAAGCGGCAACCTCCAGGGCTGAAAATTGAAGCCAACACAAAGTGCCAAAAACTGCAGTTCCTTGAGTGGCCAATTGAGGCCATAGACCCACATGTTAAAATGCCCAACTTCACAGCAGAAATAAACATGTTTACAGCCTGGTACAAAAAAACGGTTTTGGTCTCTGTAGCTAATTTCCCCTTTCATGACAACTGTACATGGGTTGAATTTTTTCAGAGTATAGGCGTAGCCGTCGCTATTTCAATGTGTTTTCAGTTCATGAAAGTTAATTGTAACATTTTGGTCACCTAAAAAAGTCTTATTCAGCATTTGGTTGTACTAAAAGACCCTTTAAGGAATCAGATGTTCAGTTTTTCAGTAAGTACATTTTGTTTTGATAGTTTTAAGCCTGTTCTTTGCTAGTGAACATTAGCATTAGCATTACCACAGTTAACCACAGACTGTAAATGCACTGTGCTAACCAACCTAGCAGCTAGCCGCTAGCATTAGGGTCAGCTCCACCCTCTCATCCAAATATAGTCCTTCAGGCTCCAAAAATCCAAGATGGCAACGGTCAAAATTCCAAACTTGAGGCTTCAGAATTGGAATCCACAAACCAAACAGTGACGTCACGTTGGCTACGTCCATTATTTTTTACGGTCTATGGTTATGACTTTACTAGTCATTTACCTTTTATGATTACAAGTCTAACCTTCACTGACAGACTTTTCAGTCACCTCACATTCAGTTTTTTGGAGCCCACAATACATTCAATATAAGAGGTTAGTGATAATCCAATGTTTAAACAGAGACAGAGACAGCTTCTGACTTGAGTGGGTGCTCATGTTTTGTGTGTGTGTGCTGTATATATGTATTCATGAGTCTGTGTCTATGTGCCTCTGGTGAAAGCAGGGGCAGCCTTACGCCAAATAGACCGCTGCCAGAACACAGTAATCGCTGTGATGACAGAAAGAGGGATAAAAAGCCATCAGATTTATTTCCATGGTCCTCCTAAGGGAGAGGTTTAGTGGACATTGACAGGCCAGGATTTCATTCCTCAAAGGAGGGCAATTAATCCTGTGTTACAGCAGCCAAATTCGGTCCCGTAAAACCCAGTGAAATACATATTGTAGGTATTCATACAAAATTAGGGTGGCTAATCACCTCTTTTATCCTTAAATATACACACCACCTGTCTAATTTCAGCTGTGCACTGGGAATCCGTTTGTTGAATGTAGTCAGATTTCCAATACTGTATTTCTACTGTACTCACTGACACACTTTTAATTACACAGGACTTACGAGACCATGTTTGCTATAATCTCCCTCATACAAACAATAACTCGCTCAAATTAAAATAACATCCTGCTGAGGTCTATTACGCACGTAGACTCTCACCCAAACACATACACAAAATTATACAAAGACACACATAATTAGATACTGTATGTCGGAAGATGGAAAACAGACACGCCAACTGCTACGGTCCTGCTGGCCTGTAACACTAGCGGGGTTCTGTCTAATTAGAAGTGTGGGATGTCAGTTTTCCAGGGCCTCTCCGAGCATGACACCACAACAGTTGGCCTAAGCCTTGGACGCAAAGCTACTGCAGCAGGGCTCACTGCTGCATCATTAGCACTGCTCTTTGACAAGCCATTAAAAAACACACAACCGCTATAGATTTAATCCATGCACAGCCTTATCCGCAAATTCCTCATATATTCCTTCTCACTATCCTGCCCTCACACAAGCAGATTTGCGTGGGCTTTTGCATCTTTCTGTGTTTTTTCAACGGCTGGGGGTTAAACTTGCCGAGAGCACTAAAAAATGAGATGACAGTCCGTCTGTGTAATTGACTTCTCTACCAGAGAGCATCTTTAATGGCAGAGGCTGGCATTACGAGTAAGTAGCTGACAGAAGGTAACATGAGGTAGAGTGAGAGAGAGAAAGATGAGATGAGAAGAGAGAGATAGGCTGGATAAGACACTCACCCCATGATGAGGCTGTTAATGTAGTCGTTCCCATCCATGTGGCCAAACTGGAAGTCTCTGTATATACAGCACAAGATGAATTATTAGCATGAGAATGATAAATAGTGCATCAAAAATAAAATAATAATACACATACAGTAAAGTAAAATAACCATGTTTTCCTGTCCCAGTGGAATAACACTAGCACAAAACCTTCCTCTACAATAGCACGCGAATATGAAATCACACTGAATGGAATTGCATGTTGTAGTTGTGAAAAACCGGGATCACTTTTGTGACTACAGGGAAAAGGAAAAGTCCCCAAAGCTCTGTCCTCTTCCTCATCTTTTCCACCACAGAAAAGACTCAGGTGATTTATCTAAACGATAAGGCAGGAAGAGGAATTCAATTTGTATCTCATTGTGCTGCACTATGTCTGAGCAGAGTGTATTGTAGGTAGGACTAGGGAAGGGGGTTGCACAAGTCCGGGGGAAGCCAGTGACTCCCACTGAATGACTGATTATGGGGACTTCTACATATAGACTATATTTATATTGAATCATACCTACATCTGGCACGTTTGTCCCCTGGGTGCCAAACAATACTGCCTGCACTTATATCAATGACATGATTATGAAGAGACCGAACAATATAATAAATCCAGTGAAGGCAATATAAAGAAAAAAATGTCTGGGTTAGTGATAATCTTGCTGACAATGGTGGGCCAGACTGGGAATAAAGCTCATCAAAAAGTCAGCTTGTAACTTTTGCTCTAAATGCAGCAGCACTGAGTTATGGAGTTTAAAAAAAAAAAAAGGATCTACATGTCCAAGACTGATTTGTTAAGGGAACAGGAGAGGTATGTAGATATGAAGTGAACGCCCACAAGATGTGATTTGGAAATAAAATTCCTTATGCTGTTTTTTTAAATTATTATCACAACTTTGCCAACTCAACAGCTTACAATATTTAAAGGTCTGTTTCCAGCTATGTCCGTCTTCCCACTCCCACTGACACCTATTGGCCGGACCACTGAGAAAGGTGGCCAAGAGGGCTGAGTAAAGGACTGAGAAGCAAACTGAAAGCATCCTTGTAAATACTGTCAGATTTAGAGGAAGGGTTTTGTGACTTTTACTTGCACTTTTTCTCTGGAAATGACTATATGATATTTATTGGCGTTATCTGTTGTGTATTATGGTTCTCATGGAGATAGGAGTGCTATTTTATTTGCCTTATCTGTAACCAAAGTCATCACTCTGAACTGCGTTGTCGTCATTGTGAAATTACAAATGAATAATACAGAAGAATATTCCACGAGAAAATAACGTGACCCTCATCACCAGTGGACTTTCAGCCCTCGGAAATATACATTAAATATAAGGTGTCCTTTTACAAAAAACACAATGTTTTACAAACCCACATTTGCATTCTGGACAGGCTATAAATCACTGATCAGCAAATGCAATATTAAAAACACCTAGCCTAAGACCACTTTGTGTAGAATTTTTATGTGATTATAGCATCTCATAACTTATTCTAATGGCATGAGCTTGTGTTTCTAGTGAGAAATGGCAAAGTCTGTATTTATTTCAGTTTCAGCCCATTCATCTTAATGTCCACCAGGTCGGATCTGCTGGGAGGGGTTGAAGAATAGGCATAAATTACTGTGTGTCTAGCACTATGGGGGCAAAATTTGCTATTTAAAATTCTTTGGCTTTATTTAAACCTCCGTTAATGGATTTATTTTGGCCATTTTAAGGGAAGCACAACCTTACAATGTTGTTATGACGAACGTATTAGCAAATAGTTACCTACTCACACATCCGGCAGACATGGAGCAAAATTATCATACAAATATAAGTCTAGTATTGTCTCTCCTTTTAGCTCTGTTTTGGTCTCAACCATCTCCTGAAGGAAATATCTGTCTGAACCAAAACAGTAGAGTTGCGAGCCGGAAATCTAAAACAATTAGCGGAAGGTCATT
The DNA here is from genome assembly GCF_914725855.1 of Thunnus albacares. NCBI lineage: Eukaryota > Metazoa > Chordata > Actinopteri > Scombriformes > Scombridae > Thunnus > Thunnus albacares. Next base: position 9,049,128 of record NC_058126.1, read on the forward strand.
TAAATGCTCCATTGAGCGGAGGGAACTGCAGAGTCGGGTAATAATTCACTGTATGTTTGTCATTAGAAACACCTTTCCCATTACCCATAGTCATTTGATTTATTGTTATTGTTAATATTAAAATATTGATTAAATGCAGATTTAGGTCCTCTGAGATATCAAAAATATTGCCTTTTACCTCATTGCCTTTCAACAGGATAGAGGAACTACTGGAACCTGGTACCATTTATGGACAGAAACTCAGTTCGTGACAAAGGTTCCCACAGGCTTCCCAAAACCATGACGATATGACTAGTGCAGAATTTCAACCCGATACACACCCACCGACTGACACATTCAGACTTTCCCACAAGTACAGTTTGTGCATATGTAGGCATGTGCCTTTTTTCCCCCCCAGCACACACACACACACACACTAGTTCCCTTTCAGATCTAAGATTTGTATTCATTGTTCTGTCAAAATGGTACAAATAGTGGGTGAGCTGAATACGGCGGCATTTACTGCGTCAAACGGTGTCCGCTCACTCAAATGTCAGTCATCCCCTATAATCTATTGACTCTATACGCTGCTTCCTCCCACCACCGGGGGCGACACTTGAGCGACTTGTAATTACAAGTGCCGTTTATGTGTGTCAGAACACTGCAGGCACCTCTGATCTCAGTGGGGATCTCAAACTCACGTCTTCAAAAACACCACTGGATAGTGTGGCAGATAGTCTAAGCAGTAGTCTAATTGATGATAGGGATCTGTGTAATTCAATCAGTCCTAATAGGGATGCCTGAAGAGGGAGAAACACTTTGATCATGGCGGTTTAAGATACATCTCTTCATTCAAAAGCAAAAAGCTATCTGATGAAGCAACATGGTCAACGATGGGGAATAGTACGGAACTTAATCACAACATAATGATGCAAACGTGATTTTTTTTTTTTTTAATCCTTGTGAGGAAATCCTCTTGTTGCCTGCAAACCCCACCAGGGAAGCTAAGAGATAAGGGTCAGCTACAGAACAGCGACCTGAGCTGATTTGAATTCAAGCCACTTCAGCAGAGCACATGTTTGCAGACACAGGAGCTTTAACCTGGGTCCTCCAGCTGAAGGATGACCCACCTACTGTACTCGCTAAATCCTCCTGCAGCACACATAGAGAACTTGATTCAGGAGCCCAATATTTAACATTTGGGTGTCTGTGTGCTTGCATCATCTCCGATTTCCACCATCTTTCTTTCCAATCTTTACTGCTCGCTAGCAGCAAAAATAACAATAATACTGTAATGAAATTGCACATTTTAAGTTCATTTCATTGTGTACTCTGGGCCTTGCTAAATTGGTTCCTCCTCGGCAAAAAGAACAGGTCGAACAAGGCGGTGCGTAACATAAACATCCCATCTCCAGTTGTTATTGCACAATTGCAGTTGGAGAAAACAGGAAAATTATGCATTAATACAAGTCGAGCTGAGTTTTTGACTGACAGCTGAAAAGAACACCTATATTTGGAAGCTGACATTTTGCATAATTACCTTTCTACTGAACCTCGATGAAAACAGACGTGCCCCGTACAAAGGCATAAACTTGCATGTGAATAGACAGACACCGTTCCCCGATGAGTGCGCCGTCCTAGAATAAATGTATAAATTGGATATTCATCTTTGACCTCATCGTCTATCCGTGCCTTACCTGTTAAAATGCTCTCTGTATTCCTTTGCCACCCTCTGAATCAAGGTCTTTAATCTAAAAGCAAATGAGAAGAGAGTGAAATACCACATGAGTTGGAGCCTAACCTTTTTTTAGCCAAAGCCTGCAATTTGTGGGAAGACCCAAACAATAACAGCAAGTCTTATCTTTATTTGAAGGCCGTGCACTTAAGCACAACTATTGTGGTAACAGTGGGAGTGTCTGCCAGTAATTTATACGGAGCTGTGCTTTTTAATTTCAGTGTTTTTTTGTACCTGCCACTCTCCTCTGTGGGGTCCTTCTCATCGATGACTGCAATCGCCACCAATTTGCCTGGGGTGGCAGACAGGGATTACAAATCACAATCACGCACACAAAAAAAAAGAGGGCGAGAAGACAATGGCTGGGAGATAAGAGGCTCTGGAGGAGACGCATCACCTCTCAACGGGAGAAAAGAACGGAGAGGCAACTGGAGCGCTTTATTCATTCATCACTCAAACATTAAGATAGCTTAGGCTTTCTACTTGGTTGAACAGGAAACAAGTGGTCACTTTCTGGTAGAGGAGCTATTTCAGTGCCATTCAAAACCCAAACCCACGACATGACAAATAGGTCTACTTAAAAAAAAAAACTGTTACACAACTTAAAAGGTCTGTTATTCAGACTTGTATGGTTTGAGGCTAGAAACCCCTTGTTGTTTGGATGAGAGTGCCAGCCTGCCCCCTGCTGGTCGCTGGCGGTGGTGACACAGCAAAGCTGAGGTTATGTAAAAGCAGTGGACAGCTTGGCATCATGAAAACTATTTTACTTGCAAATATATTCTCTGATATAAGTTGCGGATGAGGGAGAGGTGGTTAAGCCACAAAAGCCGTTTCTAAACATTAAGGTCTTTAGGGTCCAATGCTCCTATATATCAGAATATAAATCACATTCACTTCAACATATCATTTCAATTTGATTGCATAGTTCTGTGGCTGTTAGGAAATGAAGGAATGTGTTAAAAAAACAGTTATTCATGGTTTACTTTGTGTTTTTCCTACATTACATCTTCATGGGAATACAACCAGTGAAAATGTGCATAATTAACTCTGTACATTCTTGTAGCATCTAATTAGGTGCACAGAATCTACTGCTGTTGTAGCTTAATATACTACAGTCCTAGAATAACAAGGGTTAGCTGCATGATTCGTTAGTGTCAGAGAGAATAAAGCCACCGTAGTGCTTAAATATTTAACTTGTAGTATCACATATCCTCTCAGCTAAATAGTGTCTTGACACCACTGAAGGAAAACGTCAAAATCAAACATCGTCTTATTTTCGTTGTAATCATTAAGATTGTGTGATTGTTCATTTGTTCATTATTTTCTTTGTAATCACTGTGTTGTTATTAATTCAACATTTCTTTTGAGAGCATCTTTATTATTAACAATTGGATAGACTTCCTGGAGCACAACTGGCCAAAAACTCATTAGGAGATCTTCACTTTTTTCTCTCAGCCTACTTCCCTCTGGCATCAAGTCTCCCTGTGTGAACGTAAGGTGTAAAATGAAACTGGAACAGCACTGAAAAAAATAGACTGGTGTTGTTTGCTGCCGCTTCCTGAGAAAACTGAGAGGATAATTCAAGCTCTTCAGTCATTATGACTTGATTACTGTGACACTCAATTAAGACGTTCTTGATTCATTTATTGAACAAAGACGGAGCGAGTTTCCGCCCATAATGTCAAGTTGAGGATAAGTAGGAAAAACTTGCTTCAACTTCATCAACAGAAGCAATACACGGTTTAACAGCGGAGTACATTTCTGACTGCTCATAAAGGTCTCAATGTCTTCAAGTTTCAAATTCCTCTGGTAAAAGCTTAAAGAGAGGAAGAGAGAGCTATTATCACTCGCATTCTTCATCGAGATGTGATGTAATCTAACTTACATCCATCTGACAACCGGTACGAACCATTTTCCCCCAAAAGAAATATGGTTCTGAAAAAAGAAGATAAAAATGCTGTGTATTGTTTTCAATACGCTTTGTCTGTGTTGCTGTCCCTGATGTTTTGACCTATAAACAGATCTAAACTACAGGATCAGACTAGTTTGGTTACACTAGTATTTAGATATGGGTGCCAAGTTTTGTTTCAGAATGACTTACGATGTGCGGGATGGGGTTTTAGAGCATAAAATGTCAGTCCGCCAGCCCAAACACACATAACTTGATACTTGATTGAAGTGCCTTTAGAGACAAGGCTTGCAAGTTTTATACTGCTTTTGCGAATACACTTTGATCTACTATTTTAAAAGTAACAGACTGAAACCACAGACTACGCCATCTTTAATCAGTCACACAGTGTTTATCCAATTAAGACCCTTTATTTTGTATGCAGAACTACAAGAGAAAGACTAAGACTGTAAGCAGCAACAAATGTAAGCAAGGTCCAACCGCTCAGCGTCACTGATCTCAGTAAATTGCACATAAACGGTGTAAAATGCTGTGTCTAATATTAGAAAGCACAGCTTTCTCTGCACAGAGCATCATTTTTAGTGCCGGTTAAGGGACAGTTTGTATTTCACTCTCAAGCTTAAATTTCATGTGGGACAAACAGTGTTTGTAGATAGAAGCAAGTAGAGCAACAAGGTCTAAATCTAGACGTAATGACGCTCTTTTCTATTATAGCTCCAATAAACAATCATGGCTGATATTTTTACAAGGGACTCTTGATGGATGCGGCTCTAAAATGTCTGATTTTTAATTATAAAGTCACCATGTGGTAGATTGGATATTTGGGGGTGGGATGCTAAGTATTAGGGATTTTAGTGTAAAGCTTTGTGTACATTGCCTACATTCTCAGATTTTAGATTTGGGAGATTATTCTGAATTATAAAAATGTTGTCTTTTGTTTTTTTTTTTATAGTCCTCAAGACTAAAAAAGGACATAAAAATAAATGTTTACCCTTCAGCTCACAGATCTTATCTTTGAAATGATAAAATAAAGCGGCACAACGTGTGACCTGTGTCATATGACTACTACCACGAATCAGTTATTTATAACAATGAGTAATGATTACAGGAGTTTAGGAGAGTAATCATACAAGAATAACTTAATCTTAACAAAAAATGTGGAACATGCCATGTTGGAGTAAAGAACATATATCATGGATGTCATGGGACGTTGGACAATGACAAATTTTATGCATACTCCACCTGTGTCTCCAAGCTCGTATAGCGTAAAGCCATCAATCTGAAGGTATCCTTGGAATCGCTCCTTGTTCACCCACGATGACAAACTGCCGTCCTCATACTCTGCAACACAGAGACAGAATCTTACAGAAAGCAGAAGCAACAACAAAAAAAAAAAAGCCTATCGACATTCAGCACACAACCTGTCTTTATTAAAAGCAAAGCAGAACAGTGTATTGATGGCTGGATTGTAAGAAGATCAAAGTGTTTACTAGCTGTTTTCTCTCAAGGGAACACATAATGGAACACAGGCGGAGCATTCATAGAGAGAGGTCAGTTGAACAATGATCAGAAACTGTTTTGACAGAGGGCTGCCTCTGGGTTAAGTAGTCAGGGAGGTTATTTTGGGTCTGAAACGGCAAATGGACTGAATCAGTGCAAGCAGATTGGAAATCAATTGGACGTAAACAATCAAAAGGTACGTTAGGTTTTCAAGAGATAAATGAAAGAACATTTGTCCAGCCCAGGCTCGTTTTATATTCTCATTCACAGTAGTTGCTAGTTGTTTTTTCCTGTGATGTTGGCTCACCTGACCTGATTTTCACAGCCATCTGTCTTAAAAAAAACACACACACACACATTTGGTTTGCAAACTATTCTCCCATACATACATTCATTTTCAGGATACAGTTTTGGCACATTCTTTTACATATTTGGAAGGGATGCATTATTCAACAGATGCATCAGGAAAAAAAAAAAGTGTGCAATAAATTAAAAAAAAAAAAGTAAAATAAAGGATTGTTTCCTGAATGTGAACCACATGTTGTTGCTACCCTGACATCTGGAGGCAACATGCAAATGGGAACCGGAGCCTTTTCCTCCGGGTATAAATAGGGTGTAGTGAGGCTGCTTGCACAAAACTGTTTTCTCCGGCTGAGAGAGGCTACGGGATGCTTATAATTGATGTCAAACGTGGCTGGGACCTCATTATGACATGTTAATAAGTTACCATAACCTTTCTGCTACCATTACAGTAATTACAAGAACACTGATGACTTTTACATGGTTCTTAAGCTGCAGGCCCCTAAGGAGCTACGAGTATAATACTGAACATGACAACTGAAAACCTGGAACACGCATTTAAAACCCCAAGGTCATAGCTAGTATTAACATCAAAACGACCTTAATGCAATGCAATGTATTTCTTCGTGTTGCTGCGGCTGTGCAAAGGCAGAGCAGGCTTGCTGTTAAAGCTGCTGAGTCAGTCAATCCCGTAGACATTCCAGAGAGCTCTTTCCACAGATGTTCTGGCTTTACAGACAGCATGCAGCTGCCCGACTCTCTTCTCCCAGAAGCGGGAGAGAGAGCTGAAGGCCCCATACTGGGATTATACAGGCTGATGAACCCCTACACTGACTGAACCGGCTTCACCTTGAAACAAATTAGAGCTGCTCTCTTCCTGAGCGCCAGCCTTACAATCTCCATACTGCCCTGCAGGAGCCTGTCAGCCCAGAGTTCACACAGCGGGAGACAAGAGAGAGAAAGATGAGGGGCAGGAGGGGGAATAAAAACAGACAGTGGGTGGAGTGAGAATGATCCAGTGTCAGAGTTTTGAGTGGAGGGAGGAGGCAGCTCTGACACATTTCAAGGAGGAAGGTTAATGGTACAGAAGACCTCCAAGACAATGCAAATAGCATAGAAACAAAAGCAAAAGGTGCAGCAGAGAAGAAGAGGAGGAACACGGTGAAACACAACATACATAGGAGGTGGCGGAGGATGAAAAGATCAACGTTTTTTTTGTGAAAGAAAGATCAGTAAAATGATGGGACAACATGTTTCTCTTTCTTGAAGTAGAGAGAAAACATTAAGATTTAATGGTGAAAATGCTTTGGCTGGTTGCCTTGGAAGACATGTGTTGTTCAGTTATGGAATTAGTTGCGGCCGAAAGCAGGCTGACAACAAAAATATTTAATTGGGATGGACTAATTATTGGATGTTGGTCAAGGGATGTTTGATTTACAACTCTGGGCTTGGAGAGGCATTTTTTAATAAGGAAAAGATTTGTCTGTTAGGAGAATCTGTTTTTGCTGAGAGTAAAGAGCTTTGGGCTACTGGCATTTGGAGTAAACCAGAACTGCATAAATTTAGGATGATAAAATATAGAAAAGTATGATATGGAAAACTGCATTGTATGTAATTTAGCTAAGTGGTAAAGATCTTTATATGGCCAGCAGAGATCTTGTATTTTACCACTTAATGTTGAACCTGAACAGTATGATTTATCAGTGTTCCATCTCACCAAGTTCCCTTTTGTTTTCTTTTGACCTTTTTACTGGAAACTACACAAAACTTTGTTTAGTTAGATAAAAAGGAATTGATTTTGTGACCATGGACCATGGCTACTTGGTTCCTTCCAGCTAGAAAGCTCTGGTAGTAGCAGCAGAGCTACAGCCACTTAGCTGTGACTGAGGAGGTCATGTAGACTCATTACAAATTGTGGTTGTGTTAACTGCGGTGTGAGGTATGAATCAGCAGTCTCAGCTCACGCTCACCATGAAACAGTCTGGCTTGAATGAATTTGTAAATTACTTAAGAGAATTTCCCTATTTAAAGTGATTTTAGCATCAGCGGTTTTCACTATACCACACAAGTAATTAGCGTTAGCTTGTTGACCTTATTAGTAGCTAAATTATTGTTTTTGTTAGAACTAATTTTCAGCATTAAAACACAACCTACAAAACAGGATGAATATTAAGAGATTTTTACAAAGAGTCAAGATATAAATAGTGTCAGTAAAAACAGTAGCTACATGTTTGTGAGCTTTTTTAAATAAAAAGCTAGCAACAATGCTAGCTAGTAGCTAACCAGCTAACATTAGCCCTGAGTTTAAAGCCTATTTGCTAACAGTCTCTTGTTCAATCTTGCTATAAAATTCAATATAGTGTTAATTAATGTCATTCAACTGTAGTTCTAGATAGTTACAGATAGAGTTACTGGAAACTACTTGGTTTAGTGTGAACATTAAAGCATTGTGAAACTGTGTCCCCTTCTGGTTGCAGTGTCTTGTAATTCCATGTGCAATGGGCCAAATGTTTGGCATAATTAACTGTGAGACAGAGAGGATATTACATTTGTGGGCAATATGATTAACACTTCCAACAAGTTATTGCAGTTTTCATCGCCGTCACTCACACTGACCTTGTCCTCTTCTTTGCCGAGTGAAATAACCAGTCAACACTGTGCACGTGTGCCGTCACAAAACGTCATCAGTGTTTTATCGCATTCAGAAGTGTGATCTCATCTTGTCATCGCAGTCATGGACAGTTAATCGGCCTGTCACTCAATGCTCCCGCTAAACATATGCAAAATAATTCTGCCTCACAGCTGGCTCCATACAAAGGAGTGTCAGGGCCAAGCCATAAACCACTGAAACAGATTAACAGAGAGCCTTATGCGCCTTATGAGCTCTGTGTATTAACTAAACCTGTCTGAAACAACCATCATGGTGAGTGAACGAACATACTGTGAACACTAACATACATCCATGGAGTCCATTAGCTTTCATCGCACACATACTGATCAAAACCTTTTGCCTCTTGAAGCACAATAACGGTGCAGACCTGTATAAACTGTGCTACAGCTTTGTAGCAGTATGAAACTGAAGATTTAAGTAATTAATTATGTATGACTATGTACTATATTTTAACACTGCTCTTCAAAAAGGATGCCGGCCGTTTGTGATGTGCACTAAACCAATCAAAGCTCAACAACAATATGTCAAATATCATTTACACAAAGCGAGAGGCCGCATAATGACAGTGTGGCTTTATTCTGTGGCATCCAAGCTTTAAAAACACAACAGGTTGAAGAGTGAGAACATTAAACATGCAGTGAATTTCTAATAAGTGTTTTGAATGTGCATTTTTACAAAAATGCAGATTCAAATACCAAGGGAGGAGATGCTAAAGGTTGCTTGTATATTCTAGGAACTGCCAGCCTCTGTAGCTGGTATATAAAAAATAACACAGCTCATAAAAAAATATAATATGTGCATCATATATCTATACAACCGCTGCACGTCTGACACACTTGAATAAGCGTCATAGTCTGTCATAAAACAGTGTCACAGGGTGCCTATGCAAATGTCTCTCGGAAGTTCAGCCGAATAGAATCCGATAAAAAAAGTTTCTAACAGAACGCCATGCAAAGCGAGTGTCACAGTGAGCCACATAAGACACGTCAGCCTTATTTATTTTCAGAGCCAGCATCCCTTCAGTGGATATTCAGTGACACTAGTCCTCTGAGAAATACGGCACATAGCACAGCTGGGCAGAAACCTGATGCTGAAGATCACAAGTGGTGAAAAGACCAGGAAAAGTCTGGTGCAAATTGAAGAAATTTCTTTTTTTTTTTTTTTTGCTGTCATTTTAGGTAAGTGCTTAACGAGCTGCAGTCTAAGTTTTTACCTTCAGTTCTAGATGTTAAAAAAAAAAACCTTTTCTTCTATGATTTTTTTTGAGGACTGAAAGGGAAAAGAGAAATTCACCATATGAAGAAGGACACAACCATGTCATTTCGCCGTACTGCTCCCCTTCTCAATCCTTGACAAGCTTAATACGCTGTCACCATGGCAATGCTAGACATTCACCACATCCTTCGTATCAGGGTCTTGGAGGACTCTGCAGAGTGTGGAGCTTTTGTTATCAACGTCTACTGTGGCGAGCCCCTCTTGCTGCAGTTCTGGTGCCGGAAGCCCCCCTTTCGTAACGGTCAGGTGGAGCAGGTGGACGTGAGGTCGCAGGCAGTGGCGGAGGTGGATTTTATTCTCCAGGCGCTACACCGTGCACCAAAACTCCCGAACAGTCACTACTGGGGCCCATTTGTGTTGGGACTGTGCCTTGATGCTCTACCCTTTCGCTTTCGCCTCCCAGCACAGGCCCACAGCGGCATCAAAATACAAGAAATCATGGAGGAATGTGGTGAACTTACATTGTTGCGGTGAGGAGCTTCAAATTGAGCAACGGAAAAAAAAAAGCAGCTCCTCTAAACCTCTTATGTCAAGTATGATTTTTTGCAAAGACTTGACGGCTGCTTCAGTGATTCAATACTTGGCTTTGAACGATTGTATATTCAGTACCAGCTCTGCATTGGTTTCTTTGGCATAAACTGTGGTATCTCACGCCCACACGGGCCAGTTCATCCACCCTGGCCTGCTATGTGTGTCCGCCTAGAGACAAACCGCCATAACATCACTGGCTTTACCGCACACACAATAGTGGGCTGAGCCCGGGGTGCTTTATGATGGGCCAGGCACCCCATAACTCATTGTGGTGAGGAAGATGAAAGAACAGCAGCAGCGACGGGAAAACTAGAGGAATAAAGCTCCAGTTACAAGGATTACAGGAGAAAAAAGGAGGAAAAGGGAACAGACAGAAAGAATAGTCGACAACATGGCACCCTACTGCTCCCCAAAATCTAATTTTCATGCCAGACTAAGAGAAGAAACTTCCCCCGAAGGCAACAGTAGATGAAGACTGTACTCACCATCATAGGTAAAGTAGGCACCGTCCTTAAAGACTACAACCGCAGGAAGCTCTGGCAAAGTTACTGACTGGTAAAAACACAAGAAATACTTCATTTAAAACCAAGTTCCATAAATCATGCTTAACTCTCTGAATGTACAACATGCACACCTGGGAAATATGGGACAAGACTGTTGGCAGCAGGGCATTGCAACAAAATGTGAGACATTTATTTTGGCATGCTGCAAAGACAGCATGCAAGCATAATATCTGCATATGTATGTATAGGAACTAACTATACTAATGAAATGTAATTATTTACATTGTAAGACTAACTAAACTAATCAAGAGAATGTCAAAACATCAACTGGATGCAAATAATGCAGAGTATCAATGACATATCATGACAGAAATATGAAAATCTACAATGAAAGTGATTTCATTCATTACTTAATGCTGTCAAAAGACTAAAAAAGGGTGCATGTATATTCAAAGAGTTACCTCTGGCAAGACTTCTTCTGAAGCCGAGAAGAAATAAGTGTAGACAATGAGCTCCGAGGCTACATCATTGTACTTCTCCTGCAATGGTAAAAAGGTCTTTCAGCATTCACGCAACAGCCTTCAATAAATTTGTGTTGAACAGTTGTAAAGGATGAGTCACTAGAGGGTATTACACACGGCCTGTTCTTTGTTAAAAAAAACGCTTCTGACATTCAATCAATGCGTGATTTTAGTGTTTTAGTTCTGAAGAAAAGAAAAGAATAACATAGTAATAGCGTCTTCATTCACGTCTGCGTGACATGAATGGTACTCACTTTGAGGGGAGACTCCCCGCCGATATACACAAAAAGCACATCATGCCGTTTCATCATGTGCTCAAACATCTGCTTGCTGGGAAGCGCCCGGACAGCCGGTCTAGAGAGAGGGGAAAAACAACATACATTAATCAACTCCATTAATGATTCAAAGTAAAATCTTATACAGAACAAAAATGAAACATAACAAACTAATATAAGACTACTAATCTAACATTTTCTACTTTTCTTCCATGATTTGTGTGCTGGTGGCGACACCCAGTGGGGATTTAACAAATTGCAGCCACGGAACATCAGAGCCAAGCTTTTGATCAACCCCTCTGTCACGGATCTAGCTTGATTTCCCTCAAGGAGGAGAAAATCTGTCAGGCTCAGTTGAAACAGTGGCTTAAACTAGAGCATCAGAGGCAGAAACGCATTGGGCTTTGAAACAAATATGGCCGGCACAGATAAGCATGCTCGGATGGTTCTTATTAGTATGGCATGTGTTCCTGTGAAATAAGGGAAGTTGTACGCGTGTGTGAGTTTCATACCGTTCCTTTTGAAGAAGTGAGGGAGGTCTGTGACTTACCCCGCCACCCTGTTGGCAAATTCCACAATATCGTCTTTTGTCCTTGGTCCCTTGTAATTATAGGCCAGATCACCCTTTAACCTGAGAGGAGGAGACAGAAACAAAACTGGAGTGAAAGGCTGATCATTTTATTGGAGAAACATTCAGTAACATTCGTTGTTTTGTGCTGTTAATTCGCTGCAAAAAGAAAATGGAATGGAAATAAATTGTGTGATATTACATTGCCTAAAAAAAACTCATTCAGTGCAAAAAGAATATTACAGGAAAGGAGAAGCTGAGTCTAGATCTGAAAAAATTACCTGATTAATCAATGAGTCAATCAACTACATTGATTGATTGTTTTAGTTGTTACATCAAACAAAATTGGTGAATATTTGCTGGCTCCAGCTTCTTAAATGTGAGGATTTGCTGCTTTTCTCTGTTTCCCATCATTGTAAACTGAATATCTGTGTGTTTTAGACTGTGAGTCGGACAAAACAAGACATCTGATGTCACCCGGGGTTCTCAAAACTTGTTATGACATTTCATAGACTGAACAATTAATAGATGAATTTAAAATAATAATCAGGAGGTTTATTGCTGAAAATAATCCTTAATTGCAGCATCACTTTAGCCCACGACAGACTGCACTCGTCTTTGGTAAATTTAAAGTCAGTGCACAAAAACTATGACAATGAAAGTGCAAATCCAACAGGGAAATCTCCTTCAAAATAACAACTTGATCTAAATCATTGCACCTCCAGTGAAAAAAAAACAACAAAAAAAACAAAACAAACCGCTGTCACTAATTGAGTTCTAGCCAAGGAAACTGACTCGATTCTAGCTTCTGCAACAAATGAGTGCATTAAGGATTGCTAAGGTTGCATCAGCCCACAGGGCTTAATGAACTCAGGGGGAAACAGAACTCTAAATCAAGCCTCCTTCTGTCACCAGGGGAGGTATCTCATGTTCCTCGACGGATCTTTCATCACTTGCTTGGTTTAATGTTATGAACCCTGCCGAGATCCTGTGGCAGTTTTCCCAAATGAGCTTGATGAAACTAAACGGGGAGCCCATTATGGCAGCGTGCAGATAAATGATTCGTTTTCAAATATATGGAGGAAAACTCTGCTGTCTAGGATAGTCATTTCTCTCAAGTCAACATGAGTTCTGCTGTTGAGCAGCTGGTATATACCTAAATTCATTAATTTCATATAATAAATGTCACTTGCACTTTGAGAGAAAAAGTGTAATGAGGTGCAAGGGGAATATCAGTTTAAATAGTTCAAGTAGAAATAATATATCACACAGTCTAGATTGGTTAATCAATAAATCACAATATAAATTCAGTCAAAACATCTAATTTTATATCAAAAGATAAAACTGAAAATCACCTTCTCGATTTCAAACACAGTTTATCAGCCAATATTAACAAACCATGTGTAATTAACAGCATCTAGGAGTGCCGCACATAATAGAATTGAAGTTCAAAGAGGTGTGAACAGAGTTTGTCACTTCGTTATACCTTAAGGACGCGGCAACAACACCTTAATCCCTCCTGAATAAGTCATCTGAGAGCATCTCAAAAGGCTGAACCTCAAGTGCAAAAACACGACGGGGGAAAAGGTCCTGATAACAATCCAAACTCAAGTGAAGATACTTGACATACAGGAAGTGAACGAGGAGGTTGCGAAAGAAATATGTCGATATACAATATGTAAAAAAACAAACTTTAAAATGACTGACTCAAGAATTACTGAAGAGTTGGATGGTGTTACCATGGTGTAGGTCCATATAAAATTCAATGAGCCTTATAATCTCATGTGGATTTGTCTAAGCCTACACAAAGCTGCACAGTGGGAAAGGAAATTACGACAATTTGCAAAAAAAAAAAAAGATTATATATATATATATATATATATATATATACACATATATATATATATTTTAAATGTTATTACACATAACCTAATTTTGAATACAAGCGAATATTTTAACATATTAAACATATGACAAAGTGGGTCGAGAGAAATGAATTGTGCAAAGCTTAGAATGACACTTACAGTTTTATCGTAGGGTAACCACGAACACCAAACTCTGACGCCATTCCTGCAATATAGAAAATAAATATATAATCACAAGCAAAAAAAGGAGATAATAGATGAGGTTTTGATAGGCCTGGACTCCAAATCTTATAGACCATTTTTCTGTCTTTTCTTTTTTTTTAAAAAAAAAAAAACAAGGTTCAAATACCCTCTTCATTTTAGTCAGAATTTAAAATCAATAAGTCGGCCTAAAACATGTGTGAATAGATAAATAAAGAAGCTTGGAGTCAACTGTATAATTGCTGTAATGTAGGTTTGGCATTGCAGGAAATGCGTCGTAAAAACCCTGGTTGAATATGTGAACAAGGTTTCAGACAGTCAGTCAGTGTATTAAATGATATGTGTTCATGCTTAAGTACATAGAGATAGATATTGTATTTATAGCAGCACTGTCACAGTGTAATATTTTCCACTGTACAACTACTGTGGCAAAAAAATATCACAATATCAATACTACTGCAATATCATGATTACGTGACAATAACCAACATTAAAAAATAAAACTCTTCTTCACCGTTGTTCTGTAAATAAAGGGCATCATGTTGTTGTATCACACAGTCAATTAGGTTGAATCCTTGTCTCCAGCACATGAAATGATCAGCTGGGGATATAATAATCTCCAAGGGAGAAGACGTTAAGATGCTTCATCGTTTACTCACCAGAGTAAGCAGTGGCATCCATCTTTCCCACACGGACCGGCGACCCAGAGCTCCTCAGCTCAGCTCCCACATCATACCATACTGGTTCCAGTTTTTTACAGTAACCACACCACGGTGCATAGAACTGTTAATGACCAAGAGAGGTAAAATAATCTTTAGATCATGTGCTTTCTGTCAATATAATGTGAAGCTTTCAACATCGTATAGTCTTTACTAAATGCTAAATTCCATATATAGTGAATAAAGATGAGGTTTACAATTACACACGTGTCTCTTTACTGTGTTGATCTTTTTGTGTATCTAGACAGGGAATATACAACACTGGGCAAAGTTACTTTCACCTTATTTGACACTGTGACTTCTACAAGGACACCGACCACATGAAATATATGGTTGTTGTTCTTTATTGCTGTAAGCATCTAGTGAAACAGGTTTAAATTACTGTCTGGCCTTTTTGTGTATATGACCTTGGGGTGTTTTGACAGCTTTGTTTGTTGCCACTACTTTGTAATTCTACTTGATATTGTGTATGACCTCGGGAATGGATTTGTGTGTGTGTGTGTGTGTGTGTGTGTGTGTGTGTGTGTGTGTGTGTGTGCGCAAGCAATACAACTACACTGCAATAGACAACAAATGTGAATAATCCAACAATCGCAGTGATAGCTGAGCTAATTTGAACAAACTACTGCTAATTAGTATCAGATGAAGGACTATTTCATCTTAAGTCTGTCTGGGAAGGAAAGTTCTGTTACTGAACTTGAAATACTGGTTAAGAAAACAAGAAATATACTTTGCAGCTGCAATCACCAGTGTAGTCCATAAGTAAAGGACACTTAATCACTTCTTTAGTCAGTCAACCTCTAATCTATAAAAGTAATCCATTATTTATCATTATTATCATTATTATTAGGAGCTTTAAATCCCCCTTAGCAGCCTGTAGAGGTTACACCCAACACGACTGCAGTGTTTTGAACCAACATTTCCATCACCTTACACTCTCGCTATCTATCTACAAATAACAACAAATAGCTAGCTGCAGCCTAAACACAGAGTTTAGCTTAAAGCTGGATTTATTGTTTTTAGTTTATGCCACTTGGAGAAAGAACTCAACAAGCTAAAAGACACACAGCATTTCCATATTATCAACTTATAAAGATGTAATGGTTAACATGTTAGCAAACAGCAGACACTGACCAACATTAGCATTCAGCTGGAGTTGTGTTTTTAGCCACCTAATTAATGAATTGAAGTCCAAAATTCACTTTCCTTTGAACTCTGTTTTGGTCTCCAACAACTCTTAAGAAAAACATCTGGTTCTTTCGCTGCTAAAGCTTTGAATTTTTCTGTCTGTCTGCTGTTTGGTGCTGAGCAGGTAGCGTACAGTACATTTATCAGTTGCCTGCTGTGGCTAGAAATGAGGTTGATAAGAGCAATGAGACTGAACCAAAACAAGTTACATTTAACCATCTAATCAATGTGTCAGAAAACCAAATAATAAAACTAAGCTAGGTTAAAAGAGCTTTACAGAGCTGCAGAGTTAGGTGACAGTTCATCACTGGAAATGACCCCTTTCACATCACACAAAGACATATGAGTCATCGTAATATAACGTTACAATATTGATTAGTGGAGCTTCAAGAAGATTGAGACTCTGAAGTTATGAGTAAGTGGCAATAATTCATGTCAAATACAGTGAAGCTGCTTGAGCAGAATTTCTTCATCTCAAAACAAACTCAAATTTCTCCAAATTAGTTCAAATTCCAACTGTGTGAATTAAGTTGTGACAAATCCCACGACTACTGCTTGGTTGTTGTGCGTAATCCTCCGAGTATGTGAAATAGTGACATCTGTATGACCCGTTATCACCGTACTGAAACTCCGCAGCGTCAGGACTCACTTCTGCAACCCAAACTGTAATGAAAGCAACTTTGGCTTATACGGGCCTAGACACAAACTCTGATATAAACCCCTCCGAGCCCCCTGGCTTTGCCCGGCATGCATGACTTCTCATTCACTAATCACAAACACAGAGGACAGTCTGCACGCCAGCCGCAGCCCCCGCCCTCCTTCATCCCACCCCGACTGCTGTAACTTCCGCAAGGGATGAGCTGAGCGGTAGTGTGCTCGACGTGTAGTAAGGCATTGCTGAATGGACCCAGACTGGTTTTAGCGTGTGTGTGTGTGTTTGTGTGTGTGTGTCTGTCATAGGCTACTCTCGTGGGCAAATGTCAGACTCAAGACCAGTTATTTGGGGGCAGCTTGTCCAATTGGAGACAAAAGCTGTGTCCCCAATTTGGAAAAAAGCTGATTTTTGGGTCAGTGATGAAAGTTAGGGTTAGGGTAAGTCTCCAGGAAATTAATGTAAGTGTATGTAATGTCCCCAAAAGTGACCTAAGTAAACGTGTAAATGGCTGCAGCTTTTATCCAAAGCGCTTTACAATGTTTCTGCTGCTCGCTCACCCATTCACACACACACACACACACTCACACACCGATGTCAGCAAGCTACCACACAGGGTGCTGGTGCAACCATCAGGAGCAATTAGAGGTTCAGTATCTTGCCCAGGGGCACTTCAACATGCAGACAGGAAGAGTCAGGGATCAAACCACCGACCTTCTGATTAGCGGACGACCCGCTCTACCTTCGGAGCCACAGTCGCCCACGCATGTGTGTTTGTGTGTGTGAGATATCAAACTTACATCAACCAGCCAGATGTCGTTCACTCTGGTGTCTTTAAATCTGTCAAATAGAAAAAGAATGAATGATAGTTTTGATTTTTTAGCAAACACTAGACTCTGAACTGAGCCTCGACAAGTTTTTCATAAACTATACTAAACTATACTGAGCGACTTACATCAAGACAAAGATGCTCGTAACATGTTAATTATTGAAAACAAAACAAAAAAACACAGTAGACAGAAGAATGATTACTTAACCGAATATGAGGATATGAGCAAAAATAAGCCATAATTTATAAGAAGTTGCAGAAAAAATTACAACTACAAAAAAGAGACAAATTGAACACACACACACACACACACACACACACACACACACACACACACACACGAGACAGAGTCTCAATAGACTTCCCACCACAGGCATCCAATTAAAAAACACCTTGCAACCAGAAACCTGATATGAAATCAAGACTACCTCCATCTTTTTTTTCTGCTTCTAACAACAGTCTTCTGCTTTGAATTACTGCGTACATGTGATGTTCTCTAATCTCTTATCATTGCATCATATACATGCAAGTGTACACAACTTAGGAAATAGCATTATTACATGTTTTTGCTGCAACAGGAAATACATTGAGATTAACTATGATTTGCGTCGAAAAACCACGATGATGTATACTCAGGAAGTTGCATTACATGATCCATGTTACAATGTGTGGAGCTGAAATACTGTAGCAGAGCATTCAGAAGTGCATCACTTACGTGTCATCTAGATCTTCAACAAATGCAAGCACCGCTGAACTTAGGAAAGCCGCTATAACTGCAAACGATAAAGAGACATGAAATCAGACAAAACAGCGAGTTATCTGAATATAAACAAGAGGCTAACAGTCTCTTCAGCCCTGCAGCCTGAGACCTCATGACTGAAGCATCACCAGCTAAGCTGTCGTCCCAGCTCACTGTGCGCCAATTTGCTCCGCAGTTTCAACAACAGCAGCTTTATAGATCACCTAGACGGATGTTGTAGTCGTATGTTTAGTCTAGTGTTAGATAAATATGAAATTAAACGTGAACGTACCTCCACAAATCAGGGAAGCCTTCACTTCTGCCATCGCTTCGAGTGGACACAGCAAGCAGGAAGTACAGCCGCTAAATCGAACCCTTTGCGCATGCGCGGGTTTACGCAGACTCCTTCAGGCACCGACATCAGCATCATGGTTCATGTTTTCAGCTTTTTTTTGTTTGTTTGTTTGTTTGTTTTGTTTTTCCCCCCCCACAGAAAATCATTCAATACATGAACTCTCTATATAATTGTAAAAATAAATAAAAAATACTAAGAAAAAAAACGCAGGGGGACTCACACAACACATAAAAAATAGAAAGAAAATTAAAAAGATAATATAAAATACAAATGATGAATATAAAACAAATGCATAAAATAAATAAAACAACAGATTAGAGTCAAATAAAGACATTAAAAACAAAACACTCATTAACAGTTTTTACAGCCTTCTTATTAGTGCAAGATTTAATGGTCTAAGTACTGCTCACATTCTTTAAGAAAAACTGAGAAGAGAGGTTTTTGTTGGCAATCTTACACTTGAATATGAATGAATATGAAACTTAGCTAAGATAATTATAAGACTGATTATGTAAGCATGTTGTAACTTAAAAACCCAAACAATACATGTTACATGTGTACAATTAAGCATAATAAGCTATAAATGTAACATTAATACATTTAGAAACCTCTTCCCACAGTCTTTTAGTATAATAATAGTGCCAAAATAAATGAGGAACAGTTTCAGGATGTGCAGAGCAAAATGAACACTATGCATCAATATCATTCTTAAATCTTTTAAGAAAATTTGTGTAAGAGCTCAAAGGACACCTTTGTGTCACCTTTGGTGATGAGATATTTGTGAGGTAACAGCCAAATCATCTGCCATGGAATATTACTGACAAAATATTAATAGACTAGAAATACTCTCTTGCTGAAATAAGGAACGTACAGCTCTATTGTTATTTTTAGATGGTACAAAACAGATTTTCCCACAAGGAGTGTCAGTACAGTGATGTAATGAGATATCAGTAGGATAACACTTTTGAATGGAGCCACAGAACCATTAGGCACCGCTCTCATTACAAGGTTATATTCTATGGTCGATATTGGAAAATTAAAATGGGAGATAAATTCACTGTAAGTCATGTGATGACCCTGCAGGTTGAGCAGCCACTAAAACAATGTTCCTATCAAACCATTTCTTTAAAATGTCACCCTTAAAATGTCACCATTAAAATGTCACCATTAAAATGTCACCATTATTCAAAATAATAATGTTACGGGGCAAAATTGGGTTTGTAGATCATTTGCCATGACAACAAATCTTGTTTGTGAAATTCTGATAATATAATATATATATATCAGTAAGCAGGGGAGGCCAGCAAGTTGGTCAAAAACAAACATAGAAATGAAGTTCCACACTGATGAATCATTTCTCAAAAAGTGTTTTATCCAATTAATCTTAAATATTTAATTCAATGTAGAAAATCTAAGATATCCAAACCTTCATTTTTGCATGAATTGGACACTATGAGGTAAATACCACGTTCATTCAGGCAAATGGCAAAATCAGAAACCCTCCCTCACTTGGTTTAAGAATTATTTATCTTCTTTACATACACTAGCTGATACAGTATAAAAATATGTCAAGCAATGTCTCAGTTTCTTCAGTATGTTCACCAAAAATTGTTTGTTTATTTTTAACTGGGCCTCAATATGTAAATAATTTATGGTACTTTTAGTATTTATTTAATCTTAAGTGGAAACTCGATATATATATAAAACTCCTGAAATGTAAACTAATTTTAGTATTTTTATTTTACATATTTTGACATCTTCAATTATATGAAGTATGTGTATTTTGTTGGAAATTACTTGTGTGCTCAGTGTACTAGCATATAAAATAATAATGTTAAACAAAGCACTAAGTCTAATTGTGTATTCTATCATTTTTTATCTATTTTATCGTATTTATTTATTAAATATGAGGCTCTATTTAAGTGTATTTAATTAGGATATATTGATACTGATGAATGCTACCAGTTTCCACCACAAGGTGGCCCTATAAGATATCACAATGGGCAACAGCTGCTTTAGTAAAAGAACCAAAACTACAATAAAAAACCTTTAAAACAACTAAAATTCCTGCTTTCAAAATGTTACTTAAGTAGAAGCATATAAGTACTTATGTAAAAGTACATTATGCTTGATAATAATAATAATGATGATGATGATGATGATGATGATGATCAACTTTATTCATATAGCAGCTTTCAAAACAGAGTTACTAAGTACTTTACAACTAAAACCGAATTAAAACAATTCAGCCCTAATATTAAATAAAATTGAGAAAATAACAGCACAGACAATGAAACAGAAAAACAATATAAAACAATAAAAACAGTAAACTATGCCAATAAAGCAAAAAAAAGTATTAGCTTTAAAAAAATAAAACTTGCAACTAACATCAATCAGAGGCTTTTTTGAGAGACAGAGTTTGAGAAGTGATTTAAAAGACGTTACTCATTCTGCAAGTCAGATCTTCAGGCAGGGAGCTGCAGAGTTGGAGAGCCCTGACTGCAAAAGCCCGGTCACCTTTAGTCTTGAGCCAGAGGGAAGGAGCAGCCAGTGGAGATCTGCCTGAGGATTTGAGGCTGCGTTTTGGCTCGTAGAGGGGAGCAGCATTTCAGCAATATAAAGAGCAGCCAGTTTATGAAATACTTTTAACATAGTCAGCAAAATCTCAGCACTAAAGCAGTGAAAAGAGGCCAGAACAGGGGTTATATGATCCTACCAGCCAATTACAATAACCAAGACTTCCTTGTTAGTGTTATATTATCAAGGCCGGCAAAGCAGGCAACTTCTTCAGACCTCTAAGAGCCCCCAAGACAATTATTTATTTATTGGTTATTTCACTAACATTGTTTGAGAAAATGGGAGTCCAGCTTGATTTTGCAGGCCCATCTTGAAGAGGGTTACTGTCTCAAAATCTATTTAAAGCTCTGACACACCATAGTCTACCCACACAGATGTTTTACCCATGTTGCCTGATTAGACTTCTTCTCAGGACTGCGTAGGCGTTTACGAAATTAGTCTTAATTGGCAGCTCCTCTGTCAGCTTCGTTACACCAGTTAGTGCAGGATGATGCCAGCAGACATTTTAACACACATAGTGCAAAAAGCGCAGGTGTTGCTAATAACATTAATGATGGCTCTGCTCCATTTAAGTGTTGCAGCAAGCCAAGACAGTGTGAGCCAGCATGCACCCTGAAACTGACACAGCTAAATAGAATTCAGCCATTATTCATTTTATTATTTACACATATGTTTTTTCCTACTGTGACATGTCAAAAGGTCTATTTACACTAAATCTAATTAGCCATGCAATACTCCATCATAGAAATACTGCACAAAATTCACAGAGGGGGTTAATAGGAGCCCTGTTGCTAATTTTTGCCCCAAGAAGCTTAATCCGGTTATGTATCATATTATATATTTATAGGAGTATATTAATAGTAGGTTATTATCGCTAATGCATGAACGTGTAAGTAGCAATTTAATGTTGTAGCTCAAGGTAAAGCAAATCTGAATTATTTAACACACTGTTGACTACTTTGATCTATATCAATGTATCATATTTAATAAGATGATCATATGTTTTGAATGTAAAATATTAATCTGTAAAGTAGCTAGTAGCTGTTACTGTCAAACAAAGGTAGTGGACTAAAAAATACAATAGTTCCCCCCAAACAGTCCATCAACAAAAGTCAACAAAGAAAACGTCACATGAGCATTTATTGTATTGAAAACATATTTATTTCTTTGAGAATCTTTGAGGATAATTTGTATCTAATACTGTCAGAATAGCTTTAAAGTTTTCAAACATGTGACCACATAATTAGCATTATCTCCATTCAGTCCTTTGTTTTGACACATTTACACACATCAGACATTAGCACATAAACATTAAATAACAAGGCGTCGAAAGGTTAGCTTCACAGAATGTGGCTGAAGTTTACCAAATAAATAAAAATATTTTGTGTAATATTATTTTATTAATATTTATCACACTGTCCTCCTCTGAATCCTCACACCCTGGCTGGCATGATGGGTGTAGTGATATGTTTAAACATGTTTTAACTCATTCCACTCACTGCACAGGATGGGTTGAGTACCATTGGATTGACAACTTGAATATTTATAATGCACTGCCCTATGCTTGCAAAGGGTCTTAATCTTTCATCGTTAAATGTTTGATAAACATCAAGCAGAGAAAATGTGACCTCGGTGTCAAAATTTTAAATCAGAAATTCCAGTTCCTTATCATTGAATGATATTAATCATTGCCGTTATGTGTGCTGTTTTCTGCAAGCGAGATTACTTCAGCATAAGTTTTATGACCATAAAATATCCATGTCAATTCAAGACAAAAACAGAGACCAAAAAAAAAAAAAGAAAAAGTGGAGTTTCTCACCGAGTTTTGCACCCTGAGAAAGAGCTGTACTTTCTCACGGGGTGAAGAGTGATCATGACTGTGTTACTAAATAGACTCATGCGGAGGACCATCCTGTTGAGGTCTCGTGTGCCAAGTTTGTGAGGGTTGAATGCCTTTGTATTTAGAGGGGGCAGAAAACTGGACGCAAGCTGTTAGCCCACATTGTAAGGCCACAATGACTTCTGCATTGACTGAACTGTCTAAATAAAACGCTTTTTTGTTTACACTAAGCCCCACACGAATGTACATTTTTGCCTTTCGGTTGCATTAAAAACACATGAACACAAAGCGAAAGTGCCGTCCTTATGGTTGGAGGACCCATAAAACATACAAAAGGCATGAATTTAAATCAAGTGTTTGCCTGTTTCACACAACTTCTCCTATAGAAAGTGTTTAGTACAGCAAGGTCATTTGTCTTCTTTAGATAAAGAGAGGATTTGTTCCCCCATCGCGGGCCGAACTGCAGACTCCCACATTCACCAAGACTGTAGTCAGCTGTCAGACTGAACCCACTCACGTCATCTTACAGAAGGGGTCGCATATGACCTCCGTTGACCCATAAAACAAAGCTTTCTTTGCCCTGTTTTATCACTCGTCAGACGGCAACAACAGCAGTGAGATGATTCAGTTATCCACATAATGGCAACACTCATTCTCCTCTCTAATATGTCAAATTATTAAAAACAAAAACAAGCAACATTACAAGCTACATGTCTAACACAATTACATTCTACTTTATTATTCAGACAAAACTTCATTAAAATTCTCACAGATACCCAAAAAAATGCAGCATTATGTTCTCACTTTGGAAAGAGTGTGTTGTAACAAAATGAAATATTAATATTTCTTTTATATTCTTCGATTTGACAGTAGCCCAAGAAACAAGTGAACACAGAAGCCTATATGCATATATCCATGACAAATTAATCCAAGGTTTATGCTAACTGGGAGTCTATTAGCATAAAATAGTCAGAATACTGTTAAATTTTTCTTTATGCTAATTTCACTTGCTTCTTGCAGTACTCTCACGCCAAAGAATCAACTGCACATCACAGCAACAAAACTGAAATCATCCTGTGAGTTTCAAGCTTGTGTTACACTAACAAAAACAAGCTCCTAAACGCTGGTGGAAAAATTGCACCGTAAGCAAAGATGATACACAAAGCTTCATGACAGCTTCCTGTATTCCCACAGGAATAAAGCACCAGAGTGGTAACACTGGATTACACTTGAAGGAGCGGTTTAAAGGAGAAATAGGCAATATCCAGTGCCACTATGCCATCATAGAGGTCCGCTGGAGAATTAGCTGTGCACAGTTAAATGCTGAGGATGTAACGACGGAGTGAAAAAGAAAGAAAGCTGGTAAATTCAGCAAAGTTATATGTAACAGTAACCAATAAGGAACATTTGTTACCAAATTTAGGTTGCTGCGTTCTCGTCCCTCTGATTGCAGTCACACTCCAAACCACAGATTCTGATAGATTAGATTTAAGTTTTTTTCAGAGTGGCCCATGCTGCATGCTTCAAAATGGTGCTGAGGACTGAGGGCCGTCAAAATGGCCCGCTAAAGGTTGTGCTACGTCACCTGAAAACCTTCTGCAGTAGGTCTACAGACAAATCCCTCATGTTTTTTTTCTTTCTTGACATACTCAAGTAAGGCTCCGGATGAGGCACACTGGTGACGTCACATAAAGAGGCAAAAGATAAAGTGGTGTGCTGCTGTTGCATTCTTTCGGTATTTTGGTTTGTTCATCTGCCCGACTCCGGCAGCAGCAGATTAAATCGGAGCAGCTATGTGCAGCGTTGCATAGCTAGGTTCCATTTAAGAGTACATATCGTCCTCAATGATAGCATCAGATGTCCATCAGCAGGCATCTGTTGTGTAAGTTCCTCATTCCAGGATGTCAGTTTCAAATGGGACCAGATGGTAGTAGGACAGGTTGGTGACATACGCTTCTGTTTCCTCATCACACAGGTCTGACTCCATTGGCAAAAACTCTGAGCCATCCTCATATCTGGCAGAAGAATGAAAGACATATTACATGCATGGTCAGGGTAGACCTGTGTAGTCTTACCAAGATATTAAAAGTTTGATGCATTTGATTTGAGACCCTTTAATCATCACTTTCAACCCCATATAGTCTTCATTTGCTAACACAAGGTCAGTAGTAGAATGTCAGCCATTTAAGGGTGATGTGAAGGGTGTGTGAAGCGCCGAGAGGAATGTGTTCCTCTTTTGCTTCCTTCACACACCCAGGGAAGGAAGAGGTGCACAGACACACTTCCTGTGGTGTATACTGGGGTGGAGGGTCCTGGGGTCGGTTCACATTCAAGGACTTACCAAAGCACTTACTGTATCCTCAATAGCAAACGCGGAAATTCTTACATTTTTGGAAAGCAAGGGGGGTAATTTGAGTTATGCTGCAGCCAGCTTGGGGCTAAATTGACTTGGATTATACCCCAGCTTCCTTGGAAGGACAAACTTTTGCTGTACTCAAAGTGATGCAGCAGTAAGTTCCATAACCAATCTAACAGAGTAACTTATGAAAAGACCATTTTTGAGGTCTTAATACTCACGTATGTTCCACAGAGTCAGTGGATGAAGGTCTCTCTTTTTCTTCTGGAAGACTGTGATCAAATACGATGGTCTCTGTATTGGCCAGACAGAATCCATTCGACCGCATGATTTCTGAAAGGTACAGAGTGCATATTACATCACATGTTAGGTCATCACAGTTTTAGTAATGTCAACAGTGGATCCATTGACGTGTTTCACAAGAATACCAGATACTGTATGACGTACCTGATATCTTGATGGGGCTCTGAAAGCATGGCTGGATTCTGTGGACTTTGTCATTTCTCAGCACCTGGTCCAACGGCGACCGCTCAAAGAAAGTCAACATCACCTCTGACCTGGAATACTGTGGAGTGAGGATTTGAGTAATTTAGTCGGCATTGCTGCAAGTTTCATCCACTAAGTAGTCACAGGCAAGAAATAAAA
The DNA here is from genome assembly GCF_914725855.1 of Thunnus albacares. Classification (NCBI taxonomy): domain Eukaryota; kingdom Metazoa; phylum Chordata; class Actinopteri; order Scombriformes; family Scombridae; genus Thunnus; species Thunnus albacares. Next base: position 9,074,861 of record NC_058126.1, read on the forward strand.
GTCTCCTAATGCACGCTGAACATTAACATGCTAATAAAGACTTAGATATGGTTTTATAGGTTGGAGATGAGGGACCCACCTTGCACGGCATGTTGATAGCATTCTTCAGTAGTCTTTCCACCTCGTTCAGTTTTTCCTCGATGTCGTTTGCCTCTTTGATTTTCACCAGTCCTGAAACAAATAAATATGAACATCTGAAAACATGATGATGGATTTCAGGGATATTTTTTAAAATACACTAAGTCACCAGTTTATAAGTTACTTATACAATCCAAAGCAATTCAATACAACAGCTCAGCAATTCATCTTTATTTTGTGAAGCTCAGGACATTTGGTATTTTTCATGTCACAGTTAGTGGTGGTGTGTCATACTGAGAGGTGTTTTTTGGGCAACCTCAAAACCTCTCAATACAATATGTAATCCAATGCAACAGCATCAATAACTACGGTCTAAAATAACCTTGATAAAATGATAATATATCATAGAAATTAAACAATCAGCACTGAACTATAGAGTTTAATCTACAAAGAAAGTTTACCACAATCAAAATGTTAAGCAAAACAATTTTTGTGCCTGAACAATATAAAAGGGCAGCTGCTTTGACCTTTATGCCATCAGAGTGTTATCTATCCATCGGTCAGGAGACAAAAAGCCAGACAAGTCTGAATTTATTCCTAGCCCTTAAAAAGGTTGCCACAAATGCATGTGAAAAGGTGGTAGCCTGTTTAATGCTGTAACCTTTTTGTTAACAATGTCCACTGATATTTGCCCCAAGCAGGCGGAGAGAGAGAGAAAAAATAGACCACTCGTCACTGTCTTCAGAGCAAGAACACAGTGTATGTATTAGGGCGGCAACTAACGATCATTTTCATTATCAATTAATCTGTCGATCATTTTCTTGATTAATCGATTAGTTGTTTGGTCCATAAAATAGGGAAAAATGTCGATCACTGTTTCCCAAAGCCCAAGGTGACGTCCTCAAATGTCTTGTTTTGTCCAGAAGCAAAAGATATTCAGTTTACTGTCATAGAGGAGTAAAGAAACCAGAAAATATTCACATTCGAGAAGCTGAAATCAACAATCAATCAACTGTCAAAACAGTTGGCGATTCATTTAATAGTTGAAAACTAATCGATCAATCAACTAATCATTGCAGCTCTACACAGTATAAACTGGTGCAGTAAAACCGCCAGTGTAATTGCAAACATTTTTATGAGAGCAGTAACAACAGAGGAAAGTAATAAAAGTGGTAGAGAAGCTACAGACAACAAAGTCAGTGATAGCACATTAATCCCGCGTAAAACTAGGAATGCAATTTTAAGAGTGAGTGGGAGTGTAAAATCAGCACATTTAGCACAAGACTACAAGGCTACCGCCCATGTGACTGAGCAGTCAGCAGAGCATCATTTACTGCCATGCTGACAAAGGGATGTGGTGAGGAGAATAATGATGAAGACTGCAGCCGCACTGATGAGGCTCTGTCTGATTTAAGTGGTACAGAGCAAACATAGTCACACAGCGGTTCCTGTTACATTGAAGCACTGAGTAAGAGAGCCTAAAGCAACACTATGCACAGTCACAGCCTCATCCATTTATAATGGCCCACAGTGATGACATCATACCCAGGGGGATGTGAGGAGTGACTGGGCAGTTAAAGCATTGCTAGGAACCCAGTGAGACTCCCACCCAGTCTGAAGCTGAAACTGCCTCCGGATCAAGTTCTCCTGTTTAACTTGAAAAGTTCCTTTTAGACTACTGACAGTATTCATGAATGTTTTATACGGATATATTATGTTGTTATGTCATAACTGAACAGCTGTTAATCAAGTTTTGTGACAGTTTAAGTGATCTTGAACCAATAATACTGCAGATATTTTTCTATTGATGCTTTTGAGAGTTTAGCACCAATATTCAGTATCTTAAATGGGATTAAACCAGACCTGATAAGCAGTGAATGTGTCTCAGTGTGGTTCACCCCACCTATACAATGGTGAGATATACAGACTGCAAGTTGCAAGCTGTTCAGACTGTTTTCAGCTCTGTTCAGGAGGAAACACTTCGGATATTTAAAAGTGTGGAAGTGAATACAACACATAATGTATATCGTCACAGTCCATGCTGTTCAATATGGAGATTTGATGCCAAAGATAGAACCTGGATGCTTCATGTCAGTTAACAGAAGTTAACATCTTGAACGTAAACAAAGCCTGGATGATGACCTTGTCCTCAGAGACTTCAGGTCCCACCCAGTCGAGCTATTTGCTACCCTCGTAAACAAGGTAGTAAAGTTTATGTACTCTTCCTGCCATGTAGGACATTAACGTTGTGAATCAAGGCACAGAGCACAAATGCACATTATTTATTGGGTGCACAGGGCACCTAGGGTGCACATGGAAACAGGGTGGGATTAGGAAGAATGTATTATCAGAGGCAGTGTTAGGAGCTAATAACAATCACAGCAAGTCATTTCATCCCTTTTAAAGCAATGCTCTCTCCACCATAACATACTGACAGTTTGGTAATGGAGTGGAAAGTTTCGAGCAGATTTCCCCAAGAGGAAACTCTACTAGGACATGCAGGGTTGCTAGTGCAAATAAATAGAAGAGCAAACATGCTGCCCTGGGCAGGAATTGTCTCTTTGTAATTAACATTTCTGGATAAATATGTTCGTTACCAATTATTTTGCAGGATGAATTTTAGATTTTGCAGTGCATACATGACAATGTCAGTATTTTCAACTTGCTGATGCAACAACAGTCTGTTTAAATATTCACGTGGTTGCACGTCGCTGTCCCCAACTAGCAGGCTGTGTAAAATATGATGAGATATATGTGCAAAACAGAAGTATGTGTGGTTATTTTGCAACAGTTTGGTGCTGGTTACGCAAGACTTAATTGAGATAACCACAGTGGATCTGATATGTTTAATCGTAGTTTGACGATTCTTTCCTCTTGCAGTAGAGACTGCAGATACAACACGTACCTGCTGCCATCAAATGACTGTAAAGGATGCTTATCGAATGAAATTAAAGGCGCTCAAATAAACGAACTGTTGTGGATGACAGATGCTGGTTTGAATTTGATATTAATATTTACCTCTACTTCTTGGACACCACTTCGATAATCAAAATAAAACCTTTCCTGCACAAGTAGACGTGTCTACTGGTGAAACAATGTATAACAAAAGTGAAACTTGGTTTGGGGGATTTTGTAGAGCTTTACATAAGTTGCCTTCAGTAAGTAGTGTTGGAAATAGCATAAAACACGGATGTACGCAGTTGACCTGGTCTGCGAAGGCAGGCAGAACAAAATGCAACCGGTTTGGATTGCCTGGACACCCCTCCCACCGCACCCCTCCACTCACTAATGTGCATGGCAAATCACCAAATAGGCGCAGGCCTCGGGAGAATATCCTAGGTACTGTAAACCACAAGAGCACACAAATGTAAAGCTCATCATGTCAAAGTCATCTCAAAAAATACAAAATATTCATCTGTGTGAATTTCATCTCTGATCTGCTGTGTTATTATTACAGTGTTGCCCTCTGGGAAATGTCTTCAAAGACACTGACACGGAAACCACCTATGTTTCTTCCTACTGGAGTCCACAAAGTGTATTTCTTCCTATATCCGGCATTGACTTCCTGGCCACGGAGGTCCTTCTGTAATAAGTAGTCAACATTTTCTTCTTTCTGAAGATTATTCTCCAACAAAACAATTTTAGGCAGCAAGTGGTTTTGCTTGTTTAAGTGACAGTTCTTATCTACCTGGTGCAACAAGATGCTCAAATGTAGCAATAACAGTAATTACACAGACACCATATGACATTTAGTCATACTGCTGAAGTTACTTATTGTTAGCTCTATGACAGCAGGCCATGTTGACAATCTTTCAGTTGAAATAACACAGTAGAAGTAGCTGTAGAACAGGAACGAGGCTGCGTCTAAGTCATCCTCAAACACATTATCTAAACAGTCATCAGATGTTGTAAGCACCAGCTATTTCACAGCTAACAGTATGGATCTGATAAGCACATGTTAGCGGCCTAACACTTTATCATCTAACCACTGACTCTGCAGTTTCGTCAACATGTTATTTCTGGACGCCTCAGTCAACAAGCAGATGATATGAAAGCAAGCATCCATGGCCGTAAGAAAAATGTAACAGGCACTTCTTGTACCCAGTGTGAGCTAGTATTGTGAATAACTGTATATGAAGTCAATCCCTTCTTGCTACCTGCTGCACTATATTTACTTAGTGACATTTTATTTGAGTTTCCAGATTCTAACTGTCAAATCTTTGTCATTTGCTGTGTGTCATGGTAACTATCTCATAAGTTCCAACACCCTCAGTTCAAATCCGGCCTGTGACCTTTGTTGCACCTCTCTCGTTTCCTGTCACCTTATCGTTATGTAGAAAATAAAGTGCCTCTGAAATTTGCAATAGTTATTTTTCTGATTGGTTGCACCAACAACACAAGTCAAAGCTCCTTTATTAATAAGTCTCACTGTTGTCCTTACCTAGAATTTACAGCCAGCAGTCAGTTTGCTTAGCTTACCATATAATTTACGGATTAAAGAAAGATATATTTTATATTATTACAACTATGTTTTACAATAATGTCATTCATTATCTGTTCATACACCAGCCTCCACTTATGGGTGCCCACAGGAGGAGTTATAGTTGTTGACCAATATATAAATAAACACTTATATTTGCTTATATACTATAAGTATTAATGATAAATAGGGGGACTTAAAATAAAGTGTTACCATAAGTGCTATGATAACTGACTGAAATGATGATTCATAAGTGTCCGAGAGTAAACTATTGAGTATTTCCCATGTAGGGAGTAGTGAATGAGTGAACGAGGGAGTGATTTCGGACACAGCGTCTACATTCCTCGGTGGAGTCTGGCTCGCATGGATCACTGTCTGTGTTCTCTCTGGGGTCACATGTAAGGTAAGTGTTATGAAGCCTTCACAGACCACAGGGACTAAATATGGGAAGCCCACTCCTCTCCCAGTCACCCTCTCTCTCTCTCTCTCTCTCTCTCTCTCCCATCATGACATCAGTCTGAAGGCTCTGCACGCCTTCCTTGTTGCCTAGGCGCAGCACAGACACAGGAAAACATGAGCGGAGCCAGAAACTGGAGCAAAGTGGACTGAGAAGGGCCGGAGTTATGTTTTTCTCAGGACTTTCAAACTTGAGTGGCAATTTGAAGGGATGAAAATGAAATATTGAACAGAGATAGGAATTAAAGAAAGGCCATTAGGGGAATGTAATTAACCTTGTGGCTTACTATCCATCAATGAAATTGTCAAACCAGCATGAGTCATTACTAATGTCTACTTCTAAGCTCATATCACAGCTCTGTTTATTTTTTTTTCGCTGTGATCAGGAAACTGTGACAAACATTAAAAAAGAAGTGCAGTCATGGGATCTGAAATGTCTCTTCCCAAAATGCTCTGTACGCCGCTCTGGCAGCGGCAAAGCAGCAAGCTGTCAACAACTCTGTCAGCTATTTCAGTGCATGGGCAGGAAGCAAAGCTTTCCAGTCGCCACTAAAGGGATGTTTCCAAAGCATTCGTATAGGCTCAGTGGGTAGAGACAAAAGGGAAGTGCCAAGGAGACTGTGTGGGGTGATCATACACACAGAACAAGCTGGGAGTTCTGCCAAACCTATTGGCAATGTCAGGGCACCACAGTGTCAGAGATCCAAACCCTGGGGGCCATAGGTTCACCCTACACATAGCAAAACACGTCCCTCCATAAAGCACTGCCTAAAACTTTTCTGTATTCTGTTTTTTACCGGATTACACCAGTATCTTTCCACAAATTAAAAAAGTGCAGCAACAGCATTATGTTTCTTTGAGGATTTATGATAATTCATCTGTCATTTGCTCATAAATCTTGACAGATTTTTGAGAAAAACGATAGACCAAATGTTAAATGTAATATGGCTTGAAGTGTTTTGCCACACACAGGGTGCATCTATTGTGGTTATGTAGTATATGGTCTGAGTAAATCATATCACACAATGATATGTGAGTGATGACTGCAGTGCAGACTTAAATGTCTACTTTTAGTCTGATGGGAGGAGAGCAGCGAGCTCTGGTCTCCTCTGCGTAGTTTGTATGTTGTCCCTGTGCTTTTCCTTTCCTTCCACCAAATACCTGCATACAGAATACTCCTGCCCGTTGCATTTCATCAAAGTATTTGCAGAGTTACAATGGATCAGATGCACAGAGCAAATTTCCACATGTAGGTCAATGTTTTTTTGGTAGGTTTTCATTAATCCAAATTTTAGGCAACACAGATGTAGAGCAGACCTCACAGACCATACGGCCTTTTAAGTCCTAAATATTGACAGGGATCTGAAACATGCTGTCAGCATGTTGGTCTCGTCGTGGTCTACAGGCTATGTGATAGGTCTGCTAATGTGACATCCTAAAGTGGACTTTGTTAATTATCAACCTGTCCAAACAAACACATGTCAATCTGGTCTATGAAGTAGTTTAGTTCAGATTAGCCCTGAATCCTGATTGATGTTTTCCTTCTTTGCTTCCTTGAACATCATATGTTACATATTGCCATTAGGTCCGATTATGGTGTGATGCCCAATGTAATCAAAAGCTGAAATATCAGGAAAACATGCCCTTTTAGTTCAAAATTGTATATTTTAAAAAGTAAGAACTGTTGTGCGATCTGAGGCGAACTGTAAACAGGAATACACTGGACTTTTTGTTTTTGTTTTTCTGTTTTCTGACAAATACATTATTGTCCTCCCCTGGAAACATTTGCTTGCTCTGGTAAAGTGAAATATGCTGAACCTAAACTTTCCAACAAGTGAAATAACTGAGAGAGATGACAGAGACAGATGAAATAGAGTTGACCCCAGTAATTCTATGATATTTTAAACCAGTGGTTCTCAAACTTTTTCACATCAAGGACCCCTAAACTGACACAAATTAGACCACAGAGCCCCATTTGATAAGATTTTGTCCCAGAGTCTCCCATCTGATAACACTTTTGCTTTCAGATGTTTTATTATAGAAAGTGTATGAATCCCATGACCAAAATAGTCATACACTCTGTCACCGTGTTACTTATGAATGAAATTATACACTCACCACACTTCATTAAGTACACCTGTGCAATCTAATGCAACAGCTCTGCCATAAATTCTACATTTACAAAGTTTATACATTTTCAGTTTTTGTTGACATTGTCATAAAGGTGATAATTCTACTTTATTATTGAGGTCGTAGTGGGTGGTGGTGGTGTACTGGAGTGCATCATATTGAATGGTGTTCCTAATATTTTGTCTACTCCATTGACATACATGAGGGAGGTATAGTGAAAATAAATTATTCCTCTTTTGGCTGTGGACCCCCTGGAACCCACCTCAAAGATCCCTGGGGGTACCCGGACCCCACTTTGAGAACCCCGATTTTAAACGCTCTATCATCACTTCCTGTAATAAAAAAAAATGTCATTTAGCTACAGTCATTTCCTTTCAGACCAACCTTCTATCAGCGGAGACTTGGAGAGGTCTCTTCTGTCCTCAGGGAAAGACTCAACGAGTCTTTTAAACAGCCGCCCCAGATCGGAGTAACTCCGATGCAAGTATAAAATGTTCCTATCAGACCACTCAGTCCTGATCTCGAAAAACTCCTCTTCCTCTCCCCGCTGGCTGATGATGAGTCTCCGGATCCCGTTAACCCAGCAGTCCCGGACAAACATGTTGACCAGCGACGTCCCTTCAAAAACAGCCGATGCCATTCCTCAGACGTCAGGCCAGCATGCTGGGGCGGGCCGGCGGACAGCAGGCTGTCTGAAGGCTGAGGAAGTCAAGTCAAGGCCACAGAAGATTTGAAAATTAAAAAATATATGGCAAACAACAGGAGACAACTTCGCTAACTTTTTTTTTTTTTTTGGGTCAGCCCTCTCTTGGAGGTCTAGCAGCAGCTGTAAGCAGGAGGAGGATGATCATTTGCGTTTGCTCAGCCCATCACAGGCGTAATCTCAAACGTGGCATGATTTGAGAGAGAAAAAAAAAATAGACAGACTATATCATCAAAGTAACGCCCCCCGTCCCCGAAAAAAAAATAATGTTTTCAATATCGGACAGAATTGTTTCTTTAGAGCTCATTTTTCTCGACAAGACGTCCAAACTATTTAAGCCACATCTCTCAAATTAAAGTCGCGCTCCCGCCGCCTTCTCTGTCTGCGGACAGTTTCCTAAATCCACAGCATTTCACTTCACACTGTCTGGACAAGCAGTTGCTTTTCTTTCAAGCAGTTTCCTCCCCTCCTTCCTTCCTCCCTCCCTCCTTCCTTCCTTCCTTGACAACAACAGGGTATTATTATGCAAGGAATGCAAAGAGCTGCAAAGACAAAACTGCCTCCTTATTTATAATCAGGAGAAATATGTTTGTTTTTTTTCATTCTCTTTCATTTTATTTATTTAAATAGCTGCCTGGATTTTTTTTTCTTTGTCATTGCTACATTTTTCTTCAAATCAGTACACATAATCTTGAAATGAGATGTTTGGAAATAACCACAGGGGAAAAAAATCTGCTGAAATACAGTCTCACAAAGTCCAACTCATATCTTTTGCCAGCAAAGGAGCATTAATATTTCCTTTTGCAGGATTCTTAGTTTCTGCCCTCACATAACTCTTGTCTTCACAAAAAAAAACCCACCAGTATTTTAGCCAACATTTAGCCACAGCAAAAAGATGTCCTGACAGAGTGACCAAAAAAGGAGCAGATTTTCTCTACATTGCTCCTTTGAGCAGCAGCAGTACACTCAGGTTTCAGTGGAGGGGCAAGAGCCCAGTAAAAGAGCTTTACAGGAAGCCATGGCCAAGTCGAGTAATGACAATTCAGCTGTAATTAACTTCTATACTGTGGGAAGAGGATTCTCTGCAAACAGTACTGGTAAAAGCAATTCATAACTACACAGCACAGGAAATAGCATGTTAATTGCGAATAAAAGCACTTTGTATGGGCACACGAATGCACGTGCACACATAACAGTGGTGACAGTGAAATCTGTCCAGAAAAAAAGAGACTGAAGAAGGGGAATCCTGCTTTAATGTGCTCATTGTATTATGATTTTACACATTCATGTCCCCTGTAGAGCTTGTAATTGCCTCTTTGTGAGTGTTTCAGTCTCTTATCTGCTCAGAAAAAGGAAATGCAGCCAATCAGGAAAATATAATGTCTCTATCTGACATAATAAAACAGTCCAAAGAGGTCCCCTTAACGTATGACAGTTTTAGTTTCATTTATGATTATGTCATGTTATTTCACTCTAATGTTCTGTGTTATTGGTTCGCTGTAAGTGGAACTGAATCTTGGGCGTGAACAGCGTGCTTGATTGCTCATTTTCTATTCTTAAAAGTGGTGACTGGTGTTTAAACTGGAAGTGAGATACAGTAAATGGAGTACTGAAAGAACTATAAATGTGCTTTATGAGGATAATTTCTGTTTCAAACAGGCTTTCAGTGTCATTTTGTTGAAGCAAAAAAAAAAAAAAAACATACTGTATATTTCAACATGTATTTTTCTAATATCCCACTGTAATTCATGAGCAGTCAAGTCTACTGAACATGAAAAAGGAACCGATACAAAGGCTATGAACCACTGTATGAATCCAAAATTATATGATCACTCGTCTCAGAGGTTGTTTACAGTAAGAACTGGATCATATTACAAAGAGCTCCTTCAGTATCGCTGTCCACATAGTACCAAACATTAACCTGTATCATTATAATAGCAGAAATGATACAGTAGGGAGAAAATTACTGTGATGCACTGTAATAATGAAGTAGCTCTCCAGCATTGAATGTTGATTTGTCATGTTGTGATTGAGGTGTGAGAAGCAGTTTATCCATCTGATTTTGGCTAGTCTTTACTGGCACAAAAGACCAGCCATTAAGAGATATATAGTGGTTGTTTAATGACTAAGTTGGATCTCATTGGGCAGCGACAAAGAATCAGACTGAAATCCAGTGAGAGATATCTGAGAGAAACAAGAGTGGCATGCAGTACAGCCACACTAGCAGCTCTATGAGGCTGCACTGAGCTAAATGCTAACATCACAATGACAATGCAAACAGGCTGATGTTTAGCAGTTACAGTTGCACCATGTTCACCAATACAAATGATACAATCCATCCAGACGGGGATAAGAGTGTCACGTTGTCAAGACATTTCACTAAAAAACAAAAATGTCAACCTCATGGTGGCGCTAGCTGAAAGTTCAAGGGATCAACAAAGTAATTAGGATTCACCCTCTATGAACCGTGAATGTCAGTACAACATTTTTGTGCCGTCCAATCCAATAGATGTCGAAATATTTCACAGGAAGTGAGATCTTTGACCTGTTCGTGGCACTACATGAAAAGTCAGAGGATCACCAAAGTTATTAGGATGTATCCTCTGGGGGTCGTGGATATCTGTAGCAAATGTTATACAAATCCATCCAACAGTTAATGAGATATTTTAGTCTGGATCGGAGTTGTTGACCGACTGACTGACCAACATTTCACTAGAGCCGCTAACGTGGCTAAAAACAAATAGCCAAGTAGCAAAGTGGATGCTTCAAAATGATCAGTCCTGTAAACAAATGAACAATGAAGTTCTTAGTTTCATTTCACTTTTAACAGTTACCCAACATGTTTTCTGATAAGCCACATCTTTGGACCCACTTATTGAGGTTTAATTGAGGTAAAAAGATTATTTATTATTAGTCTTCAAATTGTAAAGCCAATACAAGGATAAGTATTTTTAAAAAAAGGCCATCCCAAACTTGAAATTATTAGAAAAACAGTGACACATATTGTGAAATAATCTGTTTCTTAGTGACACTATAGTTTGAGTGTGGAGATGCTGTATGCTGCACATTTCATTTTAAGCACATATGATTAGAGAATGATTGTATTACACGGGGAAACAGCCTCATTATTATCAGAAAGCGCCCTCTCCCCCAGTGTAATAATAGGATCTGTCTGTTTTGAGCAGGGCTTCAATCTGTGGTTTGGCCACATTTACAGAGTCAGCACATTCTGCCTCACTGCCTCATTCCAACATAATTCCTCTCAAAGAGTAAACTTTAAATGGAAAAATAGACTTTTGCCCACTCACCCTCCTTCCCATGCAGAACTCTAAACACATTTGTTTCTCTGACAGAGCTGACGACCAGTAAAAGTAGAGGAAAAGTAGATGAGAGCAGGAGAAATTGTTCAGGGTTGTTTTTTTTTTTTGTTTGTGTCATCAGGTAAAAGCCCAAATTGTCTGTGTGTGTTAAAATGTCCTCACAGGATAAAAGAATATGAAAAAAATCTTTAAAATGGAATACATTTTACCACTCTGTACTTTATAAATTAAGATTAGCAACTAGTTTTAGGTTTAAGACTGAAATTTTGCATGGTTAGCATTAGCAGTTATTGGGTCAGGGTTTAAAGTGCAACATTTGAGACATTACACAGACAAATGTAAGTAAGTGCCAATTTATCAACTATTTGATTGACAGTGTGTATGTTCTGGTCTTTTCTGCCATCTCTGATTCGTTATTTTTCATCTTAATTTGCTTATATGGAGTTCACAGCTATCAGCGGTCCACTGTTACCATGTCCTGTAGTTGTAATGGATCACTTAGCCGGATGACATTTCTCTATCTGCAAATAGTACTATTGTCCATCCATTTTGACATTTAATGCCTATAAAATATACATTTCACTACTCAATCCATGTTTTACTGCCAAATCAGTCTTGTATTTACCATATATAGTATATTTTATTCAAACCTTATCGACAAAAAATGTTTACATTGAGAAATGGAGCAATATTTTACACAAAACCAGGAAAACTATCAAGAGAGCACACAGTTGACCAACAACAAACAAGAGCATAAAGAAACAACAACAAGTAAAACATTTAATAGAAATCTATAAAGAGAAGAAAGTACTCATGAAAAATAAATAAGACCAAACAAAACATGTGAGAGACATTGGATTTCTAACAGAAAAGGTATCAAACTAGGTAGAGATTGAGAGAACATGTAAACTTAAAATTTAGCCATCAAAATATAAAAATTGCCATTGATCTGACAGGAATTATTCTTAGGTTGCAAAAATACAATTATATCATATAAAGTAAAAGTATAAGGCTGAAAGAAGTGAAAATATGGGGACCAGATAGTAACACAGTGTAAGTATAATCCTAGTACACAGCATATGCAAATGAGAAACATGCAGCTGCTTATCAGTGTGTTCATCTCTAAAAAGAAACCAAGAGGAAACATCTAAAGCATCTAAAGCTGTTTATTCCAATAGTTAACAGTCTGAGTTTCTGACCACGAAAGACAAAAAAATATGTTTATGTGTACATGGATGAAAGCTTCTGATATTTCCATTAAAACTGTTTATATGGTCAACAAACCTAACAGCAAATTGAGCAGGTTTTACATGACCATGCATAGTTAAGCATCATCAGATGGTTAATAACTCGTCTAGGTTATTGAAAATAGAAAATTAGATAGTTGACAATCCTGACTGAAGTGAGTTCTGATTGAGAAAACTCTAATTTGCTCAATAAAACAATAGAGCAACATGGTGTGTTTTGATGACATCTGCTAAAAAACCTTTTCTCAAAGTCAAGATAAACTACACAACATATGTTACATGAGTTCCAGTTTACAGTGCATGTTTACCTTGTAACCTGGGCGGTGGATCTACAGCATAGTTAAAGGCTGACATTATGGGCCTTGATTATCATTCAAGTAAAGTTTTACACCCGTGTTTAAGTATGCAGTTGAGAGGAGGAAAATGAGAGCTTCTACAGCTCCTGTTTTCTAATTTGTCCCTCACTCACTGCCGATCCCCAAACTACCACACCCTCAACCTGCACTGATGGTGTCCACGCAGACGTCCCCACTCAGGCTCCGAATGATGTCCTAGTCTGCCCCAAATTACAAGAACTGTCTTGGATTTCCTCATTTAAAAGACCCGTAATGATAACAGAAAAATGATCCCCTGGTTTTATAAATGTTCTGCTGTGGTAGCTCACCCCTCACAGCAAATCTGTTTCCTCACCCCTTCCCTTGAAGCAAACATAAATCTCATCCTCCGACAAGGCCGTATGCTTAGGTTGCACTCCCAAACCTGCTGCTTCTTTATAAATCCCGTGTCAGCCCCTGTTCTCTTGTAGAAAATCAAACATCAAAAGGCTCATAAAGCAAAGGAGCAGAAAAGAAGGGAAAAAACATAAAGATAGACACATCTGTCAGGGCGCAGAGAACATCTGCGTGGATGGAATCAGGCGTTCCCTTTTCATTGAGAAGCATTGTGAGCTGTGTGAACAAGGGGGGGAAGTCATTTTAAGCCATAATTCTGTCCTCATCCACACCAGAAGAACAAAACCCGATGATGAGTGCAGGGGATGGGTGACAGTGGGTTAGCAAGCTGCCTGAGTGTTTTTAACAGGCTCCGTAATGGACTGTGGTTGTTTTCGCTGAGCATCTGTTGGAACCCATGTTTTATGGCCCCATCCTTATTGTGTCTCCAGTGAGGCTCGGAGAACGAGAGGCCCTCAGAGTCAAGGCAGACCTAATGTCTGTTTGCTTTATTTCCTCTCAATAGAAATCCAAGTTCCAGCCTCCAAAGCCATAAATCAGATCTGCAAGTTTTGGGGCATCAAGACACCCACGCAGCTGGCTCTACGAATGTTGTTCCATCAGTAATGTTATCACACTTTTTTTCTGCACAAACTGATATCATGTGCTGATTTTATACACATATTTAACCCCTTTAACTCTTGATTTTATCTCTTTGTTTTTTTTTAATTCTGCATGTCAGTGTGATAATCTGTATCTGTGTCTTGTGATAGTTAAAGTCCCCCTCCACTCAAAAGTTTGATTTGCTTGTTGTTGGATTTTTGAGCTTAGCTGTGCAGAATGATGTACGTGCAGAGTTTGATCCTAGAAGGTTGTTTTCACTTTCATCTACTGAAGAGGGAAAGTTTCTCTGTGCTCACCAAAAAATCAGAGTTTAAGGCATGATTTGTGACATCACAACCAGTTTGGAGCCAATCATGGGCCAGTATTCAACTTATCTGGAAACTTGAAGCCTCCAGTGCACAAACACTGAGAATGGACTTCGGCAGTTAAACTTTTGAAATGAATTATTTGTGCATATTCATATAATCTGGAAGAAGAGAAGGAGTAGATGTCGTTTTAAGGATTTTAACTAGATAATTGGGGGGAAAACATATTAGACACAAAGTATTATTTAAAGTAGAGTATTTTATATACATCTTAAAACACGTCTGGAAGCACTCTTTAAGTAACAATAAGAAAAACACATGTTTGAGTGTTAAGCTATATGATGCTACTCACACTAAATGAAATGTTTAAACCCACATTTTTTATGGCTGCACCATGACATCATATGGAAAATTATAGATGGGATCTACACTGGAATTCAAAAGGATTTGTGTGTTTGGACAAAACGAGTTTATAAAAACAGATCCACCGATGGACCTGCTGGGGTTTTATGTATTGCATTTTGTGCATTTTGTTGTCTACAAAGTTACATAACACAATGAATCACAAGCTGTAATGCACACAGTCAGTCCGTCTCTGCACCAGACTGCACAGCAGCATTCACCACCTACTGTATGTATGTCCATGATTTACTGGGCACACTGGGACAGAGGTCTCTACTAATGGAATATCTAATGTCTCCATGACCGACACTTTAATCTGCGGTGAGACCTCCAGCTTGCAACTTTACTAAATAAATCTGAGATACACTGAACAGCAGAAGCCTCAGACTGTGAGTTACAGCCCTCAGACCTTCTGTTAGTGCTGTATATACGTATATGTATTTATGTAAGGGAGACTGGTGTATACAACTACAGCAAAAACTAAATTCCAATGAGATTTTGAGTTAGCTTTTGTTCCTATATATTTTGGAAGATCATTTTTTAGTCTATACACCGAGCAAGACGTCATCAAAACACGAGATAATAACGGTAACACCTGCGGGATCGTCATCTGCCAGATGCTCTTGTCCCATCTGCCAGGATGTCAACAATGATCCTGCAGTATCTACACGCCTCCATCACTTTCACACTGCTGTGAATAAGCAACCACAGGTGCCTCCCAATAACACAATTTACTGCTTCAAATAAAACTGTCAAGCATGGATAATAACTGCCCCCTGAATGCTTCTGCATCCTTGAATGTTTCACTGAGCAGTGTTAGGAGCCTTTTTTTTTTCTTTTTTTTTTTTTTTTTACATTTTTTGCAACTGGTTGCATCACAGCTAATGTCTGGTATGTTTTAAATGTTATACAAGGCAAAATCAGATTCAGTGTTTGGAATTTTCTCTCTTTTCGACTAAATATCACATTTTGTGGTTAAGGATCAACATCTCTGATAGTGGATTTGTTCTTTGCATGAGAGGGATTTTGTCGTTTTATGAATATGAGACTGAATTATTTGTGTCTGCATAAAATTGAACTGTTCAGCAAGTAAAAGTTGGGAAAGATAGGTTTTCCTCTCCAGATTCCTCACTCTCCCCATATTTGTGTGTTTTTACATATTGAAAGTTTCACTACAGCAATAAATATTGTGAAAATGTTTCTGTAGTGATCTTTGGGTTTAAAATCTCTGTTGATGCCATAAAATACATTCTTTTATAGAGGTTGTTTCTCCCAAAATGAGCTGCTTGTCTTGCTGTTTATCTTTTATTAAGTTGAGCATTCTGAAGCAAAACTTCTGCATGAGGGGCCCTCAAAAACCACATGATCCACTAACTGACTTCCAGGGCCATTCTGTGGTATAGGCAACTGGGAAACCACCTTTTCCTTTTTTCTTTTTATTTATAGCTTACTTGGTGCTTTTCTGTTCTTTGTCTCTTGGAATCTCTCACAGTAGATATTAGTTCACCCAACAATGTCAAAGACTATTTCCAGGGTCAAGAATGAACTTTCAATCTTAACTTTTTTCTCCTTTTTTCCTGATGTGGCCGAAATGTGATAAAAACATTTGCAAATGGTAACAAAGAATGAAAAATGCTCTTTCTGTTGTGCACAAGCCACAAAATGTTGTGAAAAATTTCACATATTGTTTTGACGACTTTAACTGTCAATCGAGAACTGAGTCAAAGCAACTGAGAAAAACCTTAATACTGAAGCATCAGTATTAGAGTAGCATGTTACTGATGTAGCTGCTGGTGGTGAAGCTAGTTTGAACTACTTTATATATACAGTTAGCTAGTTTAGTCCTGTGGTTCCCAACCTAGGGGTTGGGCCCCTCCAAAGGGAAATGTGAAATCTGAAATGTGACCCCGACTACACAACTTCACAAGCCAAAAAGGTTGGAAACCACTGATTTAATCTGTAACAATGTGTTGTATTTTAAAAGCTTGTTATATTATCCACTGTGTCAGATCTTCATCTGAAATGTAGTGGAGTGGAAGTATTAAATACCATAAAATGGAAATACTCAAGTAAAGTCCAAGTACCTCAAAATTGTACAGTACTTGAGTAAATATGTTAGTAACTTTCCACCACTGCCAGCCTTGAAGCAAACCCGTATGGTGCATGGATACACCCTGGTGGACAAAAAGAAAAACTGTGATTGTAGTGCGCCGCCAGTGCAGCAGAGGGCGGCTGAGATTTTTTTTTGACGGCGTTTATTTTGCGTGGACGAAATACCCTCAGCTAAGCAAAATGGCCGACGTTGAGATGGATATCGCGTCCAGTAGAATGAATAATGGCAACGAACACGTGTAAGTCATTTCATTTAATATTAGATATTTTTAATTACAAGGTGTTAACCCTTTCCGATTTCGAAAACAAAAACGAACCATCCCGTCAGTTAGAACCGTGGAGGCTAGCAGAGCCGCAGCTTCACGTTGTTGCCGGGGCTAACGCTAATAGCCATCAAGCTAATGTTCTTTAGCTCACATAGCATTAAGTTTCTCTAAAAAAGATAGTATACGTAAGCGTATCTTTGCCTTACAGTTGTGCATTTTCTTCCATACGATGCGCGTGTCGCACCGCACACAGCCAAACCTTATCATTTGGCAGTAAATAACGATCTGTACATTGTGTATAACAGAGTCGAGGATGTAGCTTAGCCTGCTAGCTCTCAAGTTTGCTAAGATCGGTTAGCACATCCGAGCTAATGATTGATAATCGTGTTGGCGGTCGTTCTCAGAGTGACAGATAACCAGCGAAGTTTGCAAGGTGATACACAGGTGCATGCCACGTTCACTAACAGGAAGCCTTTTATCGCCAACTGTTGTAGCTGTTATTTAAAAGGTTACAAGCTTGTAGCTAAATCCAGCACATTACGTAACCACGCTTCACCTTATATTAACCATCAGACTAACTTCTCCTTATAATTTAGGTTAACTAACTTTATGTTACCACCTAGGTCATTCTTTTAACGTTGTTATTCTAAACTTGCTGCAAACAAGAGATTTATTTCACAACATATTGGAAATGTTGGTCAATGCGGGAACATGATCACAGTTTTCATGGTGTTTTCACGAGGAAACAGTATAAAACCATAGCTCAAAATGTGTTTGATTAAAGTGGTGTAATTATTAAATACTGTACTGAGAGAAGTCGACTTCAGTACTGCACAGAAAGTAGCGGTCGGATGTCTGTTGTAAATGATAGCAGAGGTGTTGCTGGTGCCTTGGTTGCCCATGGTTACTGGTGTAGGAGGAGCAAACAGAAAGCTCCGGTACAAGCAAAGGACGCAGCTGAGGGTTGTTGGCATTATTAGGTGATGCATGCATAAGGTTTTTCATTTATTTATCGATCATTCATTTGATGAGTTAAACGTAGTGAACAGTGCCAATAGCAACTCTCCAGAGCTCAAGTTGATGTCTTCAAATTGTTGTTGTCCGACCAAACAGTCTAAAGATAGTACATTTATTTAAAGATTCCCTCCAGACTTATATAAATACTTTTCTTGGAACAATGATGTGTGTCTGATATGCTTTCTTTGCACAAAAAAACAGGTGTGGTTACTACTCTAATCAAATTAATTTACTTCTTCTGACTCATTATAAAATTTCAGAATCTATGAATATACAAGTATATTTCTTCTTAATGTTTACCTGCCAGACACAAGATGTCTCACTGTAAAGTTGTTTCACAGTGTTTGTGCACTGGAGGCTTCAGGTTTCCACATCACGCTTGTGTAAATTAAACATCAGACCAGAATTAACTTCCAGACTAGTTGTGATTTCACAAATCCTGCTCGTTGGCCCGCCCCCTTAAAACTGGTTTTTCAATGAGTGCAGAGAAACTTTCTACCTTCAGCAGATGAAAGTGAAATCAACCTTCAAGTGTCAAACTCTGCACATACATCATTCTGCACAGTGAAGTAGGAACAAGAAAAAAAAATCATCACTTTGGAGAAACTGAAGCCGGTGGATGGTTGAGATTTCTGCTTGATAAATGATGTAAATTATTACTTGATTATCAGAATTATAGGGATGTATCAATCCAACCTGTTGTCTCCTGATACAGATACCTGAACTGAAAACTTTTATCTCATTACTTTCTGCCGAAACCTTGAACCCTTTTTCCAAATTTTCCAAGTTTGCTTACCTCACTGTGTGGAACTCATTAGAATCATTTTTGTGTAAGGTAACATATGGCCAGGGATTGATGTGAGTCGTCACTGAATGAATATAACCTAATCTGCTTAATAAGATCCGGTTCTGGATCAGACCAGTGTCTTCCCTACAAAATAGTTAATGAATTCTCTTTAAATAGCCCAGATTAATCCCAATTAATTGACTTATCGTTCCAGCGCTAATGTGTCATTGACTGCTCAACCTTTTTAAATTTGTTCTCTTTTGAACAGGAAGCAGGATCTGGAAAGCCACGAGAGGAGCGGAAATGAAGACAGCGGAGACATGTCTGAGGAAGAAGAGGAGGAAGAAGAGGTAGGAGCGGACAACAGCGGGGTCTCCATACCTTCAGTGGTATGATTTCATGATTCTGATCTAACCTGTTGAATGTCAATCTCAAATTTAACCTGTCTGAAATGTGTTGCTATAAAACTGTAGTGGCAGTGGTGCTTGATAATCTGGCATTTACACCATTAAACAAATACTATCATGTAGTATACTAGCAAGTTTTCAAGTGTACAGTAGCTGCTTTTTACAGTACATCTACTGTACATCTGTAATTTCATTTTGAGGGTACTGCCCCTCTTCCACATACTTTCATGCTGAGTGCAGTTGAATTTCTTTTGTTGGAGTATGTTGATGGATTCTGAGTGTAACCCTATAAAAAGAAGCTTTCTCTCAAATTTTACAGCATATCTTAAGATGTATGTTCAGATGATCCGACACCTGGATTAACTGTCAAGCTGATGTTTTTTTTTTTTCTCATATCAGGAGGAGGCGGAAACTAACGGCGAGAAGACGCAAGAGGGGTCCAAACATCACAGCAGTGGCGGTAAACACAAGAGGAAAAAACACAAGCATCGTAGTAAGCACAAAAAACACAAGCACGTCTCCGATGAGGACAAGGACCGTAAACGCAAGCACCGTCATAAACACAGGAAACACAAACGCAAAGAGGGCTCCTCTCCCTCCGGTGCTGTCATCTTTGGCTCCTCCAGTCACAAAAAAGTCGAATCCTCTCCCTCCTCTGGAAATCCGAGTCTGGACGACAGGGCCTTGCTGGAGGATTTGGAGAAACAGAGGGCCATGATCAAAGCTGAGCTGGACAGCCAGTTGATGGAGGGCAAGGTTCAGTCAGGCATGGGCTTGATCCTTCAGGGTTATAACTCTGGATCGGAAGAGGATGGAGACTCAAGGGTCAGAAACGGAGAACAGCGTCAAAGGGGCAGCTCAGGTAAACCCATATCTCCGAGGGGAGGGAAAGGTGGTAAATCTAGACGGGACTCAACAGAGGGCAGTAAAACCAGCACCAAGCGTCGCAGTCGGAGCAAGTCCGCAGACAGGCCTGCCAAGGAATCTAAGCAGGACAAGGTGACCAAAAGCACCAAGGACACAGGTGTTAAAGACAGAGCCCACGGCAGGAGCAGGTCGAAAGACAGAAAGCGTTCCGACAGCACTGACAGGTCCAAGGAGAGAACCAGGAAGTCCAACTCCCCCTCTAGCTGGAGAGGAGAGCAGAAAGGTAGCCGCACTGACAAACGTTCCTCGCCACAGCGGGATGACAGACCAAACCAGGAAAGAGTCAGCCGGAGGTCCAGATCACCTGGACGAGAGCGGCCAAGTCGCTCAGACGCCGACCGCGACAAACGGCCGGCCAAGTCCCCGTCGAAGGACGCTTCATCGGGGAAAGAGAACCGCTCTCCGCACAGACGAGGGCCTCACAGCCCCATGAGGAAACGCAGCGCTTCCCCTCGCCACAGAGATACTCACCACGCCCCAGCCAGTGCCTCAGACAGGACATCGAAACAGAGTCATTCTCCCTCCAGAACAAGGTCCCCCCCGAGGAGAGGCCGCAGCCGTTCACCAGACGTCAGGAGGAGGGACGTCGACAGGCAGGACTCACCGCTGAGGTTGGTGAACACAGATGACTATTAATAACCTGAATGTGTCAGAGCAATGAAATGCCAGACACACCTTAAAGAATACATGTCATATCAATGAACAACAGTCTGACTGATTCTAAAAGATGTACAAAGGTCAAATACTTAACCATTCATTGCCTTTGTGAAATGCTTAGTCGTCAAAATGAATGATAACATCAATAGTTTCCTTCTGGTTCCTCACGGATTGTCTGCATTGGAGCAGTTTTATTTAAATAACCATGTAGAACATCCACTTCAGGTCTGTCTACTCCTCTGATGTTCGCACAGGAAGCGCCCGCGGGCAGACGTCGGGCCAGGCAGAGATAGATCACGAGACAACAGTCCCAGATCATCCTCTCGCCGCAGGATGAGTCGCTCACCTCTAAGACGGAGGTCTCCATCTCCACGACGACGCTCCCGCTCCTCTCCCCGTAGACGGAGCAGGTCTCCACTGAGACACAGGTGATGGCAGCTCACTTCTCACTGAACGATCATGTGTCTCTGCTTATGGTAGAGAATATTTCTGAGTTAAACCAAAACAGTTCATGTATGTAAAGATTACTGTTTATATTTAGTCAAGCATTCTTCATGTTTTTTTAGGTTTGGATGTTTGATTTAAATTTATTTCTATTTGTGTTTCTCTCTGGACCTTAACTTACATTTAGTGTGACCTAGTACTACTGGGGCAAGACCTTTGTCAGGTAGAATTTTCATCAGGTGCTCAACTATCCTTCCTCAACATCTGTGCCCTGCAGGTCCGGGGAGAGAGACAGGTATGGTAGACTCAGACAATACCGACGCTCAACATCCCGTGATCGGGAGAGGAGGAGGCGGCGCAGCAGAGATGAAGACAAGTTCAAGGGCAGCCTTTCAGAGGGCATGAAGGTCGATCAGGAATCCTCAGAAGAAGAAGTGTGAGTAAAAGAAAATACCTTTTGGAGGGTGTTGATCTGATAACTTTGCAATCATCTGTAAAGAATTTATTTTTAAGATTGGACCATGATTGTTAATCATCTCACTAGTAGTGGATTAAGGTCAGAAACGGGTCAGACCATCTGTAATTGATGCACTTCTATAAAATTTACTCATGTTCCCTACAGAATGTACTGACCCATCAACGTGAAATTGTGGTCTTGACATAGTTTATTTCATAAAATGTTTTTACAGGTTGGAGGACTTTGATGGGGAGGAAATAGATGAAGAGGCCCTCATTGAACAGCGCCGACAGCAGCGCTTGGCCATTGTACAGGTCTGTTTTAAACCTATTCTAATGCAAAATTGCTGTTCTTATAGTTGCCATATCAGCCCAGTGTTTGTGAAGAAGATATAGGTTTGTATTCTTAACATAGTGTTTCTTATGTTCTCACAATTCCCGCCATCGTACAGAAATACAAGGTTGTGAACGAGGACACCAACATGCTGTCGGAGCCCAGCAGCCCCCAGAGCAGCACCCGCAGCCGTTCGCCCTCACCGGACGACATCTTGGAGCGAGTAGCCCAAGACGTCAAGGAGTACGAACGGGAGAACCTCAACACCTTCGAGGCCAGCATCAAAGCCAAGCACAACCTCATTGCCCAGGAGAAAGACGGTAATTTCCTGCTCACCATTCAATAATCTGTTGGCATACAAGGCCAACTGAATGAACCACACCGTCACCTGCGTGCTCCAGCTCAAAGAATCAGTCAGGTTGGGGTTTGGTTTGTTTTGGTAGCTGCCCGGACAAATGTTGAGTAATTTAATGTGTCCACGTGCAATAAATTAAACCCATATATTTCATCTAAAAATGTCAAGTTTCATCCTCTGATTTAAGCGCATGAATTGTACAGAATAATACGAAAGCTCTGAAGTCACATGCACAGGTCAGTCATCGCCCTGAACACTTTGAGAAGTGCTTTCACCATCACCAGTCAGCGGGTCCTCCTCCATATCTGCATGATAAGACTGAAAACGTGGTACTCAAGCATTGAAGTAGCTCCAAATATGTTACCTTTGATAGAATGGGGTTGCACTGACCCAGAACATTGCAGGATATTTCTCTCTCTATTCTTTCTCTACCTTTACCCGCCTTTTAAAGCCTCTGACATTCTAAAAAGGATCTGTGGATCATTTCATCTGCTCACCTACGTTATTGAAGGTCACAGCCTTCCATCAACATGGACGAGAGCCAAGACAGAACGACTAAAGACGCCGCAATCACTTTGAATAGTCTCTTCTCATTTTTTTTTTGTTTGATTTTCATAGAAAGTAAAATGGCTGAGTTTTTCAGTGCAGTTCAATTTCAGCTTTTCCCCCAAGTGCTACAGTAGTCAGTTTAGCTGATATGGAGGAAGTCCATTTTGCTGCTAAAGGTGAAAGCTTCCCTGCAATTTAGAACAATTTGGCCCGTCTCACATAACCATAGTGACAACCAACCGTCATGTTATTGACTGGCTGAAGGATACCAGTCTAGGCAAAACGAAAAGCAGTCTTTGCTTGCTTGATTTGTGTGACAAATGTAGAGTTGTGTGATGCAGGGATTTTTAATTTTGTTTCTTTTTGTCATGTGTTCATTCAGTTGCTGGCTTGTAATCCAAAGCCTGGGTGTCTCTGCCCCCTGCAGCATGTTTTGATCTCTGCAGAGTATGTGAATCAAACACATGTTCCAGATATTCTGTTTTACAACATGCTCGATGACTAGAAACTCATCATGTGTCGTTTTATTGTCGCTCTTTGTTTCAGGAGCCAACCCAAAGAAGCCCTCAGCCCCTGACATGTTTACAGAGTCGGATGATATGTTTGCTGCTGACTTTGATGTAAGTGTTTTAGTATTTACGATCGGTGGAGAGTCTTAATGCTGAACTCTACACATCTGGGAACGTCTGAGCATTGCTCTTATAACTTCTTCTGCATTTTAGTATCCACTGATCTCCTTTTTGTGTTGTTTATGCAGAGTGCCAGGATGAGAGCAGCAGGTGTAGGAAAGGACTTCAAGGAGAACCCCAACCTCAGGGACAACTGGACTGATGCTGAGGGTTACTACCGTAAGTGCTTCTTCCCTAATCCTGACATTTGTGTCAGTATCACGGGACTATTACTATTTAATATAACAAGTATCTCACACCTTTTGGCTTTTTTTGTCTTTATTTTAAACAGCTTTGCTCCCATTAACAAATGTGTGTGTCTGTGCCATACGTGTGGTTATTCAGGGGTGAACATCGGGGAGACACTGGACAAGCGTTACGATGTGTATGGCTACACTGGCCAGGGTGTGTTCAGCAATGTGATCAGAGCCAGGGACACTGCCAGGGCCGGCCAGGAGGTGGCAGTCAAGATCATCCGAAACAACGAGCTCATGTGAGTCATACCATTTTATCTAGACAAAATTTTTTACATTTCATATCCAAACTATAGGCCTTTTGGAAATACATTAATGACAACAAAGCCAATCACATGGACAGTTTAATTGAATTTGCACTGATAATAACATAACTGCATTTTCGGTGAACAGGCAGAAGACCGGTTTGAAAGAGTTAGAATTCCTCAAGAAGCTGAATGACGCCGATCCTGATGACAAGTTTCACTGCCTTCGCCTCTTCAGGCACTTCTACCACAAGCAGCATCTGTGTCTGGTATTCGAGCCTCTCAGGTACCGAGATAGGAGACACTTGTTTTTCTCCTCATCATTTATATGATGGCCTCACTTGTTAATGATCCGTGGTATTCTCATCCGCAGTATGAATTTGAGAGAGGTGCTGAAGAAATACGGTAAAGACGTCGGGCTCCACATCAAAGCTGTGCGCTCTTACAGTCAGCAGCTCTTCTTGGCCCTAAAGCTGCTCAAACGATGCAACATCCTCCATGCAGACATCAAGCCAGACAATATCCTGGTACGATCTGAATGCTCTTTAAATTAAGATTAAGAAGGTTATACAGTGATGAAAATAGTCGGGTACTGATTTCTTTATTTTGTCAATCCTTAAAAGGTGAACGAGTCAAAGACCATTTTGAAGCTATGTGACTTTGGCTCTGCGTCGCACGTTGCTGACAACGATATCACTCCGTACCTGGTCAGCAGATTCTACCGAGCTCCAGAAATCAGTAAGTTGCGTTATTTGTATAAATCACGTCTCTACATCCATCTGTCGGTTTCAAACCTCGCTCACAATGTCTTCTGTCTCAGTCATAGGAAAGCCGTACGACTACGGGATTGACATGTGGTCTGTCGGCTGCACATTATATGAGCTTTACACCGGCAAAATCCTGTTCCCCGGATCCTCCAACAACCACATGATCAAACTGGCTATGGACCTCAAGGGCAAGATGCCGAACAAGGTGGAATTGCATCATAGGATTTCAGTTTCTTCAGTTATTCTCTTTCCCAGATGAAGTGAGAAGTGTTGCTGTTCCATGCAGCGTTCGAGACCTTATGAGTGACGCAATGTTGTGGTTTTCTTTCCTCAGATGATCCGCAAAGGCTTGTTCAAAGACCAGCACTTCGATCAGAATTTGAACTTCCTGTACATTGAAGTAGACAAAGTGACAGAAAGGGTAAGGTGCTCTTTCATACTTGCACGGTTGACTTTTTAACCCGATGAAAGTTGTTAGCATGAACAAGAATAACTTGTTGTACTTGCTGTTAAGAGCTGACGATCAGTATTTGACATGTACTGAAAACGTGATGTAGTTGATGTCATTATTTATTGTTGATTTTTTCTGTCTGCCCCATTAGGAGAAGGTGACGGTGATGAGCACCATCAACCCCACCAAAGACCTGCTGACAGATATGATTGGAGGCCAGCGACTGCCTGAGGACCAGAGGAAGAAGGTGATGCAGCTGAAGGACCTGATAGATGGCACCCTGATGCTGGACCCAGCCAAACGCATCAGCATCAACCAGGCTCTGCAGCACCCCTTTATCCAGGAGAAGATCTGACACCCAGAACTCCCCCCTCCTACCACACTCCCAGAGCAGATGGAGAACCAACCACTAAACCAGCTCTGACAGGAACTCAGTGAGGCAGCCAACCCACAGACTTCTATTCAGAATGTCATGGATTTTTGTTCTTCCTCAACATTATTTTGTTTATGGATACATAAAAATGTGTTTTATTGTAAATAGATCATTGAAATGGTAGCCATTCTTGAAAACATTGATTTTTTTTGCGAATATCATTGTAAACTTTCCCCTCATACCCAGCAATGCAGTTATGGACTTTTTTTTTTTTTATTTAACTGACATTGGAGTGACATGTTTAAAAAGAAAAATATAATTCCTGTAAATACTGTATGTCTATTGCATTAACAATCTCAAGCAGCAGACAGTTGAGTTTTGTCGTAGTTGCAGAAGTCTAAATACATCTTCTCTTTTTTTTTTAACCACATTGCTCATTGTGGGGCGATGCATGCTTTTGAATGTGCACCCTTTGTGCTCTAGATTTCTGTGGTGCAGGCCTGTGTAAATGCTCTGTATGTGCATCAGTGTCCCACATGTGACAGCAACCCCCTCCCCCCTCCCCCACCCCTAACCAAGTTCCCAGGCCTTGAGGTCTGAGCTGAAGGAATAGATGCATATTATGTACTCCTTGAACAAGATTTTTCTTATTCTCAAAGCAGGTAGTCATTGTTTTCTGTTGCTGGACATTTCCATGTTTTTTACCCTCCTCTCCCTCCAGCACTCTGGCTAGGACCTGGCTCTTAAGGCTCTCAGATTCAAGTGCCTCCTGTATGAGCCAAGTCTGTTAAAACACCTAACAATGCTGGCCTATTGAAGCCACACCTGTGACCCTCTTCTCCCATTGTTGTATATAGTCCATAGTTACTGCCATTTCATGTATGATTCATTTGTTTTTTCCATTAAGTGGTAA
This sequence comes from Thunnus albacares, assembly GCF_914725855.1. NCBI lineage: Eukaryota > Metazoa > Chordata > Actinopteri > Scombriformes > Scombridae > Thunnus > Thunnus albacares. Next base: position 9,101,298 of record NC_058126.1, read on the forward strand.
AAAACAATCTTGTGATTTCAATAAAGAATAGTTGTGGAAACACTGCTGAAAGAGCACCTTCAGTATAAGACAACTTTTTAGTAATAAAATGTTTCCTATTGTATACCAAACCCCCCGTTCTTCATTTTATCCCCAACATGTTGGCATGGTGAAGTTGATAATGTAAAAAGCTGTGAAGTGTTTGATATGTAGAGAAACAGTCGTGGAACATGTGTACAGATTTGATAACAGGTTGGAAGCCGTCCTTAAAAGAGCTTTTGACATACTCTGGATAAGATCCGTGCACCCCTCTAAGTGTAGTCTGAAGATGGCACAGGAGTGTTAAAAAGGTGGTGTATTTCTTTGGAGAAAAAAATTGTTTTCATCTAAGACAGCTGCAGCCTCAGAGCATCAAAAAGTAAAAACGGTCTCTCTTGTATCCAGTTGGAACAATTTATGGCTCTCATGCAGCCTCTCTGCAGTGGAGGGACTAACTGTACCCTTCATTTCCGTTGCATGATTGCACTTGTGTTGAGCTTCTAAAAAGCATAATGGGAGACTCACTTAGAAAAGGATGACCATTTTTCTCATCCTGGGAAGTTAGGGAATGATGCAAGATCTCTCTGTGATTGCGTGGAGCACACTAAAAGGACTTCTGATATGAGCTGATGGGCTGTCAGCCTAAAGGGTCTGTAAATACATGTGGGCTATAGCGGAATAAGCATTGGTAAAGGTGTTAGTGTGATTGAGCAGGGACAGTAACACCTACTGGCTTTAATCTCTTGGCATACAGGGACGAGGGCATGACTGCTCATAATGTGAATATGTAACCAAACAAGTAATTTATAACCATGCTATCAAATTCTTGAGGGTGGAATTCACACTTCATTGCATAGCTCCCAACAACGTAATTGTAATTTCTCATGATGATCAGAAGAGGGCATCAGCAGCACTAGCTATGCTCCATGAATGAAGTTATAGATGGTGACTGAGTTTGGAACTTGGCACTAACGACTTTAAATTGAGTTTATTTAATTGTTGGTAAGAGGAGTATATACTCAAACAAAAATCTAATTTGACATCAGATTATACTTTTTTTTACTGTCTTGGCACAGTATTTTTATCAAGTTGCATAACATTGTTCCTTTGGATATGGTTTGATGAGGTAATCAGTTTGATTTGTGGTAATTTGAGGTGTTTGTGCACAATTATAGAAGTAATATTTTCATCCTCTGTCATGGTGTCATGATAAAAACAAAAATATAATTTAAACAAATAAAATTGTCTTATTATCAAAACCATCACATAAGGAAGAAAGGAGACTTAAAATATAATTTCCATTTTTATTAAAACCATACAAACATTTGTAGTCAGTTATAAAAGAGCAAAGTGGCTCTTCTGGCGGAGGGGCAGTGCTGGGCACTTGAAGCTCCTCTGTGAGCCAGATCTGTCTGGCCTCTACCCAGGGCCTGGGAATCCCTGCTTTCAAAGTCAATTCTTTATTGGCCCCAGGATACTCCCCATTTCCTCTGCTAAACCTACAGAAAGAGTAATGTATGTACACATATATAAAAGCACAATAAATGTGAAAACTAAAAAAAACAAAACAAAATCAAAGAAAAGTAGAGTGCATTACGCAAATCTTGACTTTTCTCATATTCACTTTTCTTATATAAATGTTCTGTCATTTTTATCTTTTTCCGGTCTCACAAGACACTTTACATGTTTATTTTTTTATTTTTTCATAATTCACAATGGAAGATTGGCAGTGATCTTTCTCTTTACTGACAGGCAGATACGTATAAGGCACATACCTCAATGTAATTTCCTTCTCTCAAAGGAAATCATTTCTACTTCTTTGAAAAAGCAAAACACCATCAATGCACAGCTACAAAAATGACAAAAGTACCAAAGAACAATAAAACAATTTGTACCTCATTGCTTTGACGCTGAATAAAAGGTAAACTACTTAATATTCTGTGCGCAGTCACATAAGACTGCAAGGCATACTAACACTGTTGACAAAGTCACTGCAATACTTGATGGCAGTACACATTCTGAATTTAAGAGCTTTGGAGAAAACAATACGGATGATTTCCTATAAAAACAAAACACATCACTTTACAGTATTTATCATCATGAGAGGGGAATTCATGTGCTGTGGACCACTGTTGGTCATTAAGACAGATTTAAAACATGAAGTACTCATATCTATTCATGTAAGCATACATAAAGCACCAAATGGGACCTTTGATCATCGAGGAGAAAATGTCCATTTTCACATCAGCTCCAAACAACCGTGCAATCCAACGTCAAAAATCAGATTATCACAAACAGAATATAAAAACACTGTTATATACACTTGAGTACCTTACCAGACTAACTAACTCAAGCCATTTAGATATCAAGTAGACAACTATCTATGATACCTTTAAGACTTGGATGCGTTATCCATTTTTTTGGACTCGATACCATACCGCAGTTTCTCTTGACAAAAAACATCACTTGGTAAAACTTGGTAGAAGCACTGAAACATTTACAGATTCACCAAAGTAACATACAAACAAAATGACAACAAATGTAAATATACCACTTATTAAAACCTATGATATATAAAGTTATCATCAGGGCCTGTTGAATTGACACATGACCCATAATCCCATCTGACCTGCTGTAACAAGAATGGATTTGACGTCTTTGTACCTGTTGGATCAAAACGGTAGATACTTGGCACATGGGCTATGTACTTATAAAGACAGTGTTCATGTTTCATCTTGAATACATGCATTTTTACCAACAGTGTGTACAGCAAAAACAGTGACAATACACAGAATACTGTTTTAAAGAAGTGAGCTTTTGCTCACTATCACATAGTAATACAAAGAGAAGGGCTTTCAAAAATAGCCTTCATTCCAGAAAAGGAATATAACTATTTATCTATACATAATTTTTGACCCATCCCATTTCTGTGTGGGATGTCATTTTTACAAAATAAATGGGTTTGGCAACTGCCTGAAGACTGCCAGAACACTTTAATTATATTTTAAAGTTCTCATAATTGCCACTTTTGTCTTAATCTTCACATACACCATAGTTTTTCTCTTCCTTTATTCCATCTTTCCTAAGGGAGGAGAAAGCAGAGAGAGAGAGTAGCTACTGCATGATAGCCAGGAACTTGCTCTCCTCAGCAAGGGTGGTGAGGAGAGAGCTCATGTCGCCAATGGCCATGTTGTTTAAACCAGGGGCCACACTGTGGAAGTTCGCAGATGCTCTTGGGGTTGTCAGCCGTGATGAGGTCCTGGAAAGACCCTGGAAGATGGAGGGACTCAACACCCCTGAGACCAGGCTACCCTGGTCATAGCCATCCTCCAGCATGGCACCAAAGTCCAGACTTACCCCATCGTCCAATACACCAGGCACAGTGCCATCCACTGTACTGGTCACCTGGTCTGAACCAGGAGAGAGAAGGGCAACAGGGTCCCCACTGCCACTGCCACCATCTTGTCCCACAGACTCAGCCATGGAGTCTAGCAAGCACTGGTCCTCCAGGACAGAGAACGAGGAGGTCTTGGGATCTGCTGGCTCAAAGGGAAGGCGATCACTGAAGCCATGCTCTAAGTATCCATGGTCTGGGGCCTCCAGTTTCAGCCCAGATACCTGATGTGCAAGGGAACAGTGGTTCCCATTCCTCTGTAGTTGTTGTTGCTGATTGAGGCTAGCCTGGATTTCATTGGAGCTCTCAGGATTGAGATACTGCTGGGTCCTGACCAAGTTCCTGTAACTGTTGATTGGTGGGCGAGGGGCATGTACCTGCCGATTGTGATGAAGACCAGTTCCCTGGGAGAGGCTGGGGACGTTGTCCATGGAGGCCCTATTTAGGATTAGGTTGTTTCCAACCTGGCAAGAGGTGCTACTGTTGTGGTTCTGCTGAAAGTGGCTCTGTTTTTGAGGTCCACTGGAGGCCTGCTGTTTGAAGCCCTGCGGAAGAGGCCCATCAATTATCTGGGAGAAGTGAGGCCTGCCAAAGGTGTTTGTAGAGTTGTGACCAGATACTCTTATCTCCGTGCAGGAGTTTGGGGATGTCTCTAGCTTCACCCCAGGGTTGACACTGCAAGCACTTTGAGACTGGTTAGCCTGGGCACAACTGTTCTGGAAATCAAGGGGAACTTGCTGCTGAACCACCATGTTTCCAAACCTGCCAAAAGGTTCAGATATGGGTCCATGATCTGTACCTGACCACCTTCCACATTGTGTCTGGTGGTTCTGTTCTCTCTGAGGAGATCTGTCAGCACTTCCGGAGCTCACTTCATTCCACTGGATGGGAAGCTTACTGGGGCTCTTCCTCGCCAGCATCTGCTGCTGCTGGAGGCTGTGGGACCCTCGGAAGACCAGGTTCAGCCCTGAAGTCTGCTCAGTCGCCTCCATAGATGGATGGGAGGTGTCCCTTTGGCTAGAAACTATTTGGTCCTCAATGTGCATGTAGGAGCCACCATCTGTCTGAACCTGGGAGTGGAGATACTGTACCAGGTCATCTGGTAGCATGTCCTCATCCCCAAGCAACAGGCCTGCCTCCCCATCATCCTCCATAGCTAGAGCTTCTAAGGCTGCGTGTTCTGCAATGCTGGGAGTGTATGGCGAGTGCTGCAGGCCTCTCTGCAGGTTGCCTTCTGAGCGAGTGTAGTTCTGTAGGCTAAAGTTGCGAGTTTCAGGTGTAGAATGATGAGACAGAGGTGGAAGGGGGTGGAGGTTATTAAGACTGTTGAAGCGTTGCACTGGGGGCAGACCGCAAATGTCAGGAGCCTGCGTCCGCACTGGGTCACTGGCCCTCCGGTTCCCATTCATTGGTCCCTCGCCAGGATAGAGGACCCTCCTCCTGTAACCTGTGTGTCCCGTATACCCATTGGTGTACCCGTTGGTGCCCTCACTGCAGCGGTGTGGCCTGACTAGAGGTGGCAATGAGTTGTTGCTGCCACCCTCATCCATCATGGCCATGTGAGTTTTCAAGCTCATGCGCTCCATGTTGGGTAGAGGCGTGGGCGGTGGGCCACCAGTTGCTGCTGCATACTTGGCTTTCAGGTGGTAGTGCTGTGCTGGGGTTAAATTGAGCATCCCCCGTGACCCCCCTCCTCCTCCTATGCCTACTCCTCCCACACCTCCACAGCCCCCACCTGAGGGTATAACACCACCCCATCCTCCTGCCCCACCTCCATACTGGCTAGCCTCACTGGACCGGCGGGAGGCATCAGTGGAGATGGGGTCATAAGAGTCGGTGGAACTAAGGTTGTGGAGGCGGCGGTGGTGGGCTGCTGCCGTCATACCCTCACTCTGGGAAGTCTGGCTGGAGCGTCGGCTGGAGAAGCAGGGGGAGATGCCTGAGGAGCGCCGGCTGCTGCTCAGGTAGGCTGAGCTGGTGGCGCTACCACTGCTGTCACGCCGGTCTAGGAGCAAATTGAGCACTGTTAGCTCTGTGCTACCCAGCTCAGCATGAGCAGGTGGCTGAGGAGCAGACACCCCCCACTGCCTGCCTAGACAGGATCCTGGGGAGAAACACAGACAGAAAAAGCAATGAAGAAAGTTTGAACACCGATAGAGAACAAGGAAATTATGTGGAGAGCGAGATTACAGGAGGATGAGAGAGAAAAAGCCAAATAAGTTAAGTATAAGTGGGGAGAGATTGCTCAGACAGATGTTGCCAGAGACAACTGGAAGCACTTGACCATGAAACATTGTTACATGCTATTCTCTCTGATACGATATACAGCTTGATATGGTTATGATACCATTTTCTAGCGGAACAGTAAATTTTAAGCATTTGTTTTGCCTGAATGCTTCAGCCAAAACTGGCAAGATGGAATTCAGGATAATTCATTTCTCAAGTGTGAATTGTATGCACATTTGTGGTGATGTGTAAATTCAGTGTACAGGTGTTTTTTAACTGAATGTGCATCAAAATAATGCTACTACATGCTGTTGTAAATTTGTGAGGATTGTAGATGTTGGTAAAACATTTTAAGAGCATTTGGGAAAAGGTTTGAATATGCATTTAGACATCAAATTCAAGAGTTTTCGAACAAAATAAAAAGTTATGCTTACCCTTCCCCAGGATGTTGGGTAGTGTGGAAACTTTGGGGGGCGGTGTTGGGGACAGGGGCCCCAGCCTGGGCAGTGCTCCATTCACCTGCTTCAGCCTCTCCATCTTGATGTGCTCCATCCAGCGCAGGGGGCGGCCAACACTTCGCCTCGCCTGCAGGGTCAGCATGGCTGCAGTTGCCGTGGAGACTGTGGAGTCCATAATGGGGGCTGGCTCACCCTCACACTCCTCCTCTGCGTCCTCTTCATTTTCCTCTTTCTCATCGTCCTCCTCCAGCCCCTCCCCTGGCGAGCGTCCGGCGCTCACAGCAAGCTGGACTCCACTGCTGGGATAGGTGCTGATGGGGGACTGGTCACTGCTGCATGTAGACTGACCGCCAGGGCTTGGCTGAGACGTCTGGCAGACACAGACCAGGAAAGAAAGACAGACAGAAGATTTGAAGAAGGTAGGAGAGGAAAAAAATATATATAAGAGAGCAGATGATTATCACATTTATTCCTGCTAACACAAGGGCAGGTGCACAGTGTCATATGCTACAAACAATGATACCATGAAATGCAGGCGCATTTCCTACAACAACAGGCAATGATAATTATTCATAAAACTTTGACCATTGTGAGAGATCACTTTATTCATGTGTTCATATAATTATCATGTATAATCATTGCAGTTTTAGCTGCCAAACCAAATAACCAACTGCCAGCTTTATTCTTTTAGAAAAAAAAAAGCAGCGTTTGATAGGCAATGTTTAGTACGTTACTGGGGCATAAGTAATGCCTCCCCCCTGTGCTCCAGTTGGGACACACAAAAAAACGCTTCAGAAGAGAAAATCATGTTTTGGGTTGTTTTCAGAGGATAGGCAAATAGGATAAAGGCCTCTTGTGAGACCAGCTAGTGCCTAATTAGGTTGTTTACTGAATTTTAGGAACTATGTTGCACTGAGGAATAATAGAATCACTTTTTTTGGCATGAAGTGTCCGCAGTGTTTAGAGAGTATTCACCCTGTTTACTATTGAATGAATTTGGCTACACAGTGGAACCCTGGGCAGTATCAGGCATACTTTTTCAGTTCTGCCCTAAGGCATGGGCATAGTTTAGATAAGTGTATCACTTTTGGTAAATATCATTGCCACTTTTCAAAGTGTTGTACAATGAAATATAAAGAATAAACTTTTTATGAATGTGAGTGATGAGGGAAATGTACAATGAGAACAAATCTGGCACATTTGGGGTGAAAGTGTCAAGCAGCTGTGATGGAGATGAGAAAAGTCCGACAGACAATAAAATAATGAGCAAGAAAGGAAAAAGTGAGATTTGGAAAGAAAGCGAAAGGATACCTATCTCACCTGATTACCCACTGTCCTTAGAAAGGGAAGGAGAGAAATGCCGAAGCATTGGATAGAAAAAAACATTTACTCATTAGAAGACTTCGGTGTTAAATATGCATGCCCCCAGTTCAGTGTTAATTCACACACAAACCTACATGTTAGGCATTTAAATTGTCATATTAAAGAAAAGGAATTGGTAGTAAAAGTATTAGAGAAGACTTAAATGAATCCAAATAATGTTAAAATGTTTAGTTGTACGCAACCTGAAATGAAGTCTTACCATGGGTTTCTCTGTCTTGATGGACTTGACCTGCAGACATTCATCCTGTTTTGAGGTAGCATGGTTGTACTCCCTTTGGTCCGTATACCCACCCAGGGGCAGTTGGCCTGGAGACCGGCCCTGACTGTTGCCCCCAGGCTCCCGGGGCTGGGGAGGAGGGCGTGGGTAATCTCCACGCTGTTTCTTGGTGACGTGTGCCTCGGGCCCATGCACTGTCTTAACATGTTTGCGTAAGGAGCTGGGGTCCGTGTAGCGTTTGGTGCAGCCCGGGATTTTGCACACATACGGTTTCTAGAAATAATATGATAGAGAGGAGCAGTGAGAAACCAGTCACATACAGTATGTACACCAATCAAGTCGGGGAAACATGGCTGTCTGAAAACTTTCTTTTCCAGTACCTCGTTTGAATGTGTGCGATTCTGATGTTTCGCTCGGTCTGAGGCATTGGAAAAGGCCTTGTTGCAGCCTTCATGTTCACACACATAAGGTTTCTCTCCTGTGTGGGAACGCAAGTGAGTCTTAAGATTTTCCAGACGAGAGTAGGCCTTGGCACAGCCTTCAAACTGCAGGAAGAGAGAGAAGAGGAGGAGGCCATCACTCACACATCTTATATTTTATTACCTGACCCTTGTGTTAGCAGGTTACATACAAAGAAACTTTTCATCTGCAGTAACATAACGTGAACTGGACAAATATCCTTACTGTGCACTTGTGTGGTTTTTCCCCAGTATGCCTGCGCATGTGGACCACCAGCATGTATTGTGCCTTGAAGGGCTTCTGCTCTCTAGAGCATTCCTCCCACCGACATACGAACTCCTTCTTCTCCCCGTGGATGTGGTCATTGTTGATGTGCTAGAAAAGAAGATGAGAGAAGTTGAATCATAGCAATTCTTGTATTATTATAAACAGTTGCTGCGTCTTTAAACAAGAATTAAGGAAGAGCTGCAGTAAGTGCCGTGTTATTTCGCCTTGAATTAATTTGTTGCTCAGCTTGAGGAAGTTTTTGCTCTGCAGCATAAGAAGCACATATAACATTTTCTTTCCTGTTTTCCTTCTCTTTTCATGTGGTACTTTAATTTCGTCTCTTAATTCTTTCCTTCCTTTCCAGCTTTTGTCTTTGTCTCCCTAACTCTGTTGAAATCTGCAAAAAGACTGGCAAAAAAAAAAAAGCAGACTTGTGAGTCTCAGTGTCCGATTTGAACAGGATTTTCAAATAAAACCCTGTCACTTCGCATCACACTGGGCCCTCGCCCCTCCGTGACAAGTGCTGACAGTTGTGCTGCCGTGGCAACTTCCAATCTGAGGCTTAGGAAGAAGGGGAGGTGAGGAGATGGGGAGAGAAAATCAAAAGTTCAGTCAAGGCATCTGAAATGCGAAGGCTTTACAACTCCAGCCAAGCATTATATCTGTGAGCACCACCTTTCTCTTGCTCCATCCCCATCTCTCCTCCTTTTCTCTCTGTCTTTCTTTTTTTTCTCACTAACTGTCTTATAAAAACGGCCTAAGTGGTAGATGTTAACAGAGGAATGAAGGAGGTGAGGAGAAAAAAAAAAAAAAACACACATACAGACGTAGACCCTCTGGGGATGAAGTCAACATCTGGCTCTCTTTCAGAGACAACAGTGTGTGGTGGCCTCTGAAGTGCCTCCCCGAGAGCAATTTAAACCCAGAGAGACAGACACAATATCCTGACCAAAAGAAACCGGTATTATTACATTCCTGAGCAGCGGAGAAGTCTTTTTTACCTTGGGGGTAAATGCAGGGGGACGGATGCGAAGAGGAAAGAAGGGAAGGGGATAAATAGAGACTTGACATTGAACACTCTTAAATGTCTGGGGGGAAATGTGCTTTCTTTGAGCACTTACTCACAAGATTGTTGCTATATAAAACATGCAGGACCAAAGAAAATGAAAAGTATCCAGGGTCAGATCCCCTCTTGGCGTGTCACTGCCCTGACAATGGCATCTTTGTACTTTCCAATGCCCGCCCCTCGGCCAGATCATGACCCCCATACACAGCCATGACTATGGCATCCACTAGAAACCTAACTACCCTATTCTTAATCTTTCCTCAAGACGTTTTGACCCAAAACCTCTTCTAACTGCAGCAAAACTGCACTCACAAGTCAGCGCAGCAAGAGGAGGGTGCGAGTAAAATTGACACTAATATATAAGCAAAGGACCTCCATTATTCTCACTTGAAATTTTTCCATTTTAAAGTGACAAAACAAGACTAATTCCATGGAAAATGATTGGGGACTGGATGACCACAGATGTTAGTGAAGTTTCCCCAAGATTGATCTCCTCCCCACCTCGGTCAGAGCCTCAGAAAAACCTGACTCGTCTTCTCCTTTTCTTCCTCTCTGTGAGGGAATCCCTGTGGCAAGCGATCGGTCTGTTGTGAGCAGCGTTCAATATCTCCTGGCGGAGAGCGATGGGAGAGCGCTGTGGTGTTGGATCACGCTGGTGGCTGGCACAACACGAGTGTATGCGCGCGCACGTACCCACACACACACACACACACAGATACACACTCGCGCCGTATTTGTACAAATGAAGGAGGTCGTTGACGGGTGTGATGCATGAGCCTCTGAGCTGACAGAGAGGGGGACAGACACCACGGGGAGAGGGGCCGCCGAGAAACCTAATGGCATGATCTAATGGCAATTCTTATTGAATCAATAATCTCCATGCTGAGCAGACAGGCCCCGTTGGCCGGCTAAATCGACAAACAGGTGCTGATAGCGGCGGTGCGGCAGGTTATTCATCTTCCCCCTGCCAGCTTATCGGCCAACAACTGTAAAAACGCCACCAAGATGGATTTAGGAGGGAGTCGCACGACAGGGAGCGCCAGGCGCACGGACACAGGGGACACTGAAGCCATCTGTGACGTATGAGAGGTGCACACACACAGACACACATACTGTATATACACAGATGCTGTTTTTCTTGGTCCAGACCCCTGCTGCATGGGTTGATGGCAAAAACAACTAAACATATAAAGCACTAAAACACAAAAACAATTTTACACTTGGATTGGTGTTTTTATGTTTTCTAGAAAACGAAAGCCTCTGATTTCAAATTATTTTCTGTCCCTTCATGCCAACGCTCAAACCCACGCATTACTGTAATACACAGAATCCTATCATTTTTCCCCAGCATTTGCCCACTTCAGTATCCATCTCCATGTCTCCTTATCAAACTCTCTCTGGGACACAAACCTCATGCATTAGAATGCAAGCGTGCATGAAAAGAGGGCCTGTTTACAAGGCAATTTCACTAAGCCGTGGGACCCGCAACACCGTTTAGCTTTATCAAACACCGCCTAATAAATCATATGCTCTTTTGTGATGTCAGTTGCTGAAGTGCTTTGTGTGAAGGGGAAAAAAGAGCATGAAAAAGGCAAAGAAGGGAGGGAAGGAGGGAGGGAGGAAGTAAAAGGGGGAAAGATTGAGTGAGGGAGGGAAGGAGGGAAGAGGAGAGTAAGTGAGTGAGCGAGCAGGGGGCAGGGAGCTAGAATTGGCATGTGTAATTCAGCACAGTCTTTTCATCTTAGAGTAAGATACTCTAGACAGATAAGGGGCCTAATCCTTCTCCTGATCAAAAAAAATCTGCATTTTACCAATTAAAGGCCTGCGCCAGCAGCCAGAAAGGGGGGCTGCCTTCAGACTGCGCCCGAGTTTATCTCCCTTTAACACCGGGGAAGCGAACAGCAGCCGCCTCAACAAGGCTGCACACAGGGAGAGCCGGCTCCACATCTAAGAACAAGGACATCACAGCGCCACCTATGCAGATGACCTGGAACAGAATAGTAACTGCGGAGGGTAGGAAAGGCCTGATGAGCTGTGAGAACACACACATACAGACCACCAACCCAATCCCAGTCTACAGCACCCTCCCCATCTGTTACTAGCAGGCCTGCTATGACAGAACAGACTTTCCAAGTTTACAAGCCAGAAATGCTTCAACCATTGAGGGTTATAAACACACAAGATCACAAATTTCAGAGGTCAAAGTTGAACCTTTAGATAAATAAACTATGAAAGCTATAAACTATAAAATGACACTGACAGTCATTTTATCACACTAATTAATTTCAGCATATCAAAAACAACTTTCATGCTGATTCACGTTCAAACAAATTGCTGTGTATTTTGTCAAAACCTCAGAATCAGACGACTTTTTCCCCCCATATCAAATAACTTATAACACCGCCTTCCTTTTACTAAATACAATATGGCTTACGCTTGTTTTTTTTCCTCATACAAGGGCAGTGAAAATGCATAGCTGCCTTGTAGATTTCTCAGCGGTGAAGTATCAGTAATAGATCAATGAGAAATAATAAAAGATTGTTGAGCAGGGCCACATTAAGGAGTTACGGGAGTGTGCGGTTGGCATCTCTGGCGACAAACCCGAGTGAAAAAAAAGCCCACTTCAAGAGAGACATTAAAGAAGCCACCAGGCCTTATCTTTAAAAGTACTCCCTCCAAGGGGAAAGAGGGGAGGGAGAGAAAATGAAAGAGAAAATGAGAGAGGGAGAGGGTTTATGCCCAAAAATGGGGGAAGCGAAAGAATGTCGAGCCGAGCGGAGAGGGAGATGGAGAGGTAGAAGTTGAAATGTAATAAATGAAATAAATACAGCAAACTAAAATTGACACCCGCCTCGCTTTTGCTGACTGGGTAGGCCAGATAAGTGAGCTAAATTGCATAGATCTGATGTTTATCTTATCGCCTGCACCAAGAGCGCTTAAACGCAGATGATAAAGGAACGCTGTGGCATGTCATGGTGAGAGCATGTTTGAGAGTGTAAAAATATGCATCAAGAGCGTGGCAGGAGTGCTTTTGAACAAGGTGGAAAGCGATGAGGGTGGTGTGAAGGCTTAATTCTAAAATTAGGCCAACCACAAAGGAAAAGGGATATTTGAATCAGTGCAGCCGTTACTTTTAATACTTCATAAAGCCATTTAATTCATGACGTAGATTGTCGACGCAGCAGTGAAATTTTTGAACATGCTATGACTACCATTGCCAAATATGAATCCATGTGAACTGTTTTGCTATATGAATGAATAAACTTTCATAAGCCGATGGTTAAAACGGGTACAACCAAGGAGAAACCGGTATTTTTTTTCTCATCATGTTTTCTCCCCAAAGCCATTTCAGAAGACAAGTACGGGGGAAGGGACGCTCCATTGTTTGGTTATATGGAAATCCCCCACCAACCCCACCCCCCCCCACCCCCCCGCCCCCTCGGAGTGTGTGAGGAGAGCCACTGTGGTCCAAATACTGTACTTATCCTATTACTGAGGGGGGTGGGGGTGCGGAGAGATAAGAGCATTTTCTCGTCCGCTCTGCTGAATTAGAGGGCAGGGATTCTGTAGGCGAAGACTTTTATTGGCATCTCTCTGCATATCTGCATGTGCATAGAAAATGAGAAATAAAATGCAATATCAGAAAGTCAAATGCCAGAAAAAGAAAAAAAAAAAAAAAAACAATTCCAAGACGGAAAAAATGGAAAACTAATAAGGATTTTGTTGGTGTCTGTCTACACGGCAATCTGATAATAGGTGCAGCTTGGCAAGGTTAGTCTGGATAGTATAAGTGGAGGAATGAGAGGACGTTGCTTTGTTCAGACGGCCACCTGGTGTGACTACAGTAGGGGGAGGATGTGAGCAAGCTTTTCCTCTATTAAGAAGCCATCCTCCCCCCCCCCCTCTCCTACCACCTTAACTCATCCCGCCCCTGAAACAGGGGCAAGAAGTTGTCAAGATCCTCAACCTTTGAGCCGAGCCCTTCAAACACGGGAGGCAGCCCATTCCGCGCTGAGGATATCAATTATAGATAGGGGTTACCACCGCAGCTAAGGATTGCAATGTCAAGACGGCAAATAGACAGCTGTGGAGAGCTGAGGATCTTTCTATCAGATGTGTGGTGATGTGTATTTCACGTGCACATGTGTGTGCATGTGTGTGTGTGTGTGTGTGTGTGTGTACACTCTGGCGTCCCTTGTTTACAGCATCATATTGGTGTATTTTCACCACTTCTCCAACTTCAGTCTGCTTTCTCGGCTGTGCAGTTCACAGGCCGCGTGAGAGCAGCAGAGCTAATAGCGTCAGTGTAAGTAGCCGTAGTCGGGGCGACACAACCATAATGTCATTAATATTTAGTTTAACAGTGAGCCCTCAGGCGCAACACGATGAGAGCCATCCATCTCCCGGGCTGTGTGAGAGTTCTGATAACAGACGGGAGGAGGGCTGGTCCAGTGTAGTACACAAAGCTCACATCCTGACTCTGGGAGGCTTAACCCACCAAATCAGTTAGCACCGTTCAGCTGTGAGATGTGCTCTCCAGCTTTTGAGCCCATTACCACCGTCTCTGGATCCAATCAGGAATCCAGCAGCAGTATCAGTCAATGGCTGCAGTTCTGACTTTACTATAGACCGCTGCTGCACATAACGCGCAGGCAGGCTGAGGGCTGATAGGAGGCATTGTCCAAAATAGTACAGCTTCTGTAGTTTTTGCTGGGATCCACTGAGCTCGAGGACATAAACTACTGAAACAATCACAGTATACAAAGCAAAAGGCATAGTGGTTTCTGTTTGTGTTTTCTGAGCTGCAAATATTTTTTATGGAAGAATTTACCCCGTCTATTTCAAACTACTGTGGGCTGCAATGCAGAAGATCCTCTGTTTGCTTCTTGTAAACACACACTGTTGAATCTCCCTGTTTGCCTACATGAAAATCTGCTCTTGGAGTGCAACCTGAGTCTGCCCACACATGTTTCACCTAAGAGTGAAAGAGCAAACTATCTGCTACACAGTGAAAGCAGATTTTTTTTTTTTTGCCTTTCTTGCTCCTTTGTTACCCGTTATATAAAGCATCTCAAAGACTTTCTAAATCGTAAAAATGAACATAATGTGCCCAATTTACTGACGCACCATTACAGGATTTCTGGATATTGAAATTTTGCAGCTGTCATTTGGAGCTGCCAACATGTGGTAAATGCCGGGTGCAACTTTACATGGGCAATCAAGTCTCTGCTGGAGTTGGACATTAGTAAAGCAGCTTGTTTTTTTTAATAGTATTTGTATGTTTTTGTGCTACTAAATACTCACTTGCACTAGCTGCTCCTGCGTGTCAAACTCGCGGCAACAGTTCTCCCAGTGGCAGTTTGTCTCATAAACCACCTCTGGCTCCTGTTTGCTCTCATCCTTGTCTCCTTCCTCTTTCACCAGCGTCATCCCATCAGGGTGATCCTAAAAAAACAACAAGGGGACAGTTCTTGTACACAAAGCAAAACACCAGGCAAAACAATGTCATGAATATAAAATGCATGATGTGACCTTATATGAGGATCCAGATAAAACACTAGAAAGGATTCCGTAACACCATCTAAACCTGACATATAAATACTCTTTCACAGCCCTGCTGGTTCACATGAAAGGCACAGCCATAATTGATTTGGTAACAGGTCTCAGCCACTGAGCCCCTGTGAATCTGGCCTTCTATGGCTGCCTGGGAAAGAAGTCTGGAGAGCGGAAATGTAGCGTTGAAAGCCCCGCTCTGTATTTGGGGGTTGTTATACGACAGGACCGGGGCGAGTATTTAAGGAATCTAACCCCCTCTTCCTGCTGTAGGTTGCTCTATTAGCCTAGACATATTTCACTGTCACAGTTAGGTGGCTGAGTAGAGCAGGGCGGGTGTGGGCTAACGCAGGAGAGCCCGGGCTTCCACCACACACACACCTCAGGCTGTATCTGCTGCTGCCTGACGGAGGAACAGCTGAGTATCGACTCTAATAAGGTTTTTCCTGCAGACGCAAACACACCGTCTGCCTACTGTATTTCACTTTCATTTTTCCAGCCACTTAAATTTTTGATTAAACAAAAACAATTTCCTTGTAGTGTCCCAAAGATCAATGGATTGTTTGCTTCGGAAACTGTAACTAATAAGAGCAGGGTGGGGAACTAACACCAAGCCAAATACAGGTAAATACAGACTGTAGCTGGTGAGCTTGTTTATTGCTGCAGCAACTCTGGCAGGTGACCACCAGCCATTATATGTGTTTCCTATTCTAGTGGAAAAATCTAAAAATAAAAACCTGCTAGTGGATTCTGGGATTTAACAACCGGTGTTGAGTGTATTAATTTTGCCAAATGGGCGTTTGCCTCATAACTAAACAGGCTCCTATTCTACACAGTCAGTAACTGAGTAACGTTTTTGATATCTGTTAATAAATGTACTGTAGATACCTGGACACTCACTGCGCCCGGGCTCGGCAACTCTTCCTCTGGTTTCATTTTGGAGCGTTTGTGGTGCATCGGGTCTCCTGTGCTGCTCACTGCAGATTCACTTGTTGGTTTAATCTGTGGAAACAGGAAATATTTGAAAAAACTCCCAACTTCAATTTCATCCTTTTCAGCTTCTCCTAGCATGGCATTGACTATGTAGACAATTAAGTTTTTTTATAGTTCTTTTGTTATCCTTTACAGTATTATTAAAAATGCATGTGATCCTTATAAGTTAATTAATCATTTACTTAATCAACCAGCAAAAACAACTATGGTTGAACTGTAATGATTTCCGTACCCTTAGTCCCAGCTTTAACTGTGCAAATGAAAAACTATGCAATTCAGTGTATCACATTAGCTACCCTAATCATTGCAATTAAAACAAACCCATGAACCATTTCAATGAACCATTTGCTGAACCAATGGATGACCTGACTTTGGCCCTGGCTTAAATTTGCCCTTAGGGGAATTCTTGTTACATACCAGCTCGCCAGAACAGAAAAAAGAAGTAGTGGATTTTAAACTTCTGGAAGAGGAGACAGGCTTCCTTTGGTTGTTCCTGATCGCTTCAGGAAAACGTTTACTTCCAAAATGCTGTTAGTTTTTTACAGGACACTTAAGAATTGTAGCGATCCTCTCGGTTTTTGCAACATGTAACACATTTGTCCTGCTATCTTTGCTGAAACATATGAGATTCAGCTGTGGCCCCAAAGCAATATTCTGTTTATTCAAGAGAAGGAAAAGGCAATTTTGGTGTGCTAAATTTGAATGAAGCCTCATTCCCAATAACACAAAATTCAAGTGATGGGAAACAGCAGGAAGGACTGGTAATAAACATTGAATATTTACTTCAAATGCGGGCCCGCACATACAGTAAGGGTCTAGGAAGGAGAGAAAAAGTCCCTTTGGATCCATCCATCCATGTCAATATTCCCACTCTATATCCTTGTTCTCTCTCTAGTGATTAATGGAGTCAGCAGTGGGATTCTATGCTAACAAGCCCCTTGTTGTTTGCTGCAGGCACGTTCTGGGCCGTGCTCGGCAGTCTAAAAACAAGAGACAAAACAAGTAGGAGGAAACTCCCAGGAGATGAGTGCTCGGAGGGGGGGTCCTGCCTGTACCATGTTAGTTCGCTACATTTCGCAGAGATGTGGCTGGCATGCGACGCTGCTATCTATTACCTGCGATGATGAATCGCACAGGCGCCTGCCGCCGCTCTCACCTGTGAGGAGTCGTTGGAGACGGCTGAGCGCTCACTGGCGCTAAGCCCAGAGGGGGGGATGCCAGGTACGGGCCTCTGGGTGGCGAAGGCCGGCGTCGGGTGGATCAATGGCGGACTGTGGCCAAAGGCAGAGCCCACAATGCCTGGTTGGCGGCCAATCAGCTGCTGGTGCACGTGCAAAGCCACCGGGGTTGGAGGATAGGCGAAGCTTAACGCTGGGCTGAAAAGAGATGAAAACAGGTTGTTTTGGGTGAGATATGAATAATGACATTATAACTTTGTGCTAAAACATCAGTTGCAAAGGCAATGAGGCAAAAGAGGAGAAACACAGTGAATAAATGGATTGTTCTGGATAGCTCCTCATCCCTGAGGACAATCTGACAGGAGATGGTGTGGTAATGCTGGAACCACAGGGCTGGCGGCAAATCCTTGCCAATGAATGTTCAGCTTGTTAACACACTGTGAATTATCATGTGGTCTGTGTAAAACAATATGTCATTCTTCCACTGGGCAAATGATACAGTTGATAAATAATTCGGAGTGTATCGTATAGCCTTGTAAATAAAGCAGAATTATGTCCCCGTTACTGAGTTGTTTCCTCCTGTAGTTTATTTTCCTTTAACGTGAGTTAACTTTGTTGACCCTGTGGTGTAAAGTAAAAATCTCAGAAGCCACCAAACCTCCTCTGGGGTCTCCAATAACCACAGGTGAACCACCAGATAAACACAGATCTGTGTGGCTCGACAGCAGCGGCCTCCATTCATCCTGAGCTCTGACGCTTCGCTCTCGCCGCGACCCATATGTCTGCTGATCTTATTACGAGCCGAGTGGAAATCAATGGACCGAGACACATTTGGGGGCCCATCCGCTTGTCATATCACTCATCAGTCTGTTGGCTCTGGCTATTTGGGTCCTGTCACTAGGACAGTGGCTGAGCGCACAGTGTGATTGATCAGGCTCTTCTTACAGATCGCTGATCAATGGCTGTGGGTGGGGCGATGGATCTTTCCTTTTCCCTTCCCTCTCTTCTTTTCTTTTGCTTCCCTTCGCTCGCCTCCGGTACCGGGGCGTGATGTATGTGATGTTTCCATGAGGTGTACTAGATGACTGACACGAGCCGCCGGGGAGGCAGGCTGACTGGCTGGCTGGGAGATCGTCACCCACATGGGGGTTTGACATGGACGATACACACACAGACACTTATTCACTCCACCACACACTTCCTTTCCCCTTTACTCTCAGACACACATGCAAAAAACTGCAACGTAACTAGGGGGTATCATGCTAATATTGAGGGAGGACACACAGGTTTTGTATTGCGAGAGTGCTGTATGAAAAATACCAATCAATGATATTAGACAAATCAGTTAGAACTTCATCGCTTTGGGAGAGCCTGCTGTTTGATTCATTATTGGCATGTTAGTCCCTGAATGGCCACCTTGAAAGAAACAGTCAATCACAGCTTCTGTAAGACATCCTGACAGGATAAAAGTTATTTTCATAACTTAAAAGGGGCCATTCAGCATTTTTATTGCACTTACATGAAATTCGAGGACTCACAATAGACAATAGATTTTCAGTTTTCTCCTGATTTTGTCTCAATTATGGGTCAAGCCCAAGAAACACTGGATCCTACAATTTCCATAATGCCACTTGATAACATCTGTCATTAGATCCCCCCCCCTACTTCCTCAAAGCCCACACCTCCTCCAGTTTGTAATGTTGTTTCAAGCCCAATCCGAGATACCCCATGATGACATTATGTCTTTGGAAAACTCCCTCAACAGCAACAGAAAGGGCTGTATAGTCATTTTTGCAGTGAGAAAACTTAACTTCATGTGTGAAATCAGTGGAATGCCCCTTTATTACAATGAATAAGGGTTTTAAAAAATAGTCTTAAATGCAGGAAGGGGCAGTCAGCATCAGTTTTCTATCCTCACTGGAAACCTTTATATCTAAGAGTAAATTAACCTCTTACAAAGTTAAATTAGATATTTTTACGGTTATGTCTGTAATAAATTCAATAAAACACATAGATATTGTAGCAGAAGCAGTATCTGAATAGACAAGGAAAATCATATAGCATATCTAGGAGGTATAGTGCAGAATAATTTAGCATAAGCACCTAATCATTGAGATATATAACCACGTGAACTGGGAGCTTTAAGAATAATACATGCAGGATCATTTCCAAATCACATTCTGCTACCTGATGGCTCCGGCGGAGAGGTGACCGTAGGAGCCGCTGGTGGATGAGCTGGAGCGAGAGTTGTTGAGCATGGTGACGAGAGAGTTGGGCGAGTTGCGAATCATGGTCTGCAGGTCAAAGCTGTGCTCAGAGAGGGGCGAGATGGGCAGGGGGCGCTTCCTGCTGGGCCGTGATGGCAGCCTCGGGCTCGGGAAACGAGAGCCTGCGGGATAAAGGGAAGAGGAGATTTTATTTAAGAGTAAGGTACAAGGAGAGAAGAAGTGAAAACGCAACGTTTAAATGTCTGATAAAGCTGTAAATGAAGCGTTATCTGCTCCCTCGTTTCAGGCTTTTTTTTGGAGAAGAGCGTCTGTTAAATTCCTAAAAATGTGTTACAGATCAAAAGAGAGCATTTGCGGGTTTATACACTTTTCCTGTTTGACTTCATCCAAACCCTAACCTAATCTAACCCTAACAGATGACATTTTTGTCAATCATCAGACAAAAGGCTCATCTGAATGAGTGTTCAGCTGTCACTTGATGCACTGCTTGCATTTCATCCATGAGAAAACATGCCTTTTATGTTGGAGAAATGCTCTGACTGTGTATGGTAATATTTAATCAAGTCCAATTTGACTCGTTATTCAAATGCAATCAGTGTTGACTGGAAATACTAAAAGGGGGTTTGAAAAGGTAAAAGGCGGAAACGGCACAACCATTCTCTCTGCACATACAATGAGCCACGGGTAGAGATTAAAACATGACTTTTGTTGTCTTTTCACATGGAGATGTCACAAACAAGACAGAGAAAAACAGAGGGAGATGGAAGGAGGGGAAAAAAGCACCGAGGGGATGTCGCGCTTTGTGCGTGAACTGACACAATGACTTTGTGACTCAAGACTTGGAAATAAAACATTTTGAGTTATTTTATAAAGGCAGACAAAACCAGCTTACGCAGCCCCGATAACCCCCCTCTATATTTACGTCCCCCACAATCCATCCATCTCCCAAACGTAAATGCTCCATCTCTCGTTTGACACATCCAACGATTACAGAACGCTCCATTCACATGGTAATCAGAGTGTGTGGATGTGAATGTGTGTGTGTGTGCCTCTGTGGCAACAGCGGTGGTGTTCTGGCATACGTAGGCCTGAGTTTCGACTACAGCATGAAGCTGTATGGAGAGCAACACCCCCTTTACATTGTCATTGTATGGAAAATCTGTCCTTTTTTTTTCTTCATGTCTTCGTGAGGAGGGTGTACACACATACAAATCCCTGAGCGTACACAATCACTAAATACAATTCAGTCCACTGTCATGTGACGTTCCTTGACATGTCTGCTTCACCGTTTCATTCAGCTTGAATCATATGTCTAATCCCTTTGCAAAAAAAAAATGTCCTTTATCCTCCTGGATTGAGCAAAATAAAACCTTCTACATCCAAAATCTGACACACCTGACACTTTTTTAACAAGTCGAATCCACATGAGTGTGAGGGACAGCCTCCACTTGTGGTGAATTAGGAGAAGAGGGGTACTGCTGAGGAGAGGGCCGGCGTCCCACCACTACAAAGCCTCATGGGATTGGTGTTTATTAATGCGCAGCCCAAATGATAAATCGGCCAACCGGGGAGACAGAGAGAGGAGCGTCCTGGCTCGTAGCAGGACTGTCCCTCTAATTTCCTCTTGATTTATGGACGGGACGGCTGGTTACGTGCTGCGTCATTAATTCTCACGGCCAGGGAGGGTTCAGGCAGGCCGGACTGACGGTGTTGGAAATAAAAGCTGGTTCCAAAACTGGGGTTGAACATTCGTCGTCACACCTGGGGGCCACCTCAGAGGGACGCTGTCGCAGGGGAGGCCTCTAGTGTAAATAGGCTGACCAGAATTTTTTTGTGTAACAGAATAGTTGATTTAGGAGATAAGTAAAGACACTTCTGGACATGAAAAATGGCAATAATCCTGTTTCTTAACATAACATTTTAATTACCTTTCAACACAAAGACTTGTCTCAACATTTGTATAGATAAAATTACTCTCAGTCTACTAAAATTACAGTTCACAAAGTATAATTAATAATTACAATTAATTGGATTGTTATACAAAATGTGTTCAAAATGCTTAAATGTAACTAAAAGTGAGCCCATTAATAAGAAAAACATCTTAATACAGGAAATATAGCACAGAAATGATCTAATAAAGACCACAAATACAGACTTTAGTGATCTATGAGAGCCTTGGCACTAATTAGGCAGTAAGAACGTAGACAATAGCCCATTAAAGCGCAAATAGGCAGGACAGGCCCATTGTTTCATTAGCACAGCTCTCGCTGAAGGTAATTACACTGATGTGAAATAGACTAAAATAGCCGCAGTAACATGGTAGCCCAGATTATCAGTGGAAGCCTCTTGATAGACTCTGCTCTTTGTATGTTTTTTTTTTTTTTTTTTTTTTTTTCTCAAATCCAACAAAGCTTTAAAGTGTTAATTTTTCAGGCGTTGGAACACACATTGTTGAAACATGATGAGTTATTACCAGCAATGATCACAGGCGATTTTTAAGTGAAGAGCACTGCATCTCCACTTAAATTTGGCCCTATTTGTTTTGTTTCGGTCTATTAATCTTAAAAAGTGACAAAGAAGAAAGGATTTCTCCAGTGATGAATGGTGGGACATTCCAATTCCCACTTAATAGCAATTAATTTTCTGATACCCGCACAAGTTTGGCTAGTTTTAATTAGTTTGTTCTGAGGAATACGGGGAACTTCACCCCGGATTTCCATGAAAGCGGCGTCTGCCTGACTAAATACATTCTCATCAAAGGGAGCGGGGTGAGGCTGTCCGACCTTTCTAAGATTCAGTGTGCGTTTAATTTCCTATTTACACTTTAAAATAACTCATTAGCATAAGTCCTCTGCACACAGTCCTGAGACCAACACATTAAGACAATGGCTCATTTAAATCATGTCACAGTGAAGTTGCAGGTCTCTCCTCGCTGCGGTTGAGCTGTAGCTTGATCTATATATAGGACAAGCTAGGTGTATTATGAAAGTGCAGTTTAAGGGTTGAATTCCCACTGGGGCCACCCATGCTTTAATATGCATGTGTGCACTAATAATACTTTGAAGTGCAATCCCAGTAGGCGTGGATTTGGTAAGCGTCTTTCAACCAGGGCTCATTTTTGGTGAAAGTTTTTTGGATGTCTAGGTTACCTAAAAAACATCATTTCAATGATCACATTTTAATGTGCAGTCAGGACCTTCCACATACTAAAATATATAGTAGTTATATGTAGCCTAGATGTGTGTAAAAATGTTTCAACCATATTTATCTGTTTTAACATAGACACCCACACGTTTCCACACTTAATGGCATAGATAAAATCATTCATTTACATGTTGCTGTAGAGTTTGAGAAATGTATTCTACTTCTTAAAATAAATAAATTAAAGACCTATTGGATAATCTGAAAAATGCATGGTCACAAAGCTGAAAACATCTAGGAGATACATGGTTTTCACAGCACGGCGACTATATGCAAAGCTGAATGATATATTATATTAATTCAACTTGGCCGATGTGTTAGTATCACCAAGGTAAAGTGTTGAAAGATCCGTTTTGGATCTCATGTCATAATAGTAATACGATCGTGGGTTGTGTCGCTACACCTTCTGAGAGGTTCATGAGTCATGCGTGAGATCAATGCAGACTTACTTTCCATCGCCTGCAGATACTCCATGTGCAGAGCGCTAGCGCTGCTGGCGCCGGCCGTGGACGCCACAGAGGGGAGCAGGTCGGCCGTGTACGGGCTCCGGTGGCCCGCCAGCAGAGCCATTTGGTGGTAGTACTCAGCTGTGGTCAGACCTGTGTGAGGAGCTGGAGCAGGAGAGACAGTCCGGTCAGCAAAGAGGAAACAAATAAACCAAAGAGTGAGGAGATGAAGACGATGTAGAGAAGGACATTTTCAAAAAAAAAAAGATGTGGGTAGAGAGATAATATTTGTAGAAGAGAAGGTAAGAACAGATAGAAGATAAAGGGGAAGAAAAAAAAGAATTAGGTAGTGAGAAAAACATGACAGGGAAAGCACCTGCACTGCGTTATAAACTTGTGTTCATTTACATTAGATGATAATCAGCTCAGCAGAACAGTAATGAGCACATTAGCAACACCATCAAGTTAAGCAAAACAGCTGCACAGGGAGCGTCACCTGAAGTAGAGAGTCTCACTGGGGATTACGGGATGCTTGCTCAGAGATTACAGTGAGTGTGCATTAGTGTTTGATTGATGCATTCATGCCGAGCACAGCATAACTGATCGTCTTACAATACAATTCTTAAAAAGCCTTTTCTCCTCTTCTTTCTGTTCCTTGATCACTTGGAGAGAGTGCACAAGTACATATATGTGTGTGTGTGTGTGTGTGTGTGTGTGTGTGTGTGTGTGGTAAGAGTATGTGGGCTGACACATCTTATGCCAGAGATGGTGCTTGTGCGTCGTACACATCAGGGCTGCAGTCTGCAGATATGCAACCTGCTCCTCGACTCTGTTCCCTTATAGGAAAACAAAAGGCCTAAATCTGCCCAGATAGATCTGCATGCATAAAGATACAGCAAACGATTTCTGCCTCCACTTTACTTTCTCTCTCTTTTTCTAAATGCCTCTCTTTTCCAAGTCATTCCCTTAGTTATAGAGTGCTGTAAGTCCTTGAACCGTAGCCTAAAAATAAACATCTGGCGGTGGGCTTCCTTATGCAAATATTCTAAGAAAGAGAGAGGGAAAAGACTAACACTGTGGTTTTGGATGCAAATATGGAATCGGTTCAGACCCACAGAGTGCTGCTGCTCTTTTTTCCCCAATTGAAGAAATAAATAAAGAAACACTGTATGAGGAGATTTCCTCTTAAGGCTGGCCTGTATGCCTGCAATATGCATCCATGATTGGTTGAATGAATGTAAGAAAAAATTCTAAATTAATTCGATCTGGGTATTATGTCTTCAGTGGAAAGGGGGAGTTTCTTAATTGTCTCCACTGTTCCGCCTTAGCTTTGCTTTTGCATTCAACCATAATGTGGCCCATTCAGTATCCACGCACAGAAAAGGGCTTTGCAGAATTTCTAAATCAGAAATGCTGGCATCAGAGTGCGATCCTGGGGGCAAAAAAAGGGGGGAGTGGGGGATGGCTGTCAGTGTGGCACTCGACATGGAGAAGGGAGAGACGTGCCTCAGGACTTGGTGAGCCACCGGGTGCTCCTTCAGCACAACAATAGGATCAGGGGCAAGCCTACCTCTGAACTCACACGGAAAAGAGAGAAATATTGTGAGGGAGGAGCAAAAAAAAAAAAAAAAAAAAAAAAAGATGTGAAAGCAAATGTGTGGCAGCAAGAGGGTGGCACTAAATCCCACCCACTTTAAATCTCCATTAGATTCTGTTAATTAATTCATCATTATTCAAATGTACTTTTTGGTAGAAGAAAAAATCTTTGCATATTGAAGTAGGAGGCTCCCTGTAAGCGTGGTGATATACTAACAACACAAAAGCTGATGGGTTAATTAATCACCAGATTGATTAAAGGAGTAATTAGGTGGCTCATTCACAATTCACAGCCTTATGAATTGAAAGAGGATCGCGTGGTAGGTTGGAGAAACTATTTTGATTTAAAGCAAGCTGAGACTGGTGCACATTATGTTGTGGTAATGGAAAATTGGCGGGTAGAGAGTTTCAGCTCGAGTATACACTTCCTGTTCGCAGAAAGAGTAGAGTGCACGAGAGGGGTTGAGTGAGGCTGCGAGCACAGACTCGTAGTTTTCACATAGATACAGCTTTTAACAGACCTGGGTGAGATGGAGTGGAGTGTGCTGGTGTGGAGGAAATGCCCCAGCTATCTGCCGTTTCAGAAATACACTTCAACACAAGATGGGGAGTTAAAGTGGGTCTCTGCTGCTGAAGTGCCAAAAGGTTGATGGCTGAGGACATGAGTGCCGGAATAGGTCATCGGGCCATTTCAAGACCTTCAAGGTGAAGATAGATTTCTGGCAAATAAGCTCTTTGATCAGCTTATTTTTAATGGTGGAAAATTTACAGCAGTTTTACCTCTGACTCTTTTTTTTTTTACCTCTGGATGGTACAAGACACCTTTGCTTCATAAGGCTGCAACTAAGGATTTTTTTTGTTATAGAGTTATTATTCTGGACATTAATCTATGAACAAAAAATTAGTCTTTAAAATGTCAGAAAATAGTGAAAAATGCAAGATGACATCTTCATGTTGGGTGTTTAGTTTAGTCGAAAACCCCAAAGTATTTAGTTTGCAATGATATAAAACAAAACAATATATGACTTAATTAGTCTTCAAAATGATCAAAGATGTTGTTGATTCATTTTCTGTCAAATCAGTTAATGAGCCTCTTGTTTCAGCACTATTAAATACTAAAATCATCATCAAAACAACACTAAGCTGCTTTTAGCGTAGCTTTTAGCATATTTATTTTAAAGCTGGAGTTCTTCCTTCTGGATTTTATTAGATATTTTGTATTGTTTTGGGGTTTTTTTTTAAATCTTTTTAATTTGAGTGGTTCTGGTGTCCACTGTAATTGATTTCCCAGTCCACATCCATCTTGAGATCGCAGGAAACAAATGCTCCCTCCTGTAGAACACAATAACCCCCACCCCCCACCCCCCTACACACACACACACACACACACACCCCAACCCTGAACTTGAATCCGACCCTCCCCCGGTGTGCACAGTGTAACTGTACGTGACCCTGCCGCTCACTGATGCATCCTCCAGAGGTCTCTGACATGACTCACAGATCAAAAGGATTAGCCTCTCTCCAACCTGCGCCCCCACCCACACGGATCACGCCACACTCATAATACTGCAATCCACACACTCCCTCCCTCAGATAACATCTCACCAACCCCTGAGTCTTAATAGAGATGGATCTGGTTGCCTCTCACCTGACCTCCTCTGATCTCAAACAGGAATTAAACTGATCCAGAGAATCGAGTTCCCTCCTACTATCAATCGAACCTTACTAATCGATTTCAACAATTATTTTTAAGGGTCTACTGAGTCCTTATCGTCTATTTCTGCTCCGCTGGGGTTGTGTGCAGATGTGCATGTGCGTGCTGAGTGTGCATCTGCGCCCCTGAGTGTGTGTGTGTATATGCGTTGAGCTTTGTGTGCGTCGGTGTATGTTTCACTTTATTCACCATCTGCAGGGCTGAGGCCCCGGGTGGCTGACAGAACGGAGATGGAGGGGCTGCTGTGAAGTGAACGGATGTAGTCCATGTATGGGTTGATGTAGGGGTGCGAGGGGTGAAAGGGCGACTCCGCCCCCACGGAGGGGTTCCGCTGGGGCGAGATCCGGATGAGGGAGATGTCGGAGAAAGCTGGACTGCCCGCCAGCGCAGGAGGCCTGCAGAAAAAAACACAGAGAAAAAGGAAATATAGAAAGGAAGTGAGTACATGTTTTGAATGTGCTTCAAAACTTAGAGCACTTACTGAGGAAAATGTGTGTAAGTGCTGTAAACAGTGATGCTAATTTGAGTGATTTTTAGACAGTAATCACAGGAACACTCATTTTCAGTTGAAAGTTTGAATGAAGTTTAATGAAAGTTGAAGCTAGTGTAAACATTCCTGCGATAGATAATTCTCATAAGAGGACAGTTAGATCGTAACCGACATCTCACGAATGAGCTGGACGTTTTGAAATGTGCTTTCAGGAATCAGACTAATTAAGTAACATCTTGAATTATGCACTGATTCAGCTCTTGTGTGACCGACATGATATAAACAAAAGATAAAACATCAATAAGCCACTCGAATCCACACATTTACACATGTAAAAGCAACAACACGCTCGTTTCATTAGGCCTGGCTGGCTCTGAACAAACAGATTCTGCTACCGTGGGTGGACTGGCGGTGGCAAGGCCAGACAAATGGACTGTGACACTATCTCTCTCCCTCCATCTGCAAGGCAGAGAGGAGAGCGCTGCATTCCAACTGCTCCCTACGCAGACATTTCCTCAGATCAAAGGCAGCTTTCACCACTGCATCTTAATCAGAGGGAAATGTTAGACCGAGCTCACCGCTGACCAGCACCAGACAAGCAACGCTACACCACTTTACTCAGATGGCTTCAAACTTGGCTTTGAGTTGAAACTGTGTACAGAATTGCACATGGTGGCTACAACGCCGTGCGAAAATCCACCATTGAGTCTCAGAGAAAATTCACGATCTTCCTTAAAATAGGAAATATGAACACAATCGGGCTATTTTCTTTATCAAAAACCTTTCCTGTGAACTGTCTCTCTGGCCCGAGATGTGAAATAAAGTTGAGAACAATCAGGAAAACTTCTTAAGAGCCAAGTTTGAGATGAACTAATTTGTCTCCCTTCTTATAATTGGCTAGGAGGGCTAGGAAACTTCATAATGATGGCCTTCACCACAAAGGCCTTCCCCTGAGGATGTGGAGAAATCCACATATCAGCCAGACATTAACAGGCTAAGAGATTAGACTGAATTAGCCCCTCCACTTCTCTGCCGCTCCCCGGTGGACTAGTCTACTGTGACAAAAGACCCCAGGAGAAGGAGAGGATGAGCGAAAAGGAGGGAGGGAGAGAAAAAGTGGAGGTTTTTTCAAGAGGGAGGTGAGATGGAGGAAAAGGGTGGGAAAAGCTGGGAGAAAAGGGGAGGAAAGAGTGAGAGACCTGGCCCAGAGTTTGTCTCACAGTGACCTTGAGGAAGGCCAGGGGAGCGGAACAGCCCAATTACGACCTCCGCCCCGTCCCCTGATCCCCTACCGGCCCCGCCGTCCCTCCACTTCACAGCCCCCCTAATGAAAGAGCTCAGGCCAGGGCCAATAATGAGCACCGAGGAGCGGAAACAACACACACTCGAGGACATATGTGTACACAGGCATTCACACACACAAACTTTAGTCTTCAGGAGCCTTTCTGTAATTAGCCCAAAAAGGGGCTCTGGGACCATTTTCAAGGCTTTCACTGCGTCAAGTGTGTGACAACATGTCTCAGTGATGCTGAGGCAGGTGTATGAGAAAAGGCCGAGAGGAATCTCAGAGGAATCCTCGCTGTTAAAAGTGCGCGAAGGTGACAGATTTAGGGATTGTATCTGACACCGAAAACACAATGGTCATGGAATGTTGTTTCTTCCCACCTCCATTCGATTCGTGCATTTCTGCACGTCTCCTGTCAAACAATTCATGAGAAATGTTTTACTTCCTCCACACCGAGCAGGCCATGCTGAGGGCAACTGTACACTTCAAAAACAGGTGTGTGTGTGTGTGTGTGTGTGTATGAGAGAGAGAGAGAGGGAGAGAGAGAGAGAGAAAAAGAGAGAGAGTGTGTGTTTATGATAAGCAAGTCATGTGCCCACACGCCACCATTACATGCCTCATTTGCACCGATCACAACACAGCTGCAGAGTGACGCTCACTTTGATGTCACATGGTTGACCAAGCATCTCACACACACACACGTACACACTCCTGCACAAAGGAGCACACGCAAGTGAAGAGGGAGACTCTCTGTCACTTATGACGACAGAAAACAGAACAGAGGAGACGGAGAAACAGAAACAGAAACATTTAACCATATCCTGCACATGAAATCTATCTCATCGAATGCAACTTACATTTAAAACTCTAGAGGAGGGTTAAAGAGTGCAGTCCACTGCACGATATAAGGGACAAATATTCCTGTGTGCCTGAAATGGCTGCATATGACGTTTCAGACATTTTAGATATAGAAATAAGGACCCAGGAGGAAAGGTAGAAAAATGTAATGACTTTTTTTTCCCTCGTCTGGCCCTCCACATGCCTGTTTGAGGAGAGCCAGACACCCACTCTGGCTGCCATGACACTGATTAACCCTGTCATGCGTTGGCTGCGTCTCCCTACACTGACCCTGGCTAAATGCCTCTGCTTGCCTTGTTTTTCCAATTAACTAAGCGAATAAGAACGGAGTCCTACTGGCAGGCCGGGAGTACTGAGAGAGGAAGAAAGAAAAAAGGGATGGTCAGGGTGGTGGCATGAGAAAGAGGGAGAATTTAGCCCGCTGAAAGGTGAGGGAAACATTTGAAGAGAGAAAGAGAGGGAGAGGAGGAAGGTGCGGAGAGAGGATATGAGGGAGGGCTGCCGAGAAGGTGGGAACAGTTAGGGCACGAACAGTAGTCGGGAGGTGGAAAAGGAGGGAGCGTGTGAAGATATGGACTATGAATTGGGAGGGAAGGGCGGACAGAGAAGAGTTAGGGAACAGGGGGAGTAAAAGGAGGAGGAGAGAAAAAGAGGTCTCAAGGGGCGCAGAGCCAGGTGTGAGGGGATTTGAGGAGGACAGGAGAGAGATGGATGGTTTAGAGGAGTGCGGTGTGTCTGTATGTGTGAGAGAAAGAGCAAGGGAACGGCCGATCCTGGGCGTTCAGCCGCTCTCTGCAGGGCCGTGATCGCCTTAGCATCTGCCAGTATGCATTAATCAACATGACGAAAGGAAGTAATCTGACAACGTGCAGTATGTGTGTGTGTGTGTGCGCGCGCATGAATGTTCGCCCTGTGTGCGAGCGTAGGTGTGCGCCAGAGAAGTAGCGTCTTAGTTACACCTGATTTAAGATTTACATCAAAGCTCTACCGCAGGGTTTTGCAGGCTACTTCTTACCACAGAAAAAAACCTTTTCCCTCCGTTCCTCTACTTTCCCTTCGTAGGTTTATAATTTGTATGAACCCTCAAAAGAAGACATCCTGCAAACAGGGCACAAGGAAAGATTGAGCTCCTGACATATGGAAGCCATTTCCTTTCACGTGGCCAGACTTAAACCAGCCAGCGCCTCTTTAAGACATTGCATGTTTACACGGGGCAGTCTGTGGATTTTTAACTGTCGTCTTATTTCACTGGATGAATATGTACTTGCCAAATGTAAATATGCCCCCATAAGGTTTTGAGGTTTCATGGAGGGGTGTGTGTTCATGTAAACAGGCCTTGAATCTTTGCTTGGAACAAGGTTATATCAACACTAATAAGTTTTTTGGTCAGCGCTGCAGTTGAAACACACAGTTGCGGTGAACGGTTGATGACTTCACCGAAGCACAGAAGGTATCATTGTGGTGCAGCAGTTAGACCTGATGGTAGTGACACAGCGGTCAGCTAAAACAGGAAACTGTGCTTTGCAAAATACTTATAGCTCGGGCATGAAATGGTTGCGCATGAAATAAAATGAAAATTTCTTGATGTGCACTTCACAGAAGTGTTCTGGAAATAGGAGAGTCCAAATCCAATAATCCAAGAACTGTGTAGCTGCTGGAGTCCAGAGAGGAGAGTTAAAATGAAATAAAAAAAAAAGCTGAGTCACAATATGTACCAACTCCAACAGATGTTAGATTAAACCCAGTCCTTATATTTCACAAACAGTACAGCGCATCATATTTAATCTTGATAAATCTTTACAAAATTAATATTGAGACTTTTGAGCAACGGCCATTAAAAGTTACCACAGCAAATTATAATGAAAGTTCAATGGAAACACTTCCAACATATTTATCCTCTTAACTAAATTGGATTTGCAAACCAGCAACAGAAATGAAAATATGGTCTTAATTTTAGAAAAAAAAAAATATCATGGTCTCATTTATTTTATTTATTTATATAACTGATATTTAAATAGTATATATAGGTCAAAAGCACCCTTCACAACCACCTACTTCACCACTATGACACTTGTTGCTATGGATACGATTCAATGCTACAAACATTGCATTTGTGTTGGTTAATTATACGTTCCAAGTTACCTTGACTTGATACAGGTGGTTATTTGCTGTGTTGTGTTTTGGTTTGTTTTACATTGACTGTAAGTGAAAATAATGAGCAGGCAGTTAAATGTATGTAGCCTTGTGTTAGCTAACATAGTATGACTGGACTAAATGTATGCCTACGTGGCACATATTCAGTGGGTTTGAAGAGGTACGGGGGGACCTGCATGACTTGCAGAACAAATCCTTATCAAAGTAAGCGCACATTCAGACCAAAAACAGCACTTAAAATAATTGCATTTTAAAAAAAAAAAAATGCATGGGGCTGTGTTTATGGAAGTGCTTCAGGCACTGGTGAGACAATTAAATATAGTACAGAGAGTCCAATAGATACACCATTATGGTGGCTTAGCAAAACACTGCACATTAGTTTATAATTATTATTATTATAAATATTATGATGAAGGATTTTACTACCCTTGAAATTATCAATGTTTTTTTGGGTTTTTTTGCATTGCAACAATTGCTACATAAACAGTAGAAATACAGTGCTCGATGTGCATTTGCACATATTTGATTGGCTACCAAAGCACTTCACTGAATAACATCACTTTGTATTATGGCAAAAGCCAAGTTACACTTTTTTTTTCTTAATAGGAGTTGACAAAATAATGCTATAGCAGCCAAGTTGCACAATATGTTAATGCAATGTACTGGAGGGATGTTCAACACTTTGAAGATGGTGTTTTCATATATATGAAATATACAGTAAGAAGAGGTAGAATAAAAATACGAGGGTTTAAGTCAAACCCAGGTGTACCAGTGTCTCCTCTTGACAAATTACGCCTGTGGCCACAAGGGGCTGAGTGAGTTGGGAACTGGGGGTTTTTGGAGGGAACGGGAATCAGTCAGGTGTCAGGTCTTCTCCTGACCGAGGCTGACAGCATCACACGCCCATCCCCCCCTTAACCTCACCTCAATCTCACCACCTCATAGAAACCTGTCCCCCCACCCACCCACCCCCCCAATTCACCCACCAACCCCCCAACCTCCTAACCCACCCAGCTACAGCGCAAGGCTGCCACCGCTCTGAAAGCCTAAACCAGAGAGGAGGAAGAGAGGGGCTCCTGACAGCGGAAACAGAAGCACTTTAAAGCTCCAAACCCTTTCACTGAGATCAAAGGGCCACAGGAACAGAGCCAGCTGAGACCCAAGGAGAGAGAAAAGGGAGCCGAGACAAGGGGAGAGAGAGAAGACAGACATAGACTGGAAGACAGACACAAACAGAAGAAGGTGGATATATTGTGGGTGCTTAATGAATAGATGGGAAAGTCTTCATTAGGCTCTGCCACTGAAGCACATTCCGATGACTTCATTTTCCACATTAGTCATGGATATTACAGAGCAGCTTAAATTTAACTCAGTTTTATTTTTAGATCTAATGTACCTTTAGTCAACGCATTGGTTTCTGGATCTGGCTGGTTCAGCAAATAAAGAATTGACATCCCCTCTAAAGTGGATACATTTAAAAATACATCTTTTTCCACACAATTTCTACCCCCGAAACAAAGCTTTTCAAAAACACTCCAAAGCGGACACGTTTGATATGATGCTATCGTGGCACGATGCAGATGGCGAATAAAGATTTCCAAAAATGCTGACATATGATTGTCACGTCATAAATCTTTCAGAGACATGACTGACGTATGTCTGCTTGCCAGGCTATGTTAAGAAACCAACTTTCTTTAGCCTTCGACTCTTTGTTCGATTGTTTTTTTGTTTTTCCCATACAGCTGATCACACAATACAAGTTGTGTCACTGACGGAGTTGATATGATCAAATCACTCGCCTAACAGTGCCAAAATTACCATTAGGTTGGTCCCTTGGCAGGTATGATCAATTGCAGTTCCCTTATACTCAGTAGACAAATCAATCTTAACTAAAGGGCCACCTACTCACTTGTTCCAGGACCATATTAGTTGGTCTTCAACAGCAGCTGGAGTTCGCTCAGTTCACATGACACTCTAGATGTTCAAACTTTCCATTATCCTCAGCACTGTTATGAACTTTCATCCATTCAAATTTGAGCTTAAAAGTTCATTTTTGAGTGTAGATAATACGAAAAGGTCAATTAAATGTAGACAAAACTGACAAATACAGTATCTCAATGACTGCTTCTATACTGTGTGATCATCACTGAGGCATTAATTAACCAATCAGAGAACGATGCAACAGAGCCAAGCTTTACCCATGAGGCCAAACATCGTACAAGTGGCGGTGAAGATGGCTGAAATGCAATGACAAAGGTTGTTTTTTTTTGCCACCGGGGGAAGCAGAAACAAGTTGTGAACATATTATCATCTTTTAAGTTGATATGGCGAAACTATTTACACATCCAGTGGACGAAGAGTAACATCAACATGAATGTTTCTGGTCATGTTAGTCCAGTATTCACTCTCCTTTTAGCTCTGTTTTGGTCTTCAACAACTCTTCAGAAAAATATCTTTCATTGCTAAATGCTCCGCTATGTTCACCAGCTAGTCGCTAACTTTGACTGTTTGGTGCTGGAAACATTCTGAAAACACCTGCGTGTTGTGTGTGGAAACAATGCTAATGGGAGCAGTGAGAATAAGCCAAAACAGTAACGTTATAAAAGCAAAAACAATGAGCTGAAAGATGCTAAAACCATAGAGTCAGATAATAATTCTCAGCGGGTTTCGTTAAGGTTGCATTAACAGAACGGATGTCGCAGAGATCTAATCTCTAATCGTCGTCTGGCTGCGGCCCTCTTATATGAAACGAACATTATGTGATTTTTAGAACTCGATTAGTCAATTTGAGTGACTAAACTGAGGCCAAGAACTTGTACTTTGGCCTCGTCTACGAGCATCGACAGTTATACAGTCCATGTAATCTGAATTTCCTCCTTGCAGATCAGCAGCAGTTTCTGCTTTAAGCTTTTCTCCTGGCTGGGCAGAGCAGACAGCGGGCCTGGCAGGGCATGTGGAGGTTGCCAGGCGTTGGGAGTAACTATGCCCCCCCGGAGCTGCGAGGGCTCTGTGTGACCCCCTGACATCAAAGGGCTGGGTGGGTTCAGGGGGTGGGGAAGGCTTTCTATTCATGGTCACATCAAGCAGGATTCCCTATCTGTGGGATACCTCTGGAGGCGTGCCAGACATTCCCATACACTGCACAGTCAGTTCACAAACACACACACTCGCTGTCCAGTTGAATACCCGAGCACTCTCCTTCAGTCTCTCCGTCTCCTCCCCCTGTGTGTCTCACATTGTCTACATATAAGCAGCAAAGAGAGCACACACTTGTCCTGCCACAGAGATGTACAGTACATCCCTGTAGGCACGTATCACTTCCATGCTACTGGAGTGATAACATATGTTTATCAACAGGAGTCAGTGAGTGTGACAGGCTCAAGTCATAACACACGGGTCCAGGTGTCAGAGGCTGTGGTTATAACCGCTGTGTGTGTGTGTGTGTGTGTGTGTGTGTGAACTCCAGAGGAGTCATGAACCCGTCGAAGGTGTGTCACACATGAAAAAATGTGTCTTGTTTTAGATGAGGGCTCCTCTGCGCTCCTTGCACTTCGACAAAGCCAGAGGATTACGGTTTATCAAAAAAAAGGACAGAATCATATCTTCT
The DNA here is from genome assembly GCF_914725855.1 of Thunnus albacares. Taxonomy (NCBI): domain Eukaryota; kingdom Metazoa; phylum Chordata; class Actinopteri; order Scombriformes; family Scombridae; genus Thunnus; species Thunnus albacares. The sequence continues at coordinate 9,136,089 of NC_058126.1, forward strand.
CACCACTCGTCGTGCAGGTTCCGAATTACAAGCGAACACAATCGCCGTCTCGAGAAGTTTATGTTCTGCTTTGCCACGCAGCAGGGTTTGTTGTTTTGTTTTTGCAGGCTGTTTCAAAAACCATTTTTCCACACTGCAATTAAATGTAATTTAAGCCATCGAGATAAGAATGTCTACCAAAACGAATCAACAGAGTGTATAGCAAGAAAATGAAAACATGAAAGTGAAATTACACAAAATGAGCCTGCCTTTTTTCCTGTAATTTCAAGGGGGCTGGAATCAGGGAACAAACATGAGACCAAAAAATATTTTCTTGTTGCTTTTTTTTTTCCTCTTTGGTCCTCTCTCATGCTTGATTTTTCCCTTTTGCAAATAGAGCAATGTGCATGGAACATTTCACCTTCATCTCTGCTCGCTGCAAATTACTTGATTGCAGTTTTTTTGTTGTTTTTTTTTTTTTTTTAAACATCAGGAGAGTTAGCACAGGTGGAAGTAGTCCTGCTCTCAGTCAGTGTTTTGAGTTCTTCCTAGCATGCCTCGGGCTAGAGAGGAGACAGGAGAGAACTCCTGGGTGTTGAAGTGTTAAACTTCTGAAAACAGGAAGGAAGCACATCTATCTTTCCTTTTCCTCTCAAGTAGTGTCTCGATGGCCCTGACGCCTTTACACAGAAACTCAGCTGACGCCTGCAGCCAAACAGGGTTCAGGTTCCACACCCCATCGCCTTCGCTACCCGACAAGTCAGGTAATGAGCGTGCGCGTCTGCAGCCCATCTCAGGTGAGGGGAGGTGAGGAGAATGAGTGTGGCCCAGGGCTGCGAGGAGCGGCGTGGATCCGTGAGACGGCTCCGCATGATCCCCCCTCAATTCACCACGTCACACTGGGCTGCTGAAATGAGCAGCCGCACGGATGGGCCTGAGCAAATCACAAACAATACACAGCGCTACAAGACAGCAGAGACACACTGCTGGAGATGGTTAATCCTTCAGACAGAGATCTGAGGTAGAACAACAGAGAAAAAAAAAAAGGGGGGGGGGGGGTCGGGAGGAAAAAGGAGGGGAGGGAGCGAGAGACACAGAGGGAAGGGGAACAGGAGCATCAGGTACAAGACACAAAAATATATGTTTCCTTCTCTGCGCTGAAAATCTCCTTTGCAGAATGAAATCCATCACGTTTTCCTAATACATACTTCTTGTAGAGGAGGGAAGGGAAAGCCGGACAGAAGAAAGGCAAGCGCTGGTGGGAAAGTGAACAGACACAGCCTACTTTATTCTGGCCATTTCATCCATCTTGTTGGACTAATAAAATGTCAAGTGGAGTTCCTTGATATTTAATCATGAAGGGGCTGAGTGCGTGGTGGTGCCAAGCTCAGGCTTGATGAAGCTTTGGGAGGCTTAAAGACAGACTGGTGGAAATTTTGGATATACCCAGAGGAGGATGTTTCACAAACCTGCAATATAAGTGAAAAAAAAAACTGATATGAATGGGAGGAACTCCTAATACGCCTGCTTTGGGAATTTTTTTATTATTATTATTTTGGTTCTAAGGAACAAAAACAAAAAGTTTCCCAGCTTTATTTAAACCATTTAAATAAACTCTAATCCCAAATTTGTTAAAAAAAAAAAAAAAAAAAAAAAAAAAGGTCAAAGAAATAGTGGACATTCATAAGAATAGTGCGGTCATCCTGCAGCTGCGTGCATGACTGCGCATATTTGTGCAGCTCCCGCTGAATGCTCACGGGGGAGAAAAAAACAAAAAAAAAATCTTCACAAGCTGACTCCCTCTCAAAAAAAAAAAAAAAAAAAAGTGAGGTATCATGGGAGACAAAAGCAGTGAAGGGCTTCTTTTTGGCTCATCCCAAACGACATTATGAAACCATTCTTTATCACGCTTTCAGATGTAATGGACGCCACATCTGATAAGGGAGATAACGAAGGGCTGAGAGAAAAGAATCGCTTTATGTGATATGAATTAATTTTCATTGGTGAGGAGAGGGTGTAAAAGGAGTGAAATTTTCTGTGATGTAGGAGATAAACAGAAACAGGGAGAAAAGACATTAAAACTGTCAATGGTCTTTAGCAGAACCTTAACCAGACTAAAGGCATTTTAAAACCAACATGTGGTAATGTTTTAAATTGTTGCATTTAGGTTGCCCGAATCATTTACCGAACGCAGTAAGAGATGGACATGAAAGAGATGGAAGTGAAGGCGAGAGAGGGAGGAAAGGGAGGGACAGAGGGAGGATGGAAAATGAGGAGAGTTGGAGAGGATTTATGATCCTGTTCCCCTGGTCTTGTTACTTGATGTAACTGGCCCCCAGAGTGGGATCGCAGGGTCTGGAGCCCAGAGCCCAGAGATCAGAGTAATGGAAATTCCACATTTCTACACTGCTACAGCATGACGTCTGTAGGGCACAAGGCTGAGTCAAAAATGGTGAAAAGTGACTCTTAATTTCTTCTGTTCCAGCATGACATATTTGAACTAAAAACTGAGAATTGTACAAAAATATTTCCTTCCTAAAAACAGCATTTTCTCTAATTGCAGACAAGGCATTTTAAAGGGATAGTTCAGATTTTTTTAAAAAAAAATAGGGTTGTATGAGACACTGCAGTAGATGGCGGTCTGTACCGTAAAGACAAACCTAAAAAAAATCCATATCCGTTTAAATGTACGCTATATTTACCTTGCCGTCAGACAGCCTTTTCCTTAGGAACTATATTATCTCAACAGTAGTACTTCCATATCCCTACGCATGCTGCACGCTGTATTACGTTGTAGATCAGCTGATTGGGTCAGAAAGTGCTGTTGCGGCACCAGGGGTGTGCCGACTGACATCTACTGCAGGTAATACAGTGACTATGGATAAGTATCTTATACACACCCTCACTTCAAATAATGTGAACTATCCCTTTAACTGACATTTTTAAAAAGGAAGCTACTCTAACTACTATTTGTGATGAGAAACCTTCATAAGAACAGCGGCTGCCTGAGGTGGTGAAGACGATGTGAGGCGGCGGGCTGCCAGCGCTGGGTAATACCTTGACAGTCACTGCTGTTCTATAATAGCTCCCCACCAATGAGAGGAGGGTCCTTTACAAAGCCAATTAAGAACCGGCACGGCTCATAAAAGTGACAGTTTGCCACACCCATCAAATAAGTTATCATCAAAGCCACTAAGAACTGTAGTCTCTTACTTATGTGCTCTTTATTAATGTGGTGTCACTATATTTACAGTTGCTGGAGTGTTGCAGTTCACATTTGTGATCACAGCTGAAACAATTAGTCGATTAAGTCGATCACCAGAAAATTAATCTGCATCTATTTTGATAATTGATTAATTGTTTGATGCCATTTTTTTGAGCTAAAACCAAACATTCTCTGTTTCATATATCATTGTAAAATGACTATTTGAGGTTTTTACTGATGGTTGGATTTTTTAAAAAAGCTATATATGAATAGGATACCTCTGGTTAAATAGTGATGGGAATTTTTCACTATACACTGCTGACATTTTATAGACAAAATGATTAATCTGGTATATAATCATCAAATTAATCTATAGTGAAAATAATATTTAAATGCAGCAGCTTGTAATTACTTAAATGTTTAAATAAAAGCCTTATTCTGCAAATAATACATTATTAAATGCCTTAGATGAAATACACAGTGTGACATGTAAGAGCCTGATAGCAAATAAATCTATTTGAATTGAATTTTGCTTGATTCATACTGTATTTTAAAAGAAATATAAATAAATATAGCAAACACAAATCAAATGTGCTAAGATTGCAACTGACACTCTCAACACTGACAAGAAAATATTGAAAACGTATGTGTGTGTGTGTGTGTGTGTGTGTGTGTGTGTGTGTGTGTGTGTGTGTTTATTTTACACAACACACACACACACACACACACACACACACACACACACACATTAGCGCAGAGCTGTTGGCACCTGCCTGTTATCTCTTCCCCTCAGACCTGGTATTCCATTGTGCTCCATGGGAGAGCTACAAATTGAGATCTCAAACATGAAGAGGGGGCAAATGACTTGTGTATAGAAAATCAAATCCACTAATGTGTTACATGTGCAAATTCACCGGCCTTGTATTGGAGATTAATGTATTCCTCTTTTATCGAAATGTAAGATATTTTCAATGGACCCTAAAATTAAATTCCACCTATTTCAACAGCAGAAATTACAAAGAACAGGAAATATTTGTTGAATAAATAATCAGACAGGATTTGATTTTGTACTGAATAATTTGTAGATTAGAAATACTATGAATTCTTTTCTTTAGTTGAGATTACCATTTGCCTTTAAGACATACTCAGTCAAAAACCATTTAGCAAGGAGCAGAAAAAAAAAAACCCCTCCATAAAAAATGCATGTGATATTTAATAACTAGGGAGAAATACAAATATACACACAGCGGCGGGAGCAGCCTCAGCGTAGGTAATCCTAGCCTGGTAAGTAGAGTTTTGGAACATGTCTTAACAGATCTCCACAGGTAATGACTCAACCCTTAAACCTTTACAGGCCTTGTCAAATATCTGCTGTGCCAAACTCGTTTTTTCTTTTTTCTTTTTTTTTTTTTCTCCCAACCTGCTGGATCCATCACTCTCAAAATACACAGGTGCCTTCAAAATATCACGGTCCTGTGCACAGGCTGAATAAGAAAAAAAAAAAAAAAAAAGACTACACTGCCCATTTAGGGTTCTGAAACTGGTGTATTACAAAAAAAATAGATATACTGTAACTTCAATCTGCCCACATTTCTGCTTAGGCATTTATCTCCTTTTCTCTCTAAATCCTGAAATTGCCTCAGAAAAAAAAAAAAAAAGAGAAAGATACTTTCCCCTCCTTGCACATTTTCACAGAGTGGTGCATAACTTTCTTTCTTCCCTTTTTTTTTTTTCCTCCAGTGAAAATTGAAGAGGCTTTATGTCAAATGCGGCTAAAGCCAGCCTCTCCATATCAAACAACGCAGTGCGAAAATTACTGTGGCGATGATAAGGCTGCCAGATAGAGTGGGAGAGGAGAGCGAGGGGGGAAAAAACTGAAAGGAAGTGACTCTACTCAATTATACTGCAAAATTGGTATGACTGAATATTTTTCATTCAGGTGACTGATAGTATCAGTGAAACTGCAATGCAGATAAATAAAGGAGCCTTCTGTCAAGAATAAACACCATTAATCATGAAGCCAGCTACTGCGTGACCGCCTGTCCCCCCGACTTACTCCATAGAGAAAGTATTAAAGAGGGAGGAGGTGGAGGAGCGGGAGGGGTGAGAGACGGCAGGGGGGGGGAGGGGAGGGGGGGGTGAGGATGGAGGGGTAACCACTGACTGCACCAGAGAGGGGTGACCTATGAAGTCACACAGAACGGGTTTTGGACAGTTAGAGAGGAAGATGAAAAAGTGGCCTTCGTCTTTCCCTGCTGCTTTTCAGTGACAGCAGCCATATCTGGACAGAGATTATCAGATGCAATGTGAAATAATCATTAATTCTTAATGTAATTTATGGCTCCACTTCACATTCTGTTTTAGTCTAGACAATATTCAAATGTGAATATTAATGGCAAATACTCAAACTGGCTATGATTTTTTAGTCATTTTACTAAAAAGAAAATAAAAAATGTTGCTGTCACATCTCAAAAAATATATATAGTTACAAATTCTAACTACTGTGTTTTATTTTTAATGAAATGCAAACAATATTGATAAAAAAATGTGATGACGTATGGCCTGAAACTGATCAAATCAACTATTAAATGAGGCCTTGACGCAGCAAATCACACCATAAACAACTACTGATGAATCAGTACGCTCCACAAACATTTTCCTCTCCTACATAAACTACACTAGGCCCTTTTGTCTTTCCATTGTTTACCAGTACGTGTGTGTGTATGTCTGTGTTTGTGTGTGTGTGTATTGCAATGCTCGGCCTCGTCCCATCTGGAAGGAGGTGTTGAGATAAGACCGTGGTCTTTATGCTAAGCACCACGCCGCTCCTCTATGCCCAGATTGGGCGCTCTGACAACATTTTATGTAAATAACAAAAACAACACGGCACACATCTTTAAAAAAAAAAAAAAAAGAAAAAAAAAACCATCCTCTATCTGCCAAAGGCAGAGGACAGCGAGAGGAAGCGTGTGAGAGTTAATGCAGGGAAACTGTAAGAAATTTGTGAGAATCCTGCCAACAGAAACTAAAATTGGAATGAAGAATTAACTGGCTCATGAGGTATTTTGAGGTTAAAAAGGTGATTCAGTCGGTTTTGGTACCACGTTGCACTCTTTAGATAAAACAACGCTTCTGAAGCAACAGCTCTACACAGCCTTGAAGTCAATTAACTCCTTCCTGGTCGCTATTAACTATCATTTCAAAGCTGGTGCTTATGCAGCAATGACAGAGACATGGTGCAGCTCTCCCCTGGTACTGCCAGAATACCTTCCAGTCAGGCCGGGGCCCGCAGCTGAACAAACACACTCCTGAATGAAATAACCACACAGGCTGGGAACAAGGAAACACACCCGCACAGCTCACACCTGCACTCTACCTCCTCACTGACAGAAAATACAGTCCATGACTTTATTCATGAGTCAAACTGAGACATTCACTTTTCTTTTATACAAAACTTTTTTGGCATCTTTAGATGCCTTAGATTAGCCTTAGATTGTATATTTTTAAATACATCAAAATACCATTAACGCAGTAATGACAAACTGATCATTTTTTGTATTAAGAGGTTATATATATATATATATATATATATATATATATAGTATTTAAGCTTTTTATATGTGTGTTTTGTTGGAATATGAAAAGTAGAGAAGGAATTGTGAGTAATTGTGAGGAATTGTAAGTTTATGTTTTACTTTAGTTTCTATGTAATTTAAATGTTCATTTTGTGGCTTTAAGTAATTTTAGGCATTAATGTATTTTCTAAAACATTTCGTATTGCACATATTGTACAGATATTCCATCATAAACACACAGTCAAACACAGAGAAAGCAAAGATCAGAGATCAGGACATTGTTTTTGCTTTACAACTTTACAAACTCTTTAATTGACTCTGTCATTTTGACTAATTCTTTCCTAAATCCACATACGGTAACTGCGCAAAAGGTTGTGAGTCAATTGCTTATCCCATAAGAATGTTTTGTTGTTTTAGTGGCCCCATTCACAGCACGAGGGCCTGGGACTCCAGAGTAAACTCTGATGCTGATAATTGACTTGTGACGAATACCTCTGTTTGTTCTGAGTGGTCTCCGGGTGACCGTGAGCCGGCGCTGAGCCGCATGAGAGGGCTGTTTTGTTTTGCTGTGTACCGTGGTCAGGCAATAAAGCTGGAATGAAAGGAGCGGTCTCTTCTCTTGGCCCCAACCTCCCCCCAAACTCCTATTAAGCCAGTCCCACACAATGGTGGTGGCAGAGGGGACCAGAGCTCCCACGGAGAGCCTGCTCTTCACCGATCAATGTGTTTATTTAAGTAGGAAGCATCTTCTTTGAAGCAGGAAGGGATAATTCTCTCTTTGGTGAGGCTGGAGGTCAGCTGTTTCCAGAGCAGAGGTACAGTATACAGAAGAAAAAGCACCAACCTCAGTGCCCAAAAAGACAAATCTCTGGTCCTGGTTTAGTGAAGGACATTGAGGTTTTGCTGAAGTTGGAAAGTCATAGAAGCTGAGAAGCTTGTTGTTAGTTGGCATTGGTTTCAGTTCAAACCACTGAAACTCTTGTAAAGTGCTGTTCTTTCATGTGAATATACGAGTTCCTCAGTAAAGCAAGCCTCCACTCCCCCTTCTGACCCTGAGGCTTTAATATTGAATGGCACATTGGTACCTTCCCCACAAGAATTCATAAACTAAACGATTAGCCTCTGTCTGTAATTGCGCTCTCCCTTGCCTAATAGGGGAGGTGAGGTAAAGAGGAAAAAAAAACAAAGGACAGTTAATTTGTGATTTCCTCTGCTCATTTGAAGGCAAATTAAGTGTCAAACAGCTAATACAGAGCATATTTCATTTTATGAGCTTTTAATTTAATTCCACCGCCTCATATCGCTGGAGCCCGTTAGCTGCGCTGTTAACGCCTGCTCCTCGTCTAAAAACGGGGGCCATAAATAAACATGTTTCAATTAGGCCCCTCACAGTAATAGGATATGATTCTGTTCATTTGCCACGTATGGATGGTGGATGTGTCATTGTGGCAGAGAGGAAACAAGCTGCTGGGCTTTTCGTGGTGTTTTTCTCCGGCCACGGATGCCCAGTGGTGGCTGGCTCGTGTGCGTGGCGGGGGAAGCTGGCTGGATTGATGGAACTGCCGCAGGGCCAACCCAACTGTAATTACAGGCCGTAATGAGAGGCTGCATGGGGAAGTACTGCAATAATAGTCCCTGTGTACTTAGGCATATCTTTGAGAGGGCTAATAACGATTAATTCTGCTCACCGAGGAGAACTTGTCTTAAAACAATTCAATATTTCTCCATAAGCCGCCTCCTGTCCTCCATTTCCCTGAAGCGACAGCTATACGTTGACTGCCTCTATTTGCTCGGGCTGGCTACAAGCAACATTACCGAGCAGAATGCATCGCTTTTTAAATCCTCAGAGAGGTTTATTTTTTCGGCTGCAGTCTCCTGGTCGTAAAGTTTAGCCACAGCTAAAACTTGCACAAAGCTGAACCTGGAAGTATAATTAACTCCAATTTGCCATCAGGTGGTTGGACCCAGCTGTAATACCGCAACTGATGAGTGCCTCTACTCACTGAGGAATTCACTGCTGCTTTTTTAATCAAGCAGGCAATATTGCTGCTTCCCTGTGCAAAGACTCAAAAGTAGTTGAGATCATTTCTGCATGAAACCCACGTAAATTCACAGATAGCGAGTATGACAGTGAGTTCGCATACTTGATTTAAATAAGGCTGGCCGCTAAGCAGCTGTCTTATAATAATGACAAATAGTTTCCCTCAGCATAGCGTGTCATATTAAACAGCTCTATGCTTAATGGCTTGGATAAATAGACCATAAGTAGCATAGCAGAGCACGGCCGTGTCTGTGGTGACAGCAAACCAAGCGCACAGATAACTCCTGTCCGGACAGAGTGACTGAAGACACCGGCGCTGCATAACTTCTCCCCCTTAATTCAATTCCCTGTCCCTGTGTAGTCCCTCCACCCCTCCTCACCCCCCCCCCCCCCCCCCACCCCCAAACTGTGCTCCAGATCGTACCAAAGCGCTCCTGACGGATAACAAGCAAGGCTGTTTGTTCAAGCCTATGTTGCCGGCGCATGTTCACCCCATTATCTCCGCATAAGCTAAATGCTAAATTATATTTGCCATTTTGTTTGCAGTGACACAGGGCATCAATCACCTCCCTTTTTTATTTCCTCGCCTCTCTCCCTCCTTTTTTTTTTTTTTTTTTTCCTCTGCTGCAGCCCCCTGAGCAGGAGACGAGGGGTTGAGAGGTGGGGTGGGCCGGAGGTGGGGAGGCGGAGGGTGACATAAAAAATTCATTACGCTTAGTGGCACATCAGCAAGGGAGAGATATGACTCCTGAGGAGGAGAAAGGGGGGAGTTGATAATGATGAAGAATATCAAACATAATGCGGCCCAAGTAGCTGCCCCATCCAATTTGTCCTCGTCGCGCAGTGATTGCTTCCTTCGTGTCTGCTGGTAGAAAACAAGCAGCGCAAGGACGATGAAGCATCTCCTTGTGGTGCTCACTGTTTGGACGCAAAGAATACAAATGATGGAGAGAGTAAAAGAGACAGAAAGGGAGGAAAAAGTGTGACTAAAAAGAGTGAGGGGGGAAAAAAAGAGCACCGTGTGCACGAATGTATGTGAGTGGTGAGCTGAGGGAGGACTTTGAAGTTCTCTGCTGACCTGGTCAGCTCTGCTAGAAGCACTCCAGGGAAATACAAGACAACTGTAATAAGAGTTCCCGTGCTTATAAACACTTACAACTCTTTTATGAGGCATGACGCCATGTTTTTACCTTACTTCGTATTTGCCTGTGCATGGATGTGATTGGATGGGGCGTGATGGTTAGTTGTATACATTTCATGTGTCAGGAGCCCATCTGTGTCTGTCAGAAATGGGTAGATGTCAGCAGAGGCATTGCTTCCTTCTCTTGACAGGGCTTGATCACTGCTCTTGTGAGAATCGCACGCTCCCAGGCTCCCCTCACCCTGCTCTCATTTCCATGTCTCTGACACATGTTCATTTGCGTGTCTCTGACATGCGGATCATGTTGCGCACGTACAGGGCCGTGGCCTTTGATCCTGAAAAGGCAAAGAGAGGAGCCCGGCACCCATGAGGAGGATGCTCCACACCCACAGGCGGAAGGAAGTTCAGGAGCTCGATCCGTATCGCCATTAACGGCAGACTCGTCGTTGATGTGCGTGATGCAGCTGAATCAAACGTGTTCTCAGGTATGATCAGCAGTATTTTGTTTGGTTGCGTGTGTGCACGTGCGTGTGACCGGTTTGAGAGACTTACACGTGAAGAGGGGGCACGGGAGAAGGCTCGTAGATGTAACGTCCCTGGGTATGTCTGTCGTCGATTGGCACAGGAGGATGGAAGGTCGGGAAGAACTGTGGTGCGGCTGTAGAGAATAACAGAAAGAGAAACAGAGAAGAAATATGAGATGTGATCAACTCATGACTGAAATCTTGCTATTTACATTTCGTAGGACCACTGGTTCCTCTATAAAATATTTCATTCGAATTAATTCCCTCCTCAGCTAATCTAAATAGCAGCTAGAATGAAAGGCAGTGGTTGATGGCTATCTTTCAGCAGACCCGCCCAAATGAGACCTCATTAAATGAACTGAACTAAAAGCCACATTGCTCTAAAATGCTCGCTGAGGAAGTCTTTGTAAATGTCTCAAGGCTGATAGAACTAAAAATAAACAGTGATAAATAACCATAAGAAAAGCAGCCAAATGGCATTTTTCTCACTTAAACAAGCATAATGTGGTTTTGTACAAGGGATAACGTTTAAGTACAACCAATGACACATACAAAACGAGAACAAAAAAACAGCATTTTATCATAACTGCCAGAAAGAATTGAGAGGCTTCTTTTCCCCCCTCCAGATAAAACATTAAAACATTTGCATAATATGAGCTTCCAAGCCTTTCTCTATTTTTACCCCTTGAAGCAGAAACTGTTGTGCTGCCACCAGGCTGGATTCGTATATTCATCCAACCTTAAAGGTAGAGTCAGTTATTCTGGAGAAAGACTGTTTTAACTAAATATGTTTATCACTAACTTGCACAAACCTACCCAAACTATTACACCCCTCCCTTTGTGCTCCTTCAGAAGCTCCGCCCCACAAATTAATGGTTGCCCATTGCCAAGGCAACGACCAAAAGAGAAATATGGTGGAATCCAGAGCGATGCGTCAGCTGTAGAGTCACTTCTATTCCTTTCACACTTAATCACGAGCGGAAAAACAATCTCGTCTCATGTGAGCACAACAGTCCATTCAGACTCTTCGCCTCTCTGCGGCCTCCTCGCTTCTCACTCGACCTGCGTTCAGCGTCTCTGTTGTCTGTCAGTTGCAGCTCCTGGAGAGCAGAGAGGACAAACTGCCTTCACCAGACTGACTGACAGCAGAAATTTACTGAACCAAAATAGTTTGCATGTCAGCTCCACGGGGAAGAAATGGACAGTGTTTGTATTTATTGATTCATGGATATGGTTAATAAGTTGAAAACACATATGCAGTGGGATATTTGTGTGATTTAAACAGCTGCCTGCTCAGATTACATTTCACTTAACGCAACAGAAACACACTCGGAGTGTAAAAAAACACACGGGGGGTCTTCATGAGACTGTCTCGGATTCAGTGTGGATTGATATATTTAATAAAAATGGAAGCGTATCTGTTCCGTGAGAAAACACTTTCTATGTGAATTGGCCACAGCCTCTCTCTCCCACCATTCAACTAATGCTGGAGAGGGTCGACTGTCATGTCCTCACACAGACAGCTGCTCTGATGACCTCCCCTTGTCCTGTGCACGAGCACAAACGCCCCCCCCACCCGTTGCTGATTGAGCCACTGTGTTTAAATGCCCATTGACAGAGCCAGCGTTGTGTACGAACACTAGATTTTGTTTTTTCAGTGCACACACAGAATGGACAGCTAGCGGACCGTGTGAGGAGATATTCACGGATTTACAAACAACAAAAAGTATATTGGATTAGAATCGCTGACACTATCTTTAACTGCACTCCGCACCATAATCTTGAAGCTGGAATTCCGTGTTGCAACCGTGCATCCACTGTCGGACAAGTTGCCACGTGTAAAACCATAGTTGGGAATTTTGCTGAAATTCTGCCTACCAGAGGGTCAAGTTGTGAAACTGAAATAGGTTAAAACTTGTACGGAAAGCCAGAGCCAACAAATGACTATTGCAAGATCCTTTTTTTTTACGACAAATTAATCACCTCTTCATTCACATACTGTACAAACACCTCCCTGCCAGAAACACATGTCACTTTGTTACTGAGACCATTGCCAAGTTCTGTATCACCACCCCGAGGCAAGGCATATGTCAACATCTGCGTACCTTCGCGCAGCAAGTCTCTGATGCTGCTAGCTATGTGTTTTTTGCTTGTAAACATCTGTCAGCGTATGCCAAGAGGGCAGATGGCCAAACAGCAGGGTGCCCAACAGCTCTACAAGTGTTTGGTCCATGCCAAACGCAGCTACATCGCTGGGCAACGCAGCAGGTGTTGATTCCCCTGCAACTCCCAGGTCTGCTTACCTCATCATTCATTCATTCATCGTGATGATCGCTGCCAGCTTGGGCCAGCACAGCTACAATTAAGAGGGGGATCAGTTCAGGTGTTGCTTGAGGTCTTGCAGCATTAAGCCCTGGTCACACCAGGATTTAAACAGCTACATTTTTTATTGATTACAAGGGAATTGTTGGAATCAGTGGATTTGCTGAAGGGGATGAAGAAAATCCATGCAAATTTTTTCGAGTGCAACTTTGGGGAACTGCTGACCAATAGCAAGCCGTCCTGACAGTGCAATCCTTTTAGGGGATGGAGATATTAGCTGTGTTACAGGATTCACTTTTATTCAACATACTCTATCTGAGTAAAAACTCTTCTTGGCGCGCCCCTGTAAGCCACTGGTTAAGACACATGACATGTAACTGCAACGTCCATGGTTCAAATCCAGCAGTGGACCTTTGTTGCATGTCATTCCCTGTCTTTCTCTCCTCTTATATCCTGTCATCTATCCAATAAAGGCATAAAATGGCCCAAAAAATATATATTTAAAAAAAAAAAAGAGTAAAAACTCCTCCACAAAAGAGCAATGGTTTGCAGACAGTTATGTAAGAGACAGGAGTCGCTTGTACAAATACATCTTTTGAATAAACTGTGTTAAGTTATTAAGTTAGCGGCCGATCTAAGCTAACAAGCTAACAAGTCACTTCCACAAAGTTGGGTGGCTTTCCAAGAGACAAATTAAAAATAGGATTGTGAAAAACATCATAAACCACAGATATCCTGACTTTTAATCTCTATTATAGGCCAAGTTCTAAAGACACTGGATCCTACACGTCCCATATACAACTCGGTAGCGTCTTTCATTTGGCCCTCCCTGCTTGGCAAACTCAACACCCTCAGTCTCTAACACAGACTCTCTGTTAAACATTTGTAGTCTCCAAGCTGAGACACCTGGCCACAACATTATACAGCTGTTTTCACAGGCAGAGTAGTACTCCCTGTGACTAGTAAATTGACTTTGACACGTTAAATTGGTGGTGTGTCCCTTTAAGTCTTAAACATTTAATCGCTCGCACTATTTAATGTGTAACAGTACTGCCAGCCCTGTTGTATTCTGCTTAAGACCCAAACACCGGTAACTTGTTTGTCTGCAATGATGCCCCAGAAACCTGTATCAACCTGTATCTGGACTACTCTTGTCAGTTGATGGCACACTTTTGATCTCTTGCAGCTGTCACGATAACAGCTGCAAGACAGGTCCAAATTAGTCCTATTTAATATAATAGTATCTAACCCTTGAAATGTATCATCTTATTTTTTAAGGGGGCCCCAAAATAAGCAGTTACAAGAACAAACAGAATCAAGAGAAATCAATCCATGACACAAAACACTCCTAAATCCAGGACAGCCCTACAAATTCACTTTAAAACCTTTATATTATATGCTGCTCATCCAGATTGCTGGTGTTACATTAAGTATCATTAAAGGTCTCTATTATCTAATTACCTCTCGTTTATCACTAACTTGCACAGACCTGCCGTGAATTATTATTCCGAGCATCATCAGAGCGAATTAAAGTTTGCTTAAACAGCAATGGTGTGATGTGCTTGACGAGTGAAAACTTTTACAAACTATTCAGGGGTTTTCATACTGTTTTCACAATAGCAGAGATAAGCGGTAAAATCCTCCTCCATACAGCTCTGGCAAGTATCTGACCCCTTCATCTCTGTCTGTTTGATAGTTTCCTCCTGATGACTCAGTTTTGGCTTGGCTCACCTCGGCTGATTCCAGAGCTGCTGGGGGAGGGAGGGAGGGATGGGCTGGTGGTAGACAAGGGCAGAATCTGCTTTGTTTACTCTCCGCAGCTCCACTCCTGGGCTGTCGGCCCTCGGCTGTCAAGAGTCGGAAATGAACCTTCAGGTTTACCGGGGTGTGTGTGTACTGTGTTCGAGCTTGATGGGAGTAAAAGCTTCGTGTTCTCTAATCTTACTGCTCCCTGCCCACATTGCAGGAGTTTCATTCTAACCTCTTGTCCTGTTAGGCAGTGGGGGTGGCTGTAGAGGTTACAAACTGCAAAATCATTTTAAAGACTCCACCCCTTCACCCCGGCAAAACACACCTTCATTCCCACATCCGCCACTCCTCCCTGAATTACCCAGATCCCCTCTATGTTTATGTCTCTGGAGCTCCTCACTAACCACAGCTCTCTGCCAAGCCTGGACCCTTTTTTTTCTTGCTCCTCCCTCGCTGCCTCCCTCCTTCCCTCCCTCCCTCCCTCCTCTCGCTGTGGCCCATGACTTTGCCGCATGGCAAACCGTTCCACCGAGGTTTATTTAAATCCAACTCAGAAGTTTACTTTACCGTGGCCCTATCTAAATAGAGCCTGCCACCTCTTTTACGCCAGCACAGCTCTCCATTAGCAAGGCAAACAGGCCTGTGTCACTGGAGGGAATGTATACAGTCGCAAAGAACAGAGGGCGAAGGAGAGAGGGGGAGAGAGTCTCCATCCTGCAATCCATCTCCAGTGTTTCCTGTAGGGACTCC